>NC_089827.1:34599352-35201852 GCF_035046505.1 Tiliqua scincoides | reverse complement strand
CACCCTCCTTTTCCAAGAACAACAGCTGTGGTGTGCAAAGAAATGAACAGAATTCCTTATCAGTTGAGGAATTAACAAGAATTTATTGCTACAAACACATACACTCCCTGGAAGTCCTCTTGTCCAGAGGCTTTCCCTCCCCAAAACTCCACTTAACTCAGTGGGTAAAGGTCTGAAGCCTCCAGTCCAAGCACAGTCCTGTCTTCCCAATCCAATCTTCTACAGCAGAGTCCCTCCTCTCCAGCAGTGTCCTCTCCAGCAGAGTGTCTCCTCCAGCAGGGTCCTGACAGTCCTCTCTTCTGTGTCCTCCAGCCAAGTCCTGGCAGTCCCCTTCTCCTATAGGTCTGGGTCAGGTAGCCTCTGGGTCAGGGTAGCTTTGTGCCTTCTGAAGCTGCCTTTTATCCTGCAGCCCCTTGTTAAGTCCAAATGCATGTCAGCTGTGAGCTACCAGTTAGCTCATTCAAAGTCCCATCAAGGTCAGATGAAGCTCAGGTGTCCATCCAGGTCTCCATTGACCTTGATTGATTACAGCTGTGGAACCTGCCCTGCCCTTCCCAGAGCTGTCAACCAGTTGTCAAAACATGGGATCACTGTCAACACCACATCATCCACCCGATGATCTTCTGATCTTCCATAACACCAGCCCCTCACTGGAAAAACTCAGTATAAAGTTTAGATTGCTAAAAACAAAAAACACGTATTCTGTGGATATCCTTTAGTTTCTAGTCCAGTGTTTCTCAAACTGTGGGTTGGGACCCACTAGGTGGGTTGCGAGCCAGTTTCAGGTGGGTCCCCATTCATTTCAATATTTTATTTTTAATATATTAGACTTGATGGTACCATGGTATATGACTGCATTTGGGGAAATGTTACAGACCTGTACTTTGAACAAGCTACTATGTATATTTTAACAATGATAGTCAATAGGACTTGCCCCCTGGTGAGTGTGGGTAGGATTTCAGTCTAGGATTGTTAATAATTTTCCTGCTTGGTGATGTCACTTCCAGTCGGTCCTGACAGATTCTCATTCTAAAAGGTGGGTCTCAGTGCTAAATGTGTGAGAACCACTGTTCTAGTCCATCTGGGCCTAAATGGCCCCTGAGAAGATTGCAAAGGCACAACCACTCACATAGGCTTCTGCTGCAAACCTGAACCCTTTCCCCAGTTTTCTCAATGTCTTCCTCATCCTAAGGCCATCTGGACCTGTTTGTAAAGAGGCAGTGCACAACCATCCTGATGTCCTCTGTGCATTCAGTCTCAAGGGATGTGTTGTGTGAATTGTGCTGTTGTCTTTGAGTAGTTAACCTGAATCCAAGTTTTGAGGGAATGCTTTTCCAATAGCTACTGTATGAGAAAGTCACAGGTCCCCTGTGCCAAAGGAGAAATCAGGTCTGCTTTGTTTTTCTCTGCTTTTGGCACATATTGAACCAAGGATCTGATGACTGTTGTTATGTAGATGAGGGTACAAACGTACACTGTTTCGTTCAAATCTCTCACAGGAGACAACCACCCACACATATTGTGCGAAATCTGTGCGCCTCACTCTGGATTGAACATGTTGCAAAGGTTATTCAAGAGTGAAGGCAAAGTTGCTAGAGTAGCAGCTTCCCAAGCTACCAGAAAGCAAGGCAGATGCAGCTGCCAGCAGAGTGATGAGCAAGAGGAAAGAAACCGGAGCATCAACAAAGATGATGATGGACCCGTGTAAGGATGCCAACAAAAGAACGAATGCCAAAAGTTGCAGAACTGGGAAGGAACTCAGACTGCAACACTAAATAGAACATGGCCATTTGACAGGAAGTCTCTCAAGGACCCAGCTGTATTTTTAAATTATAGGCTAAAAGGAAAAGGAAAACCATGAATAAGCAAACCACGTCAATTTGTCTAATTCCTCATTCAATTTCCTCTTCCTCTTTCCCTGGTTGTTTCTTTTCTATGTTTGACAGTTTGGGAGAAAAATCTCTGGTTTAGAAGATTTTTTTTGCCCTTTGTTGAATCCTCAATATCCTGCATGTGCGTGCAGCCCCTGTACAGACCCATGTAAGCCAGTCCTTAGAGGCTGTGTTTCCACTGAGACCAACCAGCATGCCATCCTCTGGGGCTTTGTCAAAAACACTCCTGTGCTATTCTTAATAATAATCTGAAAAGACATGCAAATGCTGTTCCTTGAAATTGCAGTGTGCTTTGCTTTTGTTTGGGGGGTTTTGGACCTGCAAGTTGCTTCTGTCCTGTCAGCTGATCTTCCTCTCCCAGCTTACTAAACACTCAAATGAAAGGTTACCAAAATCCTTATTCTATATGAGTCACATTGTCAGGCATACTTTGGATTAATATTTTGTAAACCTCTATATGCTGACTACCTTCAAAGTGTGTAGAAATGTGCCTTTTAGGCAACTTTAGTATAAATTAGTTTCTGACTAGTACAATCTATAAGAATAGCTAGAAAACACCCGGTATTCTGGAATATAATGGTAATTTGACACATATGACCAGAAACTGCTGTAGATCAGATCATTCTAATGGAGTCTCATAGCTCCTCTTCAAATTCTCAGTTCTTTCCCAGCCTTGCTACCAGAGGTGCTTTAATTGAAGTACCTGGGGATTTAGCCTAAAATCTTCTGCATGCAGAAAATGTATTCTATTTTACATGAGCAATATTTTAGTTTTGTTTGTTTCCTTTAATTCATGGCATGCAGGAGACAAGCATCTAAACACGGGGGTATTTGGTGCCAGGTGCCTGCCTGGAAAGCAAAGGGCCAGACCAGAGCTGATGGCAAGAGGCCACAGATACAGGAAGGCCACATTTTTCATTGAATAATGTTGTCAGCTCCTCCTTAATTAGTATATAGAGCCTAATGCTCCAAATTTGGAGACCTGTTTACTCCTTAAATGTACTTGGAATTTTCATGCTTCCAAAAGATAGGTGAAGCTTTCCAGCTTCAAATTCTGTTGGAACACCATATTTGGTATCATGTGACTACAACCCCATCCCTGCCTCCCGAGTTTCAAGAAAACAGCATTTTAAGACAAAGGAAAGGTTTTGCACAGTCAGTGGTCCTTACCAACCCCACGACTGAGCTCCAATCTATGCACAAGCCAGTGATAATCAAATTAGCTACCACACTTTCAACTGGGTGGGAAGACAAAGGCAGAAACCACCCAGTGATCAAGTACATTTGGATAGAGTCAACTATGAATGCCATAGGTTTCTAAGGAGCAAAAGTCTATAAAACCTATTAGCTCTATAGAGCCTTATGTTTTGTCCTTTTGCCTGGCTGTTCCTTTTCTTTTTTTGTCTGTAGCCCTCCTTGCTGTTGTGTGTTTAGGAAACCAGCTGGTGCTACAACAAGCCACCTGCATTCCAACCTCCATCTGAGAACCATTGTGGCAAGTGAAGCCCAGATTGAAGCCCCTTTTTTGGTTAGGGGCACTTTAGTAAATTTTTGTGTACCTGCACCCTTATCTCTGCTTTCCTTTCACTGCCCAATTATACAGTCACACCATTGGCTATTACACTGGTCTCTGTACGTAATTAATTTTCCCCGTGTGTACATGTTACATGTATTTTAAAAAGATCTGCCAGTAACATCTACCACTAAGCTATGTCTCTCTGATTTTATTAAATAATATTTTCTGATATTAAAATTGCCTTTATACTATTTCTCTGATAAGAACATAAGAACAGCCCCACTGGATCAGGCCATAGGCCCATCTAGTCCATCTTCCTGTATCTCACAGCGGCCCACCAAATGCCCCAGGGAGCACACCAGATAACAAGAGACCTCATTCTGGTGCCCTCCCTTGCATCTTTTGCCCCACTTAAGTGTTGCCATGCTGTTCTTTTGGCCTGTTGGTCGGTTTTGACTGAAAAAAGAATGGGTCCCCAGCCAAATACCATTATTTTCTTAAAGTGGTATATCTGATTTGATTTAAATTCCTTTACTGTGGAGTTAGGGAGTGCGTATGAGCATCCTACTCTATGTAACGATGCCAAGGAATGCAAGCAAATTCAAAGAGTGAAGAGGTGGTTCTGGTGGGAAGACTTCCTCCTGTTAGACAAAACAAACTGAAACGGAGCCCACGTACCACAGTGCTTTGCACTTCTGTAGTAAATAAATGTTCTGCAATAATAGCCTTAGGCAGAGCAAGTGTGAGCTCTGGAAGAAGAGCAGTGGGTGGATAAACGGATTAAATACCGTTTTGTTTACTAGAATAATCAAGTGACAAAGGAGACAAAAAGAGGGAATTTTCATGATGGAATCCATGAGAAAGATGGGATAGGGAAGGCCCTGCAGTGCTGCCTCATGAAAGAAGCTGCCTCTTGCTATGAGTGCATCTAACCCATTACTGCCAGAGGCTCCTCAAAGTCACACTTTGGTCATTCAAGACCTTTTTAAGAGCCCAAACCATCGGGGCTCTGTTGGCCAGGTCAGAACATTGGCCTTTCTACCTGTAGCCAGAAAGCAGGCATGCAGGCAATATATGGGATAAAAATACTTGGTTCTTAATAAAACTACTTTGAATCCTAATTCAGGAACTAACATGGAACCTGTAGAATAAGTAGCTTCTGCATTTTGCTAAGAGCACCAAGAAAACAAGCTGGGGTGGGAATTTTCTTGGTATTTCTATCAAAACCCAGAAAGATGATTTAGGGTTACTCCTGTCCCCGCCCAGACCAGGCAGCTCTACTGACAGAACAAGAGCTGCATGGTGTTGGTAGGTGGGTGGGACAAGCTGACCCAAGACAGGTAAGTAAAAATCCTTTTTATTTACCTGTCTGTAGGCTACTGGGTCTCCTTATGCCAACTTGCTGGCCTAGGTTTTAGGAGACTCCTGGGGGCAGATCTGAACTGGGAAGGTGGGGATAGGATCTCAGCATGTGCAGCCGACACCAAAATCCTCCCCTGCCCACAATCCTCCCTGCTGTTTAGTTACCAGTGACAACGGGGGGCTGGAGGTTCAGCAGGCCACTGCTGGTTGCACATGGCCTCTGGCTGTTTGCCCTGGCAGCCACAGCCTACCAAATGGTGGAGTGGCGTTCCCACCAGCAAGATCTGTCAGCATAAGTCCCAGATAGGATTGGGCTGGCAGTGTCATACAGGTGATGAGTGGTAGCAGCAGCCCTCTCCTTGCTCAAAGAATGGGGTAGAAGGTCTCTCCCAAAAAGGACGGTCTTGTGGTAGGGCTACCTTAGCTCCTAGGGAGACAGAAAGTCCAATCCTGTGTTTTCCAGCAGCTGGAGGAACAGCAGTGCCAAAATGTTGACTGTTGTATCCTGTGGGCGCCAGGAAGTCTCTGGAGGTCTCCTCAGGGAAGGAGTCTTTTATTCCCTTCCCCCAAAGAAAGCCCCAAGCCCTGCAGTGGATCTATTTATGCCTGCACCAGCTATTTTGCTGGCACAGATGCAAGAAGTCTCATGTTGGGCTTTCCAGCCCTATACGGGAACTAGGATCTGGCAGAGGAGGCCTATATGCTGGTCCCACCCACCCCAGAATGCCACCCAGCGGTGTTACCACTGGCGGAACACATCGTTCTCCCAGTGTTGATGCCCAGCGCTGAAGCTCCCTACTCTCCAGGTGCTATAAATGTGATTTATGTCATGTTTACAACACCTAGTACTAGTGCTGGGCTCTAGTGCCAGCACTCCGGGCCTGTAGGATTGGGCCCACAGTCACCACAGCTCATTTTTGTGATACCTTGTTGAGATGCAAGTGTATGAACTGGCTATGGGATCTTAGGCAACTACTCCCTCTCAGCCCTTCCCCATCTGAAATATTGGAATAATACTGTGCGCTGACTTATAAGGTTTTAGTGGGGGGTTTGTGAAGTGCTTTGAATACTTGAAAGCAGTGCACAAATGTGCGGCCCTACACACATGAAATGGTGCAGGGCCAAGGGCCAGTTTATGCAGGCCAGCAGATGTGATAGGACCTAGCTCAAATATTGACTTATTAGGGGATTTGCATCCCAACTTTCCAAAATAATTGTACTGAAGAGGTCTTGTGTAAATAAAGCATCTTAAAACAGCCATTACCACCAATCAGTATTACAACAAACAATATGTAAAGGACAGCAGATAAAACTGATAGGACCTAGGAATAGCAGAGAAACAGAAGGGAAAAAAACCTTTCCTTAAACAAGAGAGAGCCCAGTTCTGTGCTCGGCGGCACTGCTCCGTGCCGCTGAGCACTGTCTCAAACGTGCCATGAGGCATGTTTGCAAGCCTCACCGCCGGGCTCCCGCCCATGCTAGCTCAGCGCTGGCTGGTGGTGGGGTAGCGTGGAGTGGCCGCCCAGCTTCCACGGCTCGGTATGGACCTCCTGGACTACAGAGCCACAGCACGGTAGGCGAGGGCGGGGAGGAGGTGTTCCGGGGAGGCCGGCGGGGGGCGGAGAGAGGGCGGGGGGAGGCATGCTGGGGGGCAGGCTGCAGGCGTGTAGGGGTAGGGAGGGAGGCAGGTCCGCAGAGCTCCACCCCGCAGAATCCAAGGCGCTCGGGGAGGGCTCTGTGTCCTACACGAGCGCCTTTACTTTACCCCCGACCTTTTGGTCAGAGGTAAAGTGAGTAGCCCCATTGCGGGGCTGCTTACCTTACCTGGGAGAAAGGGATGAAAGTCCCTTTCTCCCAAGGCACCTCCCACGGCAGCCCGGGAGGCACAGGATCTGGCAGCAGCCGTTCTCAGTGCCGCCGAGCCTGGGCGCCCCGGGCAGCTCAGGATTGGGCTGACAGACATTTAAAAACTTGTTGAAAACTAAGAATAGGAATAGCAGGGGAACAGTAGGAGGGAATCCTTTTTTAAAATAAAAGCAAAACATGTTGCAAAAGAAAAGCTGCCTGTGGAACACTGATAAAGAAGGAGGCAAACCAACCTCCTGGCTAGTCCACATTCTGAGTGCCACATGAGAAAATGCCCCTGCTTATGAACATCCCAATCTGGGGATTATTTTCCTTTTCATCACATACCATTTATAACTTATATCCCACTTTTACTTTCCGAAGGAAGTCTGTAGCCACTAACAGTGCAAGCCAGGGGTGTCCAAACTTTTTGGCAGGAAGGCCACATCATCTCTCTGACACTGTGTTGGGGGCCAGGAAATAAAAAGAATTAATTTATATTTCAAATCTGAATAAATTAACATAAATGAATATATTAGAGATGGAACTTAAAATGAATGAAGATCTTGCAATAGCTCAAGGCCTATAAAAGGCCTTGCACAAAGCAAGACCAGCCTTTCCTTCACTGCCACTGCTGCATCACAGACATGAAACAACAAGCAGTGGAGGCAGCCCTTGTTCCACAGCTCATGCGAGAGGTTGAACAGTTGCCCTCACGCTGAGAGCAGTTGCAGTGGGCCAGTGTGGGTTCCAGCAAGTCTCTGGAGGGCCAGAATTTCATTGGAGACTAAGGGCTCCCTGCAGGCTGGATTGGGAGTTCTTGAGGGCCACAAGTGTCCCTGGGCCGGGGTTTGGGCACCCCTGGTGTAAGCCAACAGTTTAAACCTTAGTATGAAACTAGTCTCAAAAGCAAATCATGTACTTATCACCTCCAGATTCCTATCAAGTCCCCCTCGGAGTGGGGAATCAGTTTGTGAGCATGAGAATGGAGTGACCTGGAACAATAGGGCCTCCAAAGCGAATTGTGGGAACCCAGCACTGCATCAAAAGCCCTTGTTATTCTGGTAACAAAGGCTTGTCTGAGCACCTTGCAGCAGCTTAATAAAGTTTGGGAGGGGGGTGAGGATGGAAGTGGGGAAGTCTTTTGTAGGTTATCTTTTTAAAGAGAGGAGCTGCTGATCATTTGAAAACTGACTGTGCTATATGGGAACTCCAAGTATGCTGGACACCTGCATTGCATAAACTTAATCTATTGCAAGGAACAACTGCAAAGAAGGGTCTCTTAAGGCCATGATGCTGAGAAGAAAAAAATGCAGTAAAACGTTTGGCACAGATTTAGTGCTTTAATACTTTCCTAACTGGCAAACTTACGTACTTTGACTGGGGACTTTTCACTTGTCACTGGGGACTTTTCACTTGTACTGCCAATTTTGCAAGCAGATGAGGAGATATTTGATAACTACCCATTAGCCCAGCTTAGGATTCATCTGCCACACATGGGGTCAAGAACTGCCCCAGATGAACAAGTAAAGTGTTGTTTAGGGATCTGGTCCCAAGTTGTGGTGAAAGTGCCAGATGTTCGTCTATTTTGTCTTTTCCCCAATTTTCTAACCCCTTCTGATTAAAAAAAAAAACAAAAAACTGTGTGGTACCCTGCAATAGCCATTATCCTGAGATGCTACCAGAGATTCTTTGAAATAAGCATCATTACAGAATGTCTGTGTGGTACATGCATAAGGGCTCCATCACGGTACTGTTCTGTGGAGGACATTCACATGTTCAACTCAAACGAGCATCTGAGTGCTCATTGTGCACACGGGAATTAACTTTCGACATCCTTGAAGTCCAAGTCCTTAGGGAAGTCCAACCTCACACAGCAGCACAGCATGGCAATCACTGAAGGGCTAACTCCCCCTGCAGCTAGTCTTGCTGCTTTTCTGCAGAGACATGATTGCCAGAAGTACACTGGGGTTGGCCAACAGTTGGCATTGTGCTGCTTTATCGGTTCAGGCCACGTTATGACCGAAGTGGCCAAACCACAACTGACTGTACATCATGATTGCAGTAGCCAGCAATAAATTGATTTGGTAATGTGGTCTGACGAATACTACAAATACTACGAAGGGAGCAATTTCATTTTTCAATTTCCATTTACATTCCATTCAATCTTTTTTTTTTCTTTTGCTGCCCCTATCAGAATGCCCCAGATGCTTGAGTTTATCTATTTCTGTTTAACTGCTCTGGATAGGCAAAGTAAAAGTGAGAGGGAGGGGAAGGGATGGGAAAGGAAAAAAAGAGACTGTGTTTGAGGAACCACTTCCCTTTCTCCTGGAAAAGCCTCCACAACCACCCGAATTTGTGCCCCCAGAGGCACTAGCTACACCACTTCCCTTTCTTCTAATTCAGGGGTGCTCACACTTTCTTGGCTCGAGAGCTACTTTGAAACCGAGCAAGGTCCAGAGATCTACCAGGGGGGAAGGAAGCATCTGACAGACACCCCCTTTGATGTATGGAGCCCCTGCTGGACCAGGTCAGAGGAGACCCACCAAGTCCAGCTTCCTGTGCCCCACAGTGGCCCACCAGATGCTTCAGGAAGCACACGGGAGGCCTCTCCTCTCTCCCCACCCCACATACTGGGGGCAGCCACAGGTCCCCCCAAGAGGCACATGCCCAGCCTTGCTGCACTACGGGGGGGGAGCTCCCCACTCCCCCAAACTCTTTGTGGCTGCGCCCCGAGACCAGCAGGGAGAGGGAGGCGTTGCAGGTCCTCCTCGGAAGGGGCGGGGGGCTTCCCCGTTTCCATGGAGAGGGGCTGCGCGTGCAGGCGGCAGGCGGGGGAGACACTGCTCCCACCGGCCCTCCTCCTGCAGCGGCGGAGGGGCCAGGGGGGTCGTCTCACCTGTCAGCCCCGACCGAGAGCGGCAGCGGCCGCAGCACTTACCTCTGGGCTCCTACAGGGGCGGCTGGGCCGGGCATGGCTGGGCTGGGTTGGGCCGGACCTGACTGGAAGGGAAGGGGAGGGTCACTCGGGGTCTCCTGTGGCAACCGCCATCAGACCAACTCCATCTCGAACTCCCGCCCCTCCCCCCTTCCGCTACGGAGCCCCAGGAAGCGCCTCAGTCCAGTGCAGCCCAGCTCCCCCTCCCGCCGCCGCCCACTTTAGCTCCTGTTCTTCCGGCATGCAGCGGCACGAAACTGATGAAACTGACTAGAGTCTAGTCAGTTTCGTCAGTTTTGTTGCTGCATGCCTGAAGAGCAGCTAAAGTGTCAGTTTCAGTGTCAGTTTAGTGTCAGCTAAATATGTCAGTTTCGTCTAGTCACTAGACGAAACTGACATATTAACAGTTTGGAGAGACAGGGCTCCGCGATCTACTCATTTTGCCTCGCGATCTACCGGTAGATCGCAATCTACCTATTGAGCACCCCTGTTCTAGTTGCATGCTTCAGAACTTTGTGCTCATGATGAGAAGCTGGACCACATACATGCCACATTCTGGGGCCAATGGCAGCAGTGGCTGAATTACAGATGACCATTTTTCCCCAAGAGGCAACTTGAACATGGTTCATATGAAGCTTTTGTTAAGTTGGTTGTCTGTAGCAAAGCAGTCACTACTCTGCCACTTCCCAGATTAATGAGGAAATGCATAAGTGACAAAAAAATGCTCTCTATTTGGCAGGAGAATACAGACAACTGCCCTCATACATACATCCATAAGAACATAAGAACAGCCTCACTGGATCAGGCCATAGGCCCATCTAGTCCAGCTTCCTGTATATCACAGCGGCCCACCAAATGCCCCAGGGAGCACACCAGATAACAAGAGACCTGCATCCTGGTGCCCTCCCTTGCATCTGGCATTCTGACATAACCCATTTCTAAAATCAGGAGGTTGCACATACACGTCATGGCTTGTAACCCTAATGGATTTTTCCTCCAGAAACGTGTCCAATCCCCTTTTAAAGGCATCCAGGCCAGATGCCGTCACCACATCCTGCGGCAAGGAGTTCCACAGACCAACTACACGCCGAGTGAAGAAATATTTTCTTTTGTCTGTCCTAACTACCCCAACACTCAATTTTAGTGGATATCCCCTGGTTCTGGTGTTATGTGAGAGTGTAAAGAGCATCTCCCTATCCACTCTGTCCATCCCCTGCATAATTTTGTATGTCTCAGTCATGTCCCCCCTCAGGCGCCTCCTTTCTAGACTGAAGAGGCCCAAATGCCGTAGCCTTTCCTCATAAGGAAGGTGCCCCAGCCCAGTAATCATCTTAGTCGCTTTCTTTTGCACCTTTTCCATTTCCACTATATCCTTTCTGAGATGTGGCGACCAGAACTGGACGCAATACTCCAGGTGTGGCCTTACCATCAATTTGTACAACGGCATTATAATATTAGCCGTTTTGTTCTCAATACCTATTCTAATGATCCCAAGCATAGAATTGGCCTTCTTCACTGCTGCTGCACATTGGGTTGACACTTTCATCGACCTGTCCACCACCACCCCCTAGATCTCTCTCCTCATCTGTCACAGACAGCTCAGAAACCATCAGCCTATATGTGAAGTTTTGATTTTTTTGCCCCAATGTGCATGACTTTATGCTTACTGACATTGAAATGCATCTGCCATTTTGCTGCCCATTCTGCCAGTTTGGAGAGATCCTTCTGGAGCTCCTCACAATCACTTCTGGTCTTCACCACTTGGAAAACTTTGGTGTTGTCTGCAAACTTTGCCACCTCACTGCTCACCCCTGTCTCCAGGTCATTTATGAAGAGGTTGAAGAGCACCGGTCCCAGGACAGATCCTTGGGGCACACTGCTTTTCACCTCTCTCCATTGTGAAAATTGCCCATTGACACCCACTCTCTGTTTCCTGGTCTTCAACCAGTTCTCAATCCATGAGAGGACCTGCCCTCTAATTCCCTGACTGTGGAGTTTTCTCAGTAGCCTTTGGTGAGGGACTGTGTCGAACGCCTTCTGAAAGTCCAGAAATATAATGTCCACAGGTTCTCCCGCATCCACATGCCTGTTGACCTTTTCAAAGAATTCTAAAAGGTTCGTGAGGCAAGACTTACCCTTACAGAAGACATGCTGATTCTCTCTCAGCAAGGCTTGTTCGTCTATGTGTTTTGAGATTCTATCTTTGATGAGGCATTCCACCATCAAACCACACGCATCCCCTTCAAACCAGCTGTGTTCTCAATAAGGTTCATTTAGAGAGTAATAATAGCTGTACTGCATGATAGATCTGGTTTCTACTTGCCAGCCAAATGAGGAGGAATAACAAGGTTAATTTCCCTCTAATGTCAGGGAATCTTGTTTGTAAATAACTGTGGCTGCAATCCTAACCACACTTTCCTGAGAGTAAGCCCCATTGAACAAAATTTCCTTTCCTCTTGCTAGCTAGCTTATTGACCCTCCCCCATCTTAGCATGCAGCATGCACTCCATTGGTGAGGCTGCATGCTATAGACTGCCAGGGGATAGGATTGAGCCGTTCATGTCTTTTTCAGTCTTAAGCCGTTTCTGCCCAATGTTGCATATATGCAACAGGATCCAAATGTGTGCACCTGTGGGCCAGGCTAAAATGGGTTAACTAGATAATGCTACATGCAGAGGCTGGTGAAAGTATGTTTTGTGTGTGCACTGCAAATGCAGCATATGTAATAGGGAGAGAAGAATGACATCAGTGTATACACTCCCCCCTTCTTCCCTTCACCCAGATAGCTCAGCGCAGGGAGGTTGTCAGCCATCAGATAGCACCTGCCAGCCCCAGGTAAGAGAGACCTGTGGCCTTAAATGCCTGTTGCTATAATGTGGCCTTAAATGCCTGTTGCTGGTGGTAGTCAGTTCTGAATCACGGTTGTCACAGCACATTATACAACTCCAATGTAAAGGGAAGGTCATCTTCACAAAGGTGAGCCCAGACATCTTCTCACTAGCACTCTAGAGAGATCACCACAAAGCACTAAATACAGTAGCTGATATATACAGGCTCTTGGCAGCCCCCATGGCATGCTGCCATCTTCCTTTACTGCTGACTTTTTTTGGTAATTAGAGCTTACATTGTATTTTAAATTAAAATCCATAGACGAAAATACTGTATTCTAATTTTTCCAAGACAGTGTAATTTATGTAAATGAGGAGACTGCAGTTTAAAAATAAAGGTAATTCCAAAAGGAACATTCCAATTAAAGCAAATGTTTAAATGTAATGTAAAATTATCCCAGCTATCCACACATTTCTTCTCTCACTGCATCTGGTCATATGAGTCTATTTAACCATATACGATATCAACCATATTGTTTTCAACTGCTTTCTAATTATTTGACCTTCTGGAGATTTCCCCTTCTGTGCAAGCTTGTAATGATTACACAGTTAATTATTTCTTGATAAACGCTACCTCTGTGGTCTTTTATAAAAACATAAGAGGAGCCCTGCTGGATCAGGCCAAGGGTCTATCTATTCCAGCATCCTGTATCTCACAGTGGCCCACCAGATGCCTCAGGGACCACTCAAGACACGATACTGGTACCACTGGTGATCCTAGACCCAGTGCTGCCTGGGGCCAGGATCACAGGGTGCCCACCCTGCCAAGTGCTGTCCCCTTCCCTGCTATCCAAGGCTCTCTGGAGGCCTCTGGAAGGCCAAAAATTGCTACTTCTGGTTTTCTGAGGCCTCTGGAGGACCTTTAAACCTCACTTCAAGTATTCGACTGAAAACTGGAAGTGGGGTTTAAAGGCCCTCCAGAGGCCACAACCTCCCTGGCTCTCCGAAGGCCCCTGAATGAGGACAGGGGTAAGGTAGGTGGCACTGCCCCCACAGGTGTGGCGTCCTGGAGCATTTCCCCCTCCCACAGGAATGCCACTGACCTGTATCCTGTTGCATCTGACATTATGTGTAACAGGACAAGAAAATGAATGGATTGAGAGACAACACCATTCCAGAGATATCCCAAGTACGTTTGTACCAAGTATGTGAGTGTCTTTCAATTGGAGGCAAAATGGTGCCCCCCAATATAAGGTTCTGATTTCTACATACTTGACTGATTGCCAAGATATGAAGAAATACAGACTTTTGTAAATGTAAAAGCAAAAGTAAGATAGCGCACACACACACACACCCAAAAAATGTGTTTATACTCGTACCATACTTCCTCCAAAGGAGCTCAGGGTAGTATGCATAGTTATTTCCTGCCTTTTGTCCTCACAACAACCCAGTAAGGTAGTTAGGCTGGGAGAGAGTAACTTGCCAAAGGTCACGCAAGAAGCTGTGTGGCTGAGCAGGGATTTGAACTTGGATCTTCCAGATCTAGGTCCAACTCCGAAATCACTACACCATCATGCTTGAACTTTGAACAGCTGGCGGTAAGCATTAGCATCATTAAGAACATAAGAACAGCCCCGCAGGATCAGGCCATAGGCCCATCTAGTCCAGCTTCCTGTATCTCTCAGCAGCCCACCAAATGCCCCAGGGAGCACACCAGATAACAACAAACCTGCATCTTGGTGCCCTCCCTTGCATCTGGCATTCTGACATAGCCCATTTCTAAAATCAGGAGGTTGCGCATACACATCATGGCTTGTAACCCGTGATGGCTTTTTCCTCCAGAAATTTGTCCAATCCCCTTTTAAAGGCATCTGGGCCGGATGCCATCGCCACATCCTGTGGCAAGGAGTTCCACAGACCAACCACATGCTGAGTAAAGAAATATTTTCTTTTGTTTGTCCTAACTATCAGAATGTAAAACATTGTGTGACAGGTCCCTTTTGTCAAGGGCTACGTAGCCATGATAAATGGAACCTCTGGGCTGCAGGTCTATGAATTTCCATTGCTGAAGATTAGCAGCAGGTAGGGCCACAGCCCACCTTCCTGCCCTGTTCGTGGGCTTTTCAGAGATATCTGGCTATTAGACCCTGGCCTAGAAGGAACATGGATCCAGCAGGGTTCTTACTGTATTCTTAATACTTTCCAACCTGTATGAAGAGAGAAGTTCCTCATTTATCCAGCAAGGAAGGGGATTTGCTCATCTGACTGGCTCCACCATGCATGGCATCAGATTAGATATCTGACTGGCTCTGCCTTGCATGGCATCAGACAGTCTTCTCGAGGCCATTCAGTACAAAAAGGAAAACTATAAGGAGTTAAAAGGATAAGTTAGCTTTACTGTTGACTTTTGTGGAAAAGGTCAAGCAGAGTCACAGTGATGACAGACATCAGTCTAGCAAGGGAAGGGGAAAGAAAGGCTGCCCACAGGCTGGATAAAACCGAGCCCTGTGGCAAAAATAACAGAAGTATGCAAACCTGTGTAGCAAAGTGGAAATGTTGCCATCAGAGCAATCTTTGTGTGTAAATTCTTTGTCAAACTAGGTCCTGAATTTAAGGTGACACATTTGCTTTTTTTGTTTGTTTTTTTAATTCTACTTTTTTGAGCAGGTTCCAGAATCTTCACCAGTTTCAAAAGGGTTTTCCTTTCAGTGAGCTGCTTTGAACAGTGCTTTCACCTTCTGACCAACCCCACATGATCATGGGCATGCATGCCTCCTGTACCCACTTCTTTCTGGGAGAATTTGGGGCATTTTATTTTACTGTGGGGTGGACAGTTCATTCCAACCACCCTTCTGTATAGATGGATAAGCCTGCTACATTTATCAGTGTGCATAGAGGGGCACTTGGGTTGACTTACACTCCCTTTTTCAAGATAATGCCGCAAATTCCTCTGGTTGTGTGTGCACCATTAGCATGCATGTATTTTACTATGTGGGGCTGACCTGACATTAATGCCTCATCCCTAGTGGCTCAGTATTTTCAAACCTTTTTAAAACTAGGTTTTGAAGTGGAGGCAAAGCATTCACTTATCGTGTATTCTGTTTTTCAACAGGTTCCAGAATCTTCTTTGGTCTAGAAAAGCATTCGTGGACAGTGTTAAAGTCTACAATCAGAGCTACATCTACATGCCAGCCTTCTCCATGAAAGGAGGGACAGAGCCGTCCCTTCGGGTCTACTATACCCTAGTGGACTTTGGCGCCAAGCAAAGAGTGATCTTTGCCAACCCGAACTTCCTGCGTGACATCGGAAAGTTCTGGAAGAACAAAGGAATCCATGGCAAGCGACTGTCAACAGGCCTCTTCCTAGTCAGCGCAGCCCTGAGTTTGTGTGAAGAAGTAACGATATATGGCTTCTGGCCTTTTTCAATGAACCTGCATGGAAAGTTTATCAGTCACCATTACTACGATAATGTCTTGCCGGATTCAGGGTTCCATGCTATGCCAGAGGAATTCTTGCAGTTATGGTTCCTTCACAAAAGTGGTGTTTTGCGGATGCAGCTAGAACGCTGTGAAGACTCTATATTGCACTCTGTTGCTTGAGAACCTCAGGGACACTCTGAGGGAACTTGCCTGATCCTCATTTGAGAGAAATGAACAAACTTGAAAAGGGGGGGGAACCCCTATAATGGATGTGCTTGGACTACTACAATAATAATTGCTCCATTGATAACTTGAAGGTAAAGGAAGGAAGCAGAGTCTTTATGCGTAGGGTTCTGTTGGGACATTCAGCAAAATGGTGGCAATCGACTGGACATTGTCAAGGGCATTAAGGGGCTGAAGAAGGTTAGGCTTATAAAGGGCTTTTAATGACAATGCGGAATCCTTCATGTTGCTCAGATGTCGGACTGATACCTATATGACTGGGTATGCATTTCTTTCTTTTTTGTTTGTCTGTTTCCAAAGCTGGATCTTGAAAGGTGCCTGGTGTTACCCATTCCCGTTTTCCTGAAAGGGTGTTGCACAAATACTGGAATGGTGCCAACTTTCCTTCCTTTTTTTAAATAACAGAGATCTCCTTTCAACAGCAGTATCCTACAGTAGTATTCTTATAACACAAACTGGAAAACTTTTTTTTAAGGAAATGTGAATGTTTTTTAGGAGAAAAAAGAAATATTTATTTTTTAAAGTTGCCCGCTTTTTCCACATAGGCCTATTGCTGTAGAATACAGTTGCTGTTTGGTACTCCAGGTTTCTCCTAGTCCTAAAGCCAATCCCCCTGGATCCTGCAATACAGAATGAGGCATTATTCTGAGCCGGCCTCGTAAGTTCAAAACACGGGGTACTTGCTCCGAGATAAACAAGAGTCAGCCTCTTGGGTAGGCCTTGGGCGCTTAGCCCTGATTTTTGTAGTGGCTAACTTGAACTCATTTTGTGATGTCTGAAAGTAGTACAGCATTTGCAAAATAGACCACATTCCGCATTCCCTCACATTCCAGAGCTCACCATGAAGGCTATGCCTTGCATTTATACTCAGAGTGATGTTCAGGCTTTGAGGAGGAGTCATAGCTCAGTGTAATGCTTGCGTGTATTTGCATGCAAATAGTCCCAGGTTCCATCCCTGGCATCTCCAGTGAACAGGTTCTTCAACAGCATCTGGGAAGACCTCCTTGCTTGATGAGACATTGGAGCAGCTGATGAGAGGTACTGCCAGCCAGTAGACAATATGACTGATAGCATGATTTGATATAGGGCAGCTTCATACCATAAACTTCACCCTGGCCTGGTTCGAACAATGCTCCTGATCCCAAACTGGCCCTATGTGGTCATGGATGCGTGCACTCATACACATGCCTGTTCTCTCTCCTCTCCCTACCTTCCAGGTTAATTCTCACATTTGCATATGCAAGTGTGAGAACCAACCAGGACAGGAAGGGGAGGAGCCAGAACATGTACCCAGCGTGAGAGCACACATCCCTAATCACATTTGACTGATTCATGATCTGGAGTACAATCTGGACCAACACATTGTAATTCTGACTATCCTTGATCCAGATCTGTCTGATCTTCACCCTTTTCAAGGTTAACCCTACTGTTACCAGTATCATCTCCCTGAAAACAATGCTTTATCAATTTGATTTAAAGCTATGGCCATGAACTGTATAGAGCTTCTCTGAGAAGTTACAGGCCAAGACTGATGGTTTCCTACTTGCAAGACACGCTTAAGCACCAATGAACACAAATCACAAGTATTCTCATTTGTGCAATTCCAGTGGAAAAGTTCATGTGCAGCTGCTGTTCATTTCTGTGAAGCTCATGCATGAGAAATTCATTAAGTGAATTCAAAATAAGTGGATTGTGCACACCGGAAGGAAACACAACAAGGATTCGGCCACCTGTGATGACCCCTAGCATGACCCAAGGATTAGAAAATACTACGGAAAATTCTCCATTTTCTCCTCTGCACTTATATATGTGCTGACTGTTCACTGGATATTTATCTGTACTTGACATCTAACAATATGTGATTTCAAATATGAAATACGGCAGTATTTGATAGCTGGCAAGCAGCCATGTTCAGTGTGTCTCAATATCTGAACGTTGATTAGATTTCATTTTTGAAAATCAAAAATGATTTATTTTTTTTAAATCCAGAGACCAACAAGTATAAAGACTTCACATCTCAAATCCTGAGGTTAACATTTTATGTTCTGATTGTGGATGTTTTCCCTTTTGACATTTGCATTCAAAATCTGAATGGGAACATTGCAAATTTTGCGTTCCAGATATTTACGAATATTCATTTTAGTTCCGATGTTCAGTCAGTCACCTTTGGCTGCGTTGCTGGTTATGGCCAATACATGTTGGGCTTAACTCTTTCCAATGTTGGCTTCCATTGTGGGGTCATTTTCTGAAGCAATGTTATAGGAACTTTAGTCATTTGATAAATGATTTTAACACTTCCACATTCAGATTATCTAGCAATATTTATAGTTTTTACTGGAATAGCATGATGTACAACCTCATGCTCAGTTACACTTTGGATGACCACACTCAGCATGAAACCATCTGAGTAGTATTGAGCCATCTTATATTTTTTTCTACAGGAACCATGCCCTTCTTTTCAATGATTTTTCAGGGTGACAGTATTTCCAGTGTACCCGCTTATTCAGAGTAAGGGCGGAATTTTCTGTCTTCATTTTCAATGGCTCTTTGACAATATTATGATGATGTAGGCAAATCTGATTGGCTATATAGCACTACCACAAAACCCCTTCACAGTGAACATAGGAAGCACTATCTTAGAGTCTGAATTATCTTTATGGTATTGTCATGTAGCCAAATCTACCTGTAATCTGGTACTGTGACATCAGGACATTCATAATGTGATCCCTGATTGATTGGAAAAACAAACCTGGGAATAAGGGACTAGCATGAGAAGAGCAGGTTGTTAAAGTGGGGGGAGGGGTATAGATAGAAAGACTGAGAAGCAATATAATAAACTGACAGATTGATTGATTGATTGATTGATTGATTGATTGATTGATTACATATCTAGGCATATCCCTAAAGGTATTCCCCCTCTTTTTAAATGTCTGTCTAAAAGTAAGTGTAAAGTGTAATAGTAGCAAACTGGGTTTGAAAATACTTGTACCTTACTGATACATTCACCAGAGATCTGGGATTGTCTGCAGCTCTCTGTCTCAGTGACAAACTTGGTTTTGTTGATGTGCTGTATGTGAAATGGCCCTGATAGTCACATATTCAAAAATCATGTGGTTGGCAAAAATATTATCCACAGTACTGATGACCACCAATGGAGCAGGTGGAAATATCCACTTACGTTCCTCCTCCGTTTTAGTAACTATGCAACCATATGCTCAAGAAGTTGCTAAAAGCCAATGTACATGTTCAGAAAAAGCACATGGAGTCCTTCTGGGTTCCTTTCTACCAATTCAGGGAGTGTCAGATATTTGGACCCCTCGTATTGCCCCTCACTAAGTATTTAAAATAGTATGTCAAAGAGAAGGCTAGATTAGAATCTTTCCTATTCAAGAAACATGGTAGTTTCTTAGGGACATTTGATATGGAGGGACCTTCAATCACATGATCCATTCTCTGCATTCCAAGTGGAACAGTCACAAAAAGACTATACCAAGGTCCTTTTCTAAATGTGTAAATTGGCCTTCAGTGTTCCTTTGTGCCTCTATGTGTGGCCATTCAATCATATAAACCTAACAGCCAAACTGGTGATTTCCGCTTTTGGGTGTTTGGCTCTTCACACAAAATACAAATGATCAGCTGTGAAGGGTGCATATATATAGATCTCTTAAAAGATAAGAAACAGTAGTTCACTCCTTTCCTACCTACCTAGTCCACGTTTTTAAAGAGGAATCATGTCAATCATCAAGCCCATTTCCTTTACATTTGCTGGGGTGTATATTTCTTACTCAAGAATGTGTGCTCAAGTACAGACTATAAAATGGGAATTGTTCCTGAGTTAGCCAATGAATGACATAACAGCAACACATGAAACAAAGGGGCTCAAGATGGAATTGCAAATCAATGTTGTTTTGCAAAGACACACTGTGCCTACAAGCGGAAACTTTGGACTGATTTACATGACCTTGTTTGACTCTGTTTTGATGAGCTGCAAGTCAATCTGAGTTGACTTCAAACAATCGATGGACAGATTTTGTGATGACTTGCACACATCTCAGAATTATAGATCATCATGCCTTCAAAGATCATGCTGAGCCTGGAGGTGGAGAATTGAGAATTAGGGGGGGGGGGGTCATATGACCTATTCACCCCACATGGTGACATCAACCCAGGGTGATGGCCACTATAATACAAAAGGGTGAAAAATGTTGAGGATCACACTTTGTGGTGTTCAAGGGAGAACTGATAGAATGTTTGACAACTGTACATATCTGAAAAATGATTTTGATGAATGTACATAGAAGCCACAATGCAACACAGTGTTGAGCATGCTTTTGTGTGTAGAATAATGGCCGAAAGTGGAAGCATTGTTAAGCTCAGAACATTCTTCCCCTTTCTTTCCACTTGAGAAGCTACATTTTTATTTTTAAAGAAAGAGTGGTTACTGCTCTTTCTTTCTGGATTGTCATCCTTGGCCTCTTTCATTTTAATCAAATTTGGCCCAAGGCATTGTTAAAAAGAAATAAAACAACCCTTGAGTGCTTTTAAAAATTACAGGGCAAGTGAAATATAAAGGAATGAGATGTTGGAGACTTATGTAACATCACTTACCTTGCAATTAACAAATTGCGTACAAATCTACATTTCATGGCTGCTGTGGGTTTCTCAGTGCCTGAAGGATGGTTCCATTTTGGATTATTACTCAGACAGTAAGTGGCCCTAGAATCTTCATAAATAACTTCCTTTTTTCTCTTATGAAAAGTATAGATTATTGGATGAGAAGGGGAAGAACTGGGCTGACCATTCGCTTTTGGTGTGGTTCTTGACTGGAATATTAAGAACTGCATGTGATGTAGCATGCATGGGCTGAACAATTACAGGCAGTTCCAAAGATCAAAAGACTCTTCAAGATAGTGTTCAGTAAGATATAAGAGATAGCTGAAGGAAAAAATGTGTGTTTCCATGTGTGCACAGACATTTTGCATACCCAGCAGTGGCAGTCCTGGCCACTGTGGCACCCAGGGGCATGCCTGGAAGTGCCGCCCCCCTTCTAAGGCCTTCAAAGGACTTTAAAACATCACTTCTGGTTTTCGGTCAAAAACCAAAAGTGACATTTAAAGGCCCTCCTGAGGCCTTAGAAGGCTTTCTGAGGGCTGGGAAGGCCGAATGTGGCCTGTCAGGCCCTCAGAATGTCTCTAGGGGGAGGCAGCAGGTGCCTGCAGCCCTTGGGGTGCCACAGCTAGGGTGGTGGCGACATCCCACAGCCATGACACCTAGGATCACTTGCACCCATTGACTCCCCTAGGTACACCACTGTTACCCAGACAGGCCTCTTTGGGTCCCTGCTCTTTTTCCATTAGTTATTTTGATACGTTTGTATCTTCATTCTGAACACTTAATGGGTATTGTCATAGGTGCTGGTTTGGCATCATCCACTGTGGAGCCTGCAATGGCCGTGTTGTTGGTTCAACAGATAGGGGAGTTAATGTGTTCTCCTGGGACATTAGAACCAAATGAAATGGCAACTCTATCAGTTTTCCCCCATGAGGGTTCTGATCCAGAATGGCATACTTGCTGTGATGCACTGGTGGAGCTTCTATGTGTCCAGTTTTTCCTGTTCAGCTCAGTAGGGGAGTCAGTTTGAACACACAGAGTGATATGGTTATGGATTGGCTTCCTTAATGTGGACACCATTCAAGCAAGAGAAGTCCACAATTGCTGGATTGGAAGGAAGGGCATGAAATCATTCATGGGACACTCATATTGGGTCAATTCAGGCCCTGATTAGTGCATGGATGGGTAACTTTGCAGTGGAATACAGGCATTCCCCTATATCCATGGATCTGGTATCCATGGTTTCACTTATCTGCAGTTCTCGGTGGGGGGCCCTGCACCCTCCCCATACCTATTACCTTTGTATTTCTAGCAGTGGAAGCACACGTTTTCTTGTGCTTAAATGAGAAACGTGTTAAATGAGAAACGTGGCATGGAGGCAGGCAGCCTGCATGCTAGAAGGATACAGCCAGAATGTTGACAGGAAGCAGGAATGTCCTTCCTGTTAATGTTTGGTTAATCTCCTCCCTCTAGCGTGCAGGCATGTCACTTTCTCAGTTAAGCAAGAAACTGTGCCTCTGTTAAGCAAGAAAATGTGTGCTTCCACTGCTAGTAAAGAGGAACAAAGGTAATATGCATAAGGGGGTGCAGGATGTGGAGTATTGACCTTATTATATAGGGTTCCCTTGTGTCTGTGGTTTCTATATCCACAGGGGACCGGTACGGATACAATGCGGACACGAGGGGACGCCTATACATCCAGTGGATTCTTTATATTTCCAAGACTCCATAGATTGCCTATGTTGCCTGTAGTCTAACTTTCTACCCTAAAGCAGATTATCTTTTGCCTGAAACAGGTTGGACAAGATCCAAGTCCATAAACATCCTGAAAATCTCCAAGTAGAACTTTAAAAAAATAGCACCTAGGCAGATAGTTCTACTGCTGAATGGCTTAGATTTAGGAAAGCCTCCCTCCCAGTGCTCAACTTTAATCTAGTTTTTTTGTTTTTGTATTTTTTTTGGTCTGGTATTTTCGTTTTTGCCCTTTTTTAAAAAATGCACATACCATTTAAGAAAGCTTAGCCACTTTTAGTCTTTCATGGCTCAACGTCATCATTATTATGTTTATATTCTAACTACTTTCCTTGGTAGCACACCTGGGTCTCCCACACTGTCACCCATCCATGCACTGATCAGGCCTAGACGTGGTTCAGCATCAGGAAGATGACTGTATCATGGACCCTCAGATCATGATTCGGCACCATGGGACAGGGTAGTATGAAGACACATACACACTCCTGCCAGGTATCATCAGGCCATTCCATACGCTCTAAATATATTGTAATTCAGATAAAATAACATCAGTATCTGGGAAAAGGAAATTAGATGCATGAATACCTGGATTAATTTGATCAATCATCAGCATAAGTGGCATTCAGATATGTCTGTGGGTGTTTGTTGGGATGAATATGAGTCCATGTGAATGCCAATATGCATTTCCACTGACTTCAAAGGAGAGGGAGCTCTTAGCATGTGTCAGCCTTCCCTCCAGTGAACTGAATGGAGGAAGCCTTGCAAGCAGAAGAGCTTCTGTGCCTGCAAGGAATCTCTGGAGAAGGGCATGGGATTGTTTAAATCAGGGGTGCTCAAACTTTCAACTTTAGGGATGCTGCACCTTTAACAAGTGTATAGAAGAGAGAATTGCAGCAGGTGCAACGTCATCCCACGGATGATAAGCTGTGAGATGTTTGAGCACCCCTGGTTTAAATAACAACAACAAAAGAGCATGCTAGAATTGCATGCTAGAACTTCAATAAACAAGTGGTGACTTGTTAGTCTGCCTAAAGGATAGGAAACGTGTGGTAATAGCATACACTGAGCCAACGTATTGTCAGTGTATACATCTCTCTGGGGTGGTTTCATAATGATTAAATCTACTTGAACTTTGTTAAATGAGAACACATCTCTCAGTGGGTCCCGGGAAGAAGCTTACAAAAAAGCAGCTGCCCAGGGCCACTTGAACAATATCATGAATAATAATATGATTCTTTGATGTAGCACATTTATGGTGCAAAAGTTTCTTTTACGTCCCAATTCTAACGAAAGACAGTACCAACGAAATGGGTGTTCCACTGACACTGACTGCTGCAAAAGCATCATAAAGTGCTTTTGAGTTAAGCTTCGCAGCAGTGTGGAGAGCAGGCATGCCAGCAGGAAGGCTGAAGCATTCCTGTGCATGCCAGCAGAATGATGGAGGTCTTACAAAGCTGGTAAGCCTGCTGGGGGACGGGGCAGAACAGGGCAGGAAGAGGATAGGGAGGGGTTTAATAATGGGGCAGGTTGAGGGCGGAATAGAAAGGAGATGAGGCAGGATCAGCAGCAGTGGTGCACACTGAATCCTGGGCCCCATCCGTCTGCATACATCAGTGATATCGAAGACTGTGTTGACCCATTGTGGCTGCTGGGACTTACCCCCCCCTGGCAAGGGGACAAATGTTCCCTTGCACCAAGGAGACCTCCAGCAGCCAAAAAAATCCCCCCATGGGATGCAGCACCTGTGCTGGTGCCGCTGCATTCCCACATGGGGTTTTAGGATGGAATACGCAGTTAGTCATTCATGAGGCGAATCTCATCCCCATTTTATAGGTGGGGAACTGAGAATAAAAGTGAATCAGTTGCCTTAGATTGCCCCATGACTTCAGGACTGAATGTGAATTTTAATTAGATGTTGCAATCTCACTCCTTTTCCCACAAACTGGGGACCAGTCTAAACGTTAGGGTCAACCCCATGCTTGTTCAAGCTACACTTATCCCCTTTACCTGCAGAGGGTGGGGTAGGCTAGGGGATTGCTTCTTGCCTGGCTCACTCGCAGCATTGGTTCTGGCTGGGAGAAAACTGTGAATGGTGGAAGCACATGCCTAACAAACATGTAGTTGCCCCTTAATGTGTAGTTTGGCCCTGAATTGCAGCTGATTAAATCTGCGTCAATTAAACCAGCCCTCATCCAACAGCATTCTTCTTGGAGTCAGCCAGTGTTCAGCAGGATTGCATTCACCAGCTATGCCCCCGTGTCTTCCAGCAGGTTTCTGCAGATTCAGCATTTGTCATCACAGAGCAGCATGGAACACAGAAAGGGTTTTTGTACATGATTGGAACCCACAGCCAACACCTTCCAAACTAGACAAGTACCTGTTCTGAAAGTGCAGACCTCTGTAGGGCTTGACCAAGTGAGCACATTGGCATGGTGGTATAGCTCGGTAGCACAATCCCACTGCAAGGTCACTTGTTGGCTGGACCTGGGGAAAGTTTGGATAGAAGAGTATTACGTTTCATCATGAATGTGTGAATCAGTCCTTAAACTGGGGGATTGAGATGTGAATATAAGCTCTACTTTCAGTTGATTTAAACTTAACCAAATAAAAATAATCTCTCTTGAAAATATAAAATAAAATGTTTCAAAACATTCCTTTGCTATCGACTTTAGAAGTGGTGGACTAGGAATTTTGAGGGCCAAAAATAGATATTAGAATGTTCTAATAATGTGATTAAATATCTAGAATGTTTAATGAGACTCTATCAATAAATCTGGTTTAATGCTCTGTACCTCTAGTAAGGTGTGTTTGTTTCTTTCCCCATCCTAAGGCTGCGACAGTGCAGACAGTCTGCTGCTACCACTGGCTCCGGCTGTCACAAAAGTGCAGAAAGTCACTTTGCAGGTGGCTGGAGCAGCCTAGTGCCAATGCTGATGCAGCGCTGGGAAGCTGATGAGTGTTGCTGCCAGCTGGTGCTATGGGTTTTCGGGGTGGGGGAGGACAGTGGGAAGGTGGGGACAGCAGAACTGGGAAGAGGGAGGTCAGGTGGATGGGATGATCTGGCCAGGAAGGAAGGTGGAGATGGCAGCAAACTTTGCAGCCATATCCTATCCCCCTCCCCAGCCAGGAGACCCAGCACAGGCTCCTAGGTTCTTTGCCTTCTCAAAGGCGGGCATTGATCTGAGTAGACACATTAGGGCTGCGGTAGGTTGCCATGGGGTAAGGTTCCCTTACCCCAGTGGTTCTCGCGATGCCCCAGCCTGAGGACCATGGGCTCTGCCCCTTAAGGGGCAGGGGGAAGGCAGCAACGTGATGCCCAGCATCGCGCTGCTGTGGAGGAGCGTAGGGGCGCACTTCCACTCACCCCTACCTGCAGCAGTCTCCCGGGGTCAAAGAAGCCCAGCGCCAGCCTCAGCAAGGCTTTCTGCGCAGCGCAGACCCCTGCAGAACATGATCACAACCACTTTTGGTTTTGCGATCGAAAAACAGGAAGTGGTTGCAATCATGTTCTGCAGGGGTCTACGGTGCGTGGAGAGCTTTGCTGAGGCTGGCGCCAGGCTCCTCCAATCCCCAGGGGGGCTACTGCAGGAGGGGGTGAGTGGAAGCATGCTCCTGTGCCTTTCCATAGCAGCGCAATGCTAGGCATCACGTCGCTGCCTTCCCACGCCCCCGCTGTTCCTCCTGCCTGTGCAAGCACTTACAGGCTCTCAAGCTCTCCCAGAGTTTGAGAACCACTGTCTTACCCCAAGGAGACCTGCAGATGCTTCTCTGTCCCTTCTGGATTCAGCTGTAGCCATTTCATTGCTGCTGGAGCCCTGAGCGCTAGGGAAGTTTAGGTTTGGGCTTCCCATGAGCTGAAACTGATGGCATGGATACTCATCAGCTAAAGGATTTCAAATAAAAACAAACATGATAAATGAATGGTTAGTGCAAGATACAACTATTCCTTATCGGGGTTTTTTGGGCTGGGGTGCAATAATTAGGATGGATTGAGATCATCTACTGAATTTTAATGGTATCAATACAATTGAGAATTCCTCCAAATTCTTACCAGACCTGGTGGCATGAACTGAATGTCCCCCATAGGTAGTTTAAAAGTGTGATCCTATGCCTGTCTACTCAGATTGGAAGTTCCATTGTATTCAGTGGAGCTTGTTCTCAGGAAAGTGTGTATAGGATTTCTGCCTGAAGTTTATTGTGATGTGCCTGTCACTGAACCTCTTTTCTATAGGTGTGCTGCTTCAGAGAAGTGACAAACATGAGGACCATCCCATATGAGACTGGTTGTATCAAACCTTGCCATGTTAATCAAATGGATGGACATTTTAAAAGGCATCTAGTTATAAAAACGTATTTTTTACAACAAAAATCAAAGGGATAAAAAAAGAAACAATGATAATCAAATATAGCATGTGAATGAAAATGAATACAACTGAGTGTAATTTAATACTGAATTTCCAACATGGGTTTTTCGTCAGCCTCTCATTTTGTCACAATAATGAAGTCAGCCCAACATGGATAATGTGAACGTTTTAGCTATTTCTCCTTTTGTTTACGTGAATACAGGAGCATGTTCTTAAAAAGATTTCACGACATATGCATACACTCTCTTGTAGCTTCTGTTGAAATTCCTCCATTATTTTGCCTCAGAAGGAATCTTCAAATTCACTTCCAATTTCCCTGTAAATGAGGTTTTGCAACAACAGTCAAAATCCTTCTGAGAAAGCAAGCAGAATGAGATGACATGTTTTCCTCTTGACCCTGATCTTCTCTTTTTTGTGGGTGGGAGGTGACTGACAGCCCAATCTCATGGGCTTCCCAATGCCAGTGGGACAGAGTCACTGAAAAGCTATGTAGCTGGTATAGGCCCAAGGAGACCCATAGGCAATCTACCAGGGGGTCTACCAGGCAGTATACCAGGGGGTAAGTGGTATTTTACTCATCTGCAGGCTGTCCATAGAATGCAGCACAGCCTCTGTTAGTGTAGTTACATGCTATAACATGGTGGGAGATAGGATTGGAACAAAAAACAGGTAGAAGCATAATATAGACAAGGTCTTGTGTTACGTGAAAATCCCCCTTTTTGCCTTTTAGCTGTGATTTTATTATTATTATTATTATTATTATTATTATTAACAGAATTTATATACTGCTTTTCAACAAAAAGTTCACAAAGCGGTTTACAGAGAAAAATCAAACAACTAATGACTCCCTGTCCCCCAAAGGGCTCACAATCTAAAAATATGCAAAAAAAGAACACCAGCAGACAGCCACTGTATAAGACACTGCTGGGGTGAGGCGGGCCAGTTGTAGGGCTGGGGACGCTGCGCTCGGCACCTCCTGCCCTCAGAACCCCTCTGGCCGCGACCGGAGCCTGGGCAAGCTCCGGCCGTGGCCAGAAGGAGTTGCAGGGCTAGGGCTCCGGCCCTCGGAATGACATTCTGGGGCTCCATAAGGCCATGAAAGGTCATTTCCGGGTGTTCCAAAAACCCGTAAGTGACCCTTGAAGGTACTCTGGAGCTTCAGAACGTAACTCTGAGGGTTGGGGGTGCTGCGTGCCATGTTCCCAGCCCTCGGAATTTTCCTCCAGCCGCGGTTGGAGCAGATCTTTGGTCGCGGTCGGAGCGAGCGGGGGTGGGGCAGCCCCAAAGCAAACCCAGATTACAGGGGCCACCCCAAATGGTTCTGCGGGCCGTATCTTTGACACCCCTGGTAGATCATCTGCTTCCTTACCATGCTCCTTTCACAGTTACTTCCAATAAGAAAGTGCAGGACTTTCAGTTGGATCCAGTACCTCAGCTGCAGGGGAGGGCACCAGTCTCCAGATTGTGTCTTGCTGTCTTGCGTGCTCCCTGGAGTATTTAGTGGGTAATTTTCTTGGTGCAGAATTTCAATTACCTCTGTGCAGAATTTTAATTTTTTTAATCACAGAGTCCACACAACCCTAATCATGATTCAGCAAATTAAGCATTTAAAATAATTTGATAGCATCATTCTGTAGACGTTAACTCAGCAGAAAGCCCCATTTATTTTAATGGGATGGGATACTCCTTCATAAGTATGCATATTGTGCATACTTCATATTAGTACTAGTAAGTGGCAGTGATGCTATCACAATATTATTTTTTCTGTCTCTTGTAAGAATGGCGAACAACATTTCAGGTGCCTGGAGCAGCCTAGCCCCAGAACACATGAGAGAACAAGAAAGAAGGGGGTGCCTGTCAGGGACACTGGGTGATGTCATGCTTCTTGCCCCCTAGGACTGCCGCAAAGTGGCAGTTCCACTTCATATGAGGCACAGCACGGCATTTTTGGCTTACTTGGTGAGCAGAAATCAACAATTAGAGACCAAGGAACTGCTTGTAAGGGGGCTGGAGTCTCTTGTGGGAAGCAGAGAACAGCCAGAGGGGGTCTTTGCTCCAAGGTCTTTGAATGTACACTAGATCCTGCGCTTGTGCTACTCAGGTTGGTTGTGGGTAAGATCTTCTTCAGAAACCAGGAGGGATGAAGTATGAGGGTGAGTCTAGCCAAAAGGGCCTTGCTGCTCTGCTGATTCTCCTATGGGTCTCCTCGGACTTGCGCCACCTCCTGAGGTGGCGCAAGTCCGAGGACAGCTGAGCGGCTTAACATCACTCCAAACTCCCTGGGAATGAGCATTGGGATCCAGCATAGCTGCCCCGCCAGTCCCACCTCTCGTTCCCTACCCGCCTGCCCCTGGGGCCACCCCCACCCACCCTCTCCCCGCCCAGGAACACCTTCTTCCCACCTCCTCCCTGCCCACCCCAGAAGCTTACTTCACCCGAGGAAGCCGGCATGGAAGCTTGTGTCAGTCTCCTCAGACCAGCACATCCTGGCCCGGCTTCTTCCCAAGAAGGCTTGTGCTGGCCCATGGGTGCCTCAGGATTGCACCCTTAATGTCTGTCTGCAAATCTCAAGCCTGTTTCCCTCTCTCATCAGCCATTTCTGATCTTCCCCCACCCTGTAGCTTGTCCTTCAGACCCCTCCTTTGTCAGATATAAACATTTGCTACTGTTGAAGGCTGTTTTCAGTTTTCCTTCACACCCCCCCCCCCGGGACTTTGGGTTTGTTTTAGAGTTTTGCTGCCTTATCAATGGATTACTTTTCTGTAGGCCAGTGTTTCTCAAACAGTGGGTCGGGTCGTGAGCCAATTTCAGGTGGGTTCCCATTCATTTCAATATCTTATTTTTAATATATTAGACTTGATGCTACCCTGGTAAGTGCCTGCATTTTGGGAAATGTTATAGCCCTGTACTTTAACAAGCTACTATGTATATTCTCTTAGTGATAGTAAATGGAACTTACTCATGGGTAAGTGTCTGTAGGATTGCAGCCTAGGATTGTTAACATTTTTCCTGCTTGATGATGTCACTTCTGGTCATGACGCCACTTCCGGTAGGTCCTGACAGATTCTCAATCACACACTTCACTTCACAACCTTTATTGGCATATAGATTCTCAATCTAAAAAGTGCGTCCCGGTGCTCAACGTGTGAGAACCACTGCTCTAGGCTATGCTCACATCTTTTACTTTTTAGTAGTGACTGTTATTTTAAACAGTTATTTTTGTGCTGGAAGTTTCTTTTGGATAGTTAAACTTTAAAATTAGGCAGCAGTTTCAGGGAAGAAAATTTGAGGATTCCACTCCTGCATTTGATTAGTGTTTTTGAGTTATGGGTATGTTGCATCCAAAGTGCCTGGCTCAAGCCTAAATTGACACTGCTAATTGCTGAGATAAAGCAATTAAATTGCTTCAGTTTGTTTCATAAGGAAGGAAGGGATGAAATTCAAAAAAAAAAACATTCCACAGACTTGAAAAAGTCAGGTCAAACTTCTGATTTGAGATGCTCTATGCACTGTTTGCTCAGGATCATCCAAATTCCCCCACTTTTGACTGAACTCTTCACTTTTGAACTCTCCCCACTTTTGACTGAACTCTTCACTTTTGAACTCTCCCCACTTTTGACTGAACTCTTAGCTTTTGAAAGTTATATACAGGAACAAAAATTCCAAAACAATAAATGTTGCAGTCAAAAGTGGGGAGAGTTCAAAAGTGAAGAGGACAGTGGACAGTCTATTTTGGTGTCAAGTTATATTCTTGGCCAAGGATCATTGTCTAGTAAAGAAAGTGGTCCATGATAATAGAACAGTGATTTTCCATTTGCTCCATTAACTTGCGTGCACTTTTAAAGCGCACATATAAATTTGGGGGGAGGGGCCCTGCAAAAATGTTTCTAATTGGGCCCCACAACACTTATGACAACATCAAAGGCATTTTCAGGCCCTAGCATGCTGAACATTTGTCATGAAACATTAATAGGCCCATGATGTAACAGACGCTTGGCACTTGAGAAGGAAAGTCAAACATTGTGGCTTGGACTTTTTCCAATAGGCAACAGATAAGTAACCTCTTGGGGAGGAAGCAGATTGGCATTGTCAGCAAGTTTGGCTACTTCTTTGAGTAATTAAGCCTATTTGTCAATTAAAATGTATTTTTAGACACAATGTTCACCAAGAATCTCCTTCAGCAAGAATGTCTTCTCGCTCACGTGGTTGGTGTAAAGACAGCTTTAAGAAACAAAGAGACTCTTTTGAAATTTTACTGTTGTACAGCACAAACTGTGGCGGGTGATGTCAAGGATACCTTGACAACTTGAACAAGGTTCTTCTTGGACCACAGACCAGCTCTAATCCAATGAGCTACTCGGAACTCTATCACTCTAGCCTCAGAGTCTTCTTTAGGAGCAGCAGAGAATGCAGCATTGACTTATGTGATTGGCTGGCAATTAGAAGTCTCTGGAATGGCCAAGCCAAATATAAATACCGAGCCGGACCTTCTGCCCTTGCAGAAGGGCAGCAGATTCTTCCACTTTGCAGACATGAAGAACACATAATATAGATTCAGGTATGGCCGTCAACAACCCCATTACCTTTCTGAAGTTTAAGGTGTTTAAACAACAGAAACTCCTTCCACTGGAATCCTCCCCCTCACCACCTCCAGTGGTGGCTTGTGCCACATATCCAGAGATCACACCCTTGAGCTGTGTCCCACAGTCACAATAATTACCTGGAACAGAATCCCCATTTCAGCTATACACACACATTGAAAGATTGCAGCCTAAGAAAAATAAAATAATTCCTTAAAGCAACCTAGCTAGCCTAAGCTACTTATATTCCTCAAGGAAACCCCAGTCCTTGTGAATGAGCAAGTGGATGCTCCTCTTTGATCTCCCCATGAATGGGTCACTCAGGTGACTGGCAGAGAAAAACAGAGATTTCTTGTGGGCTGGTGTTTGTATAACACCCCTTTACCTAAGGTCTGCAGGCAAATGTTCTAGAAAGTAGAAGTCTTCATTCTCTCTCTCTCCTCTTCCTTCTTTCCTTCCTACTTCCTCAGGGGAAACCTGTTCACTCCATAAAAATATCCTGTTCCGAAAACAAGAGATGAATCTTTTTACTGTGTATGCAGTAAAGAAGAACACAAGATTTTAAAAGAAATTGATAGAACAAAGTGAAACATGGGGGAGGGGGAGTAAAAGAGATGTACACTGACAAAGCATCTTTTCTTCTATAGGGAATTTATATTATGCCCTTCCAATCAGAAGGAAGCTAAAGGGCACTCCTAAGAATAAAACTACAGAGATAATAAAAAACTATAGCACAAAAACAACAAATCAATAGCCAGCAAAAAGACTCGGATACTAGTCCAAAGACTGACTAAACAGTGAGGCCATTACAGACTGGGAGTTTGATGGATCTCCCAGGGGCTATAGTTCCACATTCTAATGACCTCCATGGAGAAGGTCCTCTCAGGTGTCACTGCCGAACATAATCAAAAGGTGGTGGGAGTGTTGAAGGCCTTCACCAGCTGAGCTCCATCAGCAGTTCTCCTGTGTCCAGACACAATCTGTTACTTCTAGACCAGAGAGAGAGAGAGAGAGAGAGAGCGAGCGAGTGAGCGAGCGAGCGTGCGCACGCCTACTCAGGTTACTGCCAAAACCTATATTTAGCTTTGGGCTTATGTGCTCCTTTCTCCCTTCTCACTCCTTCCTCCCCTCAGTTCCATTATTGTATTGGCTTACTGGCAAATTATATTTACCATTTCACTGGAACCCAGGAAAGCATACTCTTGCCCAAACTACAGGTTGTCTGCAAAGCAGGGTTGCAAATCATGGTCCTAGCTCCTTATTCCTTCCCATAACAAGCAAAACCTGAATAAATAATGCAAAATGGTTAAAAGTGGGGGAGAAAAATTACATGAAGTAACAGACAGAAGGTAAATTTGCTCACTTTCCATAATTTATACCAGTTTCAGAATCCAGCTTTCCTTGAGGCTGAATAGTAATTTTCATAGCGTGGAATACAAAGCCCTGATTATAGCTTGCTTACCTTGCAAACACATTATTTTAAGTCAGAGTTCCATTTCCAAGGAAAATGAATGACAAGCAAAAGCATCTTTGTCTTCTGCTCCTGAAATCATTTGCCTCTTATTGGAAAGTGGAATAGAAGGGCAGATACTCACATATATATGTAAATAGGAAACTGAGTGGGGAGAGACATGTTTTTGTTAGCACAATGATCAGGGCTGGAACATATTCATTTGCCTCTCCTGCAGAAAGATCAGAAATCATATTGAGAGCTGTAAACACTGTCATTCAGTTGCTTTGAATGAGAGGCAATGTTCTGTAGTTGTTAGAGCAGTGTTTCTCAAACTGTGGGTCGAGACCCACTAGGTGGGTCACGAGTCAATTTTTTGTGGGTCCACATTCATTTCAACGTGTATTTTATTTTTAATATATTAGGCTTGATGCTACCATGGTATGTGTCTGCATTTGGGGAAATGTGACATATCTGTACTTCTAACAGGCTACTATGTATAGGATTTTATTTTAACTATGATAATGAATAGGGCTTACTCCCATGTATGCAAGGATACATACACTCCCATGTATGTATGCAGCCGTTGAGATGTTTGGGGAATTTTTTTAAGCAGATAACAACTGCTTGGGGGGGGGGGGGTTAGGAGAGTTTTTTATTTTAAATAATTTTTTAAACTTATTGTAAACTTTTAATTTACTTAATTAATTGATTTGATTTGGTCATTTGAGGGGTGTTATAATTTTCTTGCTTCATGATGCCACTTCTGGCTATTGCATCACTTCCAGGTTAATGACATCACTTCTGGTGGGTCCCAACAGATTGTCGTTCTAAAAAGTGGGCCCCAAAAACTGGTGCTACAAAGTTTAAGAACCACTGGGTTAGAGTGTTGACCTAGATGCCGGAAGACCAGGGTTTAAACTGCTGCTCAGCCATGAAGCATACTTGGTAGCCTTGAACTGAACTTTAGAATAATATAATACTAGTGCTGCAAGGGACCTTGGAGGTCAGCTAGTCCAACCACCTGTTCAGTGCAAGGAACTATTTGAGTATTCCTGACAAGTGGTCATCCCGCCTCTGCTTGAAAATCTCCAGTGAGGGAGAGCCCACAACTGTATGAGGCAGGCTGTCCCAGTGCCAGAAAACTCTTAAAGCTAGGAAATTCTTCCTCAAGTCCAACTTAAATCTACTTCCCTGTAGTTTCAGCCCATTAAGTTTAATACTGCCATCATGAGTCACAGAGAATAAGGGCGCAATTCTATGAGCTCATAATGCATGTTTACCACACTGGTGGAGAGGAGGGCACTGGTACCAGGCCAGAGCCACATGGTGCCAGGCCAGCAGCACAAGGAACTCGGCTCAGCACCAAGTGGACCCCAGCAGTAAATGGCACCTCTGGCCACTCTTCTGCCGCAACCAATCTCAGCGCGGTCACCCTCAGAGCGATGCCGCCCACCTCAGAAGAAGTGGGTGGCATTGCTCCAAGGCATGGTCACTGAGAGTGGCCACTGCTTCCAAAACGGCCACCTTTGTTCCCAGTGAGCACTGAGACAATTGGCTGCACAGGCAACAGACAGGTTCTCCTGCTTGCCACCCCCACAGTCAGTGGTATAGCAAAGAGGGTGCAGGAGGTAGCAAGTGCACCAGGCAACAAGCTTTAGGGGGCAACAAACTGAGTTTGGCACTAGTGGCCAAAATTATGAAAACCTTGGTATGTACAAATAATACCATCATGTTATATATCATTGGAAAGGTAATTTAATGCAGAACACAGTGAAAAATCTATATTGGAATATCTGTTTTCTGTCAAAAGTTACGGCCAATTAGCCAGAAAATGAAAACACGACTGACTTAGGAACAAAGAGCACAATCTTATCCTGCCCTGTAACAGGCAAACCAAGAGACTTGCGCTGTATCCAGCACAGGATAGGGGCCATAAATGGCTCAGCCATAGGCAAGGGGAAACATCTCCCCTTACTTCCGGGTAAGGACCACTGGCCCCTGTGGTTCTCCTCGTACGTGCGCCACCTCTTGAGGTGGCACAAGTCCGAGGAGAGCAGAGTGACTTGGAGCCACTCTGTTCTCCCCAGGAACGAGGGTTGGGATCCGACAGAACTGCCTACCTAGCCCTGCCTACCGCTCCCAGCCCACCCACCCCCGGGGCTGCACACCAGCCGCCCTCTCCCCACCCACCCTCCTCCCACCCGGGCCGACGCAAGACACTTGGAGAAAGCCTGCATGGAAGTTTACATCAGCCTCCGTAAGCTGCCATGTCTCTGAGCACCAGCCTGGCATCCTCCTGAGGAGGCGCAGACATGCCTTATGGGCTAGATTGTGCCCAAAAAGTTATTTTTCTTAACTCAAAACCGACCTATGAGACTGATTGTTTAGAGAGCCAGTGTCAGTGGCATCACTAGCGTTCACGTCACCCGGTACAGGATGCCAGCCCATCATCCCCCATGCAGTGGGTGGGGCAACACCCCAGGTGGTAGGTGTAGTGATGTAGTATCGTCCCACCTCCACTGGTTTTTTTTGCTGTACCTTTTGATAGAACAAAGGTAGAACACATTCTGCATGAAATTATGCATTGATTGATATATAACATGATGGTGTTATTCCTCCAAATTCTGATTTTAGTGATTTTGATCAGTGTGATTTTGATTTTAGTGATTGTTTGATCACAAACAACAGGTCAGGAGAATTCAGAGGGTTTCTGAAAAGAAAAGCTTTTGCTTCGTTTGCAAACGGGACCACCACAAAGAGGGTGATGGACCAAGAGTGGGTTACAATGATACAGTTTTTATAGAGCCTTCTGAATAGAGGAGGGGTACACAAGGGCACAAAGAGATAGGAGTAAACATCCTTGGAAAATTAACAAGTAATCAAACAAAAGGCAAAATCAGCATCCATTATCAGTTTGGAATGTTTGGTAGGAAGAACAGTACAATGTGCATTGACAGGGTATTTATATACAGGATGTCCATTACCAAAGGTTTGGTAAACAGCACTTTACCCTAGTTCTTTTGGGGTCTCTCACCCTTGCTCTATTTGTTTATTACCAACTGTCCTTCCTTGGAGGCCCATATTTTGTGTACTTGGCTTATCTTGTTTAGCTAGCTTGTCTCTAAGAAGGAGGATGTTATCGTGTCACAGCAATTACTTCCAGGCAGCCGGGGGGGAGGTGGCATCTGTAGGTGTGACGCGAGGTTGGGCAAGCCCCAGCTATGCCACTAGGTGTGGCTTAGTTTCACTTTCCATAGGACTCAATACATTGTTCCTTGTCCTCTTGAAGGGAGGGACTTCCTTCTCAAAAGTTTGTTGGAGCCTGCACTCATCAGCTCAGGACCATTCTGATGGCATTAGGCTCCTCTTGTCATGCCCTTCAATGTGGACCAAGGCACATTCACCTACTAATGAGTAAACGCATATGTGTGGCTCAGTTTCACTTTCCATAGAGTTCAATATGTTTTCCTTGTCTTCTAACAGCAGTTTTGAGGCCCACTAAAAATCCTGTTTTGACCCACTGATGGGTTGCAACCCACAGTTTGAGTACTGCTAGTGTATAGGATTGCAGCCTAACAGCCCAATTCTATTCTTATGGTATGCCTGCATACTGTAAGACCTGCCATTAGAGCAGGCACTCCACTGGTCTGTGAAGCACTATACCAGTGCAAGGACCAGAAGGCCACTCACAACTAGAAGCGTGCCACGGACCAACCACCTGTAGAGTTCTGCTGGCAGAGGAGGCAGCTCAGAGCAGATTGAGCCAGGGGTGGGGGGATTGCAGCACCAGCAAAAGAGCTAGTGTAGATCTGTGGAGTCTTCTGCACCTGACACAAAAATAAGCATTATCCATTCTTTTTTTTTTTCAACCATCTTCAACCCCAGCCAGCATGCAGGATACAGTGGACACCGTGCCCTGCATGGGACTCACTTGCCTGGGATAGAATTGGGCCATCACACACCTAACAGTAGATCTTTTTCACACATGCTGCAGCCAAGTCAGGTTACCCTCATTGACTTTCACCTTAAGGCAGTGGTACTCAAACCTTTCCAGCCAGTGGCTCCCTTGACCCCCGTGGCTGTTGGCCACGAAGAAATGTAAGAAGGTGATAGGGGAGGCCAAGCGAGACTATGAGGAACGCATGGCCAGCAACATTAAGGGGAATAATAAAAGCTTCTTCAAATATGTTAGAAGCAGGAAACCCGCCAGAGAAGCGGTTGGCCCTCTGGATGGTGAGGGAGGGAAAGGGGAGATAAAAGGAGACTTAGAGATGGCAGAGAAATTAAATGAGTTCTTTGCATCTGTCTTCACGGCAGAAGACCTCGGGCAGATACTGCTGCCCGAACGGCCCCTCCTGACCGAGGAGTTAAGTCAGATAGAGGTTAAAAGAGAAGATGTTTCAGACCTCATTGATAAATTAAAGATCAATAAGTCACCGGGCCCTGATGGCATACACCCAAGGGTTATTAAGGAATTGAAGAATGAAGTTGCAGATCTCTTGACTAAGGTATGCAACTTGTCCCTCAAAACGGCCACGGTGCCAGAAGATTGGAGGATAGCAAATGTCACGCCTATTTTTAAAAAGGGAAAGAGGGGGGACCCGGGAAACTATAGGCCGGTCAGCCTAACATCCATACTGGGTAAGATGGTGGAATGCCTCATCAAAGATAGGATCTCAAAACACATAGACGAACAGGCCTTGCTGAGGGAGAGTCAGCATGGCTTCTGTAAGGGTAAGTCTTGCCTCACGAACCTTATAGAATTCTTTGAAAAGGTCAACAGGCATGTGGATGCGGGAGAACCCGTGGACATTATATATCTGGACTTTCAGAAGGCGTTTGACACGGTCCCTCACCAAAGGCTACTGAAAACACTCCACAGTCAGGGAATTAGAGGACAGGTCCTCTCCTGGATTGAGAACTGGTTGGAGGCCAGGAAGCAGAGCGTGGGTGTCAATGGGCAATTTTCACAATGGAGAGAGGTGAAAAGCGGTGTGCCCCAAGGATCTGTCCTGGGACCGGTGCTTTTCAACCTCTTCATAAATGACCTGGAGACAGGGTTGAGCAGTGAAGTGGCTAAGTTTGCAGACGACACCAAACTTTTCCGAGTGGTAAAGACCAGAAGTGATTGTGAGGAGCTCCAGAAGGATCTCTCCAGACTGGCAGAATGGGCAGCAAAATGGCAGATGCGCTTCAATGTCAGTAAGTGTAAAGTCATGCACATTGGGGCAAAAAATCAAAACTTCACATATAGGCTGATGGGTTCTGAGCTGTCTGTGACAGATCAGGAGAGAGATATTGGGGTGGTGGTGGACAGGTCGATGAAAGTGTCGACCCAATGTGCGGCGGCAGTGAAGAAGGCCAATTCTATGCTTGGGATCATTAGGAAGGGTATTGAGAACAAAACGGTTAGTATTATAATGCCGTTGTACAAATCGATGGTAAGGCCACACCTGGAGTATTGTGTCCAGTTCTGGTCGCCGCATCTCAAAAAAGACATAGTGGAAATGGAAAAGGTGCAAAAGAGAGCGACTAAGATGATTACGGGGCTGGGGCACCTTCCTTATGAGGAAAGGCTACGGCGTTTGGGCCTCTTCAGCCTAGAAAAGAGACGCTTGAGGGGGGACATGATTGAGACATACAAAATTATGCAGGGGATGGACAGAGTGGATAGGGAGATGCTCTTTACACTCTCACATAATACCAGAACCAGGGGACATCCACTAAAATTGAGTGTTGGGCGGGTTAGGACAGACAAAAGAAAATATTTCTTTACTCAGCGTGTGGTCGGTCTGTGGAACTCCTTGCCACAGGATGTGGTGCTGGCGTCTAGCCTAGACGCCTTTAAAAGGGGATTGGACGAGTTTCTGGAGGAAAAATCCATTATGGGGTACAAGCCATGATGTGTATGCGCAACCTCCTGATTTTAGGAATGGGTTAAGTCAGAATGCCAGATGTAGGGGAGAGCACCAGGATGAGGTCTCTTGTTATCTGGTGTGCTCCCTGGGGCATTTGGTGGGCCGCTGTGAGATACAGGAAGCTGGATTAGATGGGCCTATGGCCTGATCCAGTGGGGCTGTTCTTATGTCCCCAACATGTTCCTGAGGGCTGGAAGTGACATCATTAAACAGGAAGTGGCCAGAAATATTAACTATATTAAATATATTAAATATAATATTATAATATCATATTTATTATAATATAATATTAAATATATATTAACTATATTAATATTAATTATATTAATCATATCATTGATTAAATGCAGATCTTAAAAATATATTATTAATACACAGCAATATACATGCTTTATAAATGATCAGCTGCTGATCACCGTTGGAGACAGGATGCTGGAGTAGGTAGATTTTGTCTGGTCCAGGACTCATTTTTTTAAACTTTGTAAGCATACCAATAGAATTGTTTTATCAAATGAACTTTGTGAACAACCAGTATGACCAACATTGCACACACCCACCCCTGTGGACCCCAATCCAGCTAGTCATTTCTCCCATTCTCCTTGAATAGGATTGAACCCTTTATTAATTTAACAAAATTAAATTTTTCCAGCAGCTGGTGGGAAACCAAAAATAGACCATGAAAATAATAATAATAATAATAATAATAATAATAATAATAATAGTACATGTATTTATATACCACCTTTCTTGGTTGTCAGATTTCTCCTCAGACTTTATTCAAGGCGGTTTACATGGGCAGGCTGTTCTAAATCCCCGTAGGGATTTTTACAATCAAAGAAAGGTTCTATCTTTCAAGAACCACAACATTTCAGATGGAACTTTTTGACCTGGTATCACATTCTGGCCTCCGGTTTCCTCCCATGCAAGCTGACAAGCAGCTCCTTCATCTCTCACATGGAGGGCAGCCAAGATGCTTCTTCGCTCACACCAAAAAGCAGGTGGAATAACTCGGCTCAGCTTGTCAGCTGCTTCAAGGTCTCGCCATTCACGGTGCCGGTGGCCTCGAACTGGTGACCTGCGGATGTTATCTTCAGGCCAACGGAGGCTCTACCCTCTAGACCAGACCTCCTACCTGGTATATCAGAGCTGATAAGGGTTTGGTGAGGAAGCTGATTTGTCTCCTATACTAGGAGATGCACAGCTCAAGCCTATGCATGTCTACTCAGCAGTAAGTCCCATTAGAGTCAATGGGGCATACTCCCAGGAAAGTGTGGATAGGATTGGGCTGGCAATCACTTCATCAATGGCTGATAAGTATTCCCTTCAAATAGCAAGATTCATCACTTTAAAAATACAGCCTCTCCTCAAACAACAAGATTAATAAATCACTTTCAAAACAGTACCCTTTTTCTGCTCCTGGCCAAGTAAAGTGTGTGCTTCTCTCTCTCTCCCCCCCCCCTGCCAACTGCATGGAAACAACTTTAAGACCCCTGGTGTCTGGTAAAATAGGAAGCATTTTATTTGGGGGGGGGAGGAAAGCGGGAAGGTTTGGAGATCGAAGGGGGGGGATTGGAAGAGGGAGGGGGTTGAAAAGAGAGATTTCACTTTGATGAGAAGCGATCCCAGGCTGGGAACTAGGAACCAACCAGCCAAGGATCAGCAAGGGTTAAGGACTGCAAGCTGAGCAAACAACATGCAGCGAACACAGAAGGCAGCAGCCTTGGAGTGGGGGAAGAAGAGGACGGGGTGGCAGCAGCCACTCTCGCAGCTGAGAAACTCCTGTTTCTTCTGCTTTAAAAAAAGCGCAGACCACAGGCAGAAGACGGGCTTGTATTCTGTCCAGGGGTGTGACTGTATCACTGCGAGAAGACATCCCGCACCTCCCCTTTGAGTTCCTGGAACCTCCCTAAAGAGCTGCGCCGCACAGTTTGAACAACACTGCCTTAAGGTATCTCACAGGATACGTGTAAAGTGGGATCAATGGACCCACAGGCCCAGATCCTAACCAGCTTTCCAGCTCTGACATAGCAGTGCCAACGGGGCATGTGCTGCATCTACAGTTGGTGGGCAGTCACAGAGGCCTCTCAAAGTAAGGGAATGTTTGTTCCTTTACCTCAGAACTGCATTGCCCTTATTTCAAAGCTGGAAAGTTGCTTAGGATTGCGTGGGCGCAGACACACTCCTTGGAGGAAGGGTGGGATAAAAATGAAATAAGATAGATCTGAGTGTCCTGAACTGCTGGAATTCAGTACACACAGATAGCAAATGTAGCTGTTACCACAATGACAGCTGCTGCCTTCCACATCACTCTGATCACTGTTGGATTAGGAAAATGTGGCAACAACACCCTGAGAAATGTTAACAGTTTTTTTGGTCCCTCCTAGCTTCCCATCAAATTTATCAGGAGTTCAACCTAAGCAGGTATCTTTAGATGAAATTAAGAAGATGATTTGCCCATCTAGACCAGGGGTGCCCAAACCCTGGCCCTGGGGCCACTTACGGCCCTCGAGGCCTCTCAATGCGGCCCTCAGGGAGCCTCCAGTCTCCAAAGAGCCTCTGGCCCTCTGGAGATTGGTTGGAGCCCTCACTGGCCCAGCACAACTGCTCTCAGCTTAAGGGTGACTGTTTGACCTCTCACGTGAACTGTGGGATGAAGGCTTCCTCTACTGCTTGCTTGCATCATCACGTTGGTGATGCAGTAGTGGCAGCAAAGGAAAGGCCAGCCTTACTTTGTGCAAGGCCTTTTATAGGCCTTGAGCTATTGCAAGACCTTCCTTCATTCATATAAGTTCATCGTTAATATATTCATTTATGTAAACTTATGTAAATTTATTCAAGTTTTAAATGTAAATTAATTATTTTTTTCCCCGGCCCTTGACACAGTGCCAGAGAGATGATGCGGCTCTCCTGTCAAAAACTTTGGACACCCCTGATCTAGACCAGCAGTGTTGAATTCTCATGTACTTTGTATATTGAACCCATTTGTGCTTCCTTGGGTACAAGTTTGGTTTGGCCACCCACCTGAGGAATTTTGACAGGAGCCTGTGGATTTTTCCCCACACTATGCAAATGTTACTGGAGCACATGCACAAATACATATGTTACAGTCCTCTCAATGCAAACGTTGCTGGAGTAGTGTGGAAGGAAGCTGCTCCCATGAACAGAGCTGGTACTCTGGTACCATAAATCTCTGGTACTGCTTCCTGTAAGGAAACAGGACCTATAAAGAGCTTGTGACCTCACACTGAGGCATGGATCAATTTTATAGGCTCCAACTCCTACCTTCCGTCTTGTTGCTCAAAGACAACTTCTTCCTCAGTTTGTGTGAAGATACTGCCCTCCATGAACGCTTCTTAAAATTGCAAAACTTCCTGGCAGCGTAAAATATCTCCATCTGGTGCTCTGAGAGCACAAATGGTGAAGCAGAAACGGGAAGCATCCGTGACACAGTGCCAGCCTACAGAATGGCTGGGAAAGGTTTATACGGCAGGGTTGAAGAGTCAGTTCCATGTCTGAATGTGATGTACCCCCACAACTGTCTGCTTTATAGTTGTGAAGGGGTGGGGGGAGACAGCACCATATACAAAACTGTGTACTAGTGAGATATCCACCAATGGCTTTTAATGTTTGAAAACTGCAGCATGACTGAGTTGGCCATTTCGACTCAGATTTTCAAACACATAGGCAGAGGAAAGGAATTTATTTGCTGCCTCCTGCTGTTGCATTAGCCCTTAACTCTATATGGCAAGAGCATTTTCCTTACAGCTATTTCAGGGCATTTGAGGTGCTCTCTTTTGTTCTTCATATTTCAAGTGCTGGCAATTGTGACATTACCAGGACCGACTTTTGGGTGAGTTTGGAGGAACCCAACCTAGTAGTCCTGTCAAGCTTAAAAGGCAAGAAGACCTGTGCAGCCAGACAACAATTGCACTGTGAAGGGAAACACCTGGAGAATTCTATGAGTCTCTCTCCTATAATGATACTTGTAAAAACCCCATTTGAAAAAAAATGGGGTTTAAGGTCAGCCTGCCTGTGTAAATCACCTTGAGTCTTTGAGAAAGATGGTATATAAATACTGTAATAAATTGGTTTGGGAGAGGATTGTGGGTGGGTTGGGGTGGAGAGCAGAGTGGGCCAGAGGCAGGAGGGAGCTTTGCACACCAAGATCCTGTCCTGCCCCAGACTTGTCCCCAGCAGTCTCCTTGGACTTAGACCAGCAGAAGAGCTGGCCTAAGTCCAAGGCCATCCATCGGAGAGAAGGCGTATGGTGACGTAAGTTTTTTAAAAAAGTTTTTTACTTTCCTCTTCTGGGCTATCTGGTGCTCCTCACTAATAGCACATAATGCATGCTCTGTCAGTGGCACTGCATGCTCTGGGCTGGCGGCGATAGGATTGGTCCCATAATGTCCAATCTCCCTGAAGTATGAAGTCAAAGGTCACATGTATGTGTGTCTGAAGCAGTTATAGATGGACACAAGCCACTGAAACTGGGCCCAGGTATGAGCTTTGGAAACCTGAAATACTACCCTTAAAAAAGTTTTAGAAGTCCCCCCCCCCTCAAATCCTTATTCAGCTTTGATTAAAATCTGAGTCAGAAGAGTATTCCCATTTTATTTCCCCATCCCACAAATGTCACTTGGCTCAGAACATCAGCAGAACTATTTCTGACTTTTTTGAAAAATAACTCCATTTATTTTGTGAGCCAATCTGATGTGAATCCTGGGGAAGTCACCCATCATTGGTCACTGGCCAGTCCAGCATGTCAAACTTGATGCCAAGATACAAGCATATCCAGGTGACATATGAGACGTGCAAATACGTGAGAAATCAGTGCAACACTAATTTCAGGCATAGTGATACACAATCCCCCCCCTTTCAAATTGGGATTGGTACACCAACAGCCCAATCCTGTCTAACTCCCCATGAGCCATTGCCAAGGGGGATATATGCTGCATCCCACAGGTGGGGAAGGGGGGTTTGAGCTGCAAAGGCCTCCTTGAAGTATATTTGTTCCCTTGACCTGGGGTAAACCCTGGCAGCCTCACTAGGACTACTTAGTCCTGCACCAGCTCCCTGGCACAAGCCCAAGTAGACCTGGGAAGGTTGGGGTTGAGGTTGGGAAGGGGGACAGGATATTTGGTGGCAGCGGTGCCACCAATGCCACCCCCTTCCCAGCCTTGATCTGCCCTCCTCCCTGCCATGATCATTCCCTTCCTTACTGTGTTCCTCATATGCTGCCATGAAACCCAGAAGTGTAGGTGTTCTGGTTTCATTTACATTTACTACACTTGTACTGTCCCTGTATTTGAAACTGGAAGTCTAGCACTTCAGGGTTTCATAGCAGCACAGCAGGCGTATGGAAAGGATTTTTATTTCTTTTTGTAGTGCAAATGTGGTGGACCCAAGACTCATCAGGCAGCACTCCAAGTCATACCTCCCTATCCCATAGTCTCTGCATGTGCCTCTGAAATCAATGCACTGTCTAATCTTTCCTTCCTTACCCCGGCCTCCATTGGCTCCCCCTTCCGCTGTTGTCTCCCCTGTGCCCAATTATAGGTTGTGAGCCCCTTGCAGCAGGGATCTAACATCTCATACTTTTCGCGTTCATTGAAATGATGCGGTGCTAAAGTCAGCACTAATAAGTCGTTCCATGTTCTTTAAATGCTGTGAATTCAGCATCAACATAGCATTGCTAGGGCTACGCATTTTTCCTCTTCCAACCCAAAGAAAGAGCACTATAGCAGACAGCAGAATGTGGCATTAGTCACTTCTGTTCCCATTGCTGAAGAAAATAATTTGTCTTTGTTTTACACAAAACATTCAGTTACAATTCTGTATAATCTTTATGTTTCTCTCTTGCTCTTCAATACAGTGGGAAAAGGTTTTCTTGCTCCTTCAAAGGAAACAAGTTATCTAGATTACATTTTATTCACTTGTCATTTTCCAATTCTCTTTGTGCTCTTTCCTCAAATGGACAGATTGAATGCAACACTTAACATGCCAGTCTTTTCAGGACCAAAGACAGCAACTAGTTGTCTCCCTCATTTTAGTCATGATTTCTCAGTTAATAACAGCACAACAGAACATTTTTCTTCCTTTATGTCAGTGTCACATTCTTTCCTTGCATGCACTTTACCATCTCTTATCTTCAGATTGGTTCCCAGCACATGACATCTTGCTGTTCCCCAAACAGCCTCTGACAGTACATGGTGAAGTGATAAAATGAGATGGCATTGATCATGATGAGGATGAATTGCTGGTAAAATGTGGACGCGTAGCTGCTGCTTTGGGGGAAATTGCCACAGTTTGCAAAAGGACTGCCCCAATGGTGCAAATTGGGATGGCCCACGTGAACAGCCCCTACATGGAGCCATTGATACACAGAAACAAGGTCCCCACGTGACCTGGTTCAGAAAAACATAACCCCTTCTCAGGTGCACTCAGCTCCGTGGTGTGGAATGAAGTAGACAACTACAGCAGGTCCTAGCTATCCACAGAGGATCCAGGATTCCCCATGGATGCCAGATACTGAATTCCACAACTAGAGGGCCTCGGAATACCTCCAGATGCAGCATCCATGACTGGAGCCACTGGTGCAAAACGAAAGTTACTTCCGGTAGCGCCCAGGAGACCCTTCAAGCCAATGGCTTGACATCAGTGGATACTGAAATCTACTGAGCCCATGGATAAGGAAAGCCCCCTGTACAAATATTCAGAGTCATTCATTCAAACTAATGGCAGTGAAGTCAGAACACACCCAAAATACTTCTACAGAAAATGCAGTTAATCTACCACAAGATGAGGTGATGGCCATTGACTGCGATGGTTTGAAAGTGAATTAAGCCTAGCCCCTTGTTCTACCAATGGCTATTTGTCACAATAGCTAAGTGGAATCCCCACGTCTAGGAGCAATAAGTCACTGTACACCCAGTGCTTAGAGGCAACAGCAGGAGAAGGCTGTCTTCATACTCTGCCCCCACAGTTCCCGGGGGTATCTGATTGTCAACTTCAGGAAGAAGGATGCTGGGCTAAGTGAACTGACAACCTGATCCAGCAGGGTTCTTCTTATGTTGTCCTGAAAGCACAAAAGCACACCTGCTCTGGGCATTTTGGCCACCACTGGTTAGAGTGGATGTACCCTATGTTTCCGATCTCTGCCTCCATGCAGCTGCTGCAGGATACCTGAGACAAGGGCAGAGGATAATATGCAGCAATTCTACTTTCAAAGTTTTATATACATGCAGCATAATAGCAACAGTACCCTTTTGATGCTTGCGTTCTCAGCCCTTCTTTGTCAACTATGTTATTTGCCACCATTTTTGGAAATGCCATTCTCTGATTTGAACTTTCTAACTTGGGGAACTCATTACTTTGAACTAAATAAGAGTGATTTCTTTAAAATTACAACCCCTTTGGCAATATTGGCTTTAATATTTGAATTTCTCTTTGTCTTAAGTTTTGTTGTAATTTCCTGACCAGCTTGCAGTTTCCTCATTAGAGGTACTTGGCGCTTTTTTTCTCTTGAACATTCTGGAACCACATTTGTTGCTGTAGGAATGCATTGTACTGTCTGCCTGAATGCATTCTGAATAGAAGTACTGTGTGTGAATGAATATGTTCTGTTTCATTATACATAGAAGGTTCAAAGAATTATTTTCGCTCCCCCCATACTCCAATATTGCCTGCGGTTTGAGGGTTTGTTTGCTTTTGTATCTGCCACTTTTCAGTTGCAGCCCTGCAGTTTTCATTGTAGCCCAATCCTATCTAAATTCCCTTGTGGCAGTGTTTCTCAAACTGTGGGTCGGGACCCACTAGGTGGGTCGCGAGCTGATTTCAGGTAGGTCCCCATTCATTTCAATATTTTATTTTTAATATATTAGACTTTATGCTACCATACCATGTGACTACATTGGGGAAATGTTACAGAGCAGTACTTTTAACAAGCTACTCTGTATATGCTTTTAACAATGATAGTCAATGGGACTTACTCCCGGGAAAGTGTGGGTAGGATTGCAGCCTAAAAGCCCAATCCTGTGGTCGGCGGCAAGGCTCCATGCGGCAGGCCACAGTTGCAAACATGCCATAAGGCACGTTTGCGGGGCTCACCGCTGGGCTCCCACCAGTGCTAGCACCGGGCGGTGGCCCAAGTTCCGCAGTTCGGCAGTCTCCTGGATCACTGGGCTGTGGAATGGGAGGCGGGGGTGCGGACGGGGGTGTGGGGAAGGCGTTCTAGGGAAGGGGGAGGCCAGCGGGTGCAGGGAGGAGGCGTGCCGAGGGGCGGGCGGGAGGCGTGCCGGGAGGCAGGCAGGAGGAGGATCCGCGGAGCTGAGCTCTGCATGATCCAGGGCGCTTGTGGAGGGCTGCGCGCCCTACATGAGCGCCTTTACTCCTGGTGTAAAGTGAGTAACCCCATTGCGGGGCTGCTTACCTTACTTGGGGGAAGGGGATGAACTGTCCCAAGGAGCCTCCCGCGGTAGCGCGGGAGGTGCAGGATTCGGCGGCAGCCCTTTTCGGTGCCACCGAGCCTGGGTGCTCCGGGCAGCTCAGGATTGGGCTGTCAGATAGTTAAAAATTGTCCTACTTGATGATGTCACTTCTGGTCATGACATCACTTCTGGTGGGTCCTGACAGATTCTCATTTTAAAAAGTGGGTCCCGGTGCTAAAGGTGTGAGAACCACTGTCCTGTGGCAATGCAACAGCACTGACATGGGCTACACTGTATCCCACAGGGAATTTTTGGCTGCTACAGGTCTCCTTGGAGTAAGTCCCAGGAGCTGCAATGGATCAACTTGGACCTGTGCTGGCAATCAGGCCCAGGAAGAGGATTTGGATACAGCACAGGCCAGTGCTACCAATCCTGCCCCTTCCCAGGCCCGATCTGCCCACCCCATGTCCCATCTCTTCCCCATTCCAACCTCTCTGCGGCTGGATAATAACACGTGACACAGTTTTGGGACTGTAGCCCAGTGCAGGCAAAATGCCAAAAAGGACTACACCCTATTTGGATACTGGTAAATTACAACTGAGCATAGAAAAATATCAGGAAAAATACCGATTAACACACAGAAATAATAGATTCAAATCTATTTAGGCTTTAAACATTATTCATGGAGAAACTAACACAACAGTTTTATTAATATATACACAGACTAACATAAAACAGACATGATGAGCTCATCATTCAAGTTCAGTTACTTTGGAAATAACTTTTATCTTACATTTTTTTTTTTAGAAAATAGCACTTTCAAACAATTCTGCCATCAGCTCTGCCAGCCAGCCAGGGCCCAAAAGGGTGCGCACCACAACGGAAGCGGCAACAACAAGCTGAGACCACTCCCTCTGTCTGAAAGTGCCAATCTACAAAACAATTACTATGAGGGAAGAGGTTTGATGAAGAATACTTAATGTTCATGCTTCTGATCAGAATACCCCTGATTTCCTCTATTCAAAATTAAGCCATGCAATTTCTGGCTTAATCTGAACAAAATGTAATACTGCAGCATTTTATCATAATAACTCTATTTTACTCATTCTCACACCTTCACACATGTCCATGGACTTCAAACACTCCATTCAATCACTCTGTTATACTCATCTACATCCACAGATAGCATATTTCACATTACACATGCTTATAATTTACAGCTCTAACTTACATGCAAAAGAATTCATCATTTCATACTTACTTCAGATTTCCCTCCATTCCGAGGTTTCCAACACTGACAGCACATTCACAGTACAAATCTTAACTTTCTTCTCTTCAGATGCCAAGGTAACATTATCACTTTTCAGGTACTAGCTTCTGTTAGATCTCACATTAATATGGCTGGGGACATCTGCAAGAGGGATCTGAAGGCTTTAGGAGTGGACCTCAACAAGTGGGAAACCCTTGCCTCCGAGCAGCCCACTCTGCGGCAAGCTGTGCAGCATAGCCCTTCCCAGTCCAAAGAGATGCCCGGCCAACAGCCTGAGGCAAAGAGGCAAAGAAAGAAGGCCCATAGCCAGGGAGACAGGCCAGTGACAGACTGCACCCGCCCCTGTGTGAAAGAGATTGTTCTCTTAACCTTTTCCTTGCTATCCTGCTGTTCATTCTTAATGCAATTTTTCCTACATCTGCTAGACTCATGCACGTACATCTTTCTTGAGAAAAACCTGTTTTGCTCCTCTTTACTCTGTTCCATGTTGCTTTAAAACAGTGCACGAAAGCACACAGCCCGTTACAAATATTTAAAATCAAAACAGCCTCTAACACTAGCTTAGCCAAAGCACAAATTTACTTTAAGTACACTGTTCTGGGACACCTGCCAACTGCTACCCGACTTCCAGAACATCTCTTTTACTTATCACTTAACACCACAAGTTCTTCCTCTGTTTTTTGCACTACTCTGATCTTTTCAAATGTATTGTATTCAAAAGCTCCTTGCACACACCTCCTCTGTTTTCTGAAAAACAGTGAGCAGCGATAGCTTTCTTTACTAACTTTCCCTACAGGTATTGTCTGCTACACACTTTTAAGTGGTCCAGACAATATCGACCTGCAACACCGCAGTTCTGGCCACACCCAAAACTGGAAGAAGTTAACTTCAGGGAACCTGCCTTACCCAGACTGTAAAAATAACCGGGATACACACAATTATCCCCAAGGGCCCTTATTTTCCCAACAAGGTTTACCTAAGGCACCAGACAAGGAAACCTGTTCCTACTGTACCCTGTACTTACCTTGTTATATGAGGTTGTCCACACCTTGCAGCACCTCCACTGCAGCAACCTCTTTGTTCACCAGTGAACTGAACACACAAACATCAAACACCAGACAAACACACTTAGACAAATACTTACCTGCTTGCACCTCCACTCACCAGTAGAACATGCAAACAGGGGAGAAACAGCCAGAACCTGTATCCACCTGTATCTAAAATTTAAATTTTTCCAATTTAAATTGTTTTTTTTTCCCTTAGCTATTTAGCAAAGAACAATCAGAGTCCCATCTGGGTCTATCCCATCTGAGATAGAAAGATTCTGGGATTCTGTCTCTGAGTCAATGCCAAACAGTCACAAACTCTTGTAAAGCTTAAAGAGGCTTTATTTACAGCTATTTACAGATTAGAATCAGAAGGATTAGAAACAGATGGATACAGAAGGTCTTACCCTTTGGTGGTTCCCTGGTTCTCCCAGAACCACACCCAAAACCTTTCAGTTATAGGGGGTGACAAACAACTACTCATGTGACTACTCATGTGGTTCTGTATGTCATTTCCCTTTCCTCAGTTGGCATACTATGACACTTTAGTACAAGGTTCCAGCCCTAACTGGAAGTCCTTTATCCATCTAAGGCAAAGTGTATGTCCCACAACTTTGATTACACAACCCTGGAATTTTCCTTTTAGGAACACTATGACGTGTATGTTTTTTTCTCTGCAGGTCAACTTGACATAATGGCAATTCTACCCTGTTTTTAACAAAAACACTGGCCTCTGCTTTTGGCACTAATTTTGGTTGTTTTCCTCATCTGAGAGAAGTTAGGTTAACCCTTAAAATCTCCATCACCTGCTGTCTCTCTCCATCCCTATGCTGGACTTACCTGGTCTGATGCATGTCCTGATGGTCAGCAGCATGCAGGAAAGGCTCTGGTGTTCTCACTGGTGTGACAGCTACTGACGCTGTAGCAAAGTGCTTTACAGCACTTTCGTGAAAGCACATGCTGGCCAAACATGCATTCCATAGGATTGGGTTGTGAGATATATATGCCTTGCATCCTTCCAGCAACAATTACTCTAATGCAGGGGTGCCCAAACCCCAGCCCTGGGGCCACAAGCAGCCCTCAAGGTCTCTCAATGCAGCCCTTGGGGAGCCCCCAGTCTCCAATGAGCCTCTGGCCCTCCAGAGATTTGTTGGAGCCCTCACTGGTCCGACACAACTGCTCTCAGCATGAAGGCAACTGCAGTTGTCTGTGATGCAGTAGTGACAGCAAAGGAAAGGCCAGCCTTGCTTTGTGCAAGGCCTTTTATAGGCCTTGAGCTATTGCAAGACCTTCATTCATTCATATAAGTTCATCTTTAATATATTCATTTATGTAAACATGTAAATTTATTTAAATTTTAAATGTAAATTAATTCTTTCTTTCCCCGGCCCCCGACGCAGTGTCAGAGAGCTGATGTGGCCCTCCTGCTCTAAAACTTTGGACACCCCTGCTCTAATGGAATTTGCTCTAATGGAGCAATTCATGTTGTTGTCCCACATGGGAAATGTTCAATTCATACAGTTTGTTATCATATGAAATATCTTTGTGTGATTAGCCAGGTTACAATAAGGATTCTACATTGTGTTTAGCTGTTAATAGCACTGCTAAGGGGCTGTTCTATATTGTATTGTGTTTCAAATGTGCAAAGGCACAACCAACTAGCAGTTTTATTTTCAGTCCCCTTTCAATGATTATTCAGAACGTGTTGATCAGCTCTGTGAAAAAGCCACAGGCCACAGCTGTGTAGTCCATCAAAGCTGAGCAGGGCGTTTAGCCCTGGCTTCCCAAGGGCAATTCTGGCATGGAACAGATGCACAAAGCTTAGGAGACAGTGTTTAGTAGCAAACATTTTTCACCATTGGGCTGTTTGCATCTTTGTTTACATGATCAGAGGTGACAGTTCAGGCTTTGTTCCTCGCAAAATGCCAGCATGTGCATTTTCAAGTACTTAGATGTATGTCTGAACAGAGGAAAGAAATGGCAAGTATCTCTCAAGGAGACAGTAAAATCTGTGTCAAACCTCTTTGTTATCAGTGTTATCACTGAGCGTTTACAGTGTTTTGCACTGCTGGTCCAAAGCAAGTGCATCTCCCAATGAGATAATAATTAATAAAGTATTACTAATAACCAAGATCCTGTGCTCCCAAAGCTACTAGAGACCTTACATTTTGTATGTGTATATAGACACTTGCTAGACCCTCCTAGAAATGGAGTTCAAGGACTGTTCCCCAAAATCTTTACAGTCATTCCAGGGCACACAAAAGGCTGAAATGGAGACCAAAATGTGCACTTAGAGACTTCTAGGCCAGACTTAAGGCTGAAACTTGGTTCACACTAATTACTAGAGAAAATGGGAAAATGCGACATTTTGATTTGGGGGTATGAAGTCCAGCCACAAGAATGGTCTTTCCATCTGGATTGCCTGCTGCTGCAATTTCCTTCTGCAAACCAGGCAAGAGTGCTTGCAAATTAAAAAAAAAAAAAAAAATTCAGAAACTTTTCACAACCCACCAAAAATCGGCTTGCGACACACTGGTGGGTCCCAGTAGATCTTATAGATTTTCTAATTGAAGGAACTCAAAAAGAAAGTGACCACAAATTGCAGAGATGGACTTCAGAAGCATTTATTGATATGCATTTGTGTCTTCAGGGCAGAAATCTGAACTTCCAGGAGAATTGAACATGGTTTGTTATGGAGATACTGGTGACATTCTTTACCCAAAGGACATTGTCTTGGTTTTGCAGGTGACCCTGGGCAATGACTTCCAGTGGACCAGTAGCACAGGGTAATTGACCCTGGGCAACGAGTTCCGGTCAATCCTTGGTATGGGTTAGTTGACCCTGGACACTGAGACCTGGTTGACCCCTGGCAAACTAGAGGGCATGGCTTGGAGCATCCAGAAGTGTTGCCACAGGATGTTGGTGGGCATTTGCAAGCTGCTGGCACTGCTGCTGGTGAGACATGTTTGTGGGGATTGGGGAGATCATGTCTGGAGGTGTTCTGCACCTAGAATTTAGTTCAAGCACCTAAAATGTCCTCCCCAGCATGTGAGTAACTAACTTAAAGGAGACAGTGAACAACCATAAATTCCCCAAGGAACAGACACCTTGACTCAAAGCTGCAATCTGTCAACAGAGAGAGCAAGAGGTTCTCAACACCAGCCTCCAAGGGTTGTGGCAGCTGGACTACACTGACTCCCACAAGCTGTGAAGCACTGGAGCTCACTTTTGCAATCCAAGCCGGAATGGCTCGCCAGCCAGCCTCCTCAAGCTAGCAAACACCTGAGGAGTGGTACTGGCTCAACCACTGACCTTGCTTATCTCATAGTACACACTGAAATCCCAAGTCCTGCAACCCTGGTCTGCATGACACCTACCTAAATTGGCCACCAAGAAAGGTAAGGAAGGAGAAAAACAGCACAAAAACACAAGGTTAACCAACCCAAACAAATGCCAATCTGGGGCAGGCGAAACAATGGCTAGCTATGACCAATCAAGCTAAAAGCAAAAAATTCCTGCCCAGTTCCTAAGGGGCAACCAGCTAATCTCAGACTGCAGAAAGGAAAAGGTGGGTGAGGGTCGTGATCCGGAGTCCGAGAGAGGGAAAGCCTTCCACACACCTACAAATTAGTAGTGAAGCTCCCTCCTGCAGGCTGAGGCACCGGTTTCACCACTGCTACGTGCAATGGATGGGGACTGGGCAAGGATGACCCACATGAGACTGGCATGCAACACCAGAATTCTGAAGTAGAATTATTTCAAAGTAAGTCACTATTCAAGCAAGGTAATGGACATTACAGGTATATACATTGAAAATAGAATACAGCAAAAATAGTGGTCATGAAGACACAAAATGGTATTTTAAAGCAATTAGCATGGAAAGGAGAGCTAACTAAAAGCACAGGAGAATAAAACAGTTTTCTATTACTCACTGAAAGGTCTGGCACACCTTCAGGGGAAAACTTTTCATAGTCTGGGTGCTACTAGTACAGGTGTGCACAAACAACGGTTTGCTTAACAATGGACTGCATATATGACGGTGGTCAAAGCACAATAAATTATTATTATTATTATTATTATTATTATTATTATTATTATTAACAGTATTTATATACCGCTTTTCAACTAAAAGTTCACAAAGCGGTTTACAGAGAAAAATCAAATAACTAAATGGTTCCCTGTCCCAAAAGGGCTCACAATCTAAAAAGATGCAAAAGAATACCAGCAGACAGCCACTAGAACAGGCACTGCTCATTAAGATGCTCTTAATGAGCCAATTGTGTCTCCCGTAGCCTGCAGCGGAGTGTCTGTTTACATAACAGAGAGGCTCTTCATGCAAAGAAGAGGAGATCTATCTCCAGTAGCCTGTGCGGCCACTAATGTCTGACAAGGAGTGTCTGTTTACACAACAAAGGCAATAGATTGGACTGAATGTTCACTTAATGACCTATTCGCATAACAACGGGGATAGGAGAATGTATCCCTGTTGTTAAGTGGTGCACACCTGTAATAAGAAGTTCCGACCCTCTGGTGCCCAAAATAGTGACACAATATAAAAAGAGAAAGGGGTGTAAAGAAGAGAGGAGAATAAGGAAAGTCAAGCTGTCAAACGCTTTCATGGTGCTATGTAGTGAATCTACATAATAGAATTGTAGAAGACTGTCCTGGGAGGGGAGCAGCCCGATGACACTTGATCCCTGGTGAGCTGATCGAAGGAGCCTCATTTTTCTCCAGTGAGGTCAGGTGGAATTACCAGTGAGGAATTAAAGGCTGGGGGGTTGTAGTCAAAAGCAGTTAATTCTGCTCAGCAAGGGTCTGGTGATACAAGGGGCCAGTTGGATCAGTGAGGGGGTAGGGGGCAAAACCCCCAGGCGCCCCACCTGTGGGCCTTGTGGGGGTGGCACCACCAAGCTGCTGCCATCTCTGCCTGTTGCACCATCTCCTTCTGCCCTTTCCGTTCCACGGGCAACCTTTCTGCAGGCAGGCAAAGCCCTGTGCGGCGTTCCTAGTGGCTCCGGAGCACTCTTAAGCAGTACTTCCAGTTTTCATCAAAAACCAGAAGTACTGTTTAAGAGTTCACCAGAAGCCTCAGAAGGCTCATGGAGCTGCTAGGAATGCCATGTGAGGCTCCATGTGGCTAAGTAAGGGTCAGTGTGATGCGGGGGGCTTCATGTTGCGGTCCTGCACCCCGGGCTGCGCACGGATCAGATCCGTAATTGAGTCAGATTCCGCCTTGAAGCAACTACCTCTGATCTGATTCATCGGTGTGAGCATCATGCTCTGGCTGTGACCCAATCCCCGTGCCAATGCAGTGATTCCAGCATGGCTTCCACTGCATCCTTCATGCTCCGCTGGCACAACTGAACAATGGGATTGTGCCAACAGGCTGCCTCCAGCCAAGCAGCCCTGTCAGAAACTCAATGCATAGTAGACACTGCAATCTGCCCCAGTGCCTTTCAGCCCTGATGATATTAGCCATGATGGCTGTATGTCTCCAGAGGAAGCATATCACTGAATATCACTTTCTAGGGACATACAGTGGAAGAAGACTGTTGCCACATGCCCTGATTGTGGACTTCTTGGAGGTATGATTGGCCACAGTGCTGGAGTAGACTTTTGGATGGATTTTTGGTCTGATGAGTCAGCAGGACTATTTTGACACTTTTATTTTTATTACAAGGGAGGATATGGATGAAGATGTATGGAAAGTTGAAAAGTGCTTAAGTATTCTCCTGAAGCAGTCTCTGTTCTTCCTAATAGTCATGTATAAGAAATTCCCAATTTGATAACGTGCAGTTTTCTGGGGTAATAGAAAAACCATCAGATAAACCTTCAGCTGTTGTAGCTTCATCAGCAGCTGAATTCATAGTGACACTGGAAAATTGTAAGCCAGCCAATATCTTTGTGAAAACTTCACTCATACAAATCTCCTGTTGGTTTTTTCCCAGTTGTGTGCAATGCCCTTCAGAAATGAGTTAAACTACAAAGTGGAATGCAGCTGATTCTTATAAGTTATGGATCACATTTGTGGTGGTTCTGTCAAGCGTTACAGTGCTTGAAACTGGGAAATGAATACACTACAAACACATACTCCTATCTAGTGTGTGGATTTTATCTTCAAGGAATCAGGCGCTACTTGTCACTTCAAACAGGGACGGGTGAGAAAGAATCTGGACTTGAAGATTCATCTTCTGGGACAGCATGGTGAGCAAGAGGGCTCATGCAACTGGGATACAGGTAGGGACCATCATCCATTTCATGCACGGGTTTTGCTGATCTCATCCATCTTTTCTGTGTGGAGGATCGAATGGGCAAGCTGCTGGCAGCTGTTCTGAGCAGAGAGCCCTGTCTTCCCCTGGAATCAAGAAGGAACAGCATCTGTTTTAGAGGTTGCCCTAGAGAGGCCATTCTGTTGGCATCCTTCAGTCTCAGAAGACCATGGTGTCACGCTCTGAATGGTGGCTCTGGAACAGAGTGTCCTCTCCAGTGCGCGAAGCCTGGGTAAAGTCGATTTGGAGGATAGACTGTTTCCCATGCAGCAAATCCCCCCTCTCCACATCGCTGAAATGGTCCAATGGAAAGGCAGAGGCCAATACAGTTGGTTCCAGCGGCGTCGCAGGAGTTGCCAGAACGTTACTGCGTTCAGCCATGAACTGCCTCAGGGACTCCGGCTCCGGATTTTGCCTCGAGGTTGACTCCTGAAGCCTTCTCCATAACTGGATGTAGCCACAAGGCAGTGGAGGTATGGGATCAGAGTTTTCCTTCTCTCAGATGAGCTGCCTTCCCAGGCTGACGAGCCCCATCTACCCGGTGGCTGTTTAGTCGCCTCTTAAGACAAGTACAGCCAAACTGAGGGCCTATTCTTATCCCCAGCCCCCAGGGGAAAGGCCATATGAACTACAAGCAGGCTTTTCCTGTTAGACTGGATCATTTCCCATCAGAGAGCCAGTATGGTGTAGAATGGTTTGGAAGCTGGGAGATCCAGGTTCAGATCCCCACTCAGCCACAAAGAAGCTTCCTGGATGACCTTGGGTCAGTCACTATCTCTAAGCCTCACCTACCTCACAGGGTTGTTGTGAGGACAAAAGGAAGGAAGGAACCACGTACACCACCTTGAGCTCTTTAGACAAAGGTGGTATAAAAATGTGAAAATAAATACATTTCCACCTCCCTAGTAACCTGAGCTGACTTCCAAACAGTAGTGACCTCTTCCTCACCTTCATTTCTTACAGTTGCATTTACTAAGCTGTATAGCTTCCTACTACTACTACAACCACGTTGCCACGATTTGTTTTGCCAGAGTTTGTCATCCTTGTTTATGCCAGTCTCCTCTCTCTCTCTCTCTCTCTCTCTCGCTCTCTCTCATTGTATAGCTTCTTTCCCTTCCCTTTTTAGCACACTGACATTTGCTGTCACAGGCCCATAGCCTGTAGTCTGTAATCATGTTCATCTCTAAGATGGCCAGAATACTAGCCTACCTTAGAGGCTTTTGTAAGTCTCGCTTAATCATCTGAAGCACTTTGAGCTTTTAGGGCAAAATGAGGACTGTATTTTGAGCCACCCTGACCTGTCATCAATCATCATGCAAGGAAGCTCATCCATACAGTGAATATTGCCAAGCCTCAGGGTCTGCTGCCAGTGGTTAGATGCTGAGACCCAGGGTCCAGAAAGCTGGGTATCAGTCCAGGGAGCAGAATCAAGGCCAGGTTCTAAAGAAAGCAAATCAGGATTCAAGGGGCCAGAACAGTGATTTTCAACCTTTTTGTCTCATGGCACACTGGCAAGGTACTAAAGTTGTCAGGGCACACCATCAGTTTTTTGACAATTGACAAGGCACATGTTGTTGGTGGGGGTCTTACATCCCTCAGTGGCCCTGCTAGTAAATGCTAAACTCCTTCCCCAAACTCCCATGGCACACCTGCAGACCATTCGTGGCACACCAGTGCACCATGGCACAATGGTTGAAAATGGCTCGGCTAGAGGCAGGGGAGTCTTCAGAGCTGGGCAAAAGGTCAAGTTTTTGAGAAGGTCGGTGGCACACCAGCAGTTCTTCTGTGGTAACAGGCTGATCAGCAAATGTTGAGGTCAGAGCTTTTTAGGACTCATTGAGCAGGGATTTGGTGAACACTTTCAGAGGTACTGTAACCTGCGTGGTGCCCTTTCATCACAAAATACCATCTGCCAAGATTGCAGAGGAGACACAGCACACATGGCCCAGCAAACCCAGCGCTGGCTCTTCTGCTCAGGGTTTTACTTTGCACCATGCCCTGGCTATTCACAAACATTCTCACAAACAGAAGGCCTGTTCCTGCAGTTTTATTTCCAAGAATTTAGGTGATCAGAATAATTGACTCAGGAGTTCTGGTAGCAACACTGATTTAATGTGAAAACAGTGGCCTTCATTTGTTTAATGTGATCATTGCTTCAAGGCCTACTTGCAGTCCTTGAATTGACAGCCCCCTGGGAAGGTCCAGATGTCTTCAGGCTCATGCATTAAGCATGTGGATTTTACCAGCTTTCCAGCAGGAATTCAGCTTCATAATTGATGGAAGCACTTCTTGGAGTAACACGGCAGAACCACATTTAATTTTTCTTAATCTTCCTAATTGCAGCCAAAGGCACTGTCCAGGAGTATAAATGTGTGCTCTCTTACACTGCCTCCCTCTTTCTCCCCCTCCCCCCCCCAATGCTCTCCAAGATTTGGTGATTTAAATTTGGCATGCTTCAGAAGCAGAGAAGCAGGCTCAGTTGTGGTGGGGTCCGTTTGGTTTTGTATAAAACTAATTAAAATTCAGCCCAGCGTGCTTTGGAAGATTGCCAAGGCTTGAAACAGTGGGAAACGTGTGGGTTGTAACACACGAAGCAGTGTTGGTACACCACAGCAGAATACAATGAAAAGCAGTGCTTCTTTTCACCTGAATTGGAAAGAGGGATTCCTCAACTGGAATTCAAGTTCTCTAGTGCAGAGGTGGGCACATGGGTAGAATCTCTCTCTCTCTTTCTCACTACAATCCTGAGATCTAGCAGCAGGAACCAGGCACAGAATGGAGAATCAGAGAATCAAGTGGTGGAGCCCAGTGGTACAGTTCAAGGGGGTGCAAAGCTTTTGCAGGGAGCCTCATCACAAAGTGCAAGGGGCCCTTCCCTCTTCCCTTTGGAGCCATTCCAGGCACTGGGAGGCATATGTCTCTGTTTTGCTCCTACCCCCCCCCCCGGAATGGCTCCAAAGGGGAGGGGCCCCTTGCACGCTGCAGTGAATCTATACCACTGGTGGAGCCAATAACTTCTTATACCCCATGAGCCATACCCTAGGATAATCTGCACAAAAAAGGACAAATCTACATCTTCATTACTACAGATTAAAGCTTCTAACACAAAGCTTACCATTGGCCAGCAGAGTTACACAAAGACACAAGTCCTTTTCTCACAATCTATCCAAGACAAGTAAATGCACAGAGAACGGAGCAGGGGCAGCCCATTCACCCACTCTTCCCCAGATCGACTTGAGTTTACATATACTTCTGCATGGATTCTACAAATACAATTGTATGTGCACAGGCTCTCTGCACACAGTTGGGAACCCTACAAAAGCAGGATACCCAATTGTAGGGAGAGTCTTAGCATGTACAGTATATGCTGACTCTATTCAGACATTCAAGCAAATGTATACGCATCTCCTCTCTCTATGTGTGCACTCATCGTGGCTATATAATAAGATTAGGGCTATCATCAAGGCTATGAATGAATATGCATATTTTCCAGGTGAAGAACACTGAAACTGACAGACAATGAACACAAGACCAAGTGTAACAGAGATTCCCCCTCCTTGACATTTTACTTGCTATTGTTAAACTATTGGAAGTCAGAAATAACTTCCTGCTTTTCAGAGATCTACCACTGATCCCAAATTAACTTGTGCCTACCCCTGCTCTAGCACATCCCCCCACATTAAAGAAAAAAAGTTTCTCTGAGTCAAATGTGGAATTTGCAACATTGTGGATTGCAACATTTAAAAAATAGATAACAAGTCTAGGTGCAGTCTAACTGCTGAATAACCATCTCAGGGAAACAGCAGACAAACAAAAACCACATGCTCACATCTTCGAATCCTCAGCCTAAAAAGCATTGATAACATGGCATCATGCATTTTGCATTTGAAGACATGACTCAGGAAAAATGACAGTGAAGTCAATTCATAGGCTCAGCTCATGTAATGACAGTTTCACAGGCTTCACTCACAGACAAACAATGCCACCACCACGTTTGAGTATGTAGTAGGGCAGGCATTGTTTAATTCAACCCCTGGTGGCTCCATCTTGGGGAGGCAGGTGAATTGCAAAACTATGGGAACTGTGAGATAGAGTAGGAGAGGAATTTGTTCTGCATGACTTGACTCTTCAAATGTTAACTGATCCAGTCTTTCTTTCCCCAAACATTAAAAGCAATTTACAGGACAGTCTTGGGCTTCTTTTGCTTGAAAGCACGCTCCACAGGGCTTAATACCAGGTAAGTGCACATGGAATTGGAGCCATGCAGCTCTATGCAAGTTTACTACAAAGTCAGTTCCACCGGATTCAATAGAACATCTTCACTAGTAAATGCGATTAGAATGGCAGCATTGTTGGTGCAGAAAATTGTTGGAATCAATTCAATTTCTTTTTGTCTCCTGGATAACACGCTTCCTGGTTGTCTTTGGAAGGTCACCATCACACTCTAATATGCCAACACACATGCTTCACCAAGGAAACTTCCTTGGCTGTATTTCAGGATGAGATGGCTTTGATTATGATAGGGTTATTTTAAAATTGAATTCATGTCTGGGATAAAACCTGTATCGTTTCTGTGTACTGACCATCCACCATTCGCTAATGAAAATTATATTGTTGCAGACAACCTGGTGAGCTTGGAACAAGACACTGAAAATAGTGATTCATAAGTAGACCTCCTCTTACTCATTTTAGCGTGTGCATGAGAGAGAGAGAGAGAGAGAGAGTGCTTCAGTGTAAGCAGTGAAATGGCTAGAGTGGGTGCAAAGCACTAAGTTCTGCAGAGAGCCCCACTGCAGCATGCAAGTGGCCTCTCCCTCTTCCCTTCAGAGCCATTCCAGGCAGGGGGAGCAAAATGGAAGGCCTTTCAAACCCCAGCCCACAGTTGTTTCAAATCCAAAGAGCCAATTATGGATTTTCCGCATTGTACCTGTTTCAGGTTCATACCTAAAATAATGTCTTGCATGCAGCAACCCTCGGACAGTTGCATCAGATTCTTCTGATGATCTTATTCTTTAAAAAGCATCCCTCCATTTCCCCCTCCTGTCATGTCCTTAGCACCGATCTTGCGTCATATTTCCGTTAATCAGCTTCAACAGTAAGCTAATTGGAAACTGCCCAGCGAAAAGGTTAAAAGCGACAGTGCTCTCAGCTCATTTGTCATAAAGCTCCAGCCAAGCAACTTGTTTAGCCTGCAACCTGACAGACCCTTCTCTCCTTGGCCCTCTTCCCAGGCCCGTTTTCATCATCAGTGACCTCCACAACCCACTGTTCCTCGCCCTCAATCAAGTCTGGCAGTTTCAGGTTCAGAGTTGTGGATGTCTGGCAAAATCAGCATTCTCTGAGAAGGAAAAGGGGGAGGGAGGAATTTTCAGACAAGGCTCACAGACATTTGATCACAGGGACATACCTCAGTTGGCCTTTTATCTTAACTGATGGTCTCTTAATGCTTGAGAACAAAGGCAGATCCCCCCCCCCCCCCCGTAGAAATGAATATAGGATCTGCTTAGTAAAACTACATCTGGCTGGAAAGAGTGAGCAGAAAGAAGATGTGGCTTTGTGTTTTTCATCTTCCAACCATAGCCAATGATTTTTTGGAAGGAAAACCTTGCATTTTAACAGATTAGAAACATGAAAAGAGCCCTGATAGATCAGACCTGTGATTTTCAATCTTTTTCATCTCACAGCACACTGACATGGTGCTAAAATTGTCAAGGCACACCATCAGTTTTTTGACAATGGACAATGACCCCATGCTGCCAGTTGGAGACTCACATCCCCCAATGACCCTACTAAGAAGTGACACTCCCATTTAACTCCTGCATACAACTGCAGAGTAGGCTATGGGAGACTGGTTGAAAATGGTCAATTAGACAAAAAAATCCAGTGTTGTCCAGAATGCAGCATCCCACAGCGGGCAACCAGGTCCCTTTGAGAAGGCCTGAAACAGGCTTGATGGCAACTGCCTTCCCATGCTGCCTACCTCCTGGCAGCTAGAGTTCAGTGGCATCATGAACACCATGGCTAATAGTCATTGATAGGCGCATGAACATATGAAGTGGATTTATACTGAGGCAAACTGTTGGTTACATTGTTCAGACCAGCAGCAGCTTTCCAGGGTCTCAGGAAGCCAGAGCTGTCCAGCACTGGCTACCTGTTTCTACACCTGAAGAAACTGGAAACTGAAGCTTTCTGCACATGACCATGTGTGTTCTCGAGACCTCTCCACCAGGAATATTTTGAATCTTAAAGCTATACCAGGGCCAAACAACATATTGTTTGGGAACACCTATTGTTGGATCTCCCAGCTACTTTTTTTTTTTTTTTTTTTGCCAAAAAGAAATGCCACAGGTAATTGAGAACAGGGCAAAAATAGGGAGGAGCCAAGTGACCTTTGGCTTCAGGTGCCTTCTGTTGACATGCCAGCTGCCTGGGTGGTGTGCTCTCTGCTGCCTCCTGGGTCAAGATGGGAAAATACACAGACACATTTGTGATGCTTTTAAGTTTCCCTCTCCATGGCAAACAGCAGCTTTTAGGAAGTCCACTGAATTTGTCTATCCCCTTTTAAGGCCATCTGAGCCAGTGGTTATTACCATATAATAACATAATAATAATGTTCCCAGAGCAGAATTCAAGCTAGAACCAGTGGGTTGAAACCACAAGGAAGTAGATTTAGACTAGACAGGAGGAAGAATTTCCTAACTTTAAGAGCTGTCCAGCACTGGAAGAGCCTGCCTTGTGCAGGAGTGAGCTTTCCCTCAAACAGAGTCTCCCCTTTCAGGCAGAGACCAGATGGCCAGCTACCAGGGATGCTATAGTTGCCTGCATAGTGCAAGGGGCTGAACTAGATGACATCCAATTCTGTGATTCTATGAGAGGAGACCCAGTGGCGGACCTCCCCAGCCCTGTGCCCAGAGCAGAGGTCCACGATAGCACCCTTCCCACAGGATGGCACCACTCCCCATGCGCAAATATTCTCCTTCACTTACCTGAAGCTCACAGAGCCTCGCCTGACTCCAGGATGCGTTGGGAACCTCTCTGAGCTTCCCCAACGCTTTAAACTGTGCTTCCAGCAAACCGGAAGCACAGTTTCCGACCCCATTGGGAGCCTCAGAGAGGCTTCCGCAGGGTCCTAAAGGTGCACGAGGCTCTGCACCCTGGCCATTTGCCCCATAGAATGAATGGAAGGTCCACCACTGAGGAGAGCAGTTGGCTAGATGGTCCACACTTCCTCTTCAGCTCCACCCAATCCAGGATTGAGAGGATAAGCAGCAGTGGAAGTGAGTGGGTGTAGAGCGGTGGCATCCCTAATCAATCTGCTGCCTGAGGCTGCTACCTCCGTTGACCTTATGGATGGATGGCCCTGCAAAATGCTGTCATTTCAGGCCTTTCAGTGACGTGCTGTCAGTTTCATATCAAAGGGGGCTGCTCATTGATCTTCTGTTTGCATTCATGATTGCTCATTATTTTTTTCACAGTTTCCATTAAGATTGTTAGCTGCTGCATCAGGGCTTCTGTTTACAGAGCCAACAATAAGGGGAGGGGAAAATAAGAATGTTTTAATTGTTTGAAACACATTAAATTATTTACTACGTTTATGCTGCTTATCTATTAAAAATATTCCAAAGGGGTGTCCAAACCACAAACCAAAGATATCTACAAGAATAGCAGCAGAACAATAAATAACAAGGTATTCATAAAACATAAAAGTAGGAGTCGAGAGATGTTAACCGATACTGTTAATATTCAAAATAACATTTCTTTTAAACCCTCCTGTTGCATTGGATTTAATACCGTCAGTGTGTGTGCTTGTTTCAGCTCCCGTGAAATCCCACTTCAGGGTGCACTGCTAGGTCTATGTCTGCCTTTGGCCCAGTGCCTTTGGGGCCCCTCCATTTAGCAGGGTGGTAGAGCAGGCAGCCATTTTTGTTTACTGCAGTGTAACACCCTCATTCCCGCTGTTGCATCACTAGACATAGTGAAGGGGGTTGAGGCATTGCATTATCCGTAATAAGCAAGGGTGATGGAGGTTGGTGTAGCTACTGAGGAGCTGCATTGAGCCACTGCTGCCACAAGGGTATGGGGAGGGTTTTCCTTGGTGGAAGCTGTAGCAACAGCCCAGAGCACTCTTGAGCAACTGTGCAAAGATCTGCCATCTTTGTTGGCTGCCTAGTCTTCAGTACCCCAGCCCATTGTTACATCTAGTAGCCTTTGGCTGGCAACCTTCAGTCTCGAAAGACTATGGTGTAAGCCTACAATACCCAGTATTCCCAGGCGGTCTCCCATCCAAGTACCAACCAGGCCTGACCCTGCTTAGCTTCCGAGATCAGACAAGATCAGGCATGTGCAGGGTGGTTAGTCATAGGACCTTTTTCTGTCTCTTGACCCTCAGCCAGGGCCCCAGTTGCTGCCACATTAGGGCCAGTCTACACATCATTGCACAGATCAACGGCCCTGGTGAGCTTAATTCTGTTTGCTAAATAGTAGTTGTGGAGGGTGCTGATCTTGGGAGGAGGGGGCCCTAGTGTTAACCCTTTGCCCCAACCACAGTCCTGATCCAGATCTCCCCGCAATTGCTGCTTATCCCAAGAAGGAAGAGCCCACTGGCACCAGTACATCCAGAAGTAAAAAGATTGGTGCGAAGAAACCTGAAGTCTTCAGTCCACCCTCCTAAAAAAACTTGGAAGAGGCCAATCATAGCTCCCCACCAATCGAGAAGTATGAAATAATATCTCTGCAAGGTCTTTGTGGTCTGTAATTTTCCCTCCACAGTTGAGAGTTCCTCATTTTTCCAGCACGTACGTTTAAATCAAGACGAACAGGCCCACTTGCCCTGCAGGAGGGACCTGGGTGGTAGAAGGCAAGGGATCTGTTATTACAGATTTCTGAGAAAGTGAAGTTGTTACTAAAGTGACTCATTTTGTAATCGTTAGATGCACTTAGGACTCCTGTGAGACTATTCATTCAGTAACCCAGGCAGTACTCTCCAAATTAGGTGGCACCAGCGTTGACTAGGGTAAAAAAAAATCATATCCTGGGAGTGGGTGACCTTTCAATAGCTCCTAATCTGTCATTTTTATGGAGGAAAATGCTTCCTCTTAGCGGTGCATCAAGCTGCTCAAATGGATCATAATAGCACACATCAGTGCAGCAGTCATTTGCGCATTTGCTCTATTGTTTGCCCTTAAGCAGTTCCTTGTAGCTGATGGCACCGCTCTCAACTTTGGGCAAATGGCACCTTGTGAGGCAAAAGGTGCCCACAGAGCTTCACTTCAATGGTTCATTCTTCCTACCAGTATTCAATGGCCTGCCACAGGGCCACTGTAGTAGAGGAGGTATATTTTCTATAGTAAGAACTCAGAGATCCTTTTAAAAAACACACGAGTAAATTCTTGGACCATTTAGTAGGCATGAAAACCTCAGGTTAACTGTGTCCATCTGACAACTGTCTGCATGCAACAGGCAAGACTACAAATGAAGATGCTCTATGATTTGCCTGTATTGTTACCACACATGCTCTAGGACAAGTGCACTGCAATTACACATGGCCCCTGTGACCTAGTCAATCTTTTATTCGCTTTTATTAAAAGGTGTGTATGAGGCATGCCTATGTACATGACTGTTGAGTGCCTGCCTGGGCGGTACAGGCTAGATCAGTAACATGACTATTGCATGGACCAAAAGCAAGAGGGCTGTTACCAACAGTGTCTTTTAGAGCACATGTAACATGAGCACATGAGGAAGAATGATCATGTGCAGGGACCTAGTGTAATAGCCAATGGTGCGACAGTGAAAGAAAACAGAAACAGGGGTGAAGGTGTTTATGACAGTGCTCAAAAACGAAAAGGGGGTTCAGACTCAGCCTAACTGAATTTGGTCTACAATCTTACCCAGAGGAGACCTCTGCAACAGCCTCCTCACCATTTTGGTGCCACGGCATTATGGGGGGGGGGGGAGGAATGAATAGGATTGGGCTATAACACACACATATAATCTAGACAGGGAATCCTACAGCCAACTTTCAGGCACAATGCAGCCCTGAGGAAAGTGATCAGAAGGAGGGGAGGAGAGAAGAACTCCTTAGAATGAGAAGAAGCAGAGTGAAGAAGGGGGAAACATCTGTGAAACTCCTTGTCACAGAATGTGGTGATGGCACCTGGCCTAGATGCCCTGAAAAGGGGATGGGGCAGATCTTTGGGGGGAAGAATCAATTGCAGGCTACAAGCCATGATGGGTATGTGCAACCTCCTGATTTTAGAAGTTGGTTGCCTCAGAATGCCAGATACAAGGGATTGGCAACAGGTTGCAGGTATCTCCTTGTGTGCTCCCTTGTGGGCCACAGCATCAGGCCCAGGGACTAGATGGGTCCTGGGCCTGATCCAGCAAGGGCTCTTCTTATGTTCTCAACATAGGGAAGAAGAGACAAAAAGAGATTGGATGGGCTTGCCAGTGGAACCCCAGAGAGGGGAGGTAAGGTTTGGGGTGCAAAGGGAAAGATGGATGGAGAAAAGAGAAAGGTTTTTATGGTTCAGGCCACTACAAAATGTCTCTGAATCTCTAGCCCACCACCCCCCTCTCCTCCACAATTTTGCCTTCCATTCCACCTTCCTCTTCCTTTTCTAATCCAGAAAGTGGAAACAGCAGAGTCTGACACATCACTAGGTAAGGGGGGGCACCTTCTAGCACACCACCTTGAATGTCAAGATGTCTTCAGCTGACCCTGGCTATACTTAATGTCAAAGCATGTGTACCTTGTCTCCATGTTGACCACACTGGATGCAACTGAATACCTTGAGCACTTTCTGAGATGTATGGCTTGAGCTACAATGAGTGCATTGTGGAGGCAAGATTGTTACAGAGTCCCCTTACTGTTTTTCCACACCATGCTACACAGTGGAAAGAGAGGCAATCAAGGAAAAAAGGAGAGCTGCTTAATACAATTGTGCTTGTCCCAATACATTTGTCATCTCAGAGAGTGGGTGACATACAGATTATGTTTGTGTTTCATTGTCTTGGTCTTTGCACAGCCAGCGCATGGCACCCTGCAAGGCATGTTAACAGAAGCTGGCACAAATTGATCAAACTCAAGGAATAAGCTGGTTGATTGATTGGCCTTGCTTGTTGACTGGAGTAAAACTGGTTGCCTTGAAAAACAACAGCAATTTGGCATGGCAGAAAGAAAAGGAAGTATTTTGAAAGAAGGTTTCTATCTTTCAAGAAACCACAACTTTCAGATGTTTCTTTCTTGGTCTGGTTGCACATTCTGGCCTCCATCCTCCCACGCTCAGAGCAGATGGAATAGCTCGGCTCAGCTTGTCAGCTGCTTCAAGGTCGCACGGTGCCGGTGGCCTCGAACTGGCAACCTTCGGATGTTATCTTCAGGTAAATGGAGGCTCAACCCTCTAGACCAGACCTCCTGCCCATACCTGCCCAGTGTTTTCATAGCTAACACTATGACCCAATCATTTGTTCGGTCCTTTCCAGTGTTCCTCAAGAGCTGCTGGTGCACTGCACAAATGAACTGAATTTGTTTCCCAAGGCTCTTGTGATTCCACCAGAGAGGAGTCTGCCTGCTGTTGCTCTGCGTGACTCCAACACCCTTACCTGTGACTCCAACAGCTGCTTTAGCAGCTGGGGCTGCTCCAACAGCAGTTGGAGGGAGTTCCAATTGCCCAGCAGATAAAATCAAAGCTGCTACTGATCCTATTGATCCAAGTCCTTATGGAACCTGGAAAATTTTCCGCAGGGAGATGACAGGCATACTAATATGAAGGAACCTCAAAAAATCCCATTTCCCAGGGTCCTTGGTCTAAGGGGCACTGCCATAGAAGTACTCCAGGTGCTGGAGACATGTGGGGGGGAGGGAAGACTCCCTACCACAGCAACCAGGCAAATGAATGGGTGGGTAGGTGAGAGTGGGAGAAAGGAATTGTATCTGGCTTCTATAAAACTCCCCCAAGCAGTAAAAGTTCCATCATACTGAGCATCATGCAAGTTGCTGAGCTTTGTGTTATAAACAAAAGAACTGTGGAATTTTGGTGACATTACTACATACAGATACACAAATGAGGGAGAAGGGATTGGCTGCAGTTCCCTTTCAATAATACATTCCGTAGCAACTAGAGGTTTGCTACAACATCAAATGTGTGAGATGCTCCTACAATGCTTGATGTTGTAAACCTGAGCAGCCAGTGGAGTCACGCTAATGTCCATCATCACGCTGTTTAACTTGGGTTCAAAGCACATTTTGTTCATTCTCTTTAATTCTTGCAACAATCCTGTGAGGCAGATCAACATTATTATCCTCCCCACTTTGCGGCTTGGCAGAGTGATCCTTTGATTGCGGTTCCCCGCTTGTATCCACTGCACATTGAGGCCCAGAGCCTACACCAGCCATTTTCAACCACTGTGCCATGGCACATTGGTGTGTCACAAATGGTCCACAGGTGTGCCTTAGGAGTTTGGGAGAGGGTCATTTATTAGTAGGATCATTGGAGGATGTGACCCCCAACTTACAGCATGGTGTGCCTTGTCAATTGTCAAAAAACTGATGGTGTGCCTTGGCAATGTTAGTACCTTGTCAGTGTGTCACGAGATGGAAAAGATTGAAAATCACTGGCCTACACTCTGTTGAATGGAAACAGCAATTGCAGCAAAAGCCACTAGGGGGCAGATCTCCTCCTCTTGGGAACGTGACGAGACTAGGATTCATTCTCCTGTTAGACTGCTGTGCAAACACTTGGCTGCTAAGGGAAGAAGGCAGCATTATCAGACGCAGCCAGGGATAACTGCATTTCATCCGTCATAAAGCTAATTAGCCGGCAAATTGAAGAGAGCCTTTTCAAGTCAGTCAATTCAGTCAGAGAGGCAGCCTTCATTTTGCCTCTCTTATTGCTACAGCACAAGCAGCACAGCCAGGGCTGGCTGCTGCCCCCCTGGACAGAGTAGGAGGCATAGCTAGGGCACTCCTGTCAGCCTCTTCCATACTGTACTGTTGCCTGCTTTCCAGCACAGGCATGAATAGGCAAAAGTTTTCCAAGCCATTTTCCAAGTCATGATCAGGACAATCATAACAATAACCATCATTATTTTGACAATCAGTATGAAATGTATTGATATAGTATATAGTATAGTATAATTTTTTTTCAAATTGACATCTGTACAAAACAGTTCACAGCACATAAAACAATGGAACAAGAAAGAAACAACAAACTATATAAAAACTATAAATCAACTAAACTCAATGTGGCAGCTACAACTGATCCATGGTAGAGGCCAGGGCAGCAATAAAAAACCAGGCACAAACCAATTAACAGCCAGGCAGAACAAATGTTTTGGGGGGCAAAGAATATGGGGGCCTATTGCCCATGCCTGGCCCTTGCCACCACGGGTCTCCTCAGTAGCAGGGGTCTCCTCAAGAGCAGGGGAAGTAAGTACTGCCCAGATCTGGCCAGGAAGATCACATGGCCAGAAGGGATGCAGCCAGCTGGGATGGCTGCAGGGTTCATAAGGCAGCAGCCATAGGGGGAAGTCACTCCTCCCTGGGCTTCAAACCAGGAGAAAGGACATGGTGAAACTGGTGTCCCTGTCCTGGAAGGGGCTCAAGGAGCCCCTTGGGGAATGGAGGGCTGTACCTCCCTGGGGTAAGTGAACCCTGGCAGAGTGTAAGGACCACCCGACCCCTGGCTGCTCAGGGGTTCCAGGCACCCAGCTCATCTACGAGCTGGGGGCAGCCCTGGGAGCTCACCCCAAACTATAGCCCTCTGGAGGCAGTTGCTCCATGACTGCCAGCCCAGGCTGGCAGGGACAATACCACTTGTCTACTGCCAGAGGTGATAAGCCCACCTGGGGACAAAGCTCCAGATGCCACCTACTTGTGAATGCCTCCTCTGTGAGGTGCAACAGGAGAAGGTCTTCTTGACAAGGACTATCAGCAAAGACAGTTGGACATTTGTGGTCCCTGTGATGTAACAGGACCGGGAGCAGCCTTCTGTGAGGACTATTGTACCAGCATGGCTCCTGTGAAGTAACAGGGTCAATGAATGTGAAAGCCTTAACAAGATTAAACTACTTGCGATGACCTCTCCAGAGACCTTCTTGCCTCCTTCTTGGCCAGGGTAAGTTGAGAAAACCCCGAACCCTTGACAGTAGAGCCCCACCCTGGGGGGAAGCTGAGCAGGCCCCACCATGAATGTGACAGGGCCTGATGGAGCTCCTTGGACAGGATGTTCAAAAGGCTCAATGCCGTTGCCAAAAGGCCATGTCTCTGGTCATGAATCTGGTCATGAATTTGTGTCAGTGATGGGCCAAAGAGCAGGACCCAAGACAACGTCCTAAAAACCCACTTAGGCCTACATGGGCAAAGGCATTCCTTGATGTCGCATGTCCCAAAATGTACATGGCTAACACTGTTAACCAGCACCATGGAAAAGAACTGACAGCCAGTGCACTTAATACCAGACAGCTGTGACATGCTGTAGAGACCCAATATGCCATTTGGTTCCTTCTTTAATTTGGTCTTTCTCTATTAGCAGTTATTCCACCTGTCTCCAGAAGAGAAAAAGAGTGGCAGAATTACCCACTCCATTGGCTCATTGGGACCAGCTGTCATTTCCCCCCTCTCCTCCTTAAGGCTTTCCTTAGTGGCCATCCTGCCTGGTCTTTAGGCAACTTGAATGGACTTTCCCCAACCTCCTTCCCATCCCCCTTCCCTTTTTGTATTGTTAGATTGTAAACCTTGTGGCCAGGGCCTGTATTTTATAAAATCAAGTTGCAGTGCCTAGATCATGTTACGTTTTTATCATCCTTCTCCTCCTCAATAAGTATATTGGATCATGTTGGACAATAGACCCAAAGTACGTTACATTCAGTTTATTTTAAATGTTGATCAGCTCTGTGAAGCAGGTGGATCAGAACTAGGACCCTGGCATGGAGGGAGTATTCAACCCAATCCCCGCCATTACACTCATGTGCTCCGAATCTGCTATTAACATAGGATAGGAAGCTTCCATTGGTAACGCCCTCTCAATTTCAGCCCTTCTCCACCTGCAATATGGAGAAAATAAGATTGACCTATTATACAGAGTTGCTGCTGTTCAAAAGTGACTCATGCAGATCTATAGCAGGCATTTCTCTGAGTACAGGTAATCTGACTGAAAGTGATCTCTGTGAATAATTTAATGATTCAGTTGTCACTAACACAGCTAATATGCAGAGATGATGAAGCAGAATTACACTGGAGGGTGATTGAGTGAAGGCAAGGCAGAGCAGTGACTTCATGCAGATGCAGTAGATGAATTTCTCTGTGCTCATACTTTGGACTCATAAGAGCACACTAATCTGTAACTGGTACATGGCGCAGATGTTCACTGGCCCAGCCAAAGCCATCAGATTCTTTGGACAGCGTAAAGACAAGAAGCGATTCTGCTCTCATGACATCAAGAAACTTCTATTGTGAGCAAGGACCTGTTGTCCCTCGATGAGCCACAGATCCTTCCGAAGCTCTGTGAATCCAGAAAGGTTGAGAAACAGTCTGCTCAATCTTTCATCCACAATAACTCTGTAACCAAATCTAATATGTTTCCCTCCACTTTTGGCTCTCTTCACCATATTCCATTTGCAGACACCCTGCCTGGGAGCACATATACCTGTCAAATGTAATTGAAGTCAAGCAAGTGATAGGATTGGCAGCAGATGAGGCACCCTCCATAAAAACCAATTTGCTCGGCAGTATTGGCACTGAAATAGCATTGCTTGGGGAATTGCTTTCCATTTCTTTCTCAGTTTGGCTAAGCTGGGCTTGGTTTAAAGACAACAGGCTAAGCTGAAGGCAACAGATGCATAAATGATAGGCAGGCTGTGACACTAATCATGCCAAGTTAGACCATGGAATGAATGCCTGTATTTATTTGCTTAACCAACCAGCCAGGTTCCATGGCTTACCAGTGGCATAGCTAGGTCAGTTGACACCCAGGGCCCATTAATTGTCACCCCATATGACATAATTAATTAATTAATTAATTAATTATTAATTACTTATTAATGCATTCATTTACATTTTTATACCACCCTTCCTCTAAGCAGGTCAGGATTTGAAATGAATAATAATAATGGCCAGAAAATAAATGCAGTGAATATTTCCCCAGAAGCAATGGATGAAATTCTGCATCAAATGGTATAGAACAGTGGTGGCTAACCTATGGCACGCGTGCCAGAGAGGGCACACAGAACTGTCTCTGCGGGCACGCACACCATCGCCCCAGTGGCCAGGCGGAAGCCTCTAGGATCGCCACCCCGGGGCGCAGCCACAAAGCCAGCCTCCTCCTGCTTGGCAGCAGCCGGGGCAAAGTGGGGAGGCTAAGGGGGGAAAGGAACGGACAGCAGGGAGAAGCGGGGGATCAGGTGGGGCTAATGCCCGGAGGAGGAAGGCTGAGAGGCCCTCTGCCCAGCAGCCCAATGGGAGCGCTTCCTTCCTCCCCTGTCTGGGGTAAGGCGGGCAGCTCACATGCCGTGTGAGAGTGCAGCATGTGGGTGGGTGGGCACAGGGAAGCTGCTGCTTTGGTGCTGGTCCTGAAGTAAGTCTCATTAAAGTCATTGGGGTTTGCTCCCCAGGCTAGAGCCCAATCCTATGCATGTCTACTCAGGAGTCAGTCCATTGTAGTCAGTGGGGCTTACTCCCAGGAAAATGAGGATAGGATTGCAGCCCTAGTCAAAAGGGTGGGGGGGGGGGTTTGCTCCTACTTAAAGAGCCCTATCCTATGCATGTCTGCTTCGGAGTCAGTTCCATTATAGTCAATGGGGCTTGCTCCCAGGAACGCATGGCTAGGATTGCAGCCTGAGAGCCCGTTCCTATGCATGTCTACTCAAAAGTAGGTCTACTGTAGTCAGTGGGGCTTACTCCCAGGAAAGTGAGGGCCCTAGTTTGCAGCCCTAGTCAAAAGGGGGGGGGCTCCTCTTTTATTTAGCAGGGGGAGAGAAACTGGCCCACCTCACCCCAGCAGTGTCTTTTCTAGTGGCTGTCTGCTGGTGTTGCATCTTTTTAGATTGTGAGCCCTTTTGGGACAGGGAGGCATTAGATATTTGATTTTCTCTGTAAACCGCTTTGTGAACTTTTTGTTGAAAAGTGGTATATAAATACTGTTGTTGTTGTTGGTTTGCTCCTAGTTTAAGAGCCCAATCCTAGGCATGTCTACTCAGGAGTCAGTCCCATTATAGTCAATGGGGTTTGCTTCCAGGAAAGTGTGGCTAGGTTGCCAGCCTTGGAGCCTGCTCCTGTGCACGTCTATGCAGAAGTAAGCCACATTACAGTGTGTGTGTCTACTCAGAAGTAAGCCCCATTGCAGTGGATGAGGCTTGTTCCCAGGAAAGGTTGGCTGGCATTGCAGCCTTGGAGCCTGCTCCTGTGTGTGTCTACTCAGAAGTAAGCCCCATTAGAGTCAATGAGGCTTACTCCTAGGAAAGAGTGGCTGGGATTGCAGCCTTAGAGCCCACTTCTGTGGGTGGGGCTTTTTAAAAAAAAAAAAAATTTCTTGTTTGAGAAAATAAGCAGTGGCAAGGTCGTGCAGCCCTCCCTGCCAATATTTCTTTACCCAGCATGTAATTAGTCTGTGGAACTCTTTGCCACAGGAAGCAGTGATGACAACTTGCCTAGATGCCTTTAAGAAGGGATTGGACAAATTTCTAGAGGAAAAGTTCATTACAGGTTACAAGTAATAGTAGGTAAAAGATGTTAATGTATGAGTTTTTTTCTAAACTAAAACCTCAGTATTCAGGTTAAATTGCCGTGCTGGCACTTTGCGATAAATAAGTGGGTTTTGGGTTGCAGTTTGGGCACTTGGTCTCTAAAAGGTTCACCGTCACTGGTATAGAACATGATGGGATTATTCCAAAAACCCAGGATTTCCAGAATTTTGGTCACTAGAGTGTTCTCCCCCCCCCTCCCCAAGAAAGTCTAATTGACCTGTTTTGAGTTAAAACAGCAGTTCTCAAACTTTTAACACTGAACCCGTTTTTTAGAATGACAATCTGTCCAGGACCCACTGGAAGTGATGTCATGGCTGGAAGTGACATCAAGCACAATAAAATAAACAATCATAAATAATTAAAGAAAAGCAAATAATTAAATAAGGGGAAGCCAGCCCTGTTCCACCAAGTGAATTTTCTCTGTAACCTGCCTGCAAGAACACAACCCCCCAACAAAAATATCAGTGAGATTTTCAGCCCTCCCCACTGCCCATTTCAGTGTAAATTCTTATATTTCAAGCATAGCACTATCACGACCCACCTGGCTTTACAAGTCTAAAAACAAATAAAATTGACCTTACCAGCTGAAGCCTCCATTTTATTTATTTTGGGAGGGGGGGAGGTGCTGCCTTCTGGAGCATTTGTTGAGCTCCACTTTCATCTGATTGGAACCATGCAGCTAGCCTTGCCTTCCCCTTTGCCTGACTTGACCAGGATCCAAGGCATGTTTGCTTACTCATGAGTAAATGTGACAGTGTGGCTTACTTTTTGGATGTTTTTTGGGGCTGCTTTCATTGGCTAGGAACCATTCTGGTGTCAGTGGAATCTCAGCCTTCGCTTTCCAAAGAACTATGGCAAGTCCACCTACTTGCGAGTAAATGCCCAATATGGCTCAGTTTCATTTTCCATAGGGTTCCATGCCTTTTTTTTTGTTCCAGTTTTTTGGCCATAACTTTTGATGGAAAGGAGATATTTCAATCTGGTTTTTGCATTGCATTCCGCTGGACATTCCACATCCAACGGTATATAGCATGACTGGGTTATTCGGAACCTCCACAATGTTAGCAATGTTGGGGCATTTGTGGTGTCATCCCCCAAGGATGGTACCCAGGGCGGACTGCTCCCCCACCCCCGCTAGCTACACCACTGTGACTTACAACATGTTAATCTCACAAGGCATTAAAACCATCACAGAAGTAAGGCCAGCATAAAGCCAATTGAAGCAAGATGAACTCTCCAAAGCCTCAGCAAATGAAAAAGTTATTTTTACAACCAACCTGGTATGGAAAAGAAAACACAGTCGGCACCAAGCCTAGGTCAAAACCTGCAAGAACGGAACTTGCAGGACCATTTGATACTATAGATTTGATAAGAGACTATTTGATACTATAATTTGATACTATTTTGTTCTCTCCATTGCCCCAGTAAAAAGTTTCAAGAGTCAGGCTCTTTCAGGGTCAGTTACTTTGTGAAGATGGAAATGTATGTTTTTGAAATAACAATAAAAATAATAATAAAGCTGTGTCAAAGCAAACGCAGCTAGTCTTTAAAGTGGCGGCAGTTGCAGTCTTTAGTGGCAATGCTAGTTGCGGAAGTATTTTGCAGTTATCAGGCCCATTAAATTCTTATTATATAACTGGGAGAATTAGCTAAGCAACTCTGGAGCAAAGGTAATCACCTCAATTGACATAATTTACCTCTCATGTTGGTGTGGGATGGATCACAACAGAAATTACTGGGGGGATTCAACAGTAATGTGAAAAAGGGTGGGTGTGGATTTGATGAACAAAAGCTGACAGTTACCCAGTCCCTTTCTTCTCCTGGTAGAAAGAAAAAGTGTATTAAGAAGATATGGCCCCAACCAGGCAGAGGCTTGGAGGACAGAGAAGTAGAAAACATGGGTTCAGACCAGTTGTGGACCTGGACCTGGCCCCGGAAAACATGGGTAAGCCCATGCACTATAGCTGGTGCATGTCTGCATGGACCTGGGTCAAGGGATTAAGACTGGGAAGGGATTTAGGATATCGGCATACATTCTGATGGCTCAAGGCTTGGATGGGGCCATCAGAATCCATTGCGTTGCCAAGAGCTCTGCCAACGCAAGACCAGACAAGACACTTTGCCTTTTTATAGAGCTCAACATTTGTACAACAAATGACTTTAGTCCATGGAGTTTCTGTTGTCAACTCCATGCCTGAAAGCAGGTTGCAAATGAGATGCAGAAAATTCATGGCCCTTGCTTCCACCACCACCACTGCTGCCTCTTTGCTATTGTCCACTCCACACTCCTTACGTTCAAGCAGTGCAGTGACAGCTGCTGCCACCATGAATACAAAAAGGACAAAATGGGGGTGATTTGGCCCTATATCATCTCACCTGGCTCCTTCTTCGTGTGGTCCTTTTAAATAAAACAGAAAGTGCAGGGTTGCTCAGAGTGCACCCCACGCTTCCTATTATTTAAAGGGACTATGTTAGGAAGGATTGAAGTGAGGTAGCAGTGGACCAGATAACCACCTTCCCCACATTTTTGTTGGTGTAGCAAATCAGTTCAGCTCCACCATGGTAGGTTAGATATAGGTGGCAGCAGCAGACTTGGGGTAAAGGCATCCTCAGTCCAATTGTTGTTCTCCACAACATGCCACTTGGCACAATCGGCTGGCCCTGAACTCTGTTTACTATATGGATTTTCTTGAGAGTCCATGACAATTCATTTGAGAAATCCCACAGAGAATGACTGTTACCCTGCACATGCCCAATCTCGTCTGATCTTGGAAGCTAAGCAGGGTCAGGCCTGGTTAGTACTTGGATGGGAGACCGCCTGGGAATACCGGGTGCTGTAGGCTTATACCATAGTCTTTCGAGACTGAAGGTTGCCAACCATAATTGCAGTAATGCTGTATAACAGTGATTTTCAATCTTTTTTGTCTCATGGCACACCGACAAGGTACTAAAATTGTTAAGACACACCATCAGTTTTTGGACAATTGACAAGGCACACCTTTCTGTTGGTGGGGGGCTCATATCTCCAATGGTCCTGTTAATAAATGACCATCCACCAAACTCCGGCGGCACACCTGGGGACCATTCGCGGCACACCAGTGTGCCACGGCACAGTGGTTGAAAATGGCTGCCATATAACCACTTGGAAAAACAGTACTATTACCAATCAACCAGCAGAACAAAAACTGCTGGTGAACATCTATGGTGATATAATTTAGGGAGACGGCTCACACCATTTCAAAGCTCCGTCTCATGCATACGTTTCCTGCCCATCTGCAAAGTAATTCTTCATCTCATCTCCTTTCAAGTAAGCATTGCATTTGGAAAAGGGAATAATTTGACAGAAACTCTTTGGACCTGTTCTCCCCATGCAGCTGAATGAAGTGATGGAGGTTAGGGATGTGTTTTGGAATGAACGGAAACCAAATCAACTCAGTAACATTCATGGCGCAATCCTATCCTTGTGTAGTGCTGGAACAGCAGCTGTTGTGCCAGTGCTAGCCATCGCAAATGTGCCATAAAGATGTTTGCAATAACTTGTGAGTAGGGCGCACTGGTGGAAAGGCCCGCACCCTGTCACCAGTGCTGTATCCAGCCTGATAGCACTGATCAGTATCTCTCCAAGTAGCACAGGGGCAGGGGAGGACAGAACAGGTGAGCAGAGGGGGTGGGGTTTAGGGTGGGGGAGGGTGTGGTTCAGGCCTGGGAGGGGTGTGGGGTCAGCGGAGGAGGCCTCTGCCATAGCCTAACCCTCTCCATGGGCTGGAGGGCTCCTCAGACTTGCGCCAGTGATTTTGCTGGCACAGGTCAGAGTAGCCCTATTGGGCAGGCTGGAGCTTTACCTGGGCTAAGGTGACAAATGTTCTTTTACCCTGAGTAGACCTCCAGTCTACTCCTAACCACCACAGGATGTGGTGTGGGCTGCTTAGCCCTGCTTTGTTGGCGCTGGTTAGGACTGGGCTGCCCATTTTGTCTCAATCATTTCTCAAAATGAACAAACGGGTGGAAATGGAGTTTGCTTTTGCGTTCGTGTTTTTAAAGTTAAAAAGAATCTCTTGTTCCTTTTGCCGCTGCCTGTGAGGGCAATGGCAGAAGCTGCCGTGGGCCACTGCCTTGTGGCGGGGACCATCTCGAATGCTTGTACTGTCCTGCAATGCTGCAGCGTCTGTGGAAAATAACGACTATGGAGAAAACCTACAGTGGAAGCAAAGCAGTGCTGCAACCAGGCTGCTTGGGAGTCCTGGGACAAAGCCCTGCACTGCCCCCCCCATGTCCTAGAGCCCCCCCAATGTCATATCAGGTACTACCACTGCCTTGGAATGGAGGGTTCATGGATGATCATGGAAGACTTGGCCTCTGATGACCCCAAGCCCTCAGCCAGGGCTGACCCCGAAACCACCCTTGAAACTGAGGCACTTCAGTGCCAGGCAAAGAATCCAGAGTTCACCAAACGACTGCCCTCTCCCCAAATACATTCTCAGTTCACATGCAAACTCTGAACGCCCTTTGTAGGCTATTAAACCCATTTAATTCAAGTAGCCCCTTTCACAATTTGACAGTTTTATGATTTTATTGTAAATGTTTTTATTATGCTTAGTCACTGTGTGTATTATGCTGATTATCACTAAGCATATTATGGTTAGTCACTGTGGACTACTAAAAGTAGAATGAAACTTACATAATCAGGAAATCAATATGGGTAGATGATGCCAGTTGAACAATTTTGAGCCTCATTACTGAAGGCATGATATAAAGTTAGAAATAATTACAGCAAAATCCAATACATCAGTGTTTCTCAAACTGTGGGTTGGGACCCACCAGGTGAGCCCATTTCAGCTGGGTCCCTATTCATTTCAATATCTTATTTTTAATATACTAGACCAGGGATCTCCAAACTTTTTTGGCCAGAGGGCCACATGAAATATCTGGCGCAGTGCTAAAGAAACAAATTTAAATATTAAATTTAAATAAATAAATTAGAGATTGAACTTAAGATGAATGAATAAATGAATGAGTAAGCTCACTCACTCAGCCTCTCTGGCCCTCAGAACACCCACCAGATGCAATCAGAGCACAGCTCTGGTCATGTTCAGTTGAGTGGGCCAGAGGCTTTCAGGGGACAAGAGGCTGGCCGTGGGCTGGATAGAGGCTCGCTATGGGCCACATCTGGCCCCTGGGCCGGGCTTTGGAGACCCCTGTACTAGACGATGCTACCGTGGTATGTGACTACATCTAGGGAAATGTTACAGACCTATACTTTTAACAAGCTACTATGTATATGCTTTTAACAATGATAGTCAATGACAGTCCTGATAAGTGTGGATAGGATTGCAGCCTAGGATTGTTAAAAATGTTCCTGCTTGATGATGTCACTTACAGTCATGACAACACTTCCAGTGGATCCTGACAGAATCTCATTCTAAAAAAGTGGATCCTGGTGCAAAAAGTTTGAGAACCACCGCAATACATGTTTACTGAGAAGTACTGTAGTCTCATTTTGTTCAGTGGGGCTTACGACCTAGTAAGTGTGTTTAGGATTTCTTCCTTAGGGCCCAATCCTATCCAATTTTCCAGCACTGGTGCAACCTCAATGTTCCCATACCTTAAAGAGGCCTCTGTGATTACCTTTCCATCACAGGATGTAGTGCATGCCCCATTGGCACAGCTGCACCAGCACTGGAAAATTGGATAGGATTGGGCCCTTAAATACATAAACAAACCAACTTGCCTGAGACTGTCAGAATTCGTCCTGAAAATATTTAGCTTTGATTCTGTCCATTCACCCCCAAGGATTCATATTTTAGGTTGGACCTTCTTTAAGTCACTAAAAAGGCTGTAGTTCTCACACTGGTGTAGCTAGAAGGGGGCGGGGCACTGAGTTTTTCAGGGAGTGGCCCCTCCCCTTCCCCTTGGGAGGCATTTGCCTCCATTTCCCCCCCCACCTCCACCACCGCTGCCAAAATGGTTCTAAAAGGGAGGGGAGGAGCCACTTGCATGCTGCGGTGAGGCTAAATGGAGGCATATGACTCCCAAGGGGAGGGAGAGGGGCCGTTGCACTCCACGGTGAGGCTCCCTGCAAAACTTAGTGCCCTGCCCCCCGTCTAGCTATGCTGTTCTCAAATGGTGGGGCAGATCCCTCCTTTGGAGGCAACAACATCTAGAAGTGGGCGCAATATTCTAAGTAAGGATATGATCTAGTGTCAATACGTCTTGTAAGGCGACTCTCAATGACCCACTTTGACTTTGTGGGTATCAGTGTACAGTGTGTAGTGGACCCTCACTGTACAATCATCCCAATGTGATTTGGGAAGAAGGGCACTCAGAAAAATTCTTCTTATGAAGCCTCCCTATGCAAGGCTTTATGAGGGCAGGGTCAGAGATACCCTGTTCCAATGACAGTGTGGGATTAGACAATCCAAGAATATTGTACACAATGGCAGGAGGTGCAAACATGACTGATTCATGGTTCTCTGCCTGCTCACCTGCAAAATTGGTTACTGGTTCATCCAAAAGAGCCTGAAAGTTTAGAAGGTAGCACTGATGTAAAAAAAAAAAAAAAAAAAAAAAAGGTGGAGGAATGCTGATGTAAGGGCACACAGTGCAGGTGGATGTATTAACAGAGCCTGGCTAATCTACTGTTGTAATCATGCCAGCCTGTTCTCATTAATTGGCACAATTTACCAAAAGGAAAAAAATACGTATGAAGTCCAAGATAACTATTAGCAGAGCTTTTGATAGCTGGACGATGTCATTTCATATGGGGCTCCAGGTAAGACTTCTCTTTCAAGATTAGGATGATAATGGCAATTATGATCATTATGATGATGAATTATGAATCAAGTGCCTGGAGTTGCACTGGGACAAAGTTTCCTAAACTTTCGACAGTCCTGAGTCACTCAAGTCATTCATTTTGCATAGCATGCTGGTGGGTCTCGTCCATTGCTTGAGACCAAGATGGGATGGAAGATGAGGGTCAATGCATTCTGCCCTGAAGGTTGGGTAAAACAGTTGTTTTTTTCCTGTCCCAGAAGAGTTCACAATCTTTAAAAAGACATGAGAGAGATAGCAGCAAAGAGCCAGTGGAACATAAGAACAAAGGAACAGCTCGGATGGATCAGGTCAAAGGTCCATCTAGTCCAGCTTCCTGTATCTCACAGTGGCCCACCAAATGGCCCAGGGAGCACACAAGACAAGAGATCTGCATCCTGGTGCCCTCCCTTGCATCAGGCATTCTGAGGTAACCCATTTCTAAAATCAGGAGGTTGCCCATACACATCATGGCTTATAACCCGTGATGGGCTTTTCCTCCAGAAATTTGTCCTATCCCCTTTTAAAGGCATCTAGGCCAGATGCCATCACCACATCCTGTGGCAAGGAGTTCCACAGACTAACTACACGCTGAGTAAAGAAATATTTTCTTTTGTCTGTCCTAACTCTCCTAACACTCAATTTTAGTGGATGTCCCCTAATTCTGGTGTTGGGTGAGAGGGCAAAGAGCATCTCTCTGGCCACGCTATCCTTCCCCTGCATAATTTGGTATGTGTCAATCATGTCCGTCCTCAGGCACCTCTTTTCTAAACTGAAGAGCCCCAAATGCTATAGCCTTTCCTCATAAGGGAGGTGTCCCAGTCCAGTAATCATTTTACTTACTCTCTTTTACACCTTTTCCATTTCCACGATATCCTTTTTGAGAAGTGGCAACCAGAACTGGACACAATACTCCAGATATGGCCTTACCATTGATTTGTACAATGGCATTATAATATTAGCAGTTCTGCTCTCAATACCTTTTCTAATTATTCCCAAGCATAGAATTGGCGTTCTTCATCACACCCAAAGATCCCTCTCCTGATCCATCACAGACAGCTCAGAACTCTAGCCTATATGTTAAGTTTTGATTTTTTTTTTTGCCCAAATGTGCATTACTTTACACTTACTTGCACTGAAATGAATCTGCCATTTTGCTGCCCATTCTCCCATTCTTCTGGAGCTCCTCACAATCTCTTCTGGTCTTCACCACTCGAAAAAGTTTGGTGTCATCCGCAAACTTAGCCACCTCGCTGCTGAACCCTGCCTCCAGGTAATTTATGAACAGGTTGAAAAGCACCAGTTCCAGGGCAGATCCTTGGGGCATATTGCTTTTCATGTCTCTCTATTGTGAAAATTGTCATTGACATCCACTGTCTGTTTCCTGGTCCTTGACCAGTTCCTAATCCGTGAGAGGAACTGCCCTCTAACTCCCTTGCTGTGGAGTTTCCCCAGCAGCCTTTGGAAAATCCAGATCTATAATATCCACACGTTTTTCCACATCCACTTGCTTGTTGAACATTTCAAAGAATTCTAAAAGGTTTGTGAGGCAAGACTTACCCTTACAGAAGCCATGCTGGTTCTCCCTCAGCAAGGCTTGTTTATGTGTTTTAAGATGTTATCTTTGATGAGGGACCTGAAACAGGCTGTCCAGCCTATAGCTTCCTGGGTTCCCTCTCCTTCCATTTTTAAGAAAAGGCACAATTAAAGGCACAGGGCCTGAATTAACAAGAATAGTTGATCTCCTCCTGTTAAATATGAACCACCACTTTAAAGGGGAATATTACTAGGAATATTACTAGAAACTGGGACCTAGCCATTTCTGCTTAGGAGGGGTTGTAACTGGTCAACTATCCTTAGCTAGTGTAAGGTGCTTAATGCCATGGAGGTCATCAGGGTCTCTGAAGACAGGGCCAGATGTAATAATATTCATATAAGTGACATCATTTGGTTCACCTACATGGTTCCTCTCTAAAGTCAGAGCAGTATGAGTCTGAACTGCAGTAGTTGCTCTAGGAATATTGAAATAAGCTAGACCTAACACTGAGAGCATGGTGGCAATGGAGAGTGGCAGGAATGAAGGCAGTGGGTGCAATTGGCAGCAGTGGATAGTGGGGAGAGGAAGGGTGAACTTTTCCACTAGCATCTGGTAAGACACAAACGGCCCAATCCTAATGTCCCATTGAGCCAGCACAGCTGTCCCCTTGCTGGCTCTGAGTGTCAGAAAGCATGTTTGTGGTTACTCACGAGCCGGCAGTGCTGGCCCAATAGCCTCTGCCTGCCTGCCATGCCACATCCTGCTCCAGCACTGGCCAGCACAGATAAGTTTGTGCTGGCCTGTGCACCTGGTGACCAGATCAAACTGAGGACAGAGTAACATTTAACCATTGTGTAGCAGAGCAAATGCAGTTTTTTAACCGTTCCATGTTGAGCTGCACCAGCCAAAATTCTGTCTTCTCTACAATGGTTAAAGGTAAAGGTACTCTGTCCTCCATTCTATCTGGTTACCCTGTCTGTGCAGGGAGTGGAGGGCAGTTTGGAAGTGGGGGGATTTGGGGCCAAGGGAAGTATGGAACAGGGGAAAAATTGGGGCCAGGAGGGGGGCAAAAATGATTGAAGCTTCATCTGCTCTCCCCTAACCCTGTTCCCAGGTCGGGCAGCCCTAAATGGACTTCCTGGATTTGCACCAACTAAATAGCTGGCACACATCTAGGAAGTCTCTTTGTGGTGGCTGGGGCTTTACTGAGGGTAAAGGGAAAAATATCCCCTTATCCCGAGGTGACCTCCAGCCTCCTCCTAAGCTGCTTTGGATGAAGCTTAGAATGGGCTGCCCAATGTCCAGTGCGATGTAGAGGTTTGTCTAGAACTCTGCCATGCCTACTTTGCAAGGTTGATGTGCAACTAAAACGGTGTGGAGCAAGAGAACTATGTATGCTGTCCTGAGCTCCTTGGAGGACAGGTGAGAAGAAAAAGAAAAGTATCTGTGAAAGATGTATGGAAAGGCTTTTTCTAGATCAGGGATGTCCAAAGTTTTTGACAGGAGGGCCACATCATCTCTCTGTGTCAGGGGCCGGGGGGAAAAAGAATTAATTTACATTTAAAATTTGAATAAATTCACATAAGTTTACATAAATGAATATATTAAAGATGAACTTATATGAATGAATGAAGGTCTTGCAATAGCTCAAGGCCTATAAAAGGCCTTGCACAAAGCAAGGCTGGCCTTTCCTTTGCTGTCACTACTGCATCACAGACAACTGCAGTTGCCTTCACGCTGAGAGCAGTTGTGTCGGACCAGTGCGGGCTCCAACAAATCTCTGGAGGGCCAGAGGCATCACAGACGTGAAACAGCAAGCGGTGGAGGGAGGCGTCATCCCACAGCTCATGCAAGAGGTCAAACAGTCGCCCTCACGCTGAGAGCAGTTGCGTCGGGCCAGTGAGGGCTCCAACCAATCTCCAGAGGGCCAGAGGCTCATTGGAGACTGGGGGTTCCCTGAGGGCCGCATTGAGAGGCCTCGAGGGCCGCAAGTGGCCCCAGGGCCAGGGTTGGGGCACCCCTGTTCTAGATGGTAAAAAATTTTGGAAACCAAAGTTTATTCAGAATGCACCAGTCCAGTGGTTCTCACACATTTAGCACCAGGATCCACTTTTTAGAACGAGAATCTGTCAGGAGATGTCATGACCAGAAGTGACATCATCAAGCAAGAAATTTTTTAACTATCCCATTGACTCTCATTGTTAAAAGAAGATACATAGCAGCTTGTTAAAAGTACAGATCTGTAACATTTTCCCAAATGCAGTCCCATATCATGGTAGCATCAAGACTAATATATGAAAAATAAAATATTAAAATGAATGGGGACCCACATGAAATGGGTTTGCGACCCACCTAGTGGGTCCTGACCCACCATTTGAGAAACACCGCACCATTCATTGGACCCCAGAGAGTCATTCTACCAGCCCATAATTTTGGTCTTGCAAATGTTGGAAAATTTGCTATAGTTATAACTAAAGCTGGATTTCTATATTAAGTGAGCATTAGGAACTCATTAACCCACTGAGACAACATACCACTTGTACTAAGAACATCGTTTGTTAATGAATATGCTGCGTTCATGTGTCTAATTGCAATCCTGGTAATATTCCACCCTCAGATTTTCTTGTTTATCTTCAAAGCTTAGTAACAGTGAACTAGTGTACTAGGTTTTTTTTTCTTTTTTTTGTACTTGCAGTTTATCTGAATAATCTTTCTATTACTTTACAGTTGTCGTAATCTGTAAAGATAAGCCCTGCACTACCTCTTCAGGATACTACAAGTTGTATAAATATGTCATTTTCAACTCCTTGCAACTCCTTGCAGTTGTCACTGACACTTGACAGGCACACAAGTGGCACTGTAGCCATCTTGCTGCAGGAGCAGTGTCGGACAACCATCCGATCCCCAAGACCAAATTGGAAATGTCATCGCTGAGTGAAGACAATCTCATTCACACTTTCAATGGTATCGCTTTCACAAAGAGATCATCACCAGAGTTGTTAAACTCCCTTGTCACGTTTGATGCAAGAGAAGATGATGTCCTCTTGGTTTCCTATCCAAAATCAGGTAAAGTCTTGTCTGAACTTGGGGAGAGAATTCTAATCTATCCCTTGCAATTCTGGGCTGAGTTAACTGAAAGGTGGAACTGTGGTCTACAACCTAGAGCTGCAATCCTATGCAGAGTCACTGCGGAGTAAATCCTATTGAACTCAGTGGGACTGACTTCGGAGTCAGTGGGTTTAGGATTGTAAGGCTGCAGTCCACAAACTGCTTGTTCTGAAATCACATCTAGGAAGTCTGATTGAAGTCCAAGAGGCAATTATAGTATTGAGAACTCTGACCTAGTTTTCAGTGTGGCATCAATTTGTATCTGGGCTGTACAACTACAAACTGGATGCAGGGGCTCATGCAAATACTTCTCCATACAAAGAAAAAAAGTCCCTCTGTATAGAAAACTAGATGCCAGTCTAGTATCCCTGAGATGCTAGTTTTCTATGTGCGAGGGAGATTTTACAGTGAAGGAGCATTTGCAGGAGTTTCACCAGGACTAGCCCAGACACAGGTCCTCATCTCAGTGAGGACTTAGGGATGATCCAAAGATATGACCCGCTTTCCACTGCCTCTGAAAATGGCAGTTAAAGTGGCAAGGGATGTTCTTGGATTTTCATGTGATGGCACATGAACATTGTCAGTGAATTTGAAGGACTTGCTGGTGGGGGGAGTTTGAAGGGGTGTACCACTGGTGATCAGGGGTTCCTGTTTGCTTTAAACTTGAAATGCTGCTTCTTCTACAATGGCAGCATCCACAGTGAAAGCACTGCATCTTTGCTGGCTGCCTGGTTGCTTCCAAGTGCCCTATTCCAAAGAGCACAGGGTGTTGTATGACTGCATGATGCCCCGGTACATTTTGCAAAATTTACGTCATTGATCAGCATAATTACTCAACTAAAGTTTTAACTGCAGACTTAAAAAGCATGTGAGTTAATTGCGCAGGTCAACAGCACTGCAGAACCAAATACTTTTGGGTTTTTGTTGCGTGCTTTTCTTGTGCATTATACAGGTTTGAGAGAGCCTGTCTGATTAACAGCACAATCCCATTCATGTCTGCTCAGAAGTAAGTCCCATTGTGTTCAATGAGGCTTACCCCACAAGAAAGTGTGTATAGGATTTCAGCCTATGGCAAGATGAACAAACACCATAAGTTCTGAAAATAAGTTTTGTAAGTCTTGAAGATTCCATAGGTCATGAATTCTGAACCCTTCATCCAAAATCTTGCACACAGTAACTAGGTGACAGTCTCCACCGGTGCAGATCCATTAAGAATGCAAAGGATACAGCAGTTTATAATCACTTGAAGGCTCCTTTATATCTGTGGCTTTTTCTCATCATTGATAACTCAGTTCCCTTTGGGTTTATGTCCCTGAAATCGTTTACAAAAAATCATGGTGTGTTTTTTTTTAAAGGTATGATCTTTTGCTACTTTGAAGGAAATTCTTCAAAGAATTTTTCTTTTTCAATACTTTTTGAAGTTATTGTCTTTAAAGTTCTGATGCTTTTGACAGCTTATTGTTCTGGCATTTATAATGCAATGCAATTTTGGTGCATTTATAATGCAATGCAATTTTGGTGCACGTGTGAAATGATGATTTCAAGGAACTGTTTTTTGCCCTCCACAAACACAGCTGCCACTTGCTGTGCAGAGAACACCCTGGCCACCAGAATGTTTTCTGCTGTTCATACATTCAACACCATTTTTCAATCCTCCTAAAAGCTGAGATGGATTATCAGAAGCTACCACCTCCCCAAATTTGGTCCAAATCAGTTTACTAATGAATAAGATACAGCGCTTCCAAACCAACCATGCTTTTGTTTATAAAAACAATATATAGTATACAGCCTTTGTCTCCTAGCTTGTGAAGCACTTTTCAGCATATGTTGATGTATTACCTCTGTCTCTTTGGCTCCTCTGAAGGTACTCATTGGCTTGCCGAAATCATCACACACCTCTGTGCATCGAAAGCAGCTTTAACGTCTCCGATTGAATTTGGAGACCTGTCCAAACTGAATCAACTGAACCGTCTTTCAGGCAAGAGGATCATTCCAACCCACTTGGACGGCAACATGCTGCCACCCGCTTTCAAGCGCAAACAGTGCAAGGTATTGTAGACATCTAGTCTTTGGTCTCTAGCAAAATTTTCTTGAGAAGCCCCAAGACCTTCCCAGTGCCTGAGGCAACATGTGCCAAATGCTCTCCCACCCTCTGCTCCTCTTTTTCCCTGAGTTATGAGAAGAAGGTGGGGATGGAGTAGAAGAGCAAATGTGGAGAAGAGTGATGAGCTAGTGCAGGGGCTCATCGTGGGAAAAACACCCCTGTAGCCATATAGACACAACCCAACAAAACTGTAGCAAAAAGCAAAAAACACCCCAACTTTAGATTTCTGTTCTTGAATGACTTCAAGCAGAAATCTCTCTCCTGCCCAGCACCAATTACCTGAGAATTTTTTAACTGAACTTTGAACCAGGGAACTTCTGTGCACAAAGCATGTGTTGGCTGTGCAGAGACTGTAGCCAGCTCTGGTGATACAGCAGGACAGAAATCTAGATGTTGAACACCTTAGGGAGATATAATTATGTTCAGTGATGATGGAAGAACCTTTGACAAAAGAACCTAGCCCTTCCTTAGTAATACTTTGTCTTCATTTGTAGGCAATCTATATTATCAGAAATCCAAAAGACACAGCGGTCTCAATGTATCATTACTACAGAGAAAATCCAAACCTTCCTACTGTAGATTCCTGGCCGCGCTTCCTGGAGATGTTTCTTAAAGGTGACGGTAAGTAGAAGCATTGCCTTTTATCTCTCTTGCCTTGTCAATTTAAGTACATAAAGAATTCTTGGTGATTGGTGAAACTAGAATGGAAATAAAATGTTGCATATGTTCAAAATTCAGCAAAATTCTAGAATTTGAAAACTGCTAAGTATATGAAATGTCACCTTTTAAAAAAGTTGGCATTGAACCTTTAATCAGAACAGGGAGCACTGTGTCTGCTGCCTGGTTCTTGGGTTCTGTAGTCATGACCCATGTCTAGCTCCCTGGGCAACTCTTGTGAAATGATACCTTCACTGCCACCTCTGGGATTGGCAGCTTTGAATTGCAAGTCCCAGAACAGGGCAGCATAGAAGATTTGGACCCCAGATCCATTCTTAACACCTTCAGCCTTGGACCAACCTCAGTTATCTTGAACTGTCAATCCCAGCTCCCAAGGACCAAAAGGTGCACTTTTATGGCCATAGCCTAAGCTCCATTATTCAGGCCAAGACCATCAGGGTCTCCTTCTTGTTATCTAAACACTGGTTTATGGCTTGGCTGTAAAAATTTGTTCCTGCGGAGCTGGGAATCCAAAGATCAGCCTGGTCACAAACATAATGGACTGATTAACATAGGAACATTAAATGACTTATATAAACATTTGCTTTTATATATATATAAAACTCATTTTGTTTATATATATATAAACAAAATAGCCAATTATGACCTTACCTCAGATGACCTTTTCTTTCTTTCTTTCTTTCTTTCTTTCTTTCTTTCTTTCTTTCTTTCTTTCTTTCTTTCTTTCTTTCTTTCTTTCTTTCTTTCCCTGTCACTCTATGAACCTGAGATGACTCACACGTAATTTAAAAACATTTATTTATTTGTTTGTTTGTTTGTTTATTTATTTCCCACCTTTCTCCTTGAAGGGCACTCAAGGCAGCATGATCAATTTGTGATTTTTTTAAAAATAAATTATCCTGCCATGTCCTAAAGTCACAGGTTGGCTTATGAAAATGTCCAATGTGTTTCACATAATCAGAGTCAAATATTGGATCTAAGATATTCAGAAAATTCCTTCTCACATAACAGTTTTCCCTGGGATGGGACAATTTGCTGACCCCTCCTTTCAGGGCTGGCCAATCCATGAGGCCAACTGAAGCGGTTGCCTCAGGGAGCAGGTTGGTAGAGAGGTGGCCATCTTTGTCTCCCTCCTTGTCTCCACTGCTCCTTCTTCTCCTTCCACTGCTTGTATTGGAAAAGGAAGGATGAGAGAATGAGGAAACAGAGAGGGGAAAAAAGTGCTGGGGCAGAACATGGGTGAGTGGAAGAAGGAGATACTGGCTTATCATTGGGTGAGCAGGAGCAGCATTTGGCATGCTGCCTCAGGCACTGAGAGATGTTGGGCCAGCCCTGCTTCCTTGTCAGCAGTCAGGTTAACCAAACAGCAGGGCCTTTTCTGTGGTGAGACGCCCTTTCATGGTCTCTTAGAGGGTAGCTTGGCTGTGCAGAACTCATCCAGATCTCCTCTTTCTGTCTTTCCAGTTGTCTGTGGCTCCTGGTTTGATCATGTTTTAAGCTGGGAGGAACACACCAGTGACAAAAACACCCTATTCTTGTTCTATGAAGACATGAAAAAGGTAAATATCACAACCATTTTTTTTCCCTCAAACAGCAAAAGAACAAAAACCAAAAAAATCACCCACTGGCAACAACAAAAATTCTTAACCCCCCCATCCTTTCCCCGCCCTAAAGCTGCTGTGAAAGGACATTTTTTTAAAACCAACTATGTGTCTGTTGTAAAGGATTTTAATACAATATTTATTAGAAAAGAAATGAATAGCACACAAAAATATAAGCATATAAGCAAAGTACTAAGACAGAGATTCTGTAGACCAGTGGTGTCAAACATAAGGCCCAAGGGCCTGTATGCAGTCCCTGGAAGCAGTTGATCCACACACACACCCATTATAATTGGACTCTCTCATATCTTGAAAATATGAACAAGATTTGCACATCTTCTTTTCTGTCATTTGCAGCTCATGCCTTTCTATGTGAGAACAAAATGCTTATTTCTGACCTGCTGAATGATGTCACTTTTGGCTTAATGATGTCACTTCCAGCCCTCAACAGGCACCATGAATGCTAACTTGTATGGCCCTCTGTATGAAATGAATTTGACACCCCCCCCCCTGTAGCCCACTATGATGTAACTTAAACATGCAACCTTATGCATGTTTACTCAGACATAAGTGCTACTGTATTAGTGGAATTTACTCACATGTCCTTGTGCATAAGATTGCAGCCTTAGCAGAGTCAATCACTTTATCACTTATAAAGCACATTACTTTGTAACTACTGTGTGTCTGTCCAGAATGGCATATGTTCCACGTGGTACTGGGGTATTTGCATCCTTGAAAACTGCATCCCGGTCAAATGTGTCCCTGGACATTCATGTCTGGGATTTTTGGAGTCCTGCTCATTTGCATCCCACTATAACTAGGCAACAAATCTCCTGTTAACCCTAAACCTTTTCTCCAGTACTAACCCTAATCCTGCCTTTGTGTTGAAAAAAAAGAAGTACGTGTAATATAAATATGCATATATTGGGACACAAATGGCAGGATGCAAAAAGAATGGATGCAAATGTCCAATCCTGAGATGCATTTGACTGGGACACAGTTGTCCAGGAGGCAAAGGTCCTGTCGCTGTCCTGCTTAGAGCCCAAATAGAGAATCCAACAGATGAGCAGTTATGTGACTGATCTGGTCATCTATTGTTCATGTCTCAGGATCTTTCCAGAGTAGTGAAGAAAATCAGCACTTTTCTGGGGGTGAGTGTCAACGAAAGCATCATTCATGAAATCTGCAAAAAATCTTCATTCAGTGAGATGAAAAGTACCATGGAAAAAGAAAACCATGATCCCAGCCACACAGTCTGTGCACTCACATCCAATCGGAAATTGATACTCCGAAAAGGTAAGTCTGAAGCCAAGTAAGGGTCTTTACTGGTCTTGGCTAAAGGTTCTTTGACTATTTCTACTGGTCGTTAATTCAAACATTCCCAAAGGCAGGGAGAACAACCTTTACAAAACTATACTACCTCTCAACCAAATATGGTGTTTGACAGTGGATAGAGATCTGGGAACCAGGACTCCAATACACATCTACCAAGCTGTGTAGGGTACTGTGTAATTTGCAGAGGGAGGAGTGGTGTGGGGAGGCCCCAGATCTGAAATATTCTCAAGGATCCTCACCATATGCCCCTCCTGTATCTTTGAATTGTCTTGTGTGTGTGTGGGGGGGGTCATTTGTCATGCTTGTGGATTTTCACCATGCATTTACTGTACTGAGTTTTCAAAGTGGGCATGTTTAAGGTATTCACATCTTAACACATATGAGCTAAAACATTGCTTTAAAAAAAAAAAGAGGACAATTTAGAGTTGGAGAAACTTTAATTCTGAGACCTTCACTCCTGTGAAATATCACATATACACAACTCAACCAATAACCCTGTGTACACCACACATTCATCCCTCCCAACTGAAAATGATCTTGCCCCTGATCTTTGGGATGGGATGCTGATCTTTTTGCTGATGATTTTGGGGTGGGATGCTGATCTTTGAATGAGGCCCCTGATGCAGTTGCACAGACAGAGTTTTCCAAGTTGGAGCGTACTTTTTTTAATCTGACAGATCTTATCTTCATTAATTTCCACCTATCTCTTTCACCAGTCAACACTACTATATACACAGAGTATTGCAGGACAAGGTCTCTGGGTTTATCTCAGACCAAACAAAGACCAGACACATTTCTGTGAGAAGCAGTAATCACTACTTCTTATCTAGTTTTACATTGCCAGGGAAGAAAACAAGTTACATCAGGAACAGGTGAATAGGTTGATTAGATAATGACATGAAGAGATGAGAGGCCCTCATTCAGAGGGAGAACACATATTGCTTTCATGTGGAAAATTCCAAGTTCAGTAGCTGTATCTCCAGTTCAAAGTTCTTAGGAAGCAGAGCTGGGATGGACCCTAGGATCACTGGCAAAGGATCTTCCACACTACCAGAAACCCAGACCATCACATGTGCAGAGCTTGTGTGTGTACAGCAATATGTGCAAAGAAACCATTTCCATCTCTCATATAATGTGTGAAGGTTGGGGAGGGGGCATGTTTCTGCTTGTTTGTTCCTGCTACTCCTCCATGTGTTCAGTGAACATGCACTTGAAGATGGGAAAAAGAATCAATTCCCCCCCCCCCCCTTACAAGGATTGATTATGTACATTTCCAAATAGGGCTAAAGATGCCAAAGAGATAGATATGCTCACAGAGAAAGAAAAAGGATGGAACCAGATACCCTGATTTAAGAATCAATCTCTCTGTCGTGCCAGTTTTCTATGTACACTGAGTTTTTCCTCTCATGGGAAACATTCAAGAATGAGATCTCCAGGTGCCATCCCCTCCCAAATGTAATCTCAGGTGGTACCACTCCAAGAATAGTTGAACAGTTTACAGCATGTAAACCTTGGCTCTAAGAGACAGCATAGAAAACAATCAGGAAACCAAGGCCAGTTGCAGCTTCTCAGTGTACAGAAATGTTGCACGTGATTCTATGTGCCAGACAGCAAAACAGATACATACCTGTGAATACATCACCCTAATCCCCTTCTCAACTGTAATTAAGCCCACATGTACATGTAGTCATTGCATCTGCTTCTCCAACTTCCTCTGCACCCCACCCCCCCTTCCTCTCTTGTCCTTGTATCTCTTTTACAAGGGGAGCCTTCAGGACAAGGATCTGACTTCTCTTGCTGTATAAAGCACCACTGCACATGGATGGTGCTATATGAATAATACATTATAATACATTATAAGAAGTGTTGGTTTATCACAAGGGATGGTGAACATGAGATGTCACAGTGATCTTACACAGAAGGGATATCTGTGTAGGAAATGGCTCCCTCTCATTTTCATTCAACTTTCGTTTCAAGGCTCAAAATGCATTACATTTCATTTACAGTTTCACACCAAGACATGGTATTCCTTGGATAATCTTTGCTGTCTTAGCCCCACCAGCTGGGTAACAGTAGCTCTTCATTTTTTGCTGTTAATTCTCTAGGCGCTGTTGGCGACTGGAAAAATTATTTCACTCCCAAACAGAACAGGATGTTCGAAGAGACATTTAACAAGAAAATGAAATTCAGCGAAGTGGCAAAGCATCTTGTCTATGAATTCTGATGTGAAGGCAAACATCAAACAGCTGTTGACTGTACAGCAATGTATGCACTATGGGTCAATATATTAACAAGAGTTACTGTTTCCAGATTTATGGGCCAGTTAGGTTTTTTCTAAAGAAAAGAAAAACTGCATTTATTAGCCAGTAGTTTACGGATCTGTGATGATGGGACATTTTAAGATTGCCCCATTAGTTGTGGGATATTTTTTATGGAGACACACTATACAAGTTTGCTCTGCTCAGAAACAAAAAACACAGGACCATAATTATTGTACATTAATATGATTATGTATAAGAAACAAGGAGCCCCAAGACATTAAGGGTGCAATCCTAACCCCTTATGTCAGTACTTTTCTGAGGTAAGGCAATGCAGCTCTGAGGTAAGGGAACAAACATTCCCTTACTTTGAGGAGGCCTCCGTGAGTGACACCCAACTGCAGGATGCAGCAGATGCCCCATTGGCATGTGCCAGTGCTGGAAAGTACTGACATAAGGGGTTAGGATTGCGCCTTTAGGTACCTGAGGTAAAAAATCTAAAGGATGCCCCATGCTAGTTAATATGGAGGAAAAGCCACTATTATTAACAGTATTTATTAGGCCTATTGGAAATGGCCTATTCCAAATGGGGTTAACTAGCTTACATAAACATGGCCACCTAAAAACTAACAGAAATGCTATTTCACATAGTTCATGTTTGACCATGAAAGGCTTTTCTATGCTGTCTATTGTTATTGGGGAATACAATGTACAGGGGGCAAAGGAGAAGCATGGAAATCGGAGATATGAGCATTGTTTAAGAAAACAAGGAATGAAAATACATTTTATTCCACTCTGAGTGCCAAACTAGGTTGCAACTTCAAGCATTTTGTTTGCTCTCTCTCTCTCTCTCTGTATGGGTGTGTATATGTGTGGGTGTGTTGTAGTCGCTGGGGAGAGGTATCGCCATGAGGAATGTGGCAGAGGGGGGGTGTTTAACCCTCTTCCCACATCATTTTCCTGATAAAAATAGCCCATCTGCCATTTGCTACTGCAAGGAAGCTAGCATTGGCCATTGGGGGACGAGGAGGAGGAGGAGATGGGGTTGGTGACTGGATGCCAGTGCTGCCTTTTGCCAAGGACCAGAGTTCAACTGGGTATTTTTTGGTCCCTTCTGGCATTAGGAATATCAATAGCCCTGCTTAGAACAACATTCCGACAAGGGCTGCAGGGCCATCAATACTGTCCCTTTGCCAACGCCTGCTGCTTGGAGGGAAGAGAGAGGCTGAGCCAGAGGGGCTTGTTATCCTGCCCCTCTATGCATAGTGCCAAAGGTAGCTTAACATCAGAGCAAAGAACATAGTAAAACAAGATCAACAATGCAACATGAGGATGCTCCTGGTTGATCTCCCTCACATCACCATGGCAGCTATAGGGGAGCAGGGGCTACACGGCAATCCTGTTCCTCTGTTCTCCCCGCCATCATGGGTGCTCCTGCTGCCTACAAGCTGGTTTTTCTTCCCCAGAGCCTCAGAACGAGGTCTGTGAGAACAGCCTATGCTGGAGGGGCAGATTCAGGTTTGCCACTTGCCTCTTTTAATCTCTAATCTGAGACAGCTGCCTTGACACTTCCAGACACCCAATGGTTTCTCCCACGTTCAATTAAGTTTTATTCTTCCTGCAAAATTAACACATATATTGTCCTTCAGGGACTATTCAAGTCATCCTGGCACTGCCCTTTTCTGATATGCCTGCAGCTACAAACCATTCATTATGTCACAAATTATATCCAAAAGGGTTAATGAAAAAGAGCCCAGCAATATCCAACTCAACCACTTGGCTCGCTTCCATCTGTTTTATGATCCCGTCATCTAGATGACTTTGAAGAAGGAAGGTGACACCTAGTGGTCAAAATGTGAGAAAACTCCAAAGTATTTTACACCAGCAGTTCTCAAAACTGCTGTTTTTGGCCGATGTTCATTACCTACACCTGAATCCATCTGGCAAGCATGAACCACTGCTAGAATCCATCCTCCGTGAAATTGTTACGAGGGAAACTATCACTTTTGTGTGTGCCTATGTATTCTGTCTGAAAAGGAGCATAATAATGTTCTTGTAAACAATATTCTGTGCAGTGTTTTCTATTATTGGTCTTGAATCTATCTGCAAACATTATTTATTTTACTTACTGAATTTCTACCCCATTTACTCACAAATATTCACTGGTAGGAGCTGACTGGGACCATGCAGAACAGTAACCAAATCTACACCTTCCCAACTCAGGGTCTTTGAAGTTAAGGCTTAGTATAGAGGCAGAGAGAGCTACTACTCTGCTGATCTGGCAAAGGCACAAAGCCGGGTTCCTCCAGGTTTGGCCAATACAGAGACTTCATATTCCCTGCCAAGCACAGAGGCTGATGTAGAATACTGCTGTTCCTTCCAGAGGCGGAGTAGGTGTGTGTGCATTATATATTTTCAAATATATTAACATAACTCCAAGAACACACTGGTCTGATGTTATAGGAATGAACACTGTGCTTGTCTACTCCAGTTCAGTTAGTTACTTCCTAATTGGATTCAACCATGGTTTGCCATTACTTCTGAACTGGCAATCCATGTTTTGTGCAAATCCTCCAAACCAGGATTGTAAACCATTGGTTTGGAACAATGTGTGATCCTGGTTTGAAAAACAAGCTCAAAGCACAGTTTACTGGCTTAAATCTATTTGCAAACTGTGGTTAGATCAAACCAAGTACAGCTGTACCTGAGTGAAGCAAAGAGCACAAGGGAAAGTGTCACAGCAGACCAGTTCATAGTTCATGGTAGCTCCGTCAAGGGTGCCTGGGCATCAAAATCTGAAGTCCCTATTTGATCCCCTGGAGCCTGAAATCCAGCACATCACACTCCGACTGCGAGTCGACATGCCCAAACAGCCACCAGGAATATGAAGCTGAGTTGCAGATGCACATACACACACAATGAGGACAAGTCACATGCTGTGTACATGAAAGAGTGCAGCTCACTCACCACTATTTTCAAGTCTCTAAGGCAGTGGTATTCAAAGTGGGGCGTTGCGACACCCCAGCCAGTGGGTCCTGGCCTCTGCCCCCTTAAGGGGCGAGGGCAGCCAGGAGACGGGGGAAGGCAGCTGCGCCATCCGCAGGATCGCGCCGCTCAGGGGGGCTTGGGTGCACTTGCCCAAGCCTCCCACAGCCTCCTGGGGGTGCGGGGAGCCCTGCGCAACCTTCGGCAGGGCTCCCCAGGTCAGGAAAAGTGAAAGCGGAGCGCAAAACCGGAAGTGGAGTGCGATCGCTCCACTTGCCCTTCTGATGGGGCTGCAGGGACTGGGGTGCACTCACCAGTCCCTGCAGCCGCCGTCCCTGTGTGCGGGAGCGGCTCTGCGGAGGCAGAGCAGATCGCTCCACTCTCCCTTTCCCTGACCTGGGGCGCCCTGCAGGCACTCGCGCAGGAATGGCACACAGGAATGGCTGCTGCAGGGACTGGTGAGTGCATCCCAGTCCCTGCAGCCCCCTGAACGACGTGATCCTGGGGATCGCATCGCTGCCTTCCCCCTGCCCCTGCTGCCCCCCCCCCGCCCCTGCAAAGACTCACTGCAGGTTTCAAACTCCCAGAGAGTTTGAAAACCGCAGCTCTAAGGATTGGAAAGAAACAGCATGAAGTTGATTTTTCCTTTTTATTGGATAAAACACTATAAACCCTATTTTGACCATGATTTCTTTTAAGACTGCAGATAACAACTTGGCAATCATAAACATCATAAAGACAAATCAATAAAAAGTATCTGATACAGTATTCTACATAACTCAAAACACTTGAGCATTAGAAAGTCAGCATTTTTTACTCCTAGGAGTTTAGTGTGAAGGGACTCTACAAAATCGGGGACACTGCAAGAAAAAATGTCTCCCCTTCCCCATACAGGTCTCAAACAATGCTAATGCCTTCCACACACAAATAATCCAAGGCAATTGCTAATGACCCCCATATACAAATCTGAGGCAACTACATATACACTCTTCTGGACATAGATCCAAAGCTGCCTTATATCAAGTCAGACCCTTGGACCATCTTGCAAGGTTTCAGATAGGAGGCCTGTCTCAGCCTGACTTGGAGATGCTATGAAGGACCAAACCCAGGACCTTGTGCACTGAAAGTGCATGCACCACCACTGAGCGATAGCCCTATCCCCAGTTCCACTAACGGAGGCTGTACTGTGCCTTTGCTGGGGAGAGATATTACATTCATAACCTGCCTGTTCACTTCCCAGAGGTATCTGGTTGGTCACTGGGAGATGGAATGCTGGACTTCATGGTCCAATGCAGCAGGGCTTTCTTACGTACCAATGCAAATGCCACCCTAGCTCCAGCAAGTCAGCTTGTCCCATAAAGCATGAAGTGTATTTGCGAGATAGTTTTACCTAGTTCTCACAAACAGCTGATAAGGTGGTAAGACTTGTGCCTGAGCTGTGCCACTTCAAGCTACAGGTGTGGTGGTGGTGGTGGGGGGGTGATCATGCAACTGAATGCTCCCACATATAAATAAACCCCTGCACATACAAAGCTAAATGGTAGGGAGAAGAGTTAACCCCAGCTCTCCTCTCCCTGGCATGTTCATTTTATATGTTTAGGAATGTTTTGTCATGCGGAAGTACTTGGTCATGTGAGCCCCCACCTTCAGTCTAAGGTAGTACAGTTTGCAGAAGTCTGTTTGCAACAACTAGTCCAAGAAGGAGCTTTGTGACCATGATGTAGGAGAAGGAAAGTTGCATTCCTTTTCAGCAAATCCTAAATTACAAGAATAAGAAGTAAGTAAGTAAGCAGCCAATCAGAGCTGATCCGGAGTAGCACCTGATGAACTGGGTCAGTCTTTCACATAAGTCCAATTTGGAGTAATGGTGGAATCAAGCCTCTTCCAACTGTGGGAACCTGCTGCAGACACAAAATTCTTGGAAGCTGACAGGAACATATTGTGGAGATTACCTATTCCTACCCACTAGGAGAAGATTTTTTCCCACTGTTTTCACCAGATCTACTCCTTTCACTGTCACATGGTCTCACTGAATCAATAATTTGTATTAGCCTGCCCTCCCACCTACCATGATTCTGTTCTGCTTGTCCCTAGTTCTATTTTTGTACATGAAAACATGTTTTCAAAAAAAAAGCCCCTGCGAGGCAAGCATTGATGCTGCAAACGTTTTAGCCTTTTCATAAGATCCGTGAAGCAGCATTGACCGGAATCAGCTCAATTTGTGGGCTTTTACGCTAGTTTGACTGCAACTGAAAATTAAACAATTTCGTTTAAGTGCCTGAAGATGCAGGGTTTTATGAATTTCTTGTCAATGCCCTTCGGATTCCTGAAATGTCAAAACCAAGGAGGGAGTAACAACAGAGAAACCAGCAGAATGAATTAGGACTCCTTCCTGCCAAGTGGTAGCTGCTGAAAGGCTTTGTCATCACAGTTTCTTTCCGGCCGAATTCACCTTTTCCATTAGGAGGAATATGTGCTCGCCAAACTCCCGGATTGCGCCACGGCCACCCTTACATTTGCAAATGTAGCTTGCGGCCTTCTGTGCAGCAGGGCAACTATCAGCAGGGACCGCACTCATGCCAGCATTTTTCAGACACTCTACATCAGATTCTTCATTTCCTATAGTGAGAGAGACATCAATACACATTAGATCAGGGCTAAGAAGGGGGTGGGGAAACATGTTATCAGTACAAGGTAACAAGTTCAACAATGCCTTGGGCAATTCTCAAGTCCATTTCTGAGATTCTTTATTGCTGTAAGCACCCAGAGTAAGTGAAAACCAAGCCTGTATCAAACGAACAACCATATCAACAACAACAAAGGGTCAGCTGATTCCAAGCCAGAGCTTTGCAGCAATCTGCTAATGCTTCAAAAACAGAGAGGTATTTAACTGCTGCAGAAGCACAAGGAGAGGGGCCAACTGGAGTTCTAGCCAAATGATGTGCTGCTACTGATGCTATTGGTGTTGAAGTATGGAACGTGCTTCAGTTGGCTCTTGCAGTGCTCGATATATGCTCTTTGACATTAACACCAGTAACTTCCATTAATACAAACAATAATAGTCTGTGGAAGAGTGGACTTCAAGGGGGTGGGGGAAGATGGGACAAGGGCATTCTGTCAAGTCTTAGTCTCATCAGCATTTACCAGAAATTTGCCATTACCTCCTTGTTTGGGCTGCCTTTTATACAGTTCTAAGCAAGTAAATTGACAGTGTATCCATGGATCTGGCATCCGCAGATTTGCCATTACCTCCTTGGTTGGGTTGCCTTTTATGCAGTTCTAAGTAAGTAAATTGACAGTGGATCTGGCATCTGGATCTGGCATTCTAAGTAAGTAAATTGACAGTGGATCTGGCATGGATCTGGCATCTGCAGATTTGACTCCCCATTGGTGCTGTGCATACTGGGGGAAAAGCCATTTCCCAGTCTGAAGAGCAAACAGAAGTGGCTTTCTGAGGACTCTGCGGGCATCAGAACACCTCTGATGTCACCAGAAGGCACTTCTGGTTGCATCCAGCGGCCCTCTGAGGGACTTCCTGCAGATCTCAATATCTGTGAGTTTGGTATCTGCAGGGGGTCTGGAAACAGAACCCCCACAGATACCAAGGACCAACCTGTACTTAAGCAGCAAGTAATAGTGTCCTATTATTGGGGGGGGGGGATAAATCTTTTAAATAAATGAATTTTTAAAAAACAGCACTTCATATTTTAAAGGAGAGTAGCTTATTCTGTTCTTAGAAATAGTAGTTTGCTAGCTGGCTGTGCTAATAGGATCATAGTGCTGTGTCTTGAATATATATCTAATTATTTTATTTTTCAATCTCACACTGTAGAAGTTCTTGTTTTGCCAGCTTCCCATGAAGCTGATGGTGGCATTCCTCCTGGTGCCCAGCCTTTTTTATGCCAGCAGGCCTTTTCAGAGTACTGTACTCCGATATATTTGCCGTGGCTGTTTTAAAATGAGAATCATTTGTTTTTGGCTTTAATCATTTTGCTGTTTCTTTAGTATTTGTAAAACTACACCGATTAGGCTTTTAGGAAAGAATAGAAACACAGTTGGCATACATCTAATGCAAGGGTTAGATTCTGAAGTCAGTGCATAAGGGGAAACTTGTACACACTCCAAATTACTGGAAAATCCCTTAAATCCAAATAATACATGAGGTCTTTAAAGACTACGAGAATCATGTGGGAACTGACTGAGGGAAGAGCAGATTCATTCTCCCATCTCATGCTCACTCCAGGGGATATATTTAGTAACTGGAATAGCAGGCAGAATTGCCCGCATTATTTAATAATTGTTGTTTCCTCTTTGTTTTCCAAGATCACATAGGTGAATTTGCACAAGAATGGATAAAATGAGGGCAACTGTATTAAGAAAGCAACTCAGTTTCACTTGGGGAGAGGGCCTCACCCAAATATGCCACTTCTTTCCAGGATAATCCCATTTCCTTCCTCCATTTCTCAACCACATGCAGCTTGTCAGTCACACTGACTTCCACAACACAGCCCAACTTCATAGCAGAGAGAGTCTTCGATGAGCAAGGCCTCTCAGAGACCAACCGCACCTGCTCAAACCAAAATACAATTAGAACAGTTTGGTGTGGTGTCGGCATAAGGAAAATTTCACAAAGAACAAGGTAATGAAATGGAAGTGGCCCTATAGACAGGGTTGGCCCAAGACCTTCTTGGCACTTGAGGTGGTGTGTCAAATGCTCTCCCCCATTACTGGGTGATGTACCAGCCTTTGCTCCTCCCACTTCCTTGATTAGAAAAAGAAGAGAAAGTTTCTGACACTCTAGCCCACTACTCTCCTCTGCCTGAAGCAACTGTCTCAGTTGGCCTCATGAATGGACCAGTGCTGGTTACAGAATCTGATCTAACATATGAGCATAGAAAAGGAGACTGCTGGATCAGACCCAAAGGTCTACCCAGTCATATATCCTGCCTGTCACAACAGCCTCCAGAAAGCCCACAATTAGGAGGTGAGGTGGCAGCCTATTGAACAGCATACTGCTTCTGGACATGGAGGTTCCATATAGCCGCTGACATGAGAGCACAGAGCTGGCAAAGCTTTCTGAGGTGCAGTAACCAGAAGATATTTGCCCTTTCTCATACCTAGCAGAAAGAAAACAAGTCAAATAAACAAAGCAAACAAAATCATAATTTAACTGAATACACTTACCGTATTAGTTGTGTCATGTGCTGGTTGTTGGTCGCTTTATAGTTCACTTTCATTAAACGTTTTCAGGCAGACACAACAAAGTGTCATGAGTTTGGTGATTTTGGCGGGCTTTTCCAATTTTGTTTTAACTTGCCTATGCCTTGCCTTCGAATTGGTTCAAACCACTGTGACTTTTGCTTGCCTCTGCAATTTTATTTTGCCTAGCCTTTGCGTTGATTCTACACTGCAATTTTATTTCACCTTGCCTTTGCGTTGATTCTACACTGTGTGCAGAATTTATTAAATCGCGTGTGGTGGTATTTGAACTTGTTTGGCAGTATTTGATTTTATCGGGTTTGCTGGACAGGTGTTTGAGTTTTTGTGATGATTGTTTGGTGGTATTTGATTATTGGTGCCAGTATGATGAATTCTTATTTTTATTTTTAGAACTGCATGTGTGGTTTTGGCATCTCCAGTCCTTGTATTGCACATCATCCAGAGGTCTTCAGTTCCTGTTGATCTTTAATACTTTGGGACAGTGACAGTTTTGGACCAGATTCAGCCAGTGTTTATACTAACTTAGCAGATTTGGCCTTCCTACATCCAACCACCCCAGTATAACGAGGATGAGTGTTCCAAAGAAGAGCAAAACCTACCACTTTCATGATGAATGGGAAATGGACTACTTTTTCATCATGGTGAAAGACAAGTGTTGTTGTCTAATTTGTAATGCCCCAGTATCCTTGTCCAAAAAGAGTAATCTGGAACATCATTAAAAGGCTCTGCATAGCAATAAGTTTGATGCTGATTTTCCACCAAAAGTGAAATTCGTAAACTGAAGCTCAAAGAACTTAAATCGAAATTGGCTACTCGGCAACAGTTGATGGCGAAACCAAGGTCACATTCGGTCAATGTAACCATAGCATCCTTCGAGGTCAGCAACCTGATCGCAAAGAAATGCAAACCTTTCACTGAAGGGGAATTTGTAAAAGATTGTCTTCTTGAAGCAGCTAACAATCTTTCTGAAGGATTTAAAAATAAGAAAGAGATCATAGCTGCTATTCAAGATGTACAATTGTCAAGAAACACTGTCGCGCAGCGAATAGAAAAGATGTGTGGAGACACAACTGAACAATTGTTGGAGGATGTTTCAAATTGTATTGCTTTCTCACTCCAACTGGACGAATCTACAGAAATAAAAGACATAGCCCAGTTACTAGTCTTTATCCGGATGGTTTTTGAAGACTTCAGTGTTAAAGAAGAACTACTTGGAATGATTTATTAAAAGGGAGAACTAGTGGTCAGGAAATATTCAGTTCTTTCCATTCTTTTGTGACAAAGTATAATCTTCCATTGCATAGACTTGTTTCCATCACTACTGATGGAGCAAGAGCAATGACAGGTGAGGTTAACGGTTTCATAGCCCTCTGTAGACAGCATGAGGGCTTCCCAGATTTCCTTTCTTACCACTGCATCATTCACCAGCAAGTTTTGGCAAGCAAGAGACTCAATACAAAGAATGTCAAGGACATCACTTTCAAAATTGTAAATTCAGTTCTTGGAAGATCACTCCAAAGATGGCTTTTCAATCTTACTCTTGATGAAGGGGCAGCGGAAATCATTTTGCACACAGATATAAGGTGGCTAAGTAGGCACAAACTTCTGCAAAGATTTCATGATTTGCTGAATGAAATAAGAAGTTTTTTGAAGGAGAGGGGAGATGACCAAGCAGAGTTGGAAGATGAGGAGTGGTTATGTGATCTGGCATTTCTCGCTGACTTTACAGGCGAACTAAGTGATATGAACCTTGAACTACAAGGTAAAAACCAATGCATTGGCAAGATGATGAGTACAGTTTCATCCTACAAGAGCAAATCTGAGCTAATGATGACTGATCTTGCAAACAACACTTTTGATCATTTTCCTAATACGCAGGACCATCTGGGACAATATCCAAATTTTGTTTTTCAGAACGAGAAGTATATGACAGAAATCTGTTCTGTTATCCAGGAATTCGAAAATAGATTCTGTGACTTCCAAAAAATTGGAACAGTTGTGGAGTACTTGTCATACCCATTCAAAGTAGATGTGGACATTAAAGAAACTGCAGCTGCTATCAGTAAAAATTACTCATTGAACAAGCCATCTCTTGAAAACGAAATATTAACCCTTAAAAATGACATTTTTCTCAAGACCCGTGCTGAGTAAGAATCATTTTGGAAGCTAGTGCCTAGAGACAAATTTCCCAACTTGAGAAGATGCAGTGAAGCTGTACACTCCTGTTTCGGATTGGCATAGCAGGGACCCCTAAAATCCTTCCCTACAACCCCCTTAATTTTCTGTTTTCCTTGGTTGCACCAAATACTCTTCACACGCAACCACCATGAAAGCTAGGTACCAAGAAATATATTTCTCCATGTGCATTATGTTTACCTTTGTTCTTCTGTAATAAACCATAATCTTTTATTGAAAGTTATCTTTCTCTCACTCTCCTCTAAGCAAAAGGAAATTTCTCTGCATTACGCCGTCTTGTTATCCAGCCTACGATCCTAATGTTCCAATAAGGGCAGTGTAATAATTCCCCTAAACAAAACAGCCCTTTTGGTAACAGCGGTCCCCACTGCGGTAAACCTCAAAGATGAACTCAAACAGTTGCCCAGTTGCCAACAGTTCACACAAACCACCAAAAGGGCTGGGGCATGTGAGTGAGGTACTCAGCAGAACTGGTGTAGTTGTCCTCCTCACTGTCATGAAACACGATGGAGAACTCCTCCTAGTTGTCCACCACATGCCTCATGATGAGCTCACGCACCTCATTAGCCAAGTGTCATACATGAGGTAGGAGAGAAACTGAACAAGCAGGCTCTGCCTCCTGTGACTTGGACAATAGTGTTCCCATTGACATTGAAATAGTTGCCATACCGACTTAAATTGAGGAAACCTCAGCTGTTATTTACAGCAACTAGTCAAGAGAAAATGCCTCCTGTGAGGGAAGCAAGACTGCGCCACACAACTCTCGAGCCAGTGCACCTCCCTAACTCTCCTCTCACTGGAACACAGGGATAAGCAGAGCAAGGGCTGGCATAGCACCAGTTCTCAGGAGAAAGACTTGTCAAAATCTTGGGGTAGCAGAACTTCGTACTGAGCCAGAAATACACTTCATTTTACAATTCAGAGTAAACACTAAAATCACTGTTTTTTTTTTCCTGTTATTTTACTGCTACTACCTTGCCATATGGACTTAACTCTTTTAAGTTAAAAGGGCCAGCCTGGGCTAAGTTAAAACGGCCAGCCTGGGCTAAGGCCTGCAGACTACAGGCCTTTCTCAGGCAGTAGCACGGGGGAAAGCCAGCCAGGCCTAAGTAATAGGAAGGGTTCTATATTCATCCATGAATTTTGATTTGCTCCTTTAAGGGTTGATTAGGGTGAAATCCTGAATTATGTTTTTAAGCATTTGTGTGGGTAACCTTTGTAAGCAAAAACCAAGTCAATATCTCATCAAACCTAAGAGATAAAGAGGAATCTGTGAAAACACATTTGACCCCTTTTCACTGCCTTAGAGGTCGAATTTCTGAAAATCCCTTCTTAGTGGGTGCTGACGTCATGGAATGAATATACTCCCTGAATTTCATGTTTCTAGGTCCAGGGGTTACAACCGGGTGTTGATGAGACAGAAAGACAGATAAATAGCATTACAGAGTTGTCATAAGGATCAAGCTCTGGACACTATAAGTACTAAAGAAAGTATTACAATATTCACCGCTCTGACATAATCCTTCTTCTCTTTCTGCTAGATATGGGGAAGGGCAAATGATGCCATGCCTTGGCTACTGCTCTGGCTGGAGAAATAGCTCCCAATCTAGAAATATACCTATTCTAACATGAAAGGCAAGATTCTGACAGTTGTCCTGACAGAAAATCCAGCCCAGCCAGAAGTAAATGATACCTCAACACCTCCCAGCCAGAAGTAAATGATACCTCAACACCTCTTTTCTGAAGCAGATTAATTCCAACAGCATCTCTGACATCATAAGAAAGTATCTCTTTTTCATCTTCTGAGACGTAGATGTGGCCAGTAGTGAGGCATCCGTCAATAGTGCAAACTAGCAGCTTCACCTCCTTCAAGGCCTCTTTCCCAAAATAACCATACCTAAAAATACAGATGCAGCAACCTTGTAGAGGAGAATAAAAATGCTTGCAAGGGCTGTGCCCATGTAAGTAGGACATGTGACTAGGGGAGGGGGGAACAGAGAGAAAGCATACAGTCTTAGTTCTCACTGAGATAGTAAAGCTGTGTCTGGATTTATGTTCCAGTTGCCCCAAAGTCCATGTTCTCTTCCTGATTTATCCTAGCTTGTTCCTTCTTGCCTAACTTATCTGGTTAAAAATAGAATGCTGAATATCCAGCGATTCTACAAAGGCCCATGATCGTAACAAGGGGGGTGAATCAAAAAGCAAGTAGCTTCCTTTCATCCCTTTCCTTGCACCACACCAAAGACACATATTTTCCATAACTTTAATTCTACTCTATTTCTATTCTTTGTTATTGCAGATAATGAAAAATCTTACAAAGTTACTGTAAAAAGAAAAAAAAAATAGTCAGCCCTACTTAACAGCGGGCATTGCAGATGCCAAGCCTGTGGCTGGAAAGACTCAGAGGACCTACTGGATGCGGCTTCTGGTTGCATCTGGAAGGCTTCTGATGAGGCCAGGAGGCTATGTGCGCCCTCCAGAAGGTTGGATGCAGCCCTCAGGTAATGATTGTGGTGGTGCCTCCCCCCACAGATTTCATTATGCATGGAATTCAGTATCTACTGGGAGTCCTGGAATGGATCCCCTGCAGATATCAAGGGCCCACTGTACATACAGCTATGCTTTTGAGGCGCACACATAAAATATTTGAGTGAGGGAAGACTGAACCATTATTGCCACCATGCTTGTTTCCTACATGCCGGCAGGGTGGGGAATAATCCTCATCTGCAGCCTGTGCTGCTGCAGACCAGGAAACATTTTCCTTTTTCACTCAGTTTTACTAAAGTTTAACTGACTTCTGGAGATAAAGATAAACCAATGCCCAGGAATTATAAAAAGGGAGAAAAATCTCACAATAGCAAGTCAGCTGACTGAGTAAAACAGTCTTCTTTTTACCTCAGGACTCTTTGCTCTGCAATAGGCCAATCAATATCGACGTCTATATCCACACTGTGTTCAGCACGCATTTCATAGTAGGCCATTTTCCCACCCTAAATAGAATTAAAGAAGTGTCAGTCGATTTTGCTTAGAGAGAACGAGAACGGGCACAGCAGTGGTAGTGGTAGCACAGAAGCTTCCTTCAAGATACACGCAATCATTCAGCTCTTCTTCCACCAGCAAACAGAGAGCTGGGGCAGAACAGTGGGGCTAAGATATGAATCAGGAACGCATCTGCTGTGAATCTCACCTCTGCCATGAACTCCCTGCGCAACCTTAAGTAGGCCACTTTCTCTCTCAGTCTACCTTTCAAGAGCATTGTAAGGGTCACACCATAATAAATGAATGCCAAGTACTCTCAGCGCTGAAAAGTACCATACAAATATGACATAGTAATGGTATTTCTTATCTCTCAAGGAAAGAAGAAACCAAGTCTGCCTCAACTTCTCAAAAAGGAAAGGTTTGTGGTTACTTATCATATTTGCATCCTGCCCTGTGCCTCCTGCTCTTTGCTAGGGACTGATCCTGGAGTACAGGCTCTGCCACCAAGTTTTAGCTTCCACATTGCTCCAGAGTGCCTAACATACACCAGTGGCAGACCATTGTGTACCTTATCTTCCTGTGCAAGGCTCAGTAGACCTCTGGATGAATTAGAGGCTCAGAGACCACAGCTCAGTGGTAGAGAACCTGACATCTCTACCAGGTGGCCTCAACTCCCTATGCAAGAGATTGTGTGGATTTGGAACTGAAGCCATTTAAGCCTGTGCAGAGATTTTGTGGCCACCCTGTAGACAGCTGCTCCCAGTTTGCTTCAACAATAATGGCCCAGCCAGACCAGCAGTCTGACTTACACATTCCATATGCTGCCACAGGCTACATTCTTAGTTCATATGGGGGTACGTAGAAGATCTGACTTGGGTCCCATGTAAGCCAAGGATGGCCTCCAGAGTAAACAGGTTTCCTCAGCAGATAATGTACAAATTCCTTATCAAATAAATCAATAAAGGGAAAACCCGATCCTTTGTCCTCTCCAGCTACTACAGTAGCTTAATAGCATGGTCAATGATTTGCATCAAGTGAATCGCAGCCCCAGAGGAAGATCTCAAGCCCAGCTTAGAAACTCATGACAGAAGCAGACAAGACGAGAGTCCATTTAGAGAAGCCCAATTCACATAAACACTAACCTGTAAATACCCCTTTTCAATCAAATGCCTTTTGGCAAAGTAAAAAGACCCATTTTCATAGAGCTCTCCATCCCAGTCCTGCCGCCGGGGGCGTTTGGCAGGATTCAGATTCTGAGGCACTGTCACTTCACACGCTGCCAGGAAAGAGAAGGTACAAAAGCAGTGTTAATGCTTCCTGCTTAAACACCGCTTGGTTCAAAGAGCCTCTTGCTTTTCTGAAATCTGCTTTGCTGCCTTGATCTTTTAAGGGGGAGGGCAAGCACTTTTGCCACTCTTGTTTGGACAAAGAGCATATGCTTTACCCACAGGAAAGGCTCAGTCTCCAGCTACAAGGATTTCAGGCCACAGGGCAGGAAAGATTTTTGTCCAAGACCTCAGAGTGCTACTGCTACAGTCCATACTGAGCTAGAAAGACCGAGAGAGCATGCTTGTGTATAGTCACAGGAGTGCTTGGCAAGTAGCTGAAAGCTTGAGAACACCCCACCTCCTTTCTTGATTTCACTCCATCTAAACTGATGCCGCCTCACAACAGAAAACACAGAGTCAAAGCCATCTTCCTTGATCATTTTGGCCACTCTGATGAGGTCGGTGGGATGCAAACAAGGTGAGGTTGCTTGAATATTTCCAACGATATCAACCTCTGAGGAAGAAAAAAACAAACCAAGAGCTTCAGGAACCAACTTGGCAGACACTTAAGGCAAAATATGTAATGTTACTTGGAGTGTATGTGGCACTTTACAAGATTAAATTTAAAACAAAAGACAAAAATCCACAGGCATCTGTGTTGGAAAAAAAATCTAAAGAGCAGCAATATCATTCTATTTTTTTCACCAACAGAGTAGCAAGTTAGGGATCTATGTTCCAGTTAGGGACAGAAACACAACCAAACATCTGCTATATTTTGCATTGCTAACGGTTGGTTTGCTGCAATGCAAAATCTTTTGCCCCGGCCACAAACTGATAAATGACAGCTTATGCATCCATTCCTAGAAGTACTTTAACTACCGTACAGTTCATCAGAAGAGAAGTTTCTGAATTGCCATCTTCAGACTGCTGCATAGCAGGGATGATCTTCCAACATCCTGAAATTCTCTACTACAACTTATGCTCTCAGAAGCAGAAAGCCCATAGTGAGAACCATAAAGACTAGAACCATGATAAATAAGGAACAGATCACATGAAATGTAAAGTGAGCAGCAGCAAACATACCCTAAAGACCGCTTTACAAATTATGGTTACAAATTATGGGAAGCATGGATGAAGAAACCAACATTTTTCAGGTGCTGTGGATCACTCACTCAGCAGGAAACTCAAGTCTGTTGCTATGACATGCTATGACATGAAACCACCCTAAACAAGAGGAGTGTCATTGTTTTTGAGCTGCACCTGCTGGTCTCGGGACTATTTTGGTCTAATCTAATTGTCTCCAAAATTCACTAAGGCCGCAATCCAGGTCTAATCCTACAAGAAACCCACTTCCCACTTGTACACTGGGTCCATTAAAAGCCACTGCTGTACCATCATGATACTGAAGGAACTCTATTATGGCATCCAGAGAGGTAGAGGAGTCTTTGGATACTTCTGAACTCCTTCGATGGACTTGTGCCCCAAACTGCTTGGCCACTTTCTCAATTTCATCGTGGTCTGTGGAAACCCACACACTGTTGACAGACAAAAGGCAGTATCATACATTAGTACCTGGGAAGATAAGGAGGATCAGAGCAGTTTTCTGAGTGTATTGTTACTTAGTGGTCACCACAGCCACCATTACATAAGGAGACTTTTGAACATAGTAACCATAAAGCACCTGGTAACACCTGCATACCTGAAGAAGGAGGTGGCAGTGATCATCCTGCTGAGCCAAAGACTCACAGTTGAATCACCACACCCCAGCCTTAATCCTTTTTGGCAGAGGTCTCTAAACTTTTCGGCCAGAGGGCCACATCAAATATCTGGTACTGTTTCAAGGAAAAATTAATACATTTTAAATATAAAATTTAAATAAATACATTAGAAAGCCCAAGGTCCAAAAAATGTCACTTCTAGTTTTTCAGGAAAACCAGGAAGTGATGCTTTTAGGCCTTTAGAAGGCATTCTGAGGGACCTCCCTGGCCCTCATATGGCCCTCCCTGGCCCTCACAGAACACCCTCCAAACGCAATTGGAGCACAGCTCAGATCACATTTGGATGAGCGGGCCAGAGGCTTTCAGGGGACCAGAGGTTTGCCACAGGCCGGATCTGGTCCCCAGGCCGGGGTTTGGAGACCCCTGCTTTAAGGGAACTGGTCATTTGATCTACCTGAGGCAGAAGGCTCCTAAACAGTGAATCATCATCTAACATCAAAAGAGCCTTGCTAGATCAGACCAAAAGCCTACATGGTGCAGCATTTCTATGCATGAGGCTTTACAACATATGTCAGAACAGGTCTCTGCCCCCAAGGTCTTGCATTCTAAGATTCAATCTAGGAAGGGAAAAGAAGAAGTAAACGGAAGCAGGGGGAGATGATAGGGAAGGGGATGGAGATTGCTATGTCAAATTAAAATATTGTAATACCTCTTCTTTAGTCTTTCAAAAGTTACCAAAGGGGAAAAAAAGAGATGTTCAGCCCAACTCATGACACATTTACTTAGGCACAAGTTCCACTGAATGTAATGGAACTTCCTTCTAAGTGGACACAGGATCACAATCTGAAATGGTACTCTGATTATACTCATTGCTTGTAAGTAACTAGTGACTATTACCCAGAAGGACTGTCACATCTGCATTTTAAGAACCATTTTCAATTCTCACAAAAAGCGGGTTTGACCTGAGAACTTGAGAAACAATTACCCTATCATGATTTCAAACTTCTTTTGCAATTCACTCATCTCTGAATGCTTCTTAAGCACCTGTGGATCCTGGCAATCATTTAGCCAAAAATAACACCATGATTTTGCAGGGAGATGCCACTAAGCACCCTCTCTCTCACTACTTCACTGTCTGCAGAAAGAACGCTTGGCACACTATTCCCCCAGCACAGGAAGCAGCTACAAGGCACCAGGGACATGCGGTGGACTGGGAGGCAGGTTAGGCAGAGCCTCCCCACCAGAGTTCTTCGAAAAGCACTGCCGCTGTGCAAGGGGCCCAAGCAAACACAACCCATACACAGTGAGGCAGAGCCTTCCCACCCCCAAGTCCTTTAAAAAGCACCAGCACAGTGGGAGGCACCCCAGCAGCCACAACCCAAGCACAGTGAGGCAAGTGAGGCAGAGCCTCCCCACCCGAGTACTTTAAAAGCGCTGCCACCATGGAAGGCACACAAGCACCCACAACCTGGGCACAGAGTGTGACCCTGGACCCCAGACCCTGTGGAGTGCATGGGCTGTCAGTGCCTCCTACGGCAGCGGTACTTTTCAAAGGAGTCCAGTGGGGAGGCTCTGCCTCACCTGCCTCCGCACCCAGTCACAATGACCACGAAAGGGAAGCCAGAAGTTCTGTCTGAGAACAAAAGAACCATTCTTCTTGGGAAAGAAGGGGGGGCAGAGTCGCTCGCGCATGCGCAGACCTCTGGAAGACGCCCGAGTCGAGGGCTGCCCTCAGCACCCAGCCAATCAGAGGGACGCCAGCCAGGTGCTTAATATTCTTCAGCGGGATCCCTTTGCTGCCGCCGCGGGCTAGCACTACCGCGGCCATATGCCGGGGCTGCAGTTCTGCGTCTCCAGACGACCGGCAAGAAGCGGCAGCCGATGAAGCCATCCTGTTCTGGGGGAACACCAGGCACCAGCATTCCCTTCCGGCCACGTCCAGACCCCGTCTGCGATTGCGCGTGCGCCTGGAGCATTTTGGGAGATGTAGTTTTCGGGGATGCTTTGGGCGGCCTGCCTTGCAAGGGCTTCTGGGAATTGTAGTTCAATGGCCAATGTCGGGAGGGGTAGTTGTGCTCTCCTCTGGTAGGAAATTATGGGAAACTGGGACGTGCGATGGGTGGGAAGGCTGGTGAGGCAGAGCCTCCCCACCGGAGTCCTTCAGAAAGGGAGAGGCAGGTGAGTCAGAGTCCTTTGAAAAGTGCTGCTGCCTTGTGAGGTACTCAAGCATCCACAAACCACACACAGCAAGGAGGGAGGAAGTTTGGGCACCTCCAACGGCGGCAGCACTTTTCAAAGGACTCTGGTGGGGAGGCTCAACCTCACCTGCCTCCCTCTTTTCAAAGTGGTGGGGAGGCTGTGCCTCACCTGCCTCCCCACCCACCGCATGTCCTCGTGAGAAATGCCTGGCTCTAAGAGAAGGTTGAGTACCAAGCAGACTCTTGCTTGATCACGCTGCGGTTTACAACTGTATTCTGCATTCTGTTTCCTGCAGCTACCGCCAACCAGAAATATAACTAGTGTGAAGCTCAAGGGGCATCTCCCCCAGGCGCAACGCTGGAGGGGAGCACAATGTGTAAGGCAGTCACTTCCACGTTCTCCCTAGAAGAGGAGGCGCTGGTGGCTTTGTGCCCCCATTCCTTCTCCTGTGGAGGCTCCCTGTTGAGTCTCCCTGTTGGGTGCGAAGCCACCAGTGCCACCGCCTCCTCCAGGGAGCACCTGGAAGTGACATCACAATGTCATCTGATAGCTTGATGTCACTGCCTCGGGCACCAGGGCTTCTAGTTACACTTCTGCTGCCAGCTGGATAACTTTGGAAAGCCCACAAATTGACATGAAGCTTTTCTCCTCATCTTTGCTCTCCAGAAAAGATTCGGCATACTGCCTCTTAACATGGAGGCTTTATTAATTCCCAGCAGATCTGCCCCCCTGTGAATTTCTTCTCATGTCACTCCTTCCCAAACGCTTAGATCATCTAACAGTTCAAGCCTATGCATGTCTACTCAGAAGTAAGTCCCATTACAGTCAATGGGGCTTACTCCCAGGTAAGCATGGATAGCATTGGAGCCTAAATTTTTATTTTATTTATTTTAGCCTTTCCTATGCTGAAGCAAATGCTCAAGGTGGCATACAATGTTCTACGTTCTTTATTATGTTCAAAGTATCATAACAGGTAAGAAGCATTAAAAACATTAATTTTAACATTAAACAGTGAAACATTAAAACAAAAACAAAGCAAGACCTAACATATATTACTGAGCCATTGGGGAAGAAATAAGTACAGGGAGGCAGTCAAGCTATAGCAGTATTTCAGAGGTGCAGAGGACCAATATCTACTCAGCACCCAAATGCCAGGCGAAGCAGGTATGCTTTGAGCTCTTGCAGAAAAATGAAGAAATCATTCTTTCCGGTGGGGGTGAATCCACTAAGGGCCCAATCCTATACAGCTTTCCAGTGCTGATGCAGCCACAACGCAACCAGCAACAAAACTTTGCCCTGAAAAATTTGAGAGGCAAACCAATGATCTGTCCACAGCTGCTTTTGTAGTGTTTTTGACTTCCAGCAGATGGCAGCCTTATCACACAGGAAGGAGTTGTGTTATGTATGTTTCTCAAAAAAAAAAAAAAAAAAAAAAAAAAAAAATAAAGTGCAGGACTTCTTCCTGCAAGCTTCAAAAGGGCATTTGGCTAGCCTTTGTCAGAGGCAAAATGCCAGACTTGAAGGACCCTTGGTTGTGTCCAACAGGGCAATTCTCATGGTCTCATGATTGAATACACCTTGGGTGCATCTTCCATACCCAGTGAGGTCCAAGGAAGGCTTACTTCCAAATGGTAGACTGATGGAAGAGGTGTGTCATGTAAGGGGTCAATGAGTGTCCTTCAATCAGGTTACCCTGGATTGCTTGGGTGGGGTGCTGCAACTCAGACACAGATGTCTGTTTTTGCAAAGCAGCAGCTAGGATGGACAAGGAGGAGCATTTGAATCCAGGGCTGGAGTCATGGTTCAGCCCCACCAGGTGGCTGATGAGGCTCCAGCAATTTGGCACCAACTCTTGACCTACAACAGAAGCCAGCTCTGCTTGGTGGGCTGTTGACCCTTACTCTGTACTGTGCCAGCCATGGCACCTCCCTTTCTGCCCATAGTCAGAGGGCAGGCTGTTTCTTGCTTGTTGTGATTGGCTTGTCCACCCAAGTGCATGGCAGATGCAGTGATTATGTTTGAGAGTTCCCCAAAACCTGGAAATGGAGTCAAAGAGTCCATCTGCCTCTCAGCTGTGGAGCATGAGCCTTGGCATGGTTCTGTGCTCCTTGCTCCCTAGCAAGTGTATTTTAAGCTGCAGTTGTAACTCCCAGAGACCTGGAAATAACGATGGCAGGCAGGGCATATGGTAACTTAGATGTAGATGTATTCTAACATATTTTAATTTTTTTTTTAAATGTAATGGTTGTTGGTTCCCTGCAGTCTCCCATCATGCAGCAGGACAGGAACAGGAAAGAAATATTAGTCCTCCCCATTCTTTTTCCCTTTCTAGTCTCAAGATGAATGGGGAAGAATCTGATTAAGGCACTTCTATCTGAAGTTGTTCCTATTTCTATTCTCATCCTTGGACAACAGCCTGCTCTGTGGCTCCTAGAACAGCATATGTGCAAATTATCTTTGATTTTTGTCTGTCTTGATATATAGCCAGCGCTGGCTGTAATTCTGCTGTAATTCTGCAGTCACACTTGACAGACAGAACCCTTCCAAGCTGTCTGACCCAGCTCTAAATCAGGGCTATGAGGTCTTCTGTACCCTGGAACCTGTTTTCAGTGAAGTAGTGAAAAAGACAAGAGTGATTTTGAGTACCTTTCAAAGTTCCAAAGCACCTTTCTCTCCACAATGGATAATCACAACTGTTACCTACATAGCTGAATTAGAAGGGTGCAAGAAAGACAGTCTCATATCCAGCAAGGAAAACTGTTGCAAAGACCTGATCAGAATTAGGGATCTGAATGTAAAGTACAACAGAGAGATAAGCACTGTCTGTAGCAAGTCCCTTATATCATGTGATGACTGCAAAGCTGCCAGTTTGGTTTACTGTGAGGGGGTAGCTCATCTGGTTGCAAAATGGAAGTATGCAAGGCGAAAGTGGGTTTGTGGGCCTTCAAGTGTGCAAATGATCTGTGGAATAGATGTTTAGATCTGGTCTTGCAGCATGCTCAAATTAAGGATACAGAGCGACCAAAATGATTACTGGGCTGAGGAACCTCCCTTGGGCTCTTCAGTCTAGAATGGTAGCTGAGAAGGATGTCATTGAGATGTACAAAATTATGCAGAGGGATGGATGGAGTGAATAGAAGAATGTTCTTTTTCCTCTCACACAACAGCAGTACCATGGGACATCCACTAAAATTGAGTGACAGGAGAGTTGAAAGAGACAAAAGAAAATATTTCTTTACCCAGCATGTAATTAATTTGTGAAACTCATTTCCACAGAATGTGTTGATGGTATCTGGCCTAGATGCCTTTGAAAGGGATTGAACAGATTTCTGGAAGAAAAGTCTATCAAAGGTTACAAGCCATGATGGGTATATGAAACTTCTTGGTTTTAGTAGTAGGCTACTTCAAGATGCCAGGTGCAAGGGAATGGCAACAGGACGCAGGTCTCTTGCTCTCTTGTGTGCTCCCTGAGGCATCTGGTGAGCCCCTGTGAGATGCAGAAAGCTGAATTAGATTGTTCTTTGGCCTGATCCAGTGGGGCTCTTCTTATGTTCTGATGTTCTTAGGCTGGCCTGAAATATTTTGATGCTCACATATTAGATTGCTACTTTTCAAGGTCTGAAATTTTTTGGTTTGAGCATTTTTCTCTGGGTTCCCTGGGAATGTCTAAACTATCCAGGTGAGTAGCTGAAGCCAAGGGGGCATCTTACAGTCTGGCTGTTTGGACACTTTCTCCATGAACTCTGCTACCATGTCCATCACGGTCTATTTGAGCCACTAGACATATCTTGGGTTTACCCTTTGCACCCCCATGTGCCCACCCTTGCCTTCACTGGGTGTCACCAGATGCCACCGCCATCTTCTAGGGTCCTCTCTGTGAGCCTAAGGAACTGATGCTCTAGAGACCTCCAACCCTTAGCCAAGTGGCAGCTTCTCTGGAGAAAACAACCTATGCAAGAACCTATGTAGAGCCACACTGTGATTCTGCTCCCTGATCAAGGATTGCACCTTAGTGATACTGGAAAGCCCACCTCTTTGATCTCACCCTATTCTGCTGGTGTCCTAGAAAACACAGCTGTCCCAGCCATGCATTTGCTTGAGGGGCTTGTCTTCTTGGTCCTACTTGAAACCCTCCCACTTTACTTGTGCAGTTATAATAGGATGAGAGGCACTGTGAAGCAGCACATGTCCAGAGATTCACATGATCAGTTCAACTTGCCCAAGACCACTGTGAAATTCAGTTCAAGGGGACCTCATCCTGTGTCACCTGCCCTCCTATTTAGAAATGCTGTGTGCTGGGCAACTTTTCTCCTTCCCCGTGCATAAAAATGGTTATTCAAATGGGTATCTCGGATGACTAAAAGTAATACAGAATTTAACCCATAATATTAACAGTTTTCTTTGAATTATTTATCCAGAAAAATTGAGCACTGGTAGATGTGCATGAGATGGGAAACATCTCTGAGGGACATTTCACATGGTAGCTGTCACCAAGCCTGAATTTGCTACAGAGTCCAAACTTAACAGGGAGCTGCACCCAATCCTGGCTCCTGCTGCATGATATAACTTCTGTTGATTGCAGTGGAGGAATATATTAGGTGCACATGTAAAAATTTTTTTAAAAAGGCGTACAGAAATGCAGAATCCATACAGATGTGTCATAATCTTCAATGCCTAGAAAAGCAATTCTTTTTTGCTTTAGAAGACCAAAGAGAGAGTGCCCTCATCTAATCCCTGAAGGCTGTCAGATGGTGCACTAATGCACTTTTCTATTGCAGGCACATATATTACAAAGCTACATGGTTGGAGTTTTCCTCCCTGCCTGCCTTGAGCCAAAGGCAGCAGTAAGTGTGCTTCAATCTGCAAACTGCAGCCTGCATTCCCTTTTAATATGGCACCCCCAAAGAGCTGCCTCTTCATCCATCCTGCTTCCTCAGATAGCTGCAATTGATCCTGGTAAGTCTTTTCCGATCGGTGGCTAAGGGAGATTGGGGAGAGGAAAATGCTGCAGCTCGTAATTGGGACGCTTCCCCATAGCACAAGTGTTATGTAACATCTTTCCAGCAATGCAGCCCTGCCCCTAAACATTATTACATGGGCAGCAGGCTCTCTGATCCCCTGCTGATTTGCTCCAAGGTTCACTGGAGCAGATTTACAAAGCGACTGCAGGGAAGGAAGGAAGGAAGGAAGGAAGGAAGGATGGAAGGAAGGAAGAGCAATGTACTTTGTGAGTGAAAACTGGGACTGGCAGAGCCACTGCATGTCAATTCGAAAGTCAGTCCAATATTGTGTTCTGTAGAGCTTATCCTCAGGAAAGTGTGTGTAGGGTTGCAACCTCAGTGCCTCCTACAGTAAGAGTGTTTCTACATGTGACACTAGAAATTAATTCCACTCTTTGCAAGGATGAACTTAACAGCAATTGTCATGAAAGGCAAGCAGCAAAATTAATAATTTGTGCCTTGTCTGCTGACGTCTCCTGCGCTTGCAAAAACAAGCAAACGCGTGCTTTATAGATCAAATGTTGGCGTCAAATAGGCACCAATTTAGTTGGAGTATTAAAAATATGAGTTCCAGTGAGAATGAAAATATGGAACTGTGTTACTTACAGAGTGCAATTGTACAGGAATGGTATTTGTCATGTTGATCTGTGTTTATCCCTATTTGGGGGGGGGGGTGTCTCAGAGACCCGAGATAACTATCTCATGCATTTTTTCCCCCTTCTGGCTCAAAGTCTCTTGGAAAAATGACCAAAGCAACTTCTTTTAAACTTTATTTTTTACTTAAAAAGAAAAAAAAACTACAAACAATATTCAAACACCAACCCGTGCACAGAATGAAAAAAATAAAAAAATAATAATTTTGACTAAATTTCTCCACTCAATTACCCTGATATACAGTGCAAACTAGTATAAAAAATACATTAAATAGATACTGGCTGTATTGTATAAATCAAGAAACAATTTCCAAAATATTATCAAATATATCCATCTGGAATTGGCATCTATAAGCCGTTTGTTCATAAGTAGCAAGTGTCAAGAGGCTGTCAGACCCATGTGTAATTAATGGGAGCTCTTAAATCCCTTCTTTGACAAACATTTAGGACACAATCCTAACCAACTTTCCAGCACTGACATAGCTGTGCCAATGTGGCGTGCACTGCATCCTGCAGTGGGGAGGCAGTCAAGGGGGCCTCCTCAAGGTAAGGGCATGCTTGTTACCTTACCTTGGGGGCTGCATTGTGGCTAAGTCAGTGCTGGAAAGTTAGGACTACGCCCTTAGACTTCAAGTCACGGGCATATAATTCAGGATAACATGAACATCAGTAAATATTAGTTTTTGTTCAGTTGCAATATTAATTTTGTTGATAACTTCTTCCCATGACCCAAAGCAATTTATAGCCCAATCCTAACTTGCGCTGGTGCAGCGGGGCATCTTGTTAGATATACCTGCTAATTACCATCACCTATATGGAGCCTGAATGGCAGACCAATCCTAACAAACCCTTCCGTGACATGATGCACCTGCACTGAAATGACAACCATTGCATCCAGCACAGAAAGAGAGGCTGCTGGAGGTCCCCTTCACTTGGGGTAACTCCCAGCACTCGCTATGGGGCTACCCAGGCTCAACCAGTAAAAGCAATGGCACAGGCTGGAGCAGCCTCATGTTAGCAGATCAGGCTGAGAAGGGGGGGATAGGATCCAGTGGGATCCTCTGCCACTGTCCCTGCCCCGCCTCCCATGCTTGATCTGCACCCCCTGCCCTCTTTCACCCTGTCACACTCCCACCTCCATTACACCCTTCCTCAACTGGCCCAGAGTAAGCCTACCTGCTCCAGTGGGTGTTGGTCTCTGACTGGTGCTGGCAAGCTGGCACAGGCCTGTCCATCAGCGCCATGATCCTTCATGCTGCTGCAACATGCCTTCCGGCACATTCATGACAGTGTGTGCACCCATTCCACCAGTGATAGCCAGTTTAGGATTGGGCTGTGAGTCTGTCCATCCCCTGAAATCAACTAGGGTGGCTGTCCTGTGTATACTTTCTATTGTGGACCCATGACTGGTTGCCTCCCCAAAAACGTTAGCACTTTATACTTAATGAGATCCTGTTTACGGATCACTTTTAGGAGCACTTTTAGGAATACAGCAAAGACTTTCCTGGTCAGTTATGAAACCTGTAATCTTTCATTTTGCAATGTGAGCACAGGATACAATAGCTGGAGTTGCCACCATATTTTTTCAAAGGCAACGTTTGTAGTCAAATGCAGATTTTCTTACACTGTCCAAGAAATTTAAAGGGAACTTCACAGAAGGCTAGTGGGTCAGGGATTGGTTACACATCTCTTAACTATAAGGCTAAATATTTAAGTTAGCATCTATGTGTGTCTCTGAATCAACAGTCCTGCACACACATACTCGGAAGTGGGTCTCTTTGAAGTGGTGGGACATCAGAATAAACATGCCTTTTAGGTAAGTGGATATTAACAATGCCTTTGAAAACTCTGGCAGGCCTGAACTGTAGTTGCCATGTTTTTCCCCAGCAGGGTTCTTATGCCTTTAATATGTACATTTTGACAGTCAACAGCTAAGATGTTGTTCATCAACTTCACCTGTTGAATTTCTGCAAGTTATGAAGCTGTTATGTGTTTAAAACATCCCATCAAAGTGGGGGGGGGAGAGACCCAACTGGTCTAGAAATGACACTCTGGAGGTGTCCATTTTTTCCTTTTGGAGTTGACAAAAGGGGATTTTAGCTGGCTTCTCTCTTCCCATGTTTCCGATTTGCTGCAGCAGACGAAGCGGGCTTGCCTTCTGGAAATGGTCTCTCCCCAGTCTTCTGCCCTCTTGAGTGCATATGTGAGAAAGACAAGAAAAATCTGTACACTTCAGAAACCCAATAGGAGGCAGCAGCTGATCTTCCCATCATCATCCTAAAAATAAGCCACTCTGGGGCTTATGTCGGTTTCATCCAGCAGAGCAGATCTCTGCTGTCTGAATGATATTGGCCACACCAGCAGTAGGTGTTGCTGTGCATTGTGAGTGAGGGGGTGTGAGTGTTTTTGAAGGTAAGATGCTCTACTGAGTTTGATGTGGACTTGAAAAAGTAATCTCTACTAATCTTTCCACCTCCTTTCTGTCATAACATTTGGGACAAAGTGCTCCCCCCTTCTTTGTACTTCTTCAGAGTTTACCGCTATAAAGGGCTTTAATGATTTCTTCACCGGCTCTGTAATGTTGCTGTCTTTCACTGGCTAGACTGGAGATTATATTTCTTCTTATGGAAATGGTCACAATAACTTTTCACTCCTAGCATGTAAAGTCTGGTGTATAATCTGAAGGCAGACAATGTAGCAGGATGGCACTGCAGAGAAACTGTGTAAATAGCTGCAGAAAGGATGCTTTGAGTTGTTGTTTTTTAGTGAGAAAAAGAAGGAAATAAGGATATTTGTTGGTTTGGTTGCAACTGCTAGTTTTTAGTGTCATTTTAATGTTTACGAAAAGTGCAAGTGTGATCCTAAGTCTGTATTTTTCTCTGTAGTTCCACTGAGTTCACTGAACTTAGCGAGGGCATAATCCAGCCAAAGAAGATTTAAATCCTGTTGATATCAATGATGGAAACATATTTAGCAACATGTTTAGCCTCTCTTACTGAAATCAACTGGACTTTAGAGTGTTTAATTTTAGCAAGATCATGTCCCGATTATCTGATCTGCTTGATCTAAACTCCAGAAAAATCAGCAAGAGGGAAAAATGTTTTCATGGGATTCTGGACACACACACACACACACACACACACACACACTAATTATAACCTGTTACTGCTTTTGGGGAGGACAGCAGGTAAGAAGAGTTTATTACGGTGGTGCTTGAGATATTACCTAGAACTGCCAAATCGAAATAATCCACATAAGACTGAAAATTCAATAGAAGAGCCAACAGTACATGTCATAGGTAGGATTATTGATCTGAGAATACAAATTGCATAAAATATGATTTAACTGGGACCTGTGTTATCTCACAGATAACAATGAGTTACTTGGGTTGTTTTGGAGAAAGTTAGGCTTTATTATGACAGCAGTTTATGCTAGCATATTAAAAAGAGTTGCAAGCCAGATCTTCCTCTACACCTTTCCCAAGTACTGCTATTAGAACATAGATTTAATGTTATGTTCTATAACATTACATTATTCGGAAATTCAACAGCTGTGATGTTGATTATTTATCTGCTTTGGTAATGAATTATATGGGGGGAGAGGTAGATCAAGAGAGTACTGAGGCAGTAGATAGCACAAAGAGAGGAGTTGGTACAGTGAACAAAGTGTTGGCTTCAGGTCAATGAGACTCAAGAAAGGGGTGTGGCTCAACCGAGCACATGTGTCACACTTGGAAGGTCCCAAGTTCAATTCCTGTAACCTCCAGGTAGGGCAGAGAAAAATTTCTGTCTGAAACCCTGGGACACCACTTCCAGCCTGTGTAGACAAACTCAGGACTGATTTGTTGTAAGGTTGCCTCCTATGACCCTCTGTGCTCAAATTCTGCTCTGCCATGAAGCATGCTGAGTGCCCTGGACAAGTGACTTTCTCAGCCTAACCTTCCTCAAACAGTTCTTGGTCTGATAAAATGTATCTTGCTTTGAATTCTTTTGAGGAATGATGCGATATAAATATGAAAATCTTAAAATTGTTGGAATTTGGAAAACTAGTTGTTGTTGGAAAGGAAAGCTAGTCTTTCCATCTTACCTATCCTGTAAACATATGCTGTACACAAGAGCCAGAACAGATTTTATCGGTGGTTCTCGAACTGTGGGTCTGGGACCCATTAGTGGGTTGTAACCCAATTTTTGGTGACTTGCAAAACTGATAGGGCAAAATAGGGCAAATTAGGGCATAAGAGTTAAACAAGGGTTAAACAAGCTGTTACTTGGAGCACTGTGGCCCAGTCACCATTAAAGCCACACCTCATGGCATTTATAAATCAGGCAGCAGTGTCTAGGGGCAGGTGTGTTAAACATAAAGCCCACAGGCCAAATGTGGTCCCCTGAAGCAATTTATCCAGCCTCCGTTAAAATTGGGCTCTCTCAGCTTGATAATTGCACTGTCTCATATCTTGAAAATACAAACAAGTTTTGCACATTTTCCTTTCTGACATTTGCAGCTAATGAGTTTCTGTGTGAAAAGAGAGTGTTTATTTCTGGTCACCATCTGCTGAGTGGGTCACTCTCTGCTTAATGATGTCACTTCTGACCCTCAGCAGGCACCATGAATGCTCTTGTTCTAAAGCAGGGGTGTCCAAAGTTTTTGGCAGGAGGGTCACATCAACTCTCTGACACTATGTCGGGGTGCCAGGGAAAAAATAATTAATTTACATTTAAAATTTGAATAAATTTACATAAGTTTACATAAATGAATATATTAAAGATGAACTTATATGAATGAATGACAGTCTTGCAATAGCTCAAGGCCTATAAAAGGCCTTGCACAAAGCAAGGCTGGCCTTTCCTTTGCTGCCGCTACTGCATCACAGATGTGAAACAGCAAGCAGTAGAGGGAGCCCTCATCCCACAGCTCACACAAGAGGTCAAACAGTTCCCCTCACGCTGAGAGCAGTTGCGTTGGGCCAGTGTGGTCTCCAACAAATCTCCAGAGGGCCAGAGGCTCATTGGAGACTGGGGCCTCCCTGAGGGCCGCATTGAGAGGCCTCGAGAGCCGCAAGTGGCCCCAGGGCTGGGGATTGGGCACCCCTGTTCTAGAGCCTCTAAAAAGTCTGGGAACCACTGAATTAGATTAATGTAGCATTAGGGAAAGTAGATACTATGGAAAGAATGGAAAATATTTAAAAAATAAGATTGTGGTATCTTCTGATCTTTGTTGTGAATTAGGTTCACGCTCCAAAACTGCACCATCAACGTAGAAGAGATACAGATCTACATATGATGAAACATAAAGTGCATTTTCTCAGTAGTTACAGATACATTTCCATGCAAGGAAAACCAACAAGCTGGGATAGCAGAGTAGCTAAGAGACAGAGCTACAAATCAGGATGTCCCTGGTTTGCAACTCACATCCGTCATGAACTCTCACTAGGTGGCCTTAGGCAAGCTGCTCATTCTCAGCCCCAGTTACAACTTGAGGAGGGGGGCAATAATATTTACTGGCTTGATGCTTGTTATAAGGATTACATCAAGATAATGTATTTGTTTTCCACACTTGGACAGCACTAAATGCTAAGTATTGTTATCCTTAAATACAAAAAATAAACTAGATAATACCCCTTGCTTAAAAGATTAGCTTTCCTACGATGTGATTTCCCATTACATTCTGAAAACCGTTCCAGTTTTGATCACCCGCTTTGAATACAATTTGTCAGAAGTTAAAGATGTTCCCTCTTTTCCCACAGCCGTCTCTCCAATTGGATATATCGCAACCCAGTGTTTTTAGCGTAACTTCAGTTCTTTCTTAAACATGTACGTCACTCCCTGTGGGAGCAGCCATGCCTTCATGTTAGTTATAATATGAGTATCTTCACTCTTATTGAGACAATCTTGAGCCAACTGTGGAACTTTCATTGTTGTGGCCATGCATATGAGCTACTGCAAACTACAGTTCAGGCATTTTTAGTTGTTAGGCCTACCATTTGAAATCTGAGAAGCCCATCTGCTTGTTGAGCAGAACCATTGAGCATTGGTTCTGCTCCATTGGGCATGGAGCAGAACCAATTTGCTCATGACTCATCTGCATTATCTCAATATGGATCCCTTCCTGATCCCTGTTGACCCACCTCCTTTCACATCCCTGCTCTGCCTCTACAAGGCGTTTTATTTCTGTCTTTGCTCTTTGCCTTTAACACCAGCTGACACACTAAACAGTAAAGATTTTTTCCAGTTTCTTCATCTCCGTGCCAGAAAAAAACTTCATTGGCTTGATTGCAATAGGGCTAGTTCTTACAGACAGGTCAGTATAACTTTAGACTGCAAGTAGTGGTCAGAAGACTCAGAGCTTCTGCATAATGAAATGAAACCTTGCACATAGAAAACTAGCATGGGGAAGAGGGGTTTGAGTCTATGTTGCTCACTTCCGTGCAGGGCTTTTCATTGTTGCTGTTGGTGGTTTTGTGTGTGTGTAAGAGTATTGTGTGGGGTGAGTTCTGAACTACAGTATGAAGTCACGCAACCCAGACACCAGTTTACCAGTTCATTTACTTGTGATAACAATATCTGATATCAGGCTGCTCATATAAGCACATGAGAAAAGCCGGGGGGGGGGGGAACAGTGATGTGCTGAGTAGTCAGAGAAAGGGCTCCTACTTCAGTTTCAAGGCAGAAGGCCTCACACCAATAGGACCTGCCTCACTGTAAAACAATTCCCGCCCCCCCAGGAGTAACATGGTAAGACAGATGATCAAGGATTGCGCGTGTATTTTCAAACTCCTAGGGTCATTTTTTACTCTCATCCAAGGGAGCCTTCTGATTTTGCATGGCGTGTGTACAGATGACTTCTGACGTGTGTGTATCAGTCATGTCCGTAGATGTAGTTGTGTTGGATCCATTTTGATTGCTCTCTTTCTTGATGAAAATTTGCCATAGGTCACTCTGGAAGTCCCTTTGGATACAAAAGCAGAATTCTAAATATTCCCAAGAAATTAGCAAACAAGAAAATATCCTGCAAAACATGCTTAGCAGAAATGAAAGCAGAAGTATACACACACCAAGATAGCTTTTCCCAAGTGCCTTTCAGTCTTTGGAACCCTCCCATCCCCCAGTTACTATCATTCTCCAGCATAAGTAAACTCAGGTGTCTTGTTTCAGTCCGAAGGCACTGAGCACTAAAGCTGTTATGACTCCTCCAAGCACAAGGCCACATATCTCACTGAACACCCAACGCATGTTAATAGGTTTTAAGTTTAGCCCATCTCCTGCAGTGAGTGGTTGATTGCTTCCGATTTCGAGCCAGGAGCCAGAACTTCCATGCGATTCTGTTTAACACGGCTGTTGAAGATACAAGAGAAATAAGGAAACAAAATGAGAGCCCCAGCATGATCCCTTACCCTCCTGCAATGTGAGATGGGGGTGTGCCCAAACGAACACAGGAGATACTATGCTGTGGTGTGCTCCTCAGATGACAGGAAGAGTGGAAGGGTTACTGCTGATCAGGAAGACCTTCAAAATTGTGTTGTGCTCTGTGAATCAAAAGAGGAAATTGTTCTATAATCAAAGATTATAGACAATCCTACACAATAACTTGATTTACTTAGTATTAAGGATGGTAGGCAGCTACATGTGGCAGAAAATGAGATGTAGGTTGCACATTTTTCTGAGACTAAGCTGCACTGAACACAAGCTGGAACTTGCTTCTGTATAAACATGCAGATGGGTATTGGGGGGAATTCTAAATGTAGGTGTCCCAAGGCACTGTCTGAAGATACATGGCATGTGTGGCATAATCCAGTCTATGTCCCACCAGTGTCTGGATGTAGCAGTTTTTGGAGGCCCCTGCTGAGTGGAGATTCCCCATGAAAGAAAGGTGGAAAATAAAATGTTTAGTAATTTGGTGGTGGGTGAGTGGGGTGGAAACAATGTATATTAATGTAGACCACTTCAGATCTGATGCCTGGCATTCCATAGCCAAGGTCATCAATTCTATATAGAAGATGTGCAATGCAGCCTTGGGGGCATGGCGCTCGAATCAGGCCTGATTTTGGTTTTGATGTCTGTCTGCCAGTGCAAGGTTGCAGGTGTTCCAGGAGCAAAGCCTGCAGTGGTCCCTAGGTACTCCCTGCCCACCCCCTGATGACATATTGGGTGCACCTACTGAAACTAGTAGTGAGGATTCCAGGTTCAGTCTCACCAGCTGTTCCCTTTGAGGCATGTGGGTCCTTGACTAGTTCCTGACCTGGCTGGCTGGCTGGCTGGAACTGTACTGCATTGTTGTTAAATGGGCAAGGGGACATTGCTTGTTACAGACTAATTCCAACATGTGTAATACTATAAAGTTCTGGAAACAATGGCCTAAAGAGTGGAGAGGTCACACTTTTTAATCTGAAAGGGATATGACCGTGTTCTCGGGTTGTTACACTCATGTGGTCAGCACTGCTTGTAGGCTTTGTGTTCCTGTCCACAGGGACCAATAGCATAGCGGGGGGTGGGGGTGGCAAAATGGTAAGTACTGTAGTTGCCGCAATGCACAGTGGAAATGGCACCTCCCATTCACCATCAAAGCCATTCTAGGCACTTAGGAGCATCACTTAGGAGATGCTATTGATTTAGTGAGTACCTGTGCATTACCGTCACTGCCTGGACACTTTGATGGTGAGTGGGAGGGGCCACTTATAAAGCGCATTGTAGCACCTGCAGTACTCACCATTTTGCCCCCCTCTAGCTATGCTACTGACAGGGACTCTTTTAGTTATATGATTTCCAAAGGATTATGGGGCTTGCTGGATAAAGTGATGTCTTTGTGCCTGGGCCAAGGGGAAAAAAAAACACACACACACACACACCTGTGCATTATCACAAATTTTGGGATGTTTTTTGCTTTTGACAGTACAACTGACTGAGTGGAGAAATGAAAGTTGCCTTTTGTGGCAGTGACAACCCTTCTGCCTATAACATCACTGGTGGCTTCTTAAGGAATGTCTGCTTTCTGGATGCCCTCAACTTGGTACCTCATGTTTTCCTCTTATTTATTACCTTTCCCATTTTGTTCATTGGTAAGTAATCCAACTGCCAGTATACGCCTTGCTTGTTTAGTGCTTTCTTTTAAAAAATATATAAATAATTTGATAGAATACATCTGCAGTATTGTGTGCATACTTTTGGAGCATGTGGCATGTATATTCTCTACTTCATAATCAATCAATCAATCAAAATTCTGCCCCAGATGAACCCACATTTTGGTGTGCGCTAGATTTTATTCCCTCTTTCTGACACTGCTTTGTCCCTTTTCTTTCTTAAACCAGACATAAATCAGAAAAATGGTTGGCGTATATCTGAGGAGACCCATAGGCATTCTGGCAGACTACTGGGGATGTATTTTTACTTACCCCATGCTGGCTATCTGATCACCCCCTTTCACTATTGGATGCAGCACATGCTTAACCAGTGTGGTTTCATCTGCGCTAATGGTGGGGGATAAGATTGGGCAGTGTGTTACACATGCACCTCAAACAGCTCCTTTTAAATCTGTTTTGGAATATTCTTGGTTTCAGGATGGGGAAGCCAAAGCTCCAAAGTCCAGATCCATCACAACACATGGCTCCACTTTCCTGGTCACAATCTACGCTGGATCCTGACATTCACCCTCCTGTTTGTGCACGTGTGCGAAATAGGAGAGGGCATTGTTTCAGATACGTAAGTGCTTGAAATTAGAACAAAAACCTTACTAAGGATGCAATCCTAACCAACTTTCCAGCACTGGCATAGTAATGCCAGTGGGGCATGTACTGCATCCTGCAGTCGGGGAACAGTCATGGAGGCTTCCTCAAGGTAAGGCTGTGTTTGTTCCTTTACCTCGGAGTTGCACTGTCCTTATGTCGGTGCTGGAAAGTTGATTAGGATTGCAGCCTAAATTGTGTAACAAAGGCCCAAATCCTAACCAACTTTCCAACGCTGGCATAGCGGTGCCAATGGGACATGTGCTGCATCCTGCAGTTGGGTATCACTCACAGAGGCCTCCTCAAAGTAAGCGAATGTTTGTTCCCTTACCTCAGAGCTGCATTGCCCTTAAGTCAGTGCTGGAAAGTGGGTTAGGATTGTGCCCAAAGTTGTTGATTTGGTGGAAACAATGACTTCCTTTTGCAAAAATGCCCTTGTTTCAAAAGGTTAAGAAATGGCTCTTCCATTTAGCACTGTTTTCCCAGATGTAAGGGACAACTTGGCGGGAAAATGCAAAGAACAGGTGATACATTTCATTTGCCTGATTATCTATCTATCTATCCTCCTCCTCCTCCTCATCATCATCATCATCACCACCACCACCACCACCACCATTCTGTTCTGCAACTTTTACAAAAAGTTACGATGATCAAAATATGAAACAAATTTACATATTTACTGGAACAAATTTACTGTACAAATTTACTGAAAGATGGAAGGCTTGGGGACATAGGACACCCAGGTTAATTGTTATGTGAATGTTCCAAAGTTCATCACGTACTTTGTAACCCTGTCTTGTTAATCTTTGCAACAACTTTGTAAGCAGCTTTGTAAATAAACACACAAAAGTCCTTAGGCCACAATAGAACTACCATCCTGCCTGGTCCCACGTGCTAGCATAAGCTGTTTCTGCCACACCAACTTTCCCTAAGAAAGAAGACCCTCTTTGAATTTTTTTAAGCCTTCCTGCTTCCACCTTATTTGTTGGGGGCAAGTAGGCAAGTAGCTGTTTACATGTGTGTTGTAAGGCAGGTCAACAATATTATTCTACCCATGTGGTAGATAGGATTGAGGTACAATAAGTATAGTAGCTTATTTAAAGCTACTGAAAAAGTCCATTGCCAAACTGAGATTTGAACCCAGTTTATTTTTCATATTGACAATGCCTCATATTGAACATGCCTCTATTCACTTGTAGACGTTTCCCCTCCCGTCACTTGCATCTCTTCCTTCCTGCCATAATGGGATTTGTTGCTGCTACAACATCTATTGTTTATTACCACAATATTGAGACGTCAAATTTTCCAAAATTACTTCTGGGTAAGTTGCTATTTCTTTTATCTTATGCATTCAACAAGCTGCACGCACACACTGGGCCTTTTTGAGGCAACTTGCATAACCTAAGACATGCTGTGACTGTTTTATGCAAGAAGCAGGAAAAGGGAAGGAAACTCCATACAGAGGCTTGCATGGCAAGCAGAGCTCTCGTGGGGCCCTTCCCCTACCCCGGCTTCTGTTTGGCCTGAAATTGGGCTACTCCGGAAGCAATTGGCAGTTGCACAATGATACCAACATATCACCACCAATTTACTTCTGGATGCTGTGCTGGCAGCCAATGTAACACCTGACCTGGGCAGCCACCACTTGTCACTGTAAGTGGAGGGGCTGTGCAGCAGGATGATCTGCAAAAAAAAAAAAAAAATGTGTGGAGCCTCACAAGGGCCCTGCAGAATTGGGCTCTGCATTTCCTACAGCCAACCCTGACTTGTGTGAAAGCACCAACAAAGGACTATTTCATCTGCAACTGCCTATAGCTCAGACGTCCATAACTTGGAGACCTGCTGTATTGCTAAAGCACTCTAAATGCCCTTATTTGTTCAGATCATTGTCTCACTTCAGAGATCCATGCAAGCTCTGACTGCCCCCTGGCATGCATGGGGGGGGGGGATGGTTTGTCTCAATTCATTCTGATAGGAATTGATTTGTCTGCTGTAAGAAATGCACATGAGAACTTGTTCCCTCTATGGGGTGACTTGGAGAACTCTATGTTCATCTAAGGCAAGGGTCACTAAACTTTTCTGCCAAAGGGCCGCATCAAACATCTGGCATAGTGTCGAGGGCCGGGGAAAAAAATCTAAATCTAAGATTTAAATAAATACATTAGAATGGAACTTAGATGAATGAATAAATGGGCTCAAATGTCCAGGATTTCTCCAAACACCAACAAAGCCCAAAGCACACACTTAAACACAACTGTGACCCTGCACGTGCCCAATCTCGTCTGATCTCAGAAGCTAAACAGGGTCAGGCCTGCTTAGTACTTGGATGGGAGACTGCTTGGGAATACCGGGTGCTTTAGGCTTATACCATAGTCTTTCAAGACTGAAGGTTGCCAACCATTCCCCCACCTCACAAGCACAACTCTGGTTGTGTCTGGTCAACTGGGCCAGAGGTACTCAAGGAATCAGAGGCTGGCCGCAGGCTGCATCTGGCCCCCGGGCCAGGGTTTGGAGACCCCTGATCTAAGGTGTGCCCCAAAGTCCTTGAAACATCTATAGCAAGAAAAAGGGTTGCAGATCTAGAATAACAACCTCGTCACGCCCATGCTGATGCAGCTTATAGGCCTGTTATCTGTTTATTATGTTGAATTTTCCCCACTGAATTGTTCCCATATTGTCTGTTTCCAAACTAGAGATATACGCTTTAAATTCTGGATCAATTGACTGGTTGATTAGTGGTGTGTATTTTGTTTTCTACTCATTTATATGTGCCACAGCTCTCTTTCTCTACTGGGTCATGGCCTTTGTCACCAAAACAATCAAGCTGGTCAGGTATTGCCAAGAAGGAGTACCATTTGCTCAGCTTCGTTTCTGCATCACTGGAATTATGGTAGTGCTCTATGGACTGTTAATGGCAGTGGAGATCAATGTCATACGTGTTCGGGTAGGTGTTCCTTATGCTGCTGCCAATTTTACAATGCTGTCTACAAACCATTGCACAACATAGGCAAATGTAGGTCTCAGTGAAGTGGATTCCTCTGGTCTCTTAGTTCTTGGAGTGATTCTTTACTGGTTTGCAGATTTAGGACCCCATAAAACAATACTGTAATTACAGGTGCATCATGCAATGGCTTTGAAAGAGGGAGGCCATCTATCCATTACACACCAGTCCCCCATATTCTGCACATCCTGGGAACTTCTTGTGTGGTGTCTTCTTCACATATTCAGGAGGAGCTCCATGAATTTAATGTGTATGTGTATATGGGATGGATCATTAGACTAATTGAAGGATAGCAGATAAAACTATCTAGTTAGAAGTTCATTAACACTATCTATACCTCTGCTGACCAGGTGTGGGGGTTGCATAGTGGGAACTGACTCCATCATGCCTTGCTTGAGAACTTCTTGGGGATATTTCTCTGGTCGCAGTTGGAGATACAGATGCAATACTACACACACTTACAGAGCAGTAAATCCCACTGAACGCAATGGAACTTACTTCTAAGTAAAATGCATAGGATTGCCCACACGTGTCATTACTAAGATCGATGGATCTTTGAGGTGATCCAACAAAACAATTATTTTGTTCTACTCCTCAAAATAAAAGTTATTTGGCTGAGCAAGCGCCAGTACACACTGTCACAAATGTCCTATAAGGCATGTTTGTGGGCATTCGCCCAATGCCAGAGCTGGCCCAACTTGAGCCTGCGCTGGGACAGTGCTGCTAGGAGACCAGTGGTCCATTGCCAGCACTTGCTCAGAGCGCCAGGCAGCAGAGAGGTAAGTTGGGGCAGGAAGGAGGTGTTCCAGGATGGGTAGAAGGCAGGGGAAGTTGAGGCAGGGGGAGGGAGTGGGGCAGAACTGACAGAGCTCAGCTCTGACAGATCCAGAGCCCCGTGTTGGACCTCGCAGCCCAACATGGGGCATCCTTACTCTGCGCTGGCTAAATAGCCAATGCAGAGTCAAGTAGCCCCATTGAGGGCTGCTTCTCTTACTCAGGGAAAGGGACAAATGTCCCATTCTCCTGAGGAGCCGCCGCCAGCTTTCTGGTGCATTCAGGATTCCACAGCAGCCATTTTGGTGTCGTGGCACCCCCATGCACTGCGCAACACAGGATTGGGCTGCCCATGAGTGGTAGCATAACAGAAGGCAATTGCTTAAAAATGGCCCAGGCACATGCCACTGAACCTGTTCTATGTTGTTGTTTTTTTCCTCAGAGATATGTATTTTTTACAAATCCTCAAAAAGTTAAGCCTCCTGAAGACCTTCAGGACCTGGGTGTGAGGTTTCTTCAGCCCTTTGTCAACTTGCTCTCCAAGGCAACGTACTGGTGGATGAATACACTCATCATAACTGCTCACAGGAAACCAATTGACCTGAAAGTGATTGGGAAACTGCCGATAGCAATGCGAGCCCTTACAAACTATGTCTGCTTGAAAGATGCATATGAGGAGCAGAAGGTATCTAGATAAGCAGAAAGTGTCCCTGAAAAGCAAGTTGCCCACCTCTACCAAAATTTCCTTGCATTATTTCCTGGTTACGCTGTAGAATAGGCAGAGAGGAGGCGAAACAGGGATGGAACTGGGATGGGAATGGAGCTGGGAGAGGTGGATTGAGTCCTGGGAAGTCCAGGACTTACCCCCCTTCCCGGTTGCAATCCTGCAGCATGGTTCAGCGCAAGCCTACACTAGCAAAATTGCTATCGTAGGCCTGAGTAGACCCACTTATCCCACAGAGATTTACCTCTGGGTAATGGAACAATTATTTTCTTACCTAGAGGAGACCTCCTGGACTGTCCCACCCCACCATAGGATGCAACAGTTGCCATTTTGCATTGACAGGTGGTAAAAGGGATAAGATTGGGGCTTAAGACAAATAAAATTCCCTGTGGGACTCCTACCCATGAAAACTAATAATTAGGGTGTAGACAATTGGTTTCAATTGATTAATTAAATCTGTATAGATATGAATAAGCCTGAAAACTCACTTTCTCTGTCTTTAAGGTGTGCATAAACAACAGCAGGTGATATTTTGGAACAGGAATTTCTTTCTTGTAGAGATTGAAGGGGAAATACCTCTTCCAAGATGGTACTTGCCATCTGCAGTTTGTATGAGTACCTAAATAAAAATAATTATCATCTTAAAAACTCACCAGATTGATTGGGGATGTCAGTTTAAAAAGATTTTTAATGAAAACATCCAGCCAAAACTTGATTAAAGATTGAAGTCCACCTTGGGTCCCTTTGGGGAGAAAGATGGGATATAAATGTAGTAAATAAATAAAAATAAATAAATAATAAATATGCAGCAACTGTTACCCTGCACATGCCCAATCTTGTCTGATCTTGGAAGCTAAGCAGGGTCAGGCCTGGTTAGTACTTGGATGGGAGACCGTCTGGGAATACCGGGTGCTGTAGGCTTATACCATAGTCCTTCGAGACTGAAGGTTGCCAACCAAATTTATTGAAAGCTGCATATTCTTCACAAGGAATCTTTCATGTGCTGTTGGTGAATATATTTTGCTTTTCTTCCTTTTCCAGAAAAAAGTAGCTGACCAGCCAAATCGTATCCCCTCCATCTGGCTAGCCATGTACAGGGCTTTTGGGAGGCCAATCCTTCTCAGCAGCACATTTCGTTACTTGGCTGACCTCTTGGGGTTTGCTGGACCACTCTGCATCTCAGGCATCGTTCGTCATTTCTCTGACAACAACCAAACCAACACTACCTACGTTGTAAGTACCAATCCTGCGGTAAGTTGGCAAGGATGACAACTCTACCTTGGTGTCCTCCTCTACATGCTCAATATATGCATTTAGTTAAAAAGTTTCTGATTCCTTGCATTTAGTCAACACACTTGTTGAATGAATGGGAGCAAGACTGGACACTCTTTCTACAGCCAAGATCTTTAGCTCTCATGCAGCATGGGAGCACCAACAGTGCATTGTGTTGTTCTCTAAACTGATCCCCTGGAAAGGCAATGAGAAGATGTCTCAGTTCTGTTTCTGGTGGAAGAGGCTAAAGATAGTAATTTGTCTACCATTTGACTCAATAAACAGGTATATCTCATTCCACTTAGTGCATGAAGTACTTTGAATTTAAAGTGGTGGATGAAGTGGTAAAGCAAAGGTCTCCTTACTTATAAAATACTAACCTTTGACTATCATCACTTTATCTTAATTAGGGCCCAATCCTATCCAACTTTCCAGCACTGGTGCAGCTGCAATGCAAGCCCGAGGCAAGGAGAAAAATGTTCCCATACCTTGAGGATGCCTCTGTGACTGCCTCCCCAATATAGGAAGCAGTGCATACCCCATTGGTACAGCAGCACCGGCAATGGAAAATTGGATAGGATTGGGCTCTTAGACCACTGTTTTCTTGTTGCTGATCATCTTTTTCAGCCTCAATAGTTTCACATCAATAGTTTGATGTGGCCACTACTATTAGGGTAGAACAGTGTTTCTCAAACTGTGGGTCAGGACCCACTAGGTGGGTTGCGACACAATTTCAGGTGGGTCCCCATTCATTTCAATATTTTATTTTTAATATATTAGACTTGATGCTACCATGATATGTGACTGCATTTGGGGAAATGTTATAGACCTGTACTTTTAACGACCTGTTTAACGACCTGTACTTTTAACTTGTACTTTTACTTTTGTACTTTTAACTATGTATATTCTTTTAACAATGATAGTAAAGGAAACTTACCCCGGGGTAACTGTGGGTAGGATTGCAGCCTAGGATAGTTAAAAATTTTCCTGCTTGATGATGTCACATCCGGTCATGACATCACTTCCGGTGCAGCCCAACAGATTCTCATTTTGTCCTGGTGGGTTTGAGAACCACTGGGGTAGAAATTATGTGAGGAAAAGGCCCTTCTGAGCTTCCCAGAGGCAGTGTGCCTCCGCACACTGACTCTGCAAGGCTCAGAATGCCCCAATCACAGGAGAGAGATTATTTCTGCTTACCTGGAGGAAACCAGAAATTGCGTCTCTCGCGCAACTCCAGCATTCTGAGTCTTGCAGAGGCAGTGTACAGACATGCGCTATTTCTGGGAGGCCCAGAGAAGCCTCTGGAGGCAAGGGAAGTGGAGCTACCCCACACCTTTGGAGGCTTCGCATAGCGTTAATCCCCGCTTGACAACAGGGATGCTGGTCCACACAACTGTATTTTGTTTATGCCACTATAAAAGCCAGACAGATTTTTAAGTTGTGTATCAGTGGGTAACAAGCAGCACTGGCCCAACCATGAGACCAAGTCACCTCAGATTCACCTTGGTTTCTCCACTCATCTAACTGCTGCTGCTGCCGCCGCTGCTGCTTCTGCTGCTACCACTCCCTGGACCGAAAAAAGCAGGAGCATAAGAGGAAGTGTTAAAGAAGCAGAGAGTGGTGGGCCAGAGTGTCTCTGAGGTCATCACTCTAGCCCACTGTGGACACTCCAGACCTCCACAGTTCCCTTCCACTCTGACCCCCTTTTTCTTTTTCAGTTCAGGGAATAGGACAAGCAGAATTGGCACATTATGAAATAAGGGGGGGGGGCAGCATTTGATGCTGCTTCAGGCTCTGGGAAGTCTTGAGCCTGTTCTCTTCTAAGTCATGGAACTGCTAGATAATTTTTGAACAAGTAAAGTATGAGAATTGAAAAGATTAAAGATTCTTTTAATTGGATGTTGATCCTATTACAGTATTTTTTTTCTCGCTTGTCAGAGCTCAAAAAAATCAATAACACTATATTTTGCTTTTTGTTTGAAAGGATTCAACAGACCCCTACCTCACCTCGAGCGACTTCCTCAAAACAACTTATGTCTTGGCAGTTCTCCTCTTCCTGGCCCTCATCTTGCAGAGGACATTTCTTCAAGCGTCATATTATGTTACCATAGAAACAGGCATCAACCTACGAGGAGCTTTGCTGGTGAATGAGGAAATTACTTCATTGGTTGTCTTGATAAGAGCTTTTATAGTCTTCAAAAGTAGGACCTGCAACAAAATGGTGTATCTCCCCAGCCTTGTGTCCAACTGGCTCAAGCAGGCCAGTTTCCTCCTCCTGTCCACCCTCCTGTGTTCTGCTGTTGTTATCTCCAATTGACATCTCAGCATCCCATGGACTACTGAGCATGTTCGTTCTGCATCAGACTGTTTTGCATTTTTCCCATTTTTTTGGAATGTACAAGTTTATCTATGTCTGCATATTTGAGGAATTCCTTGAGTATGTAGAAACTACCATTTCATCAACACAAATGGTGTTGTGTTGCTGCCATCTCCACCCCATCCCAGGCCCAATTCTCCCCTTTCTCTGCCCCTTTCTGCCCACTCCCTGCCTCCCCCCCCCCAAAAAAAAAGATTTACCGCTGGTCGGTGGTGGAGGAGCACTGGCTGTCCACGCAGCACTGAGGCCCCATGTCGACTGGTGCTGGCCCAGTTCCAGAAGCCCCTCCTCCCCGGTTGCCATGGACATGCCTTATGGCATGTTTTCAACACCAGTGCCGGCAGTGGAATTCAGCACCAGCACAAGGGCACCATAGGATTGGACCTTTAATTCATAGACAAGAGGGACCTGCACCAAAGGGTCCAATTCTATCAAATTTTCCAGTGCTGATGTAGCTGCAATGCAGCCCCAAAAGTAAGGGAACAAATGTTCTTTTACCTTCAGGAGACCTCTGTGACTGCTCCCCTAACCAGGCGTTGGTGACATGGCTGCATCAGTGCTGGAAAGTTTGATAAGATTGGGCCCAAAATGTTACATTTCTCCAGGTCTAACCACCTCAACTTAAAGCTGAAGCAGCCAATTCTCCCCCTCCCCCATGTTTCACTGCTGTTATTTTTCCCCACAAACACATCAAAATTCCATAACTCATGGGGGCCACGTTTTCAATTTGCATTGGGCATGACATGACATGTTAGTGATATGTGGTGGAGGCTCCACCTCAGCACTGAAATGGAGGGCAAATCCTAAGGGCGCAATCCTATCCTGCGCTGGAACAGGCAAGCCAAGAGGCTTGCGCTATATCCTGCGCAGGATAGGGGCCCAATGCGGCTCAGCCAAAGGCAAGGGGAAACTTTTCCACTTACCCCTGGGTAAGGCATCCTGGCCCCAATGGGTCTCTTCGCACTTGTGCCACCTCCTGAGGTGGCACAAGTCTGAGGAGAGCACAGCGGCTTCAAGCTACTCTGTACTCCCCAGGAATGAGCATTGGAATTCAGCATATGTGCTGGATTCCAGCCCTGCCTCCTGCTCCCCACCCACCTGCCCCTGGGGCTGCCTCCCTCCTGGAATGCCTCCCTCCTGCCTCTTTCCCCATCTCCTCCCTGCCCGCCCCAGAGGCTTACGTCAGCCCAACCAGGCCGACGCAAGCCTCGCCGAGGAAGCTGGTGCAGAGGCTTGTGTCAGCCTCCACGGGTCAGCACACCTCCGTGTGCCAGCACAGCTTACTCTTGAGGAGGTGCAAACATGCTTTACGAATTGCACCCTAAACCAGTCAGAAAACCACGATAGTGACAAGATCATGCAACCAGCTTAGTGATAGGGGAAACATACAGCTCCTTTAAGTGTTCTGACGAGAGAACTGGAATACTTGTTATAACTGGGAAACAGGGCACTTTAGAAACAGAAACCCTAAAGTACAAGTTAATAATATGATAAGAAACACAAGAGATAATCATATGGGGTATTTGTTACTGGTAATTGGTATGATTGTAAATGGTTATGTAGTTTTGACCCTCTATGAAATGAGTGAGCCTGAAGGGTTATGGAAGGGCTTTTCAAACTGGGGCGTTGCGATGCCCCAGCCTGTGGGCCCTGGCCTCTGCCCCCTTAAGGGGTGGGGGCAGCCTGGAGGCAGGGAGCAGGCAGCAGTGCAATCCCCAGGATTGCGCCGCTCAGGGGGCTGCAGGGGCTTGGGTTCACTTACGCAAGCCTCCTGCAGCCTCCCCGGGGTATGGGGAGCCTGGTGCGACCTTTGGCAGGGCTGCTCACAGCAGTGAAAGTGAAAGCGGAGTGATCGTGCTCCACTTCCGCTTTAGCAGAGATGGGGCGCGATTGCTTCGCTTTTACTTACACTGCTGTGGGGAGCCCTGCCAAAGGTTGCACCAGGTTCCCCACACCCCGGGGAGGCTGCAGGAGGCTTGGGTAAGTGCACCCAAGCCTCTGCAGCCCCCTGAGCAGGATTGCGCCGCTGCCTTCCACCCGCTGCCGCTGCCTCCCCCACCCGCCCCCACAAGCACTTACAGTGGCTCAAACTCTCCATGAGAGTTTGAAAACCACTGCGTTATGGAATTAAATTGTTTTGTAAGGAAAAAGGATAGTTCTTCTGTGTTACAGTGTACTGACCATCTGATGCTGAAATGTGTCCTGTCCACTAAATTTTTACTTCTTTTCTCAGGCAATGATTTACAATAAGATCTTGAGGCTCTCCACATCCAACTTGTCCATGGGAGAGATGACACTGGGACAGATCAATAACTTGGTTGCCATAGAAACAAATCAACTCATGTGGTTCTTGTTCCTGTGTCCTAACCTATGGGCTATGCCTGTTCAGGTACAGCATCGAAGTAAGGGTCTACATTTTGGAAGACAAAATAGTTGTGTGTAAAAGAAATATTACTGAATGTGAAAGAATTATGGTAGAGGTGCTTGAAAATTGCATTATTTACCTTTCTGAGAAATAAGCCCATTGTTCAGTAGGATTTAGGCTGTAATCCTATTTTACTCACTGGAAACAAATTCTGTCTTACTCACTGGAGGACTCATAGCTCTCTGCTAGAGGAAATACTTACGTGCATGAGATTCTAGTTTTAATCGCTGGCACTTTCAGTGAAAGATCTCAAGTAGCAGAGCTGGGGGAAAGACTTCTGTCTGACAACCAGGAGAGCCGTTGCTACTCAGAGCAATCTTGTGCTAAAGGCACCAATGGTATGTCAGACTATAAAGCAATATCAGATGCATGTTTGTATGTCAAGAAAGCAAGTATCAGGGCTGAGTTGGTCAGCCCATAAGGACTGACCACCTCCAATGTCCACAAACTCTGTCTGTGTGGTGCGATGTCATCACATTGTGAGTTTCCCTGCTTCTGCCATTGGCTGTCACTGCTGTGGAGAAGATGTGGAAACTCACAAGGAGATGCCGTGGCTTGCATGTGTTGTGGTTAGAGCGTGTGAAGCTCGCTATGGGGGTGCCTTTCCTTGTGACAAGTGTAACATGTAGTCCTCTCAGATTTTAGTGTGTGTCAAGTTCAAAAGTGATTATTCTACATGTGTCATACGCAGAATTGCTTCTCCTTCAGTGGTGTCTTGCTATGTTATTTAAGAAGACATTGGGTATGTTTAGGCGACTAAACAGCCACTGGGTAGATGGGACTCGTTAGCCTGGGAAGGCAGCTCATCTGAGAGAAGGAAAACTCTGATCCCAAACGTCTACTGCCTTGTGGCTACATTCAGTTATGGAAAAGGCTTCAGGAGTCAACCTCGAGGCAAAATCTGGAGCTGGAGTCCCTGAGGCAATTTATGGCTGAACACAGTCATGTTCTGGGAACTCCTGTGATGCCGCTGGAACCAACTGTATTGGCTTCTGCCTTTCCATTGGATCATTTCAGCGATGTGGAGAGGGGGGATTTGCTGCATGGGTAACAGCCTATCCTCCATACCTACTTTACCCAGGCTTCGCACACTGGAGAGGACACTCTGTTCCAGAACCACCATTCAGAGCGTGATACCATAGTCTTCCGAGACTAAAGGATGCCAACACACTGGGTATGGGGAGGGGTATCACCTGCAGTGTTGATTTATAGTGAGTGGAAGTGACTATCATAACTCTACAGTTTCCCTGTAATAAGGAAAGCCTGAGTGGCAGTATACAAAGAATCTCTTGTGAGTGTGAAACAGCCCTAGTTCTTACTGAGATGGTAAATCTGTGTTTGGGCTGTTCCATTTCAGTCTGTGTTGGAACTCCCATTACTGAATGTTCCTTGACATAAAAGAAATAAATAAATAAATCCCTCCTCATGCAAAATTAGATGTCACATAGAACGGTTTAAGCCTAACCTTCCTCTTGACATTCTACATGTAAAGTTTTTTTTTGTTTTTTTTGTTTGTTTGTTTTTTGCTTGAAGGAGCATTCAGACATGTGAAGCACCATCTGCATTCTGAAGTGGTACAGCCCAGAAACAGATTTACCACCTCAGTAACAACTAGGTGGCAGAGCAGTGGGAGTGAGTGGTACAGTCAGGATCTGGGAGTTTGCATTTCTTTTCCTCTGTCTTTTCTTTTAAGAGAGGACAGGAATAGAAAGTTCATCTTAAGGTTTTTATTGGGTTTGTTTTTTTTTTTTAAATCTCATGTAATTTATCTTCATATATTTAAGACATTGTTATAATTGTATATAGCCACTTTCCTATACCTGTGTAGGAAAACAACCCAAATGCTTTCTTACGCCAAAAGGTTTTGGTTAATCACCTAAAAGGCAGACCAGGCAGGCCTTTCCAGGCAGAGTTTCACAGTTGTTCCACTGTGGAAAAGGTCTAAACTCTTAGAGTCTTCTTCCATATCTCTGCACACGAAGGAGCACAAAACATGATGTCCTGTTTTGTGAAATCAGTGACACTTGAAAGCCTGTGAACTTTGACCGAATTGTGCTCCAATCATCGATTGATTGATCCTAATCACCAACATAATTTTCATCATCATTAAGGTTTCTGCTTAAGGGCATGTGTTGTGGCTGTCGCTTAAAATATGTTCACGCCTTTTAGAGTTGACAGGGTGTGTGCATATAGTCTGGTTCCCCTACTCAAGTACAAACCCGGATGTGTGAGGCAAACTTTATATCATCACACATTTCCTAAGCCTCTGTGTTTCATCCCCCTTTTTGTAGATCATAATGGGAGTGATCCTGCTTTACAACTTACTTGGATTGAGTGCCTTAGTGGGTGCTGCTGTTATTGTCCTGCTAGCGCCAATGCAGTATTTCATAGCGACAAAGTTGGCTGAAGCTCAGAAGAGCACCCTGGTAAGTCTTTCTCATGCAGGATAACTAGCTAAAGTAAATAACTAGAATAGAATCCAGAGTTTACTTCTGGCCACTCCCCTTTACAGCATATGCTGCTTAACCTCTCTATTTAGGCTCATTCACTGGACACTTGTTTCAACTACAGTAGAGTAAGAACAATTTTAATACCATTATTGTGCATTAAAACACATGTTTATTCAAAACATTGGCAGTTATGTTTAAAAAACCTTGACTGGTGATGATGATTCAGTTGAGACAATCCTCACATCTATGCTTGGAACCTGGAAATGACTTGTGGGCATTCAGGCTCCCTCCTCTTCTTTCTCATGATGTCACTTTCAGTTTCCAGCTTAGCACTAGCATAATTTACAATGACAGGCACATCAGCAAAAGAAGCTAGTCTTCCAAGCCAGGACTGTAAACCACAATTCAAAGTGGAGAATCACAGAATTATAGGATGTTGAACTGGAGGAGATCTTATAGGTCCCTTCCAACTCTAGTCCAACCCCCTGGTCACTGTAGGCAACTGCATATGTAGTGAGCCATAATCTTCAGTGGTAGGAATGAAAGTCAGTGTAACAAGTCCACATCACTATCCAATCCATTTCTTCACTGGGGCACCTAGAAGCATTTGCAAAAAGGGAACTACTTCTTAGAAAAATAAAAAAAAATGTAAGGAAATAAGGGTTTCTCTCCTTTTGCACATTTTTAAATACAATTTTTTTCCCTTTTGGTATCCAATTTCTTTTAATGGAAAGGATTATTCTACAGAAAGGTTGAAGAAAACCAATGAAATCCTGAAAGGCATCAAACTGTTAAAGTTATATGCTTGGGAGCACATCTTTTGTAGAAACGTGGAAGAAACAAGAATGAAAGAGCTCATCAGCCTCAAAACCTTTGCGCTTTACACTTCTCTTTCCAGTAAGCAATTATGACCTCAGTGGGGCAGGTTGGAGGGACCTTCTAATCAGATTTAAAGATCAGGAATTTGTCACTGGAACAAAGGTTGATTGAAGTTGTAGTGTGTGCACTGATGTAATCTTAGGCAGTGTTTCTCAAACTGTGGATTGGGACCTACTCGGTGGGTCACAAACCAATTCAGGTGGGTCCCCATTCATTTTAATATTTTATTTTTAATAGACTTGATGCTTCCATGGTTTGTGAATGCATTTGGGGAAATGTTACACATCTGTACACAAGTGTGAGAACCACTGATCTAAGGTCTTAGATTGTTCAAGTATAGTTAAGTAAGAGATTCTCCTGGATGTAAAAGTACATGTTAGGGGGGACGTCTGGTCCACCAGCTTGTGCCCCTCAACCACAACTCCTGGGTAATATTCAGAAACACATGTTTTCATTGTGTTCTGCATTTTTGTGATCCAAATTAGCAAATGAATCAGAATGTGGTTGGGGAAAAGCTGGATGTGATATTGCATCAAGCGTTTCTTTTACCATACATTATCAGGAAGTGGGAGAGGGAGGCAGGTTGGCATTCCTTGTACCTGTAGTTAAGCCTTGCCATGACAGTTCTCATTAATAAGAAGGCTTATCCAAGTCTCCACTGTCACAAAAACTGTCCTTTCCTAGGCTTTCCTAGACTTCCCACTTTTACACTCCAACTCTCTCTTCTTATCAGGCATAGACCCTAATTTCTGGTGCCTACCCCTGGTATATCATTATTCCCGTATTCTCTCTATTGTTTTGGTTTTCTGGGGATACTTTGTTAAAATAGTGAGTTGTTTGTACTCTCAGTCTTCAGGAGTTACAAAAAATTAAATTTTGGAGCGATAAATGTGAACACATTGTGTCTCTAGTGCACATTCCTGTAAATGTAGCATGCACTAAGAAGTTGTACAATCAGTGCCCTGCCAGTCATTTCATACACTGTGGATGCAGAATACATTTTGAACAACTGATAACCTACTGTTAGATAATTCTGATATTTTAATATCACTTTAACCAAAGGAATCACTACCTTCTTGACTTTTAAATCAGTGGAGGCTTGGGCTTTTACCAAGTCAGTGAACAGAATAGCATCCAGCAGACAGTGAAGAGCCGTCAACCATGTGTCACAGTGGAAGGTGTGGCGATCCTTAGTATGATGATAAGGGTTACAAGCATGTTGTGAAAGCCAATGACAGATGGCTAATGTATCATATGCACCATTTTATATGTGGCTCCTGGCCCCAGTAGCTTTCCTGGGGGGTGGGGTAAGTGCTACATTTTGCAGGGCACCGCAGTGTGCCATGGAAGCAGCCCCTTCCCCTTGCCTTCACAGCCTCTCCAGGCAGTGAGAGCAAAACAGTGGATACACCTCCATGTTGCTCTTGTTGTCCAGAATCACTCCCAACGACAAGGGGGAGGAGCAGTTACATAGTGCGTTGGGGTACCCTGCAAAACTTAGCACTGTGCCCCCCTCTAGGAATGCTGCTGCCTTCCCTCCTTTTAAGAACAGAGATTGAGAGGGAGATCTCCATGACCCACAGGGGCAAGCAGTCTCAGCACTGTCCATTCCTGGGACTCAGCTTCCTGTCTGCCCCCCCCCCCCAATTTGAGTGGAGGCACCACGTGCAATGAAGTAGGAAGTTTCCACATCTTGAATTTGCTTCTTCAGACGTGTCCTCTGACATCAGGGATGGAGGAGGGGGCACCTCAGTGAAGCCTGCAAGTTTATACACCTTGCTAAGCAAAAAATGTGGCTCAATAAAAACTGATCCACTGACCAATTTTGCCTTCCTCATACTTCAGGACAGACATGACTATCCAAATAATCCTCAGCGTCCTTATTAAACTTTGTTACATCTGTTGATTTCCACAAATGATTACAGAGAAAATATTGATAAATATCAAATAAATTTTTTGAGATGTTTTGAGAATACACCTTAGGACTTCGAGTGACCTGTAATCCTGTGACATGTAATCCTAACATTTTAAATAATTATCCTCCCCACAAAACAACATTTTAACGGTGGTATATAACCCTACAACTCTTCTGAGAATATGTTCTTCAGCTCAGTTAATGATGCAAATATTAATATTCCCAAGCATTTCTTATGTTCAATGGAAAAACATTTTCCCTGTGAAGGAGTTGTCCAGTATTTTGATTATAGGGATAGTTTATAGGAATCCCCTCTTTTTTGTCTTAGATTTTATTCAGTCTTTATATATAAGTATGTTAACGCTGCTATTATTATTTCCACAGTTTTTATGAATGCAGGTATACCAATTGCAGCAGTGCTTGCGGTAAGAATTTTTTTTCCTCTTTGCATTATGCAAAATTTAAAACTGGATCTACACATTCAACAGAATAAAGTGGTAGAATCTTAGACGGTGGAGTGGTCTGCACCACACTTCTGCTTGTGTAAAATGGTACAGTTTATGTTGCCAGCTCATTCTTGCTACATGTGGAGACCAGGTCTTGAGCATGCTTAGAGGAGTTCTCATACCCCATTAAGCAGCACAGGCTTATGCGCATTTACCTAGAAGCAAACTCCATTGAACACAATGCAGCTTTTTTTCTAAGGAAATGATAGCTGAGCCACAAGGTCTCCAGTGAGAACTTTGAGTTTGCCATTTCAGTGGGTGTAATTCCAGGGAACTTCTTGGAAATAAAAATGGCAGCTGTCAGCAAGCCAGAATAATAGCACTGGCAAGAAGACTTCCATGTTTCACCCCTTTTTTTCCTCCCCAGTTACCAAAATGCCACCCAGTTTTGCTGCCTGTAGATGGGGAGGGTTGTCTCATTCTCCCCAAAGTAACACTGCTTCCACCAACCTCCTCTTGTTCTGATTTGGCAGACTTTTGTGACCTATGCGTATGTTGAAGAAGAGCCATTAAGTACAGCCCAGGCCTTTGCATCTCTCTCACTCTTTCATATCTTGGTCACTCCGCTCTTCCTGCTCTCCACTGTTGTTCGATTTGCTGTCAAAGCCATCATAAGGTACGTGACTCCATACATACGAACAGCGGAAACTTGCTTACATTGAGTCTGGCCAATCTCACTTGATATCGTGTCCTCTACCTGGCCACAGGTATATTGGGAATTGGAGCATTCACCCTGTGAAGAAAGGTTAAAATGTTTAGGAAAACAGTGCTATGATAGAGGTTTATAAACTCAAGTATAGTGTGCATAAAGCAGACTGAGATACAGTACGTTTTCTTTATCTCATAATACTGAACAAGATCACCCAATGAAATTGATTGGCAGAAGATTCAGAACAGGAAGAGGAAAGTCTTTCAAGGAACACATTGTCAAAGTATGGCATTCACCATCAAAGCATGTAGTTATGGGCTTTAAGAGACATTTGAAAGAGGGTTTGGTGAATGCACCTGTTACTAGCTATTCATCGTGTGGAACCTGTGGAACCTCCAGGTTCTGAGATGGCATGCTACTGAAAATCATTTGCCGGGACCAGCAGCAGGAGAGGCTATTTGCCAGCATTCCTTGTTTCTTGGAAGCACCTGATGTGCTTCTTGATGTGTTTCTTGGAAGCACCTGACTGTGGGGAGCAGGATACTGAACTAGTCAGACCTTTCAGTCTGATCCAACCGGGAATCTTCTCATAGCCTTATGCACAACTTTCAGGGTCAAACTACTTTCTGCTTGTTTGTTAACAATAAATACCAGCTCTGAGGTGGATGGGGGAAAATCCAGATGGGGACTGTGTTGGAGTAGAGGGTCAAAGCCCCCTTTTCCTTCAATCCAGTCCTCCTCAACTCTATTTAGACAAAAAAGAATTTATGGCACAGTAGCAATGAGCACATGTAAGATATCATTTGACCCTCAGTGACCTTAGGGGAGGGTCTTTGGTTTCACATGGTTCATTGCCTTTCCTAATGACATGTCTACAACAGTAAAATAACTCCTGTAACACAAACGGAAATTCTGTGAGAAAAAATTATCACAAGCACAAATGAGCTTATTTGATGTCGGCTGCAGAACTGAGATTTCCTGGATGTATTTTGGGTTATCTTTCTCACAGAACTGTTGATATTTTTTAACCACACAAAATCAGCTCTGGCTACATGGGAAGAGGGGGAAAGCATAACAGAAACTGGGGGAAAGTCTCTTTCTAATTCTAAAAATAGTGTCTGCATTTTCTAATGACATGTTATAATGTTCTCTCCGTTGTTTAGATGTTCAGAGTCTCTCTCTCTCTCTCTCTCTCTCTCTCTCTCTCTCTCTCTCTCTCTCTCTCTCTCTCTCTGTACTATGTTTAGCACAGTTGTAATACCAGGAGAGAGAATCTGTCTTGCTTTGCACATTTGAATCATTCAAAGAGTCTATATTTGCCAAGACACTTAGAAGTTTTATTTTCTCTTATCTCACAACCCAAGCAATTCCTCAGTGAAGCAGTAGCAGGATAATGCATGCTTGACAATCCTTCCTGGTTTATCATCCATCAAATTAGTGCGTAGAATTAAGAACCCTATTCCCAGAGTAATTGAGCGTTTATGTCTTTCTGCCAAACTTCTTGCATTTTGAGAAGCAGTCTTACTGCCCTACAAATGAATCTCATTCAAATCTCAGTTGCGCTATTGCAGTGTACTAAAGAAGCCTGTGTGGACCAGTGGGTAGAGGCAGCTGCCCATAGATCCAAGAATGGCAAGCTGAAAAATCCCTTGTTGTCATCCATCCCTCTTCTTGTTTAAAGAGGTGGGCAGCCCAATCCTGAGCTGCCCAGAGCCCAGGGCTGCCACTGCACCAAAATGGCTGCAGCAATATCCTGCGCACCCCTGGCAGCAGCCACCGTCACCTCCTCGGGGGAAGGAGGCTTGACGTGGGGTTCCGGATTTGGCGGAGCTGAGCTCTACTGGTCCTGCCCCCTCCCTCCCCGCTCCCTCTCCTTGCCACATTTCTTCCCCACCCTCTTCCTGCCCTCCTCCCACCTCCCCCAGCCCAGAAACCCTCCTCCCCACCTCCCCTAACACCCCCAATCTCCTCTTTACCACCTGGTGGTCCAGGCTATCGCCAGGCAGCAGATTACCAGCCTCCAACCGGCACTGTCCCAGCATGGACTTGTGTTGGGCCAGCTCCAGTGCTTGGCCGCTCACAAATGGGCTTTATGGCATTTTTGCAACAGTGCATGCTGGTGGTACGCCAGCCCCCCAAGCCCAGGATTGGGCTTTAAGAGAGAAAATGGATCAATGGCTCTCAGCCACAATGGCTGTATGGCAGCTCCAGGCACACAGTGGGCCATTGAAGAATTCACATTGGGGGAGCAAAGGAATTGCTCTTGCCATTGTGCCCTGCTTGTGGGCTTCCTATTCATAGAGGCATCTGGTTGATCACTGTGAGATGCAGGGTGCTAGACTAGATGGATCTTTTGGTCTGATCAGCAAGGATATTCTTGTGTTCTTATGAGTTCTCATCTCTTGCTCACGAAAACTGCCCTATAACAGCAGGAACCTTTGAAAAGCTTGCTAGGCAAGTACCGTAGATACTCGCCTATAAGTCAAAAAATTTCTTCCCAGAAAAGCAGCCTGCATCATTGCCCCGCCTTATCTCCAGGGCAGGCAAGCATCGAGGGTGGGGGGGAGGCGAGTGAGCCAGCCAATCATTATTGTGGGAGGGAGGGAGGGAGCAAGTGATCTTCTGCTGAGAGGAAACTGTGCAGGCTGGGGCTGCTGCTGAGCATTTGCAGCTGCCTGTGGGTGTGCTCCATGTGCTCCTTCAGGCTGTTGCCCAGCTGCAGAAGCTCCAAGCGCAAGGCAACTGCCACCGAAGCCATCAGCAGCCCCCCTCCTCAGCACCAGCACTCACAGAGGCATCTCTGGAGCGGCACCCAAGACAGAGCAGGAGACAATGAGCTGTGTGTGGGAGGGGGTGCCTGAGCGAGGGAGAAGCAGTCATTTGAAACAGCTGAGTCCATCTCCTCTTTCCTTCTTGTTCCCCCTTCCCACTGTATTTAAACTTCAAGCACCCCATTTGAAAGCCCAACTTGCTAACCCCCTTCCAATCTCCCCACAGATGAAGTTGGACAGGGTGGGGAAGGGGGGAGAGTGATCTTTTTAAAAGAGAGAGCGAGAGAGAGAGAGAGAGAGAGAGAGAGGGGCAGCCTGCAGAAGGCTGTACCTTTGTTTCTCAAGCCATTGAAAGGGTTAAGTCTATCTCCTCTTTCCTTCTTGTTTTGCCCCCTCCCCCTTATTGAATCCAAACTTTAAACTCTCTGTTTCGAAGCTGAGGCTTGCTAGCCCCTCTCCCCATAATCATTCACCACTGATGAAGTTGTACTGGGGGAGGGAGAGGAAGAGTTAACTTTTATAAAAGGAAAAGTTTGTGTGTGAGAGAGACAGAGCACTTAAAACAGTTAAGGCTAAAATCCTAGCCTCACTTTCATGGGAGTAAGCCCCACTGACTATTAAGGGACTTGCTTCTGAGTAGGCATGCCTAGGATTGGGCTCCCAGTCTATTCCCTCCTCTTGCTTTCCTCTCCGCCTCTCCCCTTACTGTATACAGTCACACTTCAGTCTCTCCTTTGCAAAACTTTTTGCAAACCTCGTTGCTAACCTCATTTCCCCCTATCCTCACCAATGAAGTTGGACTGGAGGGGAAAAGTCCCTGCATTTGTGTGTGAGGGGGGGAGCATCTGTGAGAGAGAGAGAGAGAGAGAGAAGCAATCTCCCTGTGTGTGTGTCCTTTTCACTGGAAGAGTCCTGGAGACCCTGCAAAGATGTAAAACACAGGAAAAGCAGAGAGTAGAATTTAAAGTAGAATTATTCTGCAGCAACAGGTATTTTAGCCAGAGATCTTAGCTGCATGCTGGCAGGAGCTAGGAAGCACTTGCAACAGCTGCTTATGTAGTAAGCTTTTAGGAGAGCTTGCTTGCTTCTGCAGTATCCTCCTGCCAGGACCTCCACATGAGGCCCGGAGGTGCTGCTGCCCTTCCTCCACAGAGGGTCTACTTCGAAGTAAATCAGGTGCAGCTGCACTTGCTCAGTCACTCCTTGTTGCTTATCTCTCTACTGTGAACTGAATTGCACACTCCCAGTTGTGTGTTGTGTGTTCTACGCAGAGCTTTTGGCTTAAGGCACCAGGCACTTTAAAGGAGGATTTCATTAATGGTTCTACTGGTATGCTGTTTCCAGTGTACTTAGAGCCCAATCCTAGGCTTGTCTACTCAGAAGTAAGTCCCATTAAAGTCAATGAGGCTTACTCCCAAGAAAGTGTGGATGGGATTGTGGCCTTACTCTGATAGTGTTTACAAATGGTTGTTGAGAGAACAATTTAAAAAATTAGTGAATAAAAATGTATCTTATGATCTATGAGATAGATCATAGTTTTTAATAAATTAGAGACTATTTTAGTACTGTTTTTGCTATACTATGTATACATAGTAGAATTATTTCTACTGTTATGTATACATAATATAGCAAAAACAGTATTAAAAATAGTGTATGTATACATGTATGTATAGATGGATACATACTATGTATATATACTGTGTTTTTAATAAATTAGTGACTGTACAGTTCTTAGGTAACAATTACTGGGAGGTTATTTTTCAGGATCTGGCCTCGGTAAAATCAGACAAAATTATAGTCAGACACCTCCCTAAGTTAAACCCCCATCTTATCCGAGGGTCATAGCAAATTCCATGATTTTGGGCTCAAAACCTGCCCTCGTCTTATCTGTGAGATCGACTTATAGGCGAGTCTCTGCAGTAGCTAGCAGTAGAGCTGTAGATTGTACCACTTTCAAAGGTACATGGTTGGTTGTATGTCCTCCTATTGGAGGCAGCAGAAATACCTATACAGAGAAAACTGAAATGTCCGAAAGGAGTCTAGGCTAGAACCCTTCTTTGTTCTAAAAGGAATTTTTTTTCTCATCCTCATTCAGTCATGTGATTCCCATGTCACCCCCAGTCCCTGTAGTATGAAGTATTACTGTCCAGGGACAGTTTTAACACGTGATATTCTGTTTGGCTTGAGAGCTGTACTAGGGTATTTGTGTCCTGGACGATGATGCCCTGGTCAAATGTGTCCTTTGCATCCCTGGACATTCTTGTGCTTTTCTTTCGCATTCCAGTCATTTGCATCCCAAATGCAAATGGGCAGCAAACAAACTATAACTGGGCAAAAAACCATATATTATACGTCCTAAGCCTTTTATCCCTGCACTAACCCTACATTTGCATTTCAAAAAATTAAAACTATATCTAAATATACGTACATTGGACACAAATATCTGGGTGGCAAAAAGAAGGGAACATGAATGTCCAATATTAAGGATTCATTTGACTGGGATGCAGTGGTTCTGTCACACTTAAGAGCCTCCATTTCCATTGACTTCACTGTGTAGAATCAGAACTATGGAGTACAACAGTTATGATGAAAGTGTTTGAATTACCGTTCAGCGATTTCACAGGACGTTCTTAGGCATTGTGACAATTTGTCTCTCTCCACCTTTATTTCTAGTGTACAAAAATTGAATGAATTTCTCATAAGTGATGAGATTGGAGATGACAGCTGGAGAAATGGTGATAGTGCCTTAGCATATGAGTCTTGTAAAAAGCACACTGGAATGGTAAGGGTTTATTTAAAAAAAATGTAAGCATGACTGTGCAGAAAAGGGGTCAGGACACTATAATAAGCTGCTAGGGCCAGAACCAGGAGTTCCATACATAGCCACTCTCTGTAGTAGACTATCTAGACTGAGATGTGGAGCATCCCCCTTGCACAAAAGGGTTCCCAGATACCAGACTGGCTCCTCCCATCCATTGACTTTCTTTAACTGGAAGTTACAAAATTCTTCCTGTTTGTGCTGGTTCTTGCCCTGGACACCAATGGTCTTCTGACTCCGTCATGATCTGACTCCAGAGATATTCCCCAGCTCAGTTGCATGGCTGTATAAAGTGTCTGACTTTAAATGACAAAATGTACAGGAACATCCATGGCTTCCCAGTGCCTTGCATTCAGTGGAGATTGGTGCTAGGATGGAAGGTCCAGTCCACGGAATGTGGCATGTAGATCGCAGGGAGACTTCCAGATCCATTTCTTTGCCCAGTGACATCATTGTGAGTGCAAAAGTGCCTGGGGCTAGACTGATTTGTAATGAATTCAGGAAAACCAGATTCAGATATCTGGTACAGTGCAAATCCAGGTCATTAATACAGTTATCCTAGATTGATTATGTATCAGACCAAATCAGGGGGGCAGTTTGTTTATCCCTCAGGGAAAATGCATAAACATGTTCAACTTGATGATTACCTTATTCCTCAGTCTTGCAGAAAATAACATTTCTTTTCTTTTTTCTCCCTTGTGGTTGACCTGTTCAGCACCCCAAAGCCATAAACCGGAGGCAACCCTTTAGACACCAGTTAGACAGCTTTGAGCAACCACTGAGGATCTCAACCCGTCATATGGACGTAGACGACTGTGCCATCAAGGTGCCTTGTATTTAAAGTAGAGCAGCTAAATGATTGTTTTTAAGCTTGTCAACTGCCTAGCTTTTAATTTAATAATGGTAATGCATTGATCACATTCTGAAGCTCAGCCCAGGTAAGAAATAAGTGTTGTTGGTTGGTGGCTCATCTGACCAGACAAGTAGTATTTATCCTGTTTTGATGATGCTGAACTTCCCCCCTGCAGAACAGATTTGCAAATTGGAGATGGGGGCTGCTACAGCCTGCCCTGCCTTTGGATGTCCAGATAGCATCTTTAGCATGAAGCATCATTCATCATCTAAGGTTGTTGTGCCAGTTCTGAGCCCCCTTCTGCTTCCTGGACCGAAATACAGTGATCTGATCACAGTTATCCGTGCTTGGTTGACCCCCACACTAGTCTGCTGTGGTGTGTTATTTATTGAACTGCCTTTGAAGATTACTGTGAAATTTCAATTGGTGCAGAATATGGTGGCTGGATTATGACAAGTTTATGGAACACATCCCACCAGCACTGAAACATTCTTATAGGCTTCCTGTGTGTTTCAAATTGCTGGTATTTAAAACTCTATGGCATGGGACCCACAGGTGTGGAAAGGACTACTTTAGTCATTTGTAAAGGAACAGCTACCACATGAAGCTGTTTCTCAATTAAGATTGTCTTCAGAGGCCCTTCTCTGCGCCCTTCTCTGGTTCCTTTGGAAGTTAGGCAGGTAGCAACTGGAGAGAGGATCTATTCTGTGACAGTGCCCCAGTTGTGGAACACTCTCCCCAGAGACACTCGCAGTGTTAACATACAGTATTTATATGTTGCAGGTAACCAATGGATACTTTTCATGGGGAAGTGGCTTAGCAACATTATCCAATATTGATATCAGAATCCCAGCAGGTAGGATTCCGTTTTCAAAATCAGCACATTTTCTCTGTTGCCTCCAGATTTGGTGCACTAAAAGGAACTAAAATGTATAGTTGGATTATACAAAACTTAATAAAAAGCAAACTTAAGGACTTTTATATCTCATTGCTGCCAATGGGAGAAAAGTGTATGCTTAAATTTTAGGTGCTGATATTTTTTTTACTGGGTAATGTCCATACTCAGTGCAGTAGAACCTGCTCTTTCTTTCTTTCTTTCTTTCTTTCTTTCTTTCTTTCTTTCTTTCTTTCTTTCTTTCTTTCTTTCTTTCTTTCTTTCTTTCTTTCTTTCTTTCTTTCTTTCTTTCTTTCTCTCTTTCTTTCTTTCTCTCTTTCTTTCTTTCTTTCTTTCTTTCTTTCTTTCTTTCTTTCTTTCTTTCTTTCTTTCTTTCTTTCTTTCTTTCACATAGATTTCCCTATACTGGTGCAGAGTTCATTCATACATCTGACGGCAATCAAATTGACCATCAACTTTCCATTCTTAACTAATAAATGAATGGGTTTGGTTCTGATCTTAGTTTGTTGTTATTTTGTAGGCCAAATGACAATGATTGTGGGTCAGGTTGGCTGTGGAAAATCTTCTCTCCTTCTTGCTATCCTTGGTGAGATGCAAAACTTGGAAGGCAAAGTTCATTGGAGCCGGTAGGTTCTTAAGTAGCTTAGGCTACAATCCTTTCCTCACCTTCCAGTGAATAAGCCCCATTGACTATAATGGGGTGCAATTCTGAGTAGACATGTTTAGGATTGGGCTCTTAATGCCTTGAAAACAGCTTTCTGAAAAATGGGATTAGAACTTGGTTTTCAATGGAATAGTTGTCACCTTTGCCAATTACTTGGCGAACTGAATGTGACATAAAAGGTCTTCTTGACATCAAATGCAATTACAGGTGTCTTGAAAAATTGTTTGTTTTTAATTCTTGATACAAAGTTAGATAAAAAGTGATTACTATTACAGGCCAATGATTATTATTAGACCCTTATGATTCTACACTGCCCTTTTACTTTGGAAAAAACAAAACAACATCACTACAAATTTTGTCTGAAGTCCTAGCTCAGCTTCTCTTAGGCTACAATTCTATGCACACTTTTTTTGGAACGCAGCCCCATTGAACACAAATGCAACTTACATCTTAGTAGGCATACATAGGATTGCAGAATTAGGAGGTTGCCCTGCTCCATCATTCAGCTCAACGGCTGATCATCTGAAATGCCAGGCTGCTGGTGAAAGAACTATCATATGGCCTGTCACCAGGATGATCACGGACCAAATCAGTGAAGCCAAGTAAGAAGGGGCCATGTGACCATATTGCCACAGCAATGGGGATTGTCTCCCACCTATGTTCCAGCAGGACATCCTTGAAGTGGGTGGGATCAGAAGTAGGAGGGTGCAAAACTTGCCTGTAGGTATTTAAAGGTAGGCAAGCCAAGGGGGACTCCTCTGTGGCTCTTGGTGTACTCAGGAGGCTGGAGAACAGAGAGAGAGAGAGAGAGAGAGAGAGAGAGAGAGCAGTACTAACTTGTGCAGGAAACAGGCAGGCCAGTGGGCCCAAGCAGCATCCAGTGCAAGTTTGGGGCCAAAAGCGGCACAGCCCAAGGCAAGGGAAAACTTTTCCCCTCACCTTATGTTGTGCTGCAGCGGTCCCAATGGGTCTGTTCAGATCTGTTCCACTTGACACGATGGTGCAAATCTGAGCAGCCTGGGATTGCCCTGGGCCACCCGGGAATAGGGTTAGGATCTGGCAGTTATGGCCCCACCTCCTGCTCCCCACCCACCTATTCATGGTCCCCCTACCCCAAAACGCCTCCCCCCTGCCTCCACCCCACCCTCTGCATGGCCCCCCCAGACCCTGTGTCTGCCGAGCTCAGCAAATGCAACTCATCCTTTCCCTGAGGCCTGCATTGGCATGGGGATCTCCCCAACGAGTGGCGCAAAAGTGCTTTACCTCACTTTTGCAACACTCCCGGGCTGGCGCAGGGGACTTGCAAGGGCCCAAGTAGGATTGTGCCCAGAGTGAATTAAACCCTTTCCCTGTGATTGCTATGGCCAGGAGAAACAAGGGCTGCGTCCCATATTAGCCTTGTTTAATGATACTTGCAGCTGCTCCTTGTTGGGCCTTGAACCCCCTTTTTCTCAAACATGAAAGAGTCGGTCACTCATTCTCTGAGAAAAAGAGAGACCACACCAGCTGTGAGCTGTGCAGACAAAACAAATGGGAAAAACAGCTGGACAGCGGAGGAGCTTTGAAAGAACGTCATCAAACAAAACCTAGAGCAGCCCACTTCTTTTGGTGAGATTCTCATGAACTTTTGGGGGAAGTTGATTAATTCTCTTGAGACAGACTGGTTTTGATCAAAATGCGTCAAGAATGAACCCACTCTCTTTCCCACTTCTACCAGCTGTTCCCCCACCCCACCCCCCATCAATTTGGGCTGGTTACTCATCCCTGCTCCATGCATTCAGTGAACACCTAGGGGGAAAATAGGATCGTGCCCAATAGCCACTCCCCCAACATTCTGCAAGTTCAATGTTTGGGTAAAAGTGACTTGCAAGTAGGGCTCCTTCATGGAAGCAGGAGCTCTGATCTCTCAACTGTTCCTCATTGCATGTACATATACAGCTGCATGCACATAGAGCCCTTCACACAAACGGACATTAGCAGATGTAGCCAGCAGTCCCACTGATGTCAAGGGTGTAGTCAGCAGGCATCATCCCATTCCCACCTCACGTGTTATTTAAAGTGATGAGGGAGAGCATGAGAAAAGAGCCTTAGGGCCCAATCCTATCCCAACTTTCCAGTGCCAATGCAGCCCTACCAATGGGGAGTGTGCTGCATCCTGTGGTGGGGAGGCAGTTACAGAGGCCTCATCAATGTAAGGGAATATTTTTCCCTCACCTTGGGGCTGCATTGCGGCTGCATCAATGCTGGAAAATTGGATAGGATTGAGCCCTTAGTCTTGAAACAGAATGTGGCACAATTTGGCCTTCACAGAAAATGTAGGCAAGGCAGTAGAGGCCACACTCCTAATAAAAGCTTTCGGGGAAAAAGATTGAAATAATGCTCTATGGTAGTGGTTCCCAACCTGGGGTATGTGTACCTCCAGGGGTACTGGCCAGGACCTTTAGGGGTACTTGAAAAAGAATTGAATAATGGCGGGAAAAGTTAAGTCTGTATTATAATGCCTTGTGGGGCTGGCAAGGCAGAAGGAAGGCACCAGCTGAAAGCTCCAACAACTGCTGGTTTCTGGTCATCAATTTTGGTATTATCAGATATGGATCAGTAGTTGAAAACATACAAATGTTAAATAGGAACAACTATATATTAATTACAAAATATTCTACTAATATGAGGTATACATCGAAATGGGCTGCCAAGGGGTATGCAAGTGGAAAAAAAAGTTGAGAACCACTGCTCTATGGGATCCACTCCTCCATATATATAACTGAAAGTTATACATGCAAGAGAATTGAATTGTGCCTGGTTCTCTAAAATTGTGGGCAAATATCTGGATATATGAGCTGTCTGTAACCATAATCTTTAGTCAGCAGTTGGTGGCTTTTGTGCAATGAAGCCTATTTAGCTCCAGACAAATGTCTCATAGCAGGTTACAGGAGACAAATTGTGAGTGCAATACTAACTTGCGCTGGAACCACCAGGCTGGCTGGCCTGGACTGTATTCAGCACAAGGTAGGTACCAGCTGGAGGACAACATGGGGTAAGGGGATATTTTTTCGAGCCCAAACCAGCCCATGGGGCTACTCAGATCTGTGCCTGCTATTTCACAACCCATGTAAGGCAGGTTGGCCTGGGTTAGGATTTGGCCTGCACTGCTATGGCCGGTCCCATACTCCACCCATTCCTGATTCGCCCTCCCCCACTCAAAAATGTGCCCTTCTCGTCTCCTTAACAGCCTCCTGCCACCTTTTCCCAATCCCTCTCGCCTTGGCTGGTGCAAACTCAGCCTTTCTGGCACTGGATCTGGCCTTAGGGAGGTCACACCTCCATGCTGGTCAGATCAGGCCTTCATGCTGGCCTCTTCAACTCCTGTCTTGTCTCAGACATACTTTAAGGCACATTTCTGACACTCAGACACTGGCACAGGGCGTTTGCATCAGCTTAAGTTAAGTTATGGACCACACTATGCATGTATCATGTGTGAGTTGGCCACAGGCCTCATATTGTTGCACAAAATTTTCCTACTTAACACATCATTTTCACGATTGTGGTGTCTTTTGAGTTAATGAACATGAAACACATGATATCATATGTGTAAAATGTAACTTTGTTCTGGAAAACTAACAGATGGATTTAGAGATTTAGAGTTGAAAAATAAAATCAATTCAGCCCTGCTTTCAATTCTGTCCTTGTTTCCACTTGCTCAATATTTCACCATATTTTCAGTTTTATTTGAGTGCTAGAAACCTTTTTCCCCTAATAAATGAAGAATGGGACCTTTGGAAGTCCTATAATAGAAAAGATTGTACAAAGAGGCCTTATAGTTATACCTCAGAGACCTGATGTTTCCCAACCCTGTGTTGTAACTGACAACAAACATGGTTATGTTTTACTGATAATTTCAGACTACCTGACAGGGAGGCGATCGCAGAAGGATGCCTCAGGTATTACTAAATTAAATCCCACTGACTTTAGTTCCCTGACATAATAACCAAGGTTCTAATTCCTTTCATGATTCCTTTACCACATAATTCTGCATGCTTGATTTTAATGCCCACTGATCTTAAGAAGTAAGCATAGGGAGAGATAGGGGTTAGAAAAAATGCAAACAATGTCACAGAGGTGGATTGAGATTTTATACACACACACACACACACACACACACACACACTCATAGCCATTCGTGTGTGTGTGTCTCCACAAAATTCAAGAGAATGCACCCTGACCCCAAGGGTCTTATTATCTGAAACCTGACCATTGGAGACCCCTGCCTTAAGAGTTTAGAGGCTCTCCAGGTTGTATCCTGTGTTCAGGATCCAGAACTCTTGCACAAGAGGCTTTTTTCCTATCTGCTTTCTGTGTGCCTCAGTGCAAGGATTTATTGGCTCTATATAAGCCTCTGATTTAGTAATCCTTTGCTGAATGGGGAAATAATTTAGAATAACAAGAAACTCTTCCTTCCTAGGAGAAACAGGAGATGTACAGGAGAAACACTGTACATCTTCTGGTAATCTCGGAAATCTTGGAAATCTTGTGGTGTTGAGAATGGGCTATTATGAATCCATAGAGAAGAATTATCAAGCCACGTCTTGATTTTGACGGGATACTAGAATCTAATATTAGCAGGACTCCATTAATCAATGGTTTATATTATTATTATTATTATTATTATTATTATTATTATTATTATTATTATTTTATATATATATATATATATATATATATATATATATATATATATATATATATATATATGTATATGTATATGTATATGTATATGTATTATGTATGGTTTGAATGTTTTGCTTAAGCCAATGTTCTTTCTTTCCTCGTTCTAAAATTTCATTTCATGCTCCTGGGATTTCAGAGCCCATGTCCATATAAAAGCAATGTAATTGTCACTGCTGCTTTCTGTCCTCTTGAGTGTGTCTCCATTGGCCAGGCATGAGTTTCATCTTTTAAGCTGCCTGAGTTATGGCTTGTTGTGGTGATGTACTGTCAGATATATATCTCATCATTGCCGTTTGCATATGTGTGATCTTGACATGTTCTGTAATGAATCTGAGCTCTTCTCAGAAATGGGAAGGACACAAGGTTATGGGGAAGTTCAATATATGATAGTTTTCCAAACTGTTCAGAAATGTGGTGGAGGTCCTTGAAATAAGAAAAAATTATCAACAGGGCATAATGATTGACATCACAAAACCAGATTCTCAACTGGGCATAGCTAGTAGCAGTCATGTTCACAGGAAACCAGTTAGCATTGTATGATCATAAGACCGGAAAAGCAGCAAGTTATAGTGCTGAAAGGAAATGTAAATTTTACCTCAGTTCTTTCAAGGAGCTCTCTCCCTCTCCCAAAGCAATGACCTGCAGGGAAGGTTTGCTTGCCCTATCATATGGGTGACTAACCCAGGCCCTCAGGACTCACAAAACATTGGAGAGGGACACAGCTTAGTCATAAAGCACACTTGCATGCTGAAGGTCCCAGGTTCAATCTCTGGCATCTCCAACAGAAACGAGTATTCCTGCTTGAGACCCTGGAGAGTAACTTTCCGTGTTGACGATACTGAGGTAGATCGATCAATGGTCTGTTTCGCTGTGAGGCAGGTTCATATGTTCATGTGGGGCTTAAGAACCTAATCAGCAGAAGATATCTGCTGATAGGACCACCTGGAAACTCAAAATCTGGTAGACTCTCATAAAAATGATATCTGATCTCAAGGTCTCCATGCTGAGGCCCTGCAAGTTTGCAGGACTTGATGACATCTCATGAGGACATAAAAGATCCCTGTCTCATAGGATATTAGAAAAAGATAAGGGCCAACCCAGTGGGCACCTTGTTGAGAAAAATTGCTTTTGGAGCAGGTATCAGCTCCAAAATGGAGAATATGCAAAATTGGTCAGAATTTTTATCAATATCCTCCTCAGCTGCATATGAATTATGTTCAATTGACAAGATGGATTTCTTCCTGGGCTTCAATTTTGATTTATTTTTGTTTTTGACTGTTCCTAATCTGATGTGCACAATTTGCTCACCAAGTTGCTGTTATTTCTTTCCCAAGCACTAAAATATTGTTTACCATAACTTGCAGTGTAATTGAAACCGATTCTTCTTTTGAAGCAAGTCGGAGGTATTATTCTTGAATCTTCTTTAATCTCCACTTTTTGTACTCTACGACCGATCAATGCCTTGTTTCTTTACTATAGTTACAATAATTTGCTAGCATACATTAACTAGTAGATTTTTCTCAACATAGTGGTTTCCAGTCTTTGAGGGAAATGGGCTTATCCATCTGAATTCTGAACTTCTGGTCACATACATTTCTGACTACTTGTTACAGATGTTTAAGCTCCATTTTGGACTATGACTAGGCCAATCAAAGAGTTTTTATGCTGGAGGAGCAAACACTCCCCTTTATCCTTCACCGTGCAGATCCTGGTGAATGTCCTTCTTTCTTTGAGGGGGGAAAAGGGGAGAGCTGTGCAAATCAGATGTTCATATGACGCTCCCATATCATATGTGACATGTCCAAAGGCACACAAAACAACCACCTTCCTGAGACTGCTAGGGTGTTTTGTGTACCCTGACTTGAGCTCCAAGTGGAAGAGAGCTGAGATATAAATGAATAAGTAGTAAGAGAATAATTGGCTGCTCCTGCACCACATGAAGACTGAATAATTTGTAACTATCTGGACCCCTGTCAATAAATTGCTACTCACTCGTCCCTTGATAAATATGATTTGTAAGTATTGATCCTCCGTTCTTCTCATCTGCCTTGGCTCTTGGGTTGCTTCAAGGCCTAAGATGGACTGGAGTCACCAGTATTAAAGCAATCAGATACACCAATATAAAAGAAATCAGATAATGATAAAATTACCTGATGAAGAAAGAAAATGATATTGTATTTAAGTTTCATGTCAATGAAACTAAGAGTTTACCTGTAGTCTTGAATACATTGATCACTGAGCACAGGGGAGAGAAAAGAAATGAAAAAGTACCTCCCACAAAATGTGTAGGAAAATGGAAATAAATTTTCAGTATAAATGACGATTATGAGTGTACGGATCTGAATGTGAGGGATTTTAGTTTTTGAAAAACTGTCATTTCCAGAGTTATGACATTTGCATTTTGAATCAAGACCCAACATTTGATGCCCAAGCTCCATTTGGATAACAATGTCGGCATCTTAGTTGTAAGATTCCAAATGACAAAACTCTGATTCTGTTGTTGGAACTGGAGTTTAGCCAAAGGTTCATGATTCTGATTTCAGTGATTAAAATTCACAGACGTTTATTGAATTTGAATGCAATTTCATTTTAGCTCCAACGAATAGCACAAGTTGCAATGGCTGGGAACCACTGTGTTATCCAATATCTGATAACTTAAGGGAAATTATTAACATAGTATAACAAGTTTTTGGTTTTCTAAATTCTTAAAATATGGAAACTGGGGGGGGGGGATACATCCAATGCTTCTAACCATTAGTCAGTATTTCCCAGCACCCATGTCTCTTTTTATCAAGTCACAGGTAGCTACCACTGAAACTTGCAGAGAGTCTAATCAGATAAAACCCAACACAGTACTTACAAAAATGTCAATGGTGATTAGTGGTGAATGAATGTCTGCAAATATTCAAATAGGCTATGACATGTCCAAATTCACCAATCAAATGTTCAATCAGAAATGTCAAATTCAGCATTGAAATCTATCTTCAACATTCAAAAGCTTTAGACTTACTGGCATCTCTTGATGGTATAGTATTTATCTTGGCTGGTTTCAGATATGGGCAGCCCAACCAGACTGATGCAGCCATGCTCCCGGAATGCATGTTGTATTCACAGGGAGCAATCCCAGAAGTTGGGATAAGGGGTAAGAGAACACTTGCATCAGCAATTTTGTTGGTGCAGGTTCAAGTTGGTGCAAGTTCAAGTGGGCTTGGGACAGTGAATTGAGATCAGAAAGGGGAATAGGATATTGGTGGCACCACTGCCACTGATACCACCCCCTTCTTAGCCTCACTTTGTCCCACCCCTCCCCAGTCTCCATCCAATTCCTCCCTCTCCCACCTCCTGTCCTCCCCCTATGCTGACATACCAGTATTGGGGGTCATTGGCGGAACACTTGTGGCAGCAGCTTAGCTGCACTGAATGTTGTGTTTCGTTTTGTGATGGCCGTAAAGTGCACTGTGCCACTGGAACACAAGTTCTGGCAGCACAGCAGCCCAATAGGATTGGGCCCAATTTCTCATAAATTATCTCATGCTAATCATTACACATAATGTTTAGTGCTGACCGAGGCGCAATACCATTGCATAATATTGATCAAATGCAATCAGACTTTAAAAAAAAACACCATTAGATGTCCACTGTTATCAAACACTATTGTATGCCAATAATCAAATACTATAAAATAGAATGTGCTAGTGGTTTTCAAACTGTTATCTCAGGAATCCTGGGTTCTTTGGACGCTTATGGGAGGTTGTTAATGAGAAGATTAAAAATGATGAAGAAAGCTCTCCACAAGACAACTTGCCCACCATATTGACTTCCTCTGCAGTGTGCAACCACAGGGGATCCAGATTCTTGCTGCTACTTGTGCAGTGTGTAGAGTCCATTCTGTCAAACTCCTGGACAGAATGCAGGACATTCAGAGGCAGGCCATGCTCTCCTACTTCAGAATGCCAGATGCAAGGGAGGGCACCAGGATGCAGATCTCTTGTTATCTGGTGTGCTCCCTGGGGCATTTGGTGGGCCACTGTGAGATACAGGAAGCTGGACTAGATGGACCTATGGCCTGATCCAGTGGGGCTGTTCTTATGTTCTTACTGTCAGAATATAGGTTGTGAGCCTTTTTCACTGCACATTGCCTCTGCTGATCAGTGAGAAAAGGACACCTTTTGGTTAATCACAGAGTTAATTAATCACAGGGGGAAAACACCAGGGCAGAGAATGGGTGCTCCTCTAACATAACTGTTTCCTTCAAAGCTTTCCCTTTCCCACTTGCACTCTGGTTACTCTAACAGCTGCTTTTCTTTTGTGTGCTTCTTTGTATGCGTGTCTTACCACTGTCAGTGCACAGTTGCAAAACTCTGTCCAAAAGAAGCTGCCTGCCCACTGCCTCTAATCTAGCTATGTTCTCATCTTCCATCAGGAATCGCTACTCGGTGGCTTATGCAGCCCAGAAACCCTGGCTCCTGAATGCAACTGTGGAGGAAAACATTATCTTTGGGAGCCCATTTAATAAACAGAGGTAATGTGCAAATGCCTACACTACAACAGCAAAAGTCCCTAGGCTTCTTACTCCTCTCTCTGGTAAGGCTAGAAGACACAGTGGCGTGCAGATGAGAGGCTACAACACTTCATAGAGGGAATTTTTCGCATGAAAACAACTTAGCACTTAGTTCAAAATGGATGGGCAGCTCATTCAATACAATTTTGCATCTAGTTATTTTTCCTGATCTTTCAACAGGTATAAAACCGTCACAGATGCGTGCTCCCTACAGCCTGATATTGATCTCTTGCCCTTTGGGGATCAGACAGAAATCGGAGAAAGGGTAAATCAAGAATCAAGAAATGATTACTCTAGTTTGGCCTCACTGAACCCATTAATGAAGCTGTTTTCAGTGAGCTTCAGTGAAGCTGTTTTCATCAACCTGAGTTGCCTCCTCGGTAGAAATCTCCTTGAGATTCACAGTTTTTGCTGTTGTCCTGCTTTTAGCTTCCACATTCTGCAGATCAGACTGACTGCTGTCATCCCCATTCTCTACCACTGTGGCTGCCGCAGGTTCCTCACCATGACAGTGCATGGCTTCCGCAGCTCTGAAAGACCATGGAAATAGGGTCTGCTGGACCCCAAAGTTTAGAGGCTTCCTCAGGCAGTTCCAGGGCAGGCATCTTTCAAGAATTTGAGGGGGGGGATGAGACTTTGAGGAATGTGGTGAGGCAGCCATGCGTAAGCTCAGTGACTTGTCAGAAGACGGGATTTATGACCTACTGGTTGTTTGGGGTTATTTTATTCCCTGACAAATATTTCCATGATTCCAACACTCTCTAGGTTTGACTATCAATGGTCCTAACTGTACAACAAATTGTTTAATGCAGTGGTTCTCAAACTGTGGGTTCATGACCCACCATTTTTGGTGGTTTATGAAACTGACAGGGCCGATTAGGTGATATGCATCAGGGGTTAAACAAGCTGCTACTTCGGGAGGGGAGGAAGCACTGCTGTTCAATCACCAATACAGCCGAACCCCTTGGCATTTATAAATCAGGCAGTAGCCTTTATGGCCTTTGAAAAGATTGAGAACTACTAGATTAAAAAATATTGAAGATTTTTTTAAATTTTGGGGTCTTTTTTTAAACCTTTTTTAAAAAAGTTTTGAAAAGTAGACATTTTTCAAAGTATAGTCAATAAAAACATCACTGTGTTTATTCCAGAGACTGATGCGGTCTGTTTTGTTCATTAGGGAATTAACTTAAGTGGGGGCCAGCGGCAGCGCATCTGTGTTGCTCGAGCACTCTACCAAAACACCAACATTGTCTTCCTGGTGAGCTGGTTTTTATATCTTAAAAAGGACACAGCATGACCCTTTCTTCCTCTCCCCTTTTTTTGGTATTTAAGTTTCCAGCCATTTATTCAGACTGAAATTAACACTCAAAACTCCGCTTGGAATTCTTGGGAAAAGGTGGCATATTTGGTTATTGACATTTTGATGCTTGACTCTGAATTTCCCTGTTGAAAGCAAAAGTGAACTCTAATCCATGAGAGCCTCTGCGATAATATATTGGCTACTTTTTGAGGTGCCACAAGACTGTTGGATTTTAACGCTACAGTGTAACATCAGGAAATCTCCCTATCATCACTTAGATGTAGAGAAGTGGTTCTCAAACCGGTGGATTGCAACCCACTAGTTCATGCAAAGGGCTGCACAGGGCTCCCTGCACCTCCTGAAGCCTCCAGCAGCCCTACCTATGTTAGTGAAAGCACCCCCTTGCCTCCCCTTAGCAATGTGATCCTGCGGATCATGTCACTGCCCTTGCCCCTCTCCTGCAAAGACTTACTTAGGGAGTACTTAGGGTGTAAATCTCCCTAAAAGTTTGAGAATTACTGCTGTAGAACACAAAGCAGTCTACACATTAAGGCAGAGCTGTTGTCATGCAGCAGGTCAGGGTGTGTGCTGTGAACCAAGAACCTTCTGGCTCAAATCTTCACTCAGCCATGAAATTCCATGGGGAATTTTAATCAGGACCATAGCAAGACAGAAAAGGGTTAAAAGGCTCTGCTTCATGCATTGCGATCCTGATCACAAATAGGAACCCAGTACCTATTTTAATAAAAAAATTAAAAATGGAGGGCTATACTACACATCTAATGTAATAAAGTAGTGTGGCCTTGGACAAGAGATCACCTGTTCATAGCTCAGCCAATATTTGAATGGAGGTATGGGTTCATTGTTCCCTTCCTGTGCACCATAATCCTGATCCTGATTGCTCCTCTTTAAGTAAAGCTGGGGGAGGAACCAAACTATGCAATCAACATATTGTGTAGTTTGCCCCTCAAGTCAAAACTAAGCAGAATTCCTTGTGTAGATGGAACCCTCATCAGATGACATTGAAAGGTCCAGCATTATGGCTTGTCTGAGAACAATAAAGATGAGATCAGCAGAGTCCTTGTCTTCATGTCGGCCCCTAACTGTAATAAACAGAATCAACTTTTAGTTGGCTGGTTTTTTATGAGATATTTATTGTGAACAAGTCAAATCTAATTTCTGATGTGCTTTTTCTTTCTGTATCATTTTAGGATGATCCATTTTCTGCTTTGGATATTCACTTGAGTGATCACCTAATGCAAGAGGGTATCCTGAAGTTCCTCAAGGATGACAAAAGGACACTTGTATTGGTGACTCACAAATTGCAGTACTTGCCACATGCTGACTGGGTAAGAAAGCACTTGCCAGTATATTATTTCCAGTGTAGAATGTTATTTATTTGTTATCACATCTATTGGTTTTTCATGATGGAACTTAACCGTAGACCATGTACATAGTAGCTCCCCAGCAGTCTTCCTCCAGACACTGACCAGAACCAGACCTACTTAGCTTCAGCAAGATGGCTGCATTATGTGTCCTCAGACCATAACCTAGATTGTCCTGCTGGATTAGATCAAACTAGATCCATCTGGCTTAGCACTGTGACTCCAACATCATTCAGCCAAGTGCCCACAGGATGCTTGCATGCAGAGCAGAACAGAAATAGCCATTCCCTGTCTAGTCATTTTTTTCCAATACCTTATAAACAGGAGTGGAACCTCCATATTGAGAAGTCTTTCTACTTCTTGTACTTAACTCCAAATGATAGACTTGTCCTGCATGAATTTCTGACTTCTCTTTCAAAAATATCTAAAGTAGGGACTATCACCACATTAGTTATGTGTTGCAAGCAAATTTGGGCTGTAATCCTATCCACATTTACCTGTTAGTAAGCCCCATTCATCATAATGGGGCTTATTTCTGAGTATACATGTGTAGGATTGGGCTCTAGTTCTTTTATCTTGTCCTCAACCTGTTATCAGTCAAATGTCAGTGGACATTTCTTCTGAATTCTAATATTCTGAGAAAAAGAAAAAAAGCATGATTTCTCTTAATATATTTGCTTAACCCAATTCATAATATTTGGATCACTCTCAGATCCTTGTTAGACTGTCTTTTTATTAATTCAGATGTTATGAATGGACTATAATTTACACATTTGATCCCTCACCTGTGCAATCCTATGCACATTTTCTCAGAAGGAAGCCCCACTGTGTTTAATGGGGCTTACTCCCAGAAAAGTTTATAAAATTGCAGTCTTACTTGATGTTGGTTGAGGGTATCATGGAAGACCATGTACAGGAGACATACTTCCATGAAAAGGGATTTCTGCGTTTTCAGTGCTTCTTTCACATAGAAATAGCTGCCCTCTGTAAGTTCTGCCCTCTGCCACTATCACTCATATGAGTGACAAATTACAGGCATGCATTGCTTAAGGACTTTCTGCCTAAGGACAGACTGCATATAGCTTGCAGCAGAGTGTCTGTTTACACAGCAAAGAGTCTTTTAATGCAAAGAGGCAATCAGTCTTCAGTAGCCTGCACAATGAGTGTCTGGCAGGGGGTGTCTGTTTACCCAACAAAGGCACTGGATTAGACTGAATGTTCACTTAAAGATGGGGATCCAAGAACACCTGTACAGGGGTGAAGGCTGATCTATAACTAATAAATTGATCCTGAGCTTCAGGGTGCATTGTTGGGTTCCAAGTCAACTCTAAAATAGGTTGGTAATAAACATTTTGCCTGAAAATTGCTTTCAAATAGATTATCCTGCTTTCTTCTCACTTGTTGCCTCCTGTCATGGACAGTTGTGATACTTGCAGGAGTCATAACTAAGTAATGGTGTAGATGTAGAGACTCTGAATGACATGAACAAAAGTTGCATGCCACCTCAGGGTTATTATAGGGGTCTGGTGTGCCAGTTTAGTGCATTCCTCCCTCACAAACTGTGTGCTCATTTCCTGGTAGTCTGGAATCACAGAACAATTAGAAAGTCAGGTGGGCCTTTAGGAGCTACCCATCATACCATAAACTGTTGGATGCGGAATTTCAAGTGGAGTGCATTGCAAAAAAACTAGAGCAAAATAGCTCCTTTTGTTCAAAAGTTATGGCCAAAAAACCAAAAAGAAAAAATGCATGGAGCCCTATGGAAAGTGAAAGTGAGCTGTATCGTACATTTACTCGTGAGTAGGCATACTTGCCATAGTCCGTTGGAAAGGGTAGGCTGAGAGGAATCCAGTGACACCAGAATGGTCCCAATCGAATGAAGGCATCCCCCCAAAAACACCCAAGAAGGAGATCCCCACTCCCTCCCAGCTGCGAGTCTATTGAGTCCGAAGCGAAGCCACGTGGCCACGTTTACTCATGAGTAGGCAAACTTGCCTTAGTCCATCAGAAAGGGCAGGCTGAGAGGACTCCAACAATGTCAGAATGGTCCTGATCCAATGAATGCAGTCCCCAAAAACACAAAAGGGAGAAGGAGGTTCCTCCCTCCCAGCTGCGAGTCTATTGAGCCCTATGGAAAGCGAAGCAACCTCATGGTCACATCGCGTTTACTCGCGAGTAGGCAGACGTAGGCAGACGTAAGCGAGTAGGCAGACGTGCCTTGGCAGATGTGTCAGGCCAGGCAAAGGGGAATGTGAGGACACCAGAATGGCCAGATGGAACTTGAGCACAACAAATGCTCCAGAAGGCAGCCTCCCCCACCCCCCACCCCCACTAAAAAGGACACAAAAAGAGGCTTGAACTGGTAAAGGGAATGTTTTCTATTTTGCACTTGCAAAGTTAGGTGGGTCTTTGTACTGATATGCTAGAAATAGAAGAACTTTAAACTGGGTACTAGGGAGGGCTGGAAATCTCACTGCTTCTTTTTGGGGGTTGTTATTGCAGGCAGACTACAGAGAAAATTCACTTGGTGGAACAGGAGTGGCTCACCCTTATTTAAATATTTCTTTTATTTTAATTTAATCATTTATAATTGTTTATTTTAATTTGCTTGATGATGTCACTTCTGGCCATGACATCACTTACAATGAGTACTGGACAGATTGTCATTCTAAAAAATGGGTCCCAGTGCTAAAAGTCTGAGAACTGCTGCAATAAGGTGTTAGTAAGTTGACACGGGTGTGTGACTCTACAAGTTTTCAAAATCACTAAAATCAGAATTTGGAGAAATAATACCATCAAGTTATATATCAATCAATGCGTAATTTCATGCAGAATGCAATGAAACAAACTACATTGAAATATCTGTGTTCTAACAAAAGGTACAGCCAAAAAACCAGTGGGGGCGGGGCGATGGTACATCACCACACCCACCACCTGGGGTGTTGCCCCACCCACTGAATGGGGTGACGCGCAGGCGTCCCGCACCAGATGACGCGAATCCTAGTGACGCCACTGATTGTGCATTAAACCTCTGAATCATGAGAAGCTAACTTATAGATCAGTGAGGCCAAATTTCTAAGGCAGCAAGTAATGCTTATCTAATTCTCCTCTTTCCTAGATCATTGCCATGAAGGATGGAACGGTGCTTCGAGAAGGGACACTGAAGGATATCCAAACTAATGATGTTGAACTGTATGAACATTGGAAAACCTTGATGAATCGCCAAGACCAGGAATTAGAAAAAGTAATAACAAACCTCAGAGGTGACAATTTAAACTGAGGGGGCTGACCGCACAGGAATTGGGCGTTCTTCCCATGTTCAGACAACTGAGCATTGACTTTCCTCTCTTGAGAGCAGGGGCAGAATGGTCAACCAAGCTTTGACAGCTTATGAGGTCAACTTTGTGCATTTGCAAAACTCCACTGCAGGTAACTGCACAGATGACCACATGATAATTATAGTAACAGATAAGCAACCTGCCCATCCTGTGCTTTCTTCCCACTCCTCTGTTTTCATAGTGCTGTGTTTTTTGAAAAATACTTAACTGAGTGGAATCAGGCACAAGGTATCATTCCTGTCTTTAGCAAATAAACTATAGTATCTTGCGTTCTAACTAGTCCTTGCACAAAAAGTTACATATTTAACATCTTGATGACAGGACATGGAGGCTGACCAAACTGCTCTGGAAAGAAAGACTCTCCGAAGAGCAATGTACCCAAGAGAATCCAAAGCTCAGCTGGAGGATGAGGATGAAGGTATTGGCGATAAATAATGCTTACTTGTTTACTTACTTTTCCCTGTCTGTTTAAGAAAAATGAATGAATGAGCATCATGAAGTCTTAGGATCAAATCCTATCCAATTTTCCAGTCCTGATGTAAGTGTTCCGAAGGGATGTATGCTGCATCCTGTGGTGGGAAGGTAGTTATGGAGGCCTCCACAAGGCCTCCCCACATTTGTTCCCTTGCCTCAGAGCTGTTCAGCACTCTTGCTTTTCAGCACCGGTGCTGGAAAGTTGGATAGGATTGGGCCCCAGTGGCATAGCTAAGGGGGTGCAGGGGGTAGCTGTTGCACCGGGCAACAAGCTTTAGGGGGGCAACAAGCTGAGCTTGACACTAGTGGCCAAAATTGTGAAAAAATTTGGTATGTACAAATAATACCATCATGTTGTATATCATTGGAAAGGTAATTTAATGCAGAATGCAATGAATCAAACCCCATTGGAATATCTGTATTCTATCAAAAGTTATGGCCAATTAACCAGAAAACAAAAATGCAACTGCCTTATGGAAGTTTTTTAAACTCAAAACTGACCCATGAGACTGATTGTTCTGAGAGCCAATGAGATGTTGTTATGATACAGCATGGAACCAATAAGGTGTTAATATGAGTCAGCTCTCATTTCCATGTATCATAACGCAGCTACTCCTGTTAACTGGTAAAGAGGCACTTTTTCAAGTGGTGTTCCTCTTATATTTAGCAGGGGGAGAATAACCATCCCAGCACAGTGTCTCTAACCAATAAGGGGCACACTTTTTATTTATTTACTTATTTTGTCATGGGGGGGGGGGTACAAAATCTTTTTTGATCCCAGGTAGCATATAGATGCCTTAGCTATACCACTGGGTGGGGAGAGGTCGCAGATCAAGTGGGTGGTGAACTGCTGGGGGGGGGGAGGCAGGTTTCCCCCCAATTTGCACTTTTTAAAAAGCTCAGGTGTGATGTCACTTCTGGTTGTGACATCACTTCTGGGGCATCATTTTGGGCTCTGCACCAGGCTACACGTTAATTAGCTACACCACTGTTGGGCACTTATTCATTCATAGATGAATACTTGGGTCTCACTAATAAGATTACACAGGCCAACACACATTTTGCTTTCTTAAGATTACACCATTTTATTACCATTACACCTCATGAGGAAGCTGCTTGAACCATTCACTAATGAGGCTATACTGTATCTCCAAAACTAGATGTGATCGGGCAAAACGGATGCCATTTTTGGAATCGGCGTAAACCACCAAACCACCATAAACCCAAACCACCATAAAGTTTGGGAAAAACTTTTCTGACCCTCAATTTTGTAGGCCTGTGCTATCAAAATTGTTAATTAAAAGTGCTTCTGCAATAGCTAAATTTTGGTGCACAAGTGATCACATTCTGAAGACTAGAATAATCTGAAAATGGAACATTTTTGTACTTCTCTTCATCAGAACTCAAGATGTCTGCCTCTTTACAGTAGCCACCATTCCATCCCTGAGCAAACCAAGATATAAATGGAAGAAATGTTGAGCTGAGAGAGTTCTAAATCAGCTTTGAATTAGAGGAGTGGGGAATTTGCAGTAGTAGCCAGGAAGTAAAAGAAATGATCAGCAACTACCTCTAATTAAGCTAAAAGCAATTGGCAAAATGAATCCTTGCCAGCTAAACAGAAATGTCTTGCCAGGCTTTCAAAAGAAGCTTAAGTGAATCTCTAGGTTCTTACCTTCATAATCTATACTTATGAATCAACTACTGCATACACCTTAGGCTTTATGACTTCTGCATACAAACTTGGGTTGTGCACCCAGGGTCTACGCAGGAAGGATCCATTGCCTGAGCAAAGAGATTATGGTGGGACAAAATGGAGGCATTTTCAGTTTTCTTCAGCCCTACCCTGTGTTATCAGCCTATATTTGTTATTTATTACATTAATGCTCTGCCACCCGGGGTTGATTGTCATTCAAGGAAACACCAAGCTATTATACCAGTTGAAATTATACTGTAGAAAGGATCTGTATACTTATTTATGTGTCTCTATAAGAACTGGTTCACAAATGTATTCGTGTGTTGCTTTCATATACTTGACCACTGTATACCACTGATGGTAGCTAAAGCTGATCATGTGAACTGAATTCATTGAGAAGCATCATGTTGGAAGTAATATGAATTATTCCCTGTGGTGTTATATCTGTGGTGGCTCATTCACATATTCAATTTCACTCAATATTAATTGTCAAGAGATGAGAATGAGCAGTCCTTAAACTGCCAGCATAACTGGGTCTATACAGGTAAATCCTTTCCATGTTTTTGGAATGCCTTGTGATTAGAATACGAAGGGCAGGCTTACCGACTTGTTTAATTTGTGATCTGTCAGAGGAGGAAGAAGAGGAAGAGGACGATGATGATATGTCGACAGTAATGCGGTTCAGGACAAAGATGCCATGGAGAACGTGCTGGCGATATCTCACCTCTGGAGGGTTTTTCCTGCTTTTCCTTATGATCTTCTCTAAACTTTTGAAGCACTCGTTCATGGTTGCCATTGATTATTGGCTGGCACAGTGGACATCAATGAACCAAAGCCAGAACTTGTGTTCCATGGAGGAGCCTGCTAGAACGGTAGGCCAAAGTTTATAGGAAATCCTGTAATCCTGTGGGACAAAGTAAATGTACTAGGATTACATTGGTAGCAAGGGTGTGGGAAGGCAAGTATCAAACCACCTTCTTCTGCAGATATGGATGGAAGAGAAACCTAAATAAAATAAATATACAGCTTAAATATTACATTCAAAATTCAGATTTTGATCACTGAATTTTATGATCTCAACATGTATATTTTGATAATATCCAACATGCTGATTTGAGTGGAATTTTTTTCCTCTCCCCATACTAATCTCAGCACTAAAGTTATAATCTGGTTTAGCACTTCAGTGGCGCTCCCACAGAAACGCACAGCGGATCACGAAACAGAGTTATAGGTCACAAACTTCATTTTTTCCACAGTGCTATAAAAACATCCAATTAATTCAAATAGGAAGTGCCTAGAATATTCAAGCAGAAGTCTTTTGGAACTAAGACCCAGCAGCTGGTGTGAGCTGTTGATATAAGCATGTATTTGAGGGTGTTTCATAATCAAAGGAAAATGATATTTCTTCCCAGGATTAAAAAGTTGTCCTCTTCTTATTGTAATAGACTTGCTATGTAGCAGTGTTCAGCATCCTTAGTGGTGTGGGGATTCTGCTTTGCCTTGTCACGTCCTTGACCGTTGAATGGATGGGCCTCACAGCAGCTAAGAACCTTCACCATAATCTCCTCAACAAAATCATCATTGGACCAATACGGTACTGAGAAAATGAAAAGAGTATGTAGTTTAGTCCAAAAATCAATCCTTTCCATTAAGCCTTTTTTCCCCTTTCATCCAACAGATTCTTTGACACCACACCCTTGGGTCTGATTCTGAACCGCTTTTCTGCTGACACAAATATTATTGATCAGGTGAGCTCCTCAGTTCAGTCTTTCCCAGGATAAAGATGGTGCAGCATTTTCACTAAAAGTACACCCTGAGCAGACACATGTCCGCTCAGGAGTAAATCTCAGAAATGGTCTGCAATCCGCCACGGTAAGTCCCAGGCCAATGATGTGAAAGCCATTTCAATGTTTGGCAGGCTGTGGCCCCTAGCACAAATGTCCGTAGGCCATGAGAGGGCAACAGCAGCCCACTGAACCTGTTCTGTCCTCTGCTGGAGCAGGTAGGAGAGGGCCATGCCCAAGGCATGAGGGGGAAGATCTCAGTGGTAGCTGCTGTCACTGAGATCCTATTCTCCCTTCCCTGCCCAGAGCCACCCCTAGAATCTTCTCAGGCTTACACCAGGAAAAGAGCTGGTCTGGTGTAAGTCTGAGAAGACCCACCGAAGACCAGGTGGGTGGGTGATGTACTGTGGAGAGGGTGGTGGTGTAGTGGTTTGGGAGATGGACTCAGACCTGGAAGATCAAGGTTCGAATTCCTCCTCAGCATGAAGCTTCCTGGGCGACCTTGGGCCAGTCACTTTTTCTCAGCCTCACCTACCTCACAGGGTTGTTGTGAGGGGAAAAAGGAGGGGAGCAACTGTGTATACCGCCCTGAGCTCTTTGGAGGAAGGGCGGTATAAAAATGTGATAGAGAGGTATGTAAAAAAAGATTCTACTTGCCTTTCCTGGGCTATCTGGTCCCTCCCCAGTCCATAATATACAGTGCATACTCTGTCAGCTGTATTGCACACTCTTGGGTAGTGTGAGATAGGACTCTAGGAGACTGTGGTATAAAATCAAAATTTCACTGGTTCATATCGCACCTCTGCCATGAACATGCTATCTTGCCTTAGGTGAACCATTTGCTCTCAGCCTCTACTGCAGTGGTAAAAAAGTTCATTCACACAAAGAAGCTTGGGACAGTTTTGCTTTCCAGACATGTTTGGATTCTGGGACATGGTCTGAAGGCACTTGATGGCTGAAACCTTGCTAGAGCCAAGCAGGTTTGACTCTGGTCAGTGTTTAGAGAGAAGAATTCTTGGAGACCCTGTTGTACCTCCCTGAGTTACATCATGGATGAAAGGCAGGATATAAGTCTAACAAATAAAATAGTGCATCTATCAGCATGTCATTATAATGATTGGAACAGTGGACTGTCATAACGTTTCGGAACTATCTTTGGTGCAGCACATTCCACCTACTCTGGAGTCTCTCTCACGGTCCACTTTACTGTGCCTGTCTGCCATTGGGATGATTTCATATGCCACTCCGCTTTTCCTTGTTGCTCTCGTGCCCCTGGGGATTGCCTTTTATTTCATCCAGAAATACTTCCGAGTTGCATCCAAGTAAGTTTTTTAAAAAAAATTTAAAGGCATTACTGTGACAAGAGTCTTTCCAGTTCATGGCTAAATGTATTCCACGCCACCCCCAATTTACCTGTTCAGGGGGAAAACAAATTGAAATGATGGGGTTAAAATGAGCACCAACTGTCCTTTTGTTTGCACATTACTGCTGCGTTTTTTTTCCTGGTCTGTCTTTTGCAGTTTACATGCCTCTTTCCCTTTGTGATAGGGACCTTCAGGAGCTCGACGACAGCACCCAGCTGCCTCTTCTTTGCCACTTTTCTGAAACAGCAGAAGGTCTCACCACCATCAGAGCATTCAGGTCTGTGAACATGGAGTCCTCAAATTACGTCCATGTTGGGCTTGGGGAATCTGACTCAAACTAGAAAATGAGCCACATTCTGACCAGGTTTCTGTCAAGCTGGAGCGGTGGAGGCTATCAGTAGGCAGTACAAGGAGAAACAAGAGCAGAACCTCTCTGTTGCTTGATTTTTCAACTCTCAGTGGTGTCCAGGTCCTTTCCTTCCTTCCTTCCTTCCTTCCTTCCTTCCTTTCTGTCTGTCTGTCTGTCTCCACATGATAACTTGCAGCCGGGCCAGCCTTGGGAACTGTGGGGTCCAATGCAAAACATTTTTGCAGCCCTCACCTGTGGGCCCCCCTCTTACTGAAATGAGCAGCAATGGTGAGCCTAGGGCTGATCACACCCCACACAAAGCACCCAGAAGTAGGTGGTGTGGTGGTGACATGATTACATCACTATGAAGTTTTGAAATTTGTTGAATTGCAATCACTATAATGTTAGACAGTTTGCACAGGTGACATCTTGAAAAGATCTCCTGCCTCTGTTCTGCTGTACCTTGGCTCCTGTAGTTGCTCTGCTACATCACTGCCATTCAAGATCAGGGTTGCCAAACTTGTTTCATACAGAGGGCTGAATAGCATTCATCATCCCTGCTGAGGGCTGGAAGTGATGTCATTAGGCAGGGAGTGATATCATTAAACAGGTCATAACCAAAAGTCAGCGCTTTTTTCACTTAGGAAATCATTAGCTGCAAATGACAGAAGAGAAAACACACAAATCTGGATCATAGTTCAAGATATGGGAGAGCCCGATTTTCATGTGGGCTGCCCTTTCAGCAGTAACACGTCAGCACTGCTCAGCAGCTGAGAGCTTGAGGGCCAGGTAAAAAGCTTCCACGGGCCACATCCGGCCGCCAGGCCTTATGTTTGACACCCCTGTTCAAGATCATCTTTATTTTCCTGCCTCCTCAGCTGCTAATACTGTTTTCTTCCCTCTCAGGCTAAGGCTACAAGCCTATACACACTTGAATGAAAGTAAGCCCCATGGTACACAACTTACTTCTGAGCAGACATGCCTAGGATTGCGCTTTAAGACTCAAGCAGGTCTTACTTGCAAGTAGACATAGCTAGGACTGTGTAGTAAGGTATACTGAATTCGCCTGCTAGTTGTGTCTTTTTGTCCTGAGTTCATTTTGTGACCATCAAACAGCAATGAACTAGTTAACCACCAAGTAGTCCAATGAGACTGGGATTTTGGTTTCCTTTTACTAGAGGATAAAAGTCTAAAAATGTGCAGAAGATGAGCTGGATGGAGATGAAAAGAGGCCTTTTTAAGTGTGTCAGATTTTCCATGGATGGTGGGGGCGGGAGTGGAGCACAGTTGCCAAAGAGACACCGTCCAAGGCTGGAGGCAGACACTCATTTTAAGGAGAGGGGAAAGTGGTAGGGTGGAGGCATCATGGCCTTGAGTGCACATTTGAGTGCACCAGAATTCATATTTCCTAGCACAGGAATATGCGTCTTGGCTCCTAATAGGATTATAATAATAATAATAATAACAACAACAGGTATTTATATACTGCCTTTCTTGGTCTTTATTCAAGACTTTATTCAAGGCGGTTTACATAGGCAGGCTTTATTTAAATCCCTTATTAAATAGGGATTTTTACAATTTGAAAGAAGGTTCTTTCTTTCAAGAACCACCACATTCAGGTCTTTCATTTCGATCTGGCTTCACATTCTGGCCTCCATCCTCCCACGCTCAGAGCAGATGGAATAGCTCGGCTTCAGCGTGTCAGCTGCTTCAAGGTCGCACGGTGCCGGTGGCCTCGAACTGGCGACCTTGTGGATGTTATCTTCAGGCAGACGGAGGCTCTACCCTCTAGACCAGACCTCCTGCCAGACCTTTGATTACTACAAATTTCTGGAGGAAAAATCCATCACGGATTACAAGCCATGATGTGTATGCGCAACCTCCTGATTTTAGAAATGGGCTATGTCAGAATGCCAATGCAAGGGAGGGCACCAGGATGAGGTCTCTTGTTATCTGGTGTGCTCCCTGGGGCATTTGGTGGGCCGCTGTGAGATACAGGAAGCTGGACTAGATGGGTCAATGGCCTGATCCAGTGGGGCTGTTCTTATGTATAAAGCTTTTGAATGTTCAGAACACTCAACATGCATTGTCTTGTAATTCTTACAACATCCCTGTAAGTCAGGGACAGCTCAATCCTACCTAACCCCCTCCACCTATGAAGCTGCACTACCTGAGTGCATGCTGCAGCCCGCAGGGGTCAGATCCTGGAAGTCTGCCTGGGAGTAAATCACTGCCACCCAAATGGGTCTACTTAGACATGCATCAGCTACTTTGCTGGCCCAAGTCCATGTGGACCCCAGAAGGTGGATCGAGGCTGGGAAAAGGGTTCAATATCAGCTATGCCGATACCAACCCCTTCCCAATCCATCTCCTCCTCTGCCCTGGTCTCCCCCCCCCATTCCTACCCACCTTCTACCCATTGGGATTGGGCCATAAGTATTATTAACCTCATGTTGTAGCTGGGGTTGAGAGCAAGCAGCTTGTTTAAGAGCATTTAGAGCAGCATTTCCCAACCCTTGGTCAGGCTTTATCCCCTTCAGGAGGGTAGCATCCTGATCAGGGATCCATAGGTGCCGTTACTATAGCACTTCCAGGTTTCGCCGCTGCCGCCACCATCACTACCACCAAGCGTGAGTAAGTAACAAACCCCTTTTTTACTTACCCGTGTTTGGTGGCAGCAGCAAAATCCAGAAGTGCCATTCTAATGACACTGATTGGTCCCTGGTTGGGTTGTTACCCTCTTTAAGAGGGTAGCGTTCCAAAAGCAAATGCTGAAGTCTGCCCTGGGGGGATGGAGACCCCCAGGTTGAAAAACACTGATTTAGAGCTATCAAGACAGAGGCAAGATTTGAACCAGAGAAGTCCTGATTCATAGTCCAGTCTCTTAGCCACTAAATTAAAGGGCAGTGTGCTGCCAAGCCATCCATGAGGCCAACTGATGCAGGTTACATCAGTGGCAGATTGCAAGGGGTATGAGGAAGCAGAGGATTTGGAGTGCCTTTCACCGCAACTCTGCCACCACCTCTCTCCAACCTGCTGCCATTGCAGGCCACATTGATCTGCTCCCTGTTTACTCAAGTGAGAAGCAGATCATTTCACTCATCATCATGCTCCTTATGTGCTGATGTGAAACCCAGAAGTGTGGAACCTCCAGTTTCATTTACAGGGACAGCGTGAACGTGCTGTCTCTAAATGAAATTGGAAGTCCTGCACTTCTGGGTTTCATGGTACCCTGTGAGAAGGTTTTGGTGTTTGTTTGTGAGAAGGTTTGTTTTGTTTTGTTTGTAGCCCAGTGGCGGTGGACCTGCGACAACTTTAGGTGGCATTGTGAGTCACACCACCCCTGGATAAGTGTTGTGGTCCTCAACAGGTGTCTCCAGCTTGGATTTGAATTTAGGCCGGGGAAAAAGCAAAAATCTTTCCCTATTTCTGTCCCACCTCTGTACCTAACTTTCTAGCTACTCCAGTGGCAAGGACTGGAGGGAGGAAAGTCTCTGTTCCTTCTCCCTGCTCTGGGGCCTGGCACACTGCTACATTTGCAAATGAAGCAGTAGAAAGGGAGGGATTCAGGGTTTCTCAGTGCGCAGAGGATAACTGCCCCCCCCACAGGCATGTTCAGGATACTGGGAGACCCAAAAGGCATGGCCAAGGAATGTGTTGGCAAAGGGGGTGTAGATCTTCCAAAAAAGAAACCAGTTGTTGCTTCGCTCTCCACTAACATCTCCCTGTGAGGTAGGACATTGATGTCATTTCCATTTCATAGATGGGGTGGACAGATGTGAAGAGCATGAGCTGTGTCCGAGGTCAGCACAGCTGCACCAAAATCTGAAATCTGCCCCAAGTTGGCCTTGAAGGGTTTAGCTGTGATCAAACATTTTTGCTTCTAAATTGTTTCCCTGGTCGCAACAGGCAACATTAAACAAAACTGAACCACAAGCACCCTATTCTTGCAATGTATAATAAACCAGCAAAGAGCTTTTCATCTGCTTCCACCAGTCCAGGCGCACAACCCTGACATTTATATAATGCAGTCAGTCTCCTGCCAATGTTTACCGGCTTCTAAACATCACTGTAGCACCAGTGCGCCTGCACGCCCAGCTGAAGCAAGGCTGCATCATGATGAAATTTCTCTGTGCTGAGTGTCAGGATGGAGGGAGAGATTTTACATGAACACAGGCCACAGTCAAACAGTGCTCGGTTAGCCTGCCAAGCAGGCAAACACAGCAAATGTGTGCTGTTGGGCCCAAAACATCCTTTATTCAAGTCAAACATGGGACCCTGACTCTTCCCATGCTCTAGCTGATCTGTGTCAGACAGCCTTTGGTTTGGGTAGGATGGAAGTAGTTGGAGAGGTGAAACAATGCTGGGTTCTCCTCCACCCACCTATTCCGAGGCAACAACAGTGAGCATGAAACATTGGAATCATGCCCTGCCTGACTCTGTGGAGGGGGCTGCAATTTTGCCCTACCCCTGGGGAGAAAGGTAGGTGGCTCCAAGTTTGGGTGTCGCTGGCTGGAGCCAGATTGAGCTGGGCACAAGGGTGGAGCTTACTTGGGCGCTGCTCCATGTTGCGCTGCTCAGCCTGAGGTTGACACAGTTAACCACCCACCTTCCCAGTTTTTTTTTTACAGCATAGGATTAGCTGGTCATTTCAGGGCCAAGTAGGAACTTTTGTGTTCTTTCCAAAGTGGTGTAGACAGGGGGACTTTGTCACCTCCTTCATTCTGTGACAGTGTTAGTTGCTTCGGGGTTAGCGGTTGGGCAAAACCTGGCAGGGGCAGTGCAGAGCAGGGAGGAAGACGGTAGGATTGATGAGTAATAGCCAGGGGAAGAATGGGGGCTTGATTAAAATCCCTTGGGGGCTGTATGGCACGGGAAGAGTGGTCAGACCCTCTGGGCTGCATCTGCACTCACATCCTCATAGGCTCTTTGGTTTGGAGAAGGTGGAATGGGGATGGAGCTTGCTTATCCCTTGGCAGGTAGAGCTCACTGCTCTCACCAGTGGGGCATTAATGGCATTAAGTATCCTGATGGAAGAAGCAATCAGATGCTTGTAAGATGACAGGTGTTCACCTCCACCTAAATGGGAGCAAGAGTTGATGACTGAGTGTAAAAAGAGAATAAAAAACAAGCAAGACAGAGATGGAATGGGAAAACTGAAGACTAACAGCAGGACTCTTTCAGGTGCAGAAGTGGCTCTCTGGGGAACTCCTGTAACCTCTTATTGCTTGTAGGGTGCATTGCCTCCATTATTGCCCAGCCCATATGTTTGAAAATAAACTAGATATGACAAAGACTTTGAATGCTTTCAATGATCTCCTCTACCAGAGAAGCCAGGATCTAGGTAGTTTATAGAACTCCTGAAACTTCTCACTAGTCAGGGCAGTGAGGAGCATATTTCAGCTCTCCTCCTTTTTTTTCAGTGTGACCAGATGCAGAGGCTGCTATATTTTTAACTGTTGCATAGAAGAGGGAATTTTTGAAGGTGTCGGAGTGGAAAAAGCCATACAAGTCCATCTTCCTTTCCATTTGGATTACCCCTCCCCTTTCCTTTCCCCTTCACTTTTAAAGAAACCCAAGCAACAGTGAAAAAAGAAAGGAATGGGAGGGACCACTAGCATGACCCACTTTCAGTCGGCACACAACCCACTTGTGAGTTCAGATCTCCTGTTTGAAGGCCAGGTCATTGGGAGACAAGGACCTTATGCACCAATATGGATAGGGTTCAGCTGAATGGATGGAATCATGAGCCTGTTGTTCAGGAAGTTTGTCCCAGTGAACTAGAATGAGGTAATGTGTTTTGATTGGGATGGTGGTAGATAGCAGAGCAAGCAGTTATAAGGGCTACATTGGAGGAATCAGAGAAACAAAGGCAACAATGGATGAATGTGAACAAAACAGCAAAACTTTTCACATCAGTTTTTTTCAAGCACTTGACACAGCCTGCCTCAAGCTGTGTGATCCATTTGCTTGGGCTGCTGCAGTTTCACAACCTGAGGTTCTTTGCTCTATTGTGCATGTTCTAATGTCAGGATTGTGAGTCACGTAAATGATTACGGTAAGACTTTTTTCATTGTTTGCAGGCACGAAGCCCGATTTAAGCAGCGTATGCTGGAACTGACGGACACAAACAACATTGCATACTTGTTTCTATCAGCTGCCAACAGATGGCTGGAGGTCAGGACGGTACGTACGGCCTAGTCTCTGCCATGGTTTTGAAACCTTAGAACTAAACAGTAACTTAGTCTGATGTAGGACCCAGGTGAAGAATTATCATTGGGACGCATCTGGCACTGTTACACAGCAGTTTCGTATACGTCAATCCTTAAAATAGCTTGGGGCTCTTTCTGTTGTTTCATTTGCTGCTCTTGGAGTGACTATCCTTCAGAAGAGATTCGAGCAGCAAAGTGCAGGTAGCAGGTCTCTGGCAAGAGTGTCAGAGCAAGCCTATGCATGAATTCAATGGAGTTTACTCCCAGGTAAGCATTTATAGGATTGCAACCAAACTGGCACTGAGTTTTGCCTAAAGACAAAATCTGAGGAATATTCATTCATTCATTTAGTGGTTTTAAAGTTAATATGTATGGTTTTTTAATCCCACGTCCCTATTCCCAGTGGGGTCTTCAAGGTGATTTACAAAACAACAACAAAAACATGGTATTTAATGAAACATCAGAAATAAAACAAATTTTAAGCAGTAATTAAAACAAAATCAGACCAATCATTTAAAAAAAACTAGAAAAACCAACACTGACATAACTAAAATGACTCCTGAACAAAAAATGTCCACCAGCTGGCAATGAATTAGCAATGGGAGAGAGGGGGCAAATTGGTAGCATGCTTCCAAATGAGAGGACATACACTCCCCACACACAGTTTGGATAATTATATTTGGCTGAGGAATGCAGGGAAGTCCATAACCCCAAATCCTATCCTTGAAGGCCAATTCTCTTGGTATACCAGACTTCCCCCTTCCCGCTCCCGGTGCAAAGGTCTGCAAAGCCGCCCCCTGTGAGATGCCACCCACTCCATGCACAAAGCCTCCCCCACCTCCAAAGCATGATGAAGCCTCGCACAACCATAGGACCAACTGGAGAAGAATTAGACCACTTCCCTTCGGTCTTAAACTGCACTTCTGAAAAACCAGAAGTGCCATTTTCAACTGTGTCAGGAACCTCACTGAGGCTTTCCATGTAGTCCTAAAGTAGCGTGGGCTCAGTGCCTGGGCATTTGCCCCATTCACTCAGCACTGGGTTCGCTACTGTGTACTACCCCTTTATAGGATTATGTTTGCAAATAAGTCTCATATCTGAATGTTCTTGAAAATATAATTTCTGGAGATATAATGGTCTTTGGTTATTTATGGGTGCAATTCTAACCTTGTGTTAGGCTGGCATAAATCCCTTGCGCCAGCCTAGGAGGGTCGCAAACATGCCGTAAAGCAGGTTTGCGCCTCCTTGGGAGCAAGCCATGCCAGTGCACAGAGGTGGACTGGAGCATGGAGGATGCATCTAGCCTCCATGGCGGCTTGTGCCAGGAAGGTTGCGTCAGCCCAACTCAGCCAACACAGGGGTCTGGGGAGGGGAGGGAGGAGGCGAGGAGGAGGTGAAGAGGAGGCAGGAGGGAGGCATTCCGCAATGGGGGAGGGCGGGCAGAGGATGTTCCAGGGGACAGGCAGGCAGGGAGAGGGAGACGGGGCTGGGACCCAGCAATTATGCCAGATCCCAACCCCATTTCCTGAGCTCAAAGCTGTTCCATTCTCCTCGGACTTGTGCCACCGCCTGACACAGGTGGCACAGGTCCAAGGAGACAATGGGCCTGTGTTGGCTTACCCGGGGGTAAGGGGAAAAGTTTCCCCTTGCCTCCAGCTGAACCAATTCCGGTCCAAATCTTGCGCTGGATACAGCACAGGCCTCCTAGCCTGCCTGTTCCAGCGCAAGCTAGGACTGTGCTTGTATGTTAGTGAAACTACAAAGATGCTATACAATGTTTTACACAACCTATCAACTACATTTAATAATCACACTTTAAAACACAATAACAAAATAGCAGTTAAAAATTTCAGTCCACTGCAGATCTGTTTGAACCATCAGAGCATTAAGAGCTATTTAAAGGCCATGAAATCCCTAAGAAAACAAGATGTATTTTACTGGCAATAAAATGCTTTGCTTTGTAGCATAACTCTCCCTCCCTTTTCTTTTCAGGATTATCTGGGAGCTTTTATTGTTCTCACTGCAGCTGGGGCCTCTATTTTCCAAGCACCCTCCTCTGGCCTTGTGGGCTTGGGCCTCCTCTATGCACTGACAGTAAGTATACTCAGTTTACGCTCCCATGCAGAAACCACATCAAAAGTAATGTGAGCTGTGCAAGAACCCAGTAATGCTCTTGCACAACTCCCACACATTTTGGTAAGGGGGGGGGGGTTGCAAGAAAATTTATCTTTGAATCATGAACTTTGAAACTAACCCATTGAGTTCATGGCCACAGTTAAAAACCTGGAACACAGGGTTCCCTCCCCAGCTTTCTCAATATTGAAAGAAACAATCTTGCAAGTCATGGATTCAAGCCAGAGGAAGTTCAGAACAACTTGGAGTGCCCTCAGGTTTTATGAGCCAGTTGAAATCAAAACAAAACAAAAAAGTCACCAAGATTCCCAGGCCCTGAGTGTTCCCGAGGAAAGGCAGACAGAAGCACATGCAAGGACTTCAGTGCACTGTGTCCATCCACACCAGCAGCCTCCAACCTTCTCATATATGCAAGGCCTGAACCTACAACATGGGGCAGACTTTCAGTATCATGTCTTGTAATTGATGAGGATACAAGTGTGCTAATTATAGATCTAGGGTCAAAGCACAAAATGAACTGTCTGCCTGGCCATATGGTTCTTCTATAATAGCAATGATTTAAAAGTCCAAGCAGACTTTTTTTCTCTGGTTCTCTGTAATGAGGCTTTCAGGACTCAAAATCCAAGATATTCAGATGAGGAGAGTTTCAGAAAAATCTTTAAAAAGAACTTTAAGACCTCATTTATTGTTTAGAAAATCAACACTGAAGATTTATAACAATGCCATGAGCACTCAACAGACTTTCAAAAGTGAATGAATGAATGAATGACATTACACAATCACCAACCAACTTCTGTTCCCAGCAGCAAAAACAAGTCATTGTCCTTACATTTTTCCCTTGTTATGTCTCTATTTTTTTCCCAGATCACAAATTATTTGAACTGGGTGGTGAGAAATCTGGCAGACCTGGAGGTACAAATGGGTGCAGTAAAGAAGGTGAACAGTTTCCTGACCATGGAGACTGAGAACTATGATGGCACCATGGGTATGATGCAGAAATCTTTTTGTTAACTGCACAACATTTTGAAAATAATTTTAAATGTTTACAGTTCCTCTATTCTATTTCTGGTGTCAAGACTATGTTGAACTAAGGCTTAGTTCACACAAGGAGCAGATGAGCTGATAAAACTGTGCCGAGACTGTGGGTCAGAGACTGCATGATTGAATAGTCCATATATAGACACACCTACACACACATACACACACTCTTTGTGCATGGGAAAGAGAAGCTGTTTATGAGAGCTGCTGACGCAGGCAGATAACAGCATCTAAGATTCTTGTAGCTGAAGCTAAAAGAACCAGCTTTATCTTTTTACTCTCTTGGAACCCAAAGAAAAGAGGAAGGAATATTTTAATATATGTGAGGAAAATGATAATGCAAAGAAAATCTTTTCACAATCCAGGCTAACTGAGGTTGTTTTAGAGACTGCGGATTTAGGACTTTATTTTCAAGTATATTTAATTAATTTATATGCTTCTTCCATAGATCTGAAAACAACGTACTTAAGAGTATCACAGTTAGGCAATTTACAGGGCTGAACCTGCCTATCTTCAGAAGCAGAACAACATCAGGACAGACCATTCTCTGAGCCAGGAATACTGCCCATCTCCCCAAGATTATGGTGGGCAGGGCACCCTTGTCTCATTTGTACCCAAGATTGTACAGGGGCAGGAAGGTGGCATCTTCATATTGGCAGGAGAGGCCATCAAAGAGCAGTTTAGGGCACAACCCTAACCAACTTTCCAGCACTGGCATAGCTGTGCCAGTGGGGCGTGTGTTGCATCTTGCAGTTTGGGGGTAGTCATGGAGGCCTACTCAAGGTAGGGCAATGTTTGTTCCCTTACCTTGAAGTTGCATTGCCCCAGTGCTGGAAAGTTGGTTAGGATTGCGGCTTTAGGGCACAATCCTAAGCAGGTCTTCTCAGAAGTAAGTCCTATTGTGTTCAATGGCACTTACTCCCAGAAAAGTGAGGTTAGGAATGCAGCCTTAGACAACTAGTAGGGTGTCCAGTTGGTGTCTCATTCTGTTTCTGTATTTGTAGGAGAAGAAATTGGGAATGGTAGCATGATGGGATGTGACAGATGGTTTGGCACAATGAGAGGATGCAGGGATAAAGGAACTAATAAGCAGCCCATCCTGGGGCATTCCATGTACAAATGCTTTTATGCAAATGCCCGAAGTCTCCGAGCAAATATGGGAGAACTGGAATGTCTGGTGACAAGGGAAAACATTGACATAGTGGGCATAACGGAAACCTGGTGGAATGCGGAAAAACAGTGGGATACCGCAGTCCTGGGCTATAAACTCTACAGGAGGGACAGGGAGGGGCATGTTGGAGGTGGGGTGGCCGTTTATGTTAAAGATGGGATAGACTCCAGCAAAGTAGAGATTGTAGGTGGATCCAACTCCACCATAGAATCTCTGTGGATTAAATTACCAGGCCTGAGGAGTGATGTAATACTGGGGGCATACTATCGTCCTCCAGACCAGAAATCGGAAGGGGACCTTGAAATGAGGAAACAGATCAAGGAGGTGACAAGGAGGGACAGGGTTGTAATCATGGGGGACTTCAGTTATCCTCACATCGACTGGGTCAATTTGTGTTCTGCTCATGAAAAGGAGATTCCTTGACATGGTAAATGACTGTGCCTTAGAGCAGCTAGTCATGGAGCCCACCAGAGGACAGGTGACTCTGGATTTAATATTGTGCGGTACGCAGGACCTGATTAGAGACGTCAGTGTTACGGAGCCATTTGGGAACAGTGATCATGCTGCGATCCGTTTCGACATGCGCGTAGGGGGAGAATACCAGGCCAATCTATCACAAAAACTCTTGACTTCCGATGACCAGACTTCCCTCAAATGAGGAGGCAGGTTAGAAGGAGGTTGAAAGGGAAGGTAAAAAGAGTCCAATCTCTCCAGAGTGCATGGAGGCTGCTTTAAACAACAGTAATAGAGGCCCAGCAGTAGTGTATACCACAAAGGAAGAAGGGCTCAGCTAAGTCCAGGTCCCCGCCTGGCTAACGAGCCAAGTTAGAGAGGCCTTAAAAGGCAAGGAAGCTTCCTTCCATAAATGGAAGTCTTGCCCTAATGAGGAGAATAAAAAGGAACATAAACTGTGGGAAAAGAAATGTAAGAAGGTGATACGGGAGGCCAAGAGAGACTATGAGGAACATATGGCCAGCAACATTAATAAAAGCTTCTTCAAATATGTTGGAAGCAGGAAACCCACCAGAGAAGCGGTTGGCCCTCTGGATGGTGAGGGAGGGAAAGGGGAGATAAAAGGAGACGTAGAGATGGCAGAGAAATTAAGTGAGTTCTTTGCATCTGTCTTCACGGCAGAAGACCTTGGGCAGATACCACTGCCCGAACAACCCCTCCTGACCAAGGAATTAGATAGAGGTTAAAAGAGAAGATGTTTCAGACCTCATTGATAAGTTAAAGATCAATAAGTCACCAGGCCCTGATGGCACCCAAGAGTTATTAAGGAATTAAGTTGCTGATGTCTTGACTAAAATATGCAACTTGTCCCTCACAACGGCCACGGTGCCAGAAGATTGGAGGATAGCAAATGTCACACCGATTTTTAAAAAGGGAAAGAGGGGAGACCCGGGAAACTATAGGCCAGTCAGCCTAACATCTATACTGGGTATTGTATTGGCAACCTTCAGTCTCGAAAGACTATGGTATCGCGCTCTGAAAGGTGGTTCTGGAACAGCGTCTAGTGTGGCTGAAAAGGCCAATCCGGGAGTGACAATCCCTTCCACACCGGGAGCAAGTGCAGTCTGTCCCTGGTCTGTCTCCCTGGCTATGGGCCTTCCTTCTTTGCCTCTTAGCCTCAGACTGTTGGCCAAGTGTCTCTTCAAACTGGGAAAGGCCATGCTGCACAGCCTGCCTCCAAGCAGGCCGCTCAGAGGCCAGGTTTTCCCACTTGTTGAGGTCCATCCCTAAGGCCTTCAGATCCCTCTTGCAGATGTCCTTGTATCGCAGCTGTGGTCTACCTGTAGGGCGCTTTCCTTGCATGAGTTCTCCATAGAGGAGATCCTTTGGGATCCGGCCATCATCCATTCTCACGACATGACCAAGCCAACGCAGGCGTCTCTGTTTCAGCAGTGAATACATGCTAGGGATTCCAGCACATTCCAGGACTGTGTTGTTTGGAACTTTGTCCTGCCAGGTGATGCCGAGGATGCGTCGGAGGCAGCGCATGTGGAAAGCGCTCAGTTTCCTCTCCTGTTGTGAGCGAAGAGTCCATGACTCGCTGCAGTACAGAAGTGTACTCAGGACGCAAGCTCTGTAGACCTGGATCTTGGTATGTTCCGTCAGCTTCTTGTTGGCCAGACTCTCTTTGTGAGTCTGGAAAACGTGGTAGCTGCTTTACCGATGCGCTTGTTTAGCTCGGTATCGAGAGAAAGAGTGTCGGAGATCATTGAGCCAAGGTACACAAAGTCATGGACAACCTCCAGTTCATGCTCAGAGATTGTAATGCAGGAAGGTGAGTCCACATCCTGAACCATGACCTGTGTTTTCTTCAGGCTGATTGTCAGTCCAAAATCTTGGCAGGCCTTGCTAAAACGATCCATGAGCTGCTGGAGATCTTTGGCAGAGTGGGTAGTGACAGCTGCATCGTTGGCAAAGAGGAAGTCACGCAGACATTTCAGCTGGACTTTGGATTTTGCTCTCAGTCTGGAGAGGTTGAAGAGCTTTCCGTCTGATCTGGTCCGGAGATAGATGCCTTCTGTTGTAGTTCCAAAGGCCTGCTTCAGCAGGACAGCGAAGAAAATCCCAAACAAGGTTGGTGCAAGAACACAGCCCTGCTTCACTCCGCTTCGGATGTCAAAAGGGTCTGATGTGGAGCCATCGAAGACAACAGTGTCCTTCATGTCCTTGTGGAAAGATCTGATGATGCTGAGGAGCCTGGGTGGACATCCGATCTTGGGGAGAATCTTGAAGAGGCCGTCTCTGCTGACCAGGTCGAAAGCCTTTGTGAGATCTATGAAGGCTATAAAGAGTGGCTGTCGTTGTTCCCTGCATTTCTCCTGCAGTTGTCTAAAGGAGAATACCATATCAGTGGTGGACCTGTTGGCTCGGAATCCACACTGCAATTCTGGATAGACGCTCTCTGCAAGTACCTGGAGCCTCTTTAGTACAACTCGGGCAAACAGCTTTCCTACAACGCTAAGGAGAGATGCCGCGGTAGTTGTTGCAGTCACCCCTGTCACCTTTGTTCTTGTACAGCGTGATGATGTTTGCATCCCTCATGTCTTGAGGTACTCCACCTTCTCTCCAGCAGAGACAGAGGATTTCATGCAGCTCAGTGACGATGATCTCTTTGCAGCATTTTAGGACTTCAGCAGGGATGCTGTCTTTTCCAGGTGCCTTGCCAAAGGCAAGGGAGTCCAGGGCCACGTGAAGTTCTTCTAGGGTTGGTTCACTGTCAAGCTCTTCCAGCACAGGCAGGCACTCAATGTTGTTCAGTGCTTCTTCGGTGACTACATTTTCTCTGGAATATAGCTCAGAGTAGTGCAGTTGGTGGAATACCTCATCAAAGATAGAATCTCAAAACACATAGATGAACAGGCCTTGCTGAGGGAGAATCAGCATGGCTTCTGTAAGGGTAAGTCTTGCCTCACGAACCTTATAGAATTCTTTGAAAAGGTCAACAGGCATGTGGATGTGGGAGAACCCGTGGACATTATATATCTGGACTTTCAGAAGGTGTTCGACACAGTCCCTCACCAAAGGCTACTGAAAAAACTCCACAGTCAGGGAGTTAGAGGGCAGATCTCTCATGGACTGAGAACTGATTGAAGGCGAGGAAATAGAGAGTGGGTGTCAGTGGGAAATTTTCACAATGGAGAGAGGTGAAAAGCGATGTGCCCCAAGGATCTGTCCTTGGACCGGTGCTTTTCATAAATGACCTGGAGATGGGTGAGCAGTGAGGTGGCTAAGTTTGCAGATGATGCCAAACTTTTCCGAGTGGTGAAGACCAGAAGTGATTGCGAGGAGCTCCAGAAGGATCTCTCCAAACTGGCAGAATGGGCAGCAAAATGGCAGATGCGTTTCAATGTCAGTAAGTGTAAAGTCATGCACATGGGGCAAAAAAATCAAAACTTCACATATAGACTGATGGGTTCTGAGCTGTCTGTGACAGATCAGGAGAGAGATCTTGGGGTGGTGGTGGACAGGTCAATGAAAGTGTCATCCCAATGTGCGGCGGCAGTGAAGAAGGCCAATTCTACGCTTGGGATCATTAGAAAAGGTATTGAGAACAAAACGGCTAATATTATAATGCTGTTGTACAAATCGATGGTAAGGCCACACCTGGAGTATTGTGTCCAGTTCTGGTTGCCACATCTCAAAAAATAGTGGAAATGGAGAAGGTGTAAAAGACAGCGACTAAGATGATTACTGGGTTGGGGCACCTTCCTTATGAGGAAAGGCCATGGTGTTTGGGCCTCTTCAGCCTAGAAAAGAGACACCTGAGGGGGGACATGATTGAGATATACAAAATTATGCATGGGAAGGATAAAGTGGATAGAGAGATGCTCTTTGCACTCTTACATAACACCAGAACCAGGGGACATCCACTAAAATTGAGTGTTGGGAGAGTTAGGACAGACAAAAGAAAATATTTCTTTACTCAGCGTGTGGTTGGTCTGTGGAACTCTTTGCCACAGGATGTGGTGATGGCATCTGGCCTGGATGCCTTTAAAAGGGAATTGGACAAGTTTCTGGAGGAAAAATCCATTACAGGTTACAAGCCATGATGTGTATGTGCAACTTTCTGATGTTAGAAATGGGCTATGTCAGAATGTCAGATGCAGGGGAGGGCACCAGGATGCAGGTCTCTTGTTATCTGGTGTGCCCCCTGGGGCGTTTGGTGGGCCGCTGTGAGATACAGGAAGCTGGACTAGATGAGCCTATGGCCTGATCCAGTGGGGCTGTTCTTATGTTCTTATCTCAGAGGCAAGGGGCGCCTGCTTACCCCTATCCCCAAGAAAGCAATTTGAGAGTCGTTGGTTGATTGGTTGATTTGGGGTGCGGAGGTTGAGAATGAATGAATGTTTTGCTCTTTGCCTGATTGACCTGGGATGGAGGGGGATTTTTCCCTTAGTGGGGTACATGGTCAATCAGTGGCCACTGTTTAAATGGTCAAATAACTGAAGGAGGCTTTGTTAAGGATCCCAGACCATTTTCAGATCACTGTGTGATTGCAGGAAATTCTCACCTCTGCATCCTTCTCTGATCTTGTAGAGATTTTGTAGTCCTTGTAGAGGGAATGTATGCACATTACCTTGATCATGTATTGAGGGAACAGTGGGATGAGCCTTGGAATGGCCTCAGCCCCACATTGTGCACACATTCAGTATAAATTTTGAAAGACCTTCTCTATATACAAATTGCACATGGGCTCCTTTTGTACAGATGAGAATCCTGAGAAAAGCAGAGCCCTTAGGCATGTATTCTGAGCCTACACATGTGTGGAGCCTACACCTTTATACATTCTTTCAGAAATTTTTCAGAAACTAAGCTGACCTTTATGGGTGGCCAGGACGAGGCCGATAAATACTACCTTTCTCAGTGCACTGCATGCATTCATTTTAACATGCATTCAATTTCATAAACAACATTGTAAGGGGAATACAAGCATGCAGAAGCTCAAGAAACCACACCGTGATTGGAAAATATGCAGAATCCTTCTGAGAAATCTGCATTTATCTTCTAGGAACTTAGGGCCTAACCCTATCCAACTTGACAGTGCTGATGCAATCCTGCTGATGGATCCTGCACTGCATCCTGCAGTGGAGGGGGGGGCAGTTACAGAGGCCTCCTCAAGGTAAGAAAATATTTGTTCCCAAACCTCAGGGCAGCAGTGCAGCCACATCTGTCCTGGAAAGTTGGATAGGATTGGACCCTTATTTGGCTTCCTTCGACATTTTCGTCCTTCAGAGGGAGCCTAAAAATTGTTTCAAATTTTACTGTTTCAAACTGTCTGGGCTCATGCACTTACTGTAACTTACTGTTGTTTGGCTCTCATGTTTGGATTAACGCCTTGATCATGTTTACAGAAAAGAGAGTGAAGCAAGGGTGTTACTGAATGCTGATTGCATGAATGAGACTTCCAAACTCTTACCTTCATCTATTTCATCTCCTTTATTTGTCTTCCAGATGTTTCTCAAATCCCCAAAGACTGGCCAAAAGAAGGGGAAATCAAAATTGAGAATCTGTGTGTCCGATATGAAAACAATCTGAAGCCAGTTCTCAAGCATGTCAAAGCTTACATCAAACCAGGCCAGAAGGTGCCACTAAATTAATCATTGTAACAAGATCCCTTTTTTATTGTCTACTATGCTGGAAGAAGGGTGGTGGGACTAGCAGGGGAGAGCCTTCTGTTCTCAGGCTCCATGCCCAATAATGGAAATTCCAGCCTTTCCAAGTCAAGCATGCAGTACGGGAAAGTCCCCTCTTTCCAAGTAGCTTGATGACAGTTTCTGGAATGTTCTTGGGGCCTTCACCAACTTGACCTTCATTTTGGAATTTCTTCATTGAGCTGCATCAAAAACTCAAAAAGCCGCATATATTTTTGCAGGTTGGGATCTGTGGTCGTACTGGAAGTGGCAAATCATCATTGTCTTTGGCTTTCTTTAGAATGGTAGACATATTTGATGGTAAGCAACTAGAAATATTATTTTATTTCACCTGTAATGACTGCCAGTATGCCTTTGGATTAAAGAGTTGTTGCTAATCATTCAAGTCCTTCACAGTCTAGGTTCCACTCAGTGAGTGCCTCTCTTTACACAGTTCCCTACTCCTGCTCTACTCCATGTTCCATCTCCTTGTGCAGTAAAAATGGCCATGGCAATGAACAGGAACTTTACATCAATTTCTCTGAAACCCTGGAGTAAACGTCCCCCTGAGGAATTTCGCCTCTCATCCAGGGGACTGCCAAATGTCTTTAGCCTTTGCTTCAGCTAAATAGTTTGGTTGTTTTGCCTGTCCTGTCCTTTTGATCTTTACTGTGTACTGGATTTGATTTTTTTAATTGCTATTAATAATTTTTATTGACTAGAATTATAAAGCAACAGTTATTCATTATTACCACCATACCTGTAGTGGTATTGGTTTGTTTTATTGCTGAGGTTTTTATTTTTAAAATGAGTTTAAACCTTGAAGTTAAAACAAGTTTAAACCTTAAAAAGCTCCAACCTGAGCTTTGGAAAGTCAGTCAACAAATGGTTTTAATAAGTTTAAAAAAACAAAAACAAAACTCAAACCCAACATCAAATAAGTAGTTACTACTTAAAATAGACCTGCACATTTTCTGACCCACCAAGCCAAATGCAACCCACCAAGTGGTGTCGCTAGAGGGGGTGCAGGCCACACCAGTGACTTGAAAAGGGGGGGTGACACCACTACTCGTCACCACAGAGTGACTTGAAAAGGGGGGGGGGTGACACCAATACCAAAATTTTTAAAATCTTGGTATTTTGGAGTAATACCATCGTGTTATCTATCAATTGATGTGTAATTTCATGCAGAATGCAATGAAACAACCCATGTTGAAATACCTCTAGTCTATGAAAAGTTATAGCTAAAAGATTGGTGGGGGCAGGGCGATCATACATCACCACACCCACCACCTGGGGCATTGCCCTGCCCACTGCATGGGAGGAGGTCCATCATAGGGGTCACATGCTGGCCTCCAGTACTGGGTGACCCAAACCCTAGTGACGCCACGGAGCCCACCAGCCCTGTGTCATGGCTCAAGAGGGCTTTGATAAACCTCCTGCTATTGCTTCTTAGAGCTTGATGTAGGACGCTCTGCCTGTTTTCCTTTCCAGGATCATCTGCTACCTTTTCTCAACTTGTAACCTAATCTCCTATACTGCTACTGAACACTTGTTTGGTGTCAGTTTGTCTCTCCTTGCAGCTACAGGCTTACACAGCCAGTCCTCTAAAACAGAGGTGAAACAGACGAGAAACAAAAGGGCCAAGTCCCATTGCATGGCTGAATTAGATCAGCCTCAGATAATGACAGCTACATTAGCTGCTGCTCTGTCTCTTCTCCTGTGTCCAGCACGTAATAAATTATCCCTTCTGTAGCATCATTAATCATGCACTGTGGAATAGAAATATTTCCTTTATGGGAAGAACAAAAGAGGATGGAGGAAGAGGAAACCAAATGGGGGCATCTTTCCATTTCAGTCTGGGCTGGATCATTGGTGAATTGCCTCTCCTTCTGAGTGAGCTAGAAACTGGACTGGGAGGTGTCATGTTTGCCTTTTGCTGCTGCTCTTAGTCACTAAACATTTACTTTTCCTGGTTTGTTAGTTTGTTTTTGGCCTTGGCGCATTCATTAGGGCCCTAAGCTTTTAGACGATTGCCATGTTTAACCAAGTTGAGCTCTAGCTGCAAATTTAAGAAGCAAGCTGGTTGATCAGGAAAGTTGTTGTATGAGTTCTTGAATGACAATACTGTGCCCCAGAACTTTGGCTCTTGCGAATATGAAGCCCAAACACATGATAAATGAACCCCTCCCCCAGCTCAAATCAGATTGGCTCAGAAATTAGCTGTTTTCTGATTTGCTGGAAAATAGCTCAATTTTTTTTCAGAGCCGAGTCAAATTAATCTGTCCCCACTCCATGAGCCCCCAAACCTTATTGCCAATTAACTCCTGGGAAATGTAGTTTCCCAAAACCAGAAGAGAAAAGCAGCTGGAGCAACAGACTGCAGAGAGGGAGGGCGCAGGGGAAGGTGAAGTTTACACCCCTCTCCCATGTGTTCCTTTTACTGCTAAAGTTCCCATCCCTTTCACACATTTTATACATGATCAAAGCAGACATGTGAATTATGCCCCATTGCATCTAGTTAGCCCGGTTACTCTCCACAATATAACAGTGTTGGGATTATTTGTTACTGAGCTCACAGCATGTTTCCTGTTGGCCATGTGTCTTTCTGTGTTTCGTTGCTTACCTCTTTCACTTTGCATCTCAACTGCTTTACTCTCTGCTATTTCAAACAGGAAAGATCATTATTGATGGAGTTGACATATCAAAACTGCCACTCCATACACTGCGGTCCAGGCTATCCATAATCCTCCAGGATCCAATATTGTTCAGCGGTTCCATTCGGTAAGCATGAGCGTCTCCTCCTGTAATTCCCTAGGCTGAGCGATTCATCTGTAATGTTGTGGGCCCAGAATTTTGGACAGCAGAAGTGTTCAAATATGCACCCACACATAACTTGGTGCACATTCAGATGCGTGATGCACAGTTGCTTGTAGATCTGACTGCTAAACATGGAATCAATACCTAAAAAGCACAGGTGCAATTTTGCACAAGAATCTCTTGATTGAGCCATACCACTCACACTGACTCCTGATCCACATTTGACATGTTACAGATTATGGGATCTGAATTTTATTCTAATATTTCAGTGGTGACTTCTAAGATCACGAATCACAGCTATTATTTTGGGTTTCTTGCCCAGCTTCCCACCATACCCTCTTTCCTCAAGGACTGCCATGATTACACAGAATTCTGGTTCAGTGGACTCAGAATGACTTCCTGAGCCATGTTCTGCATCTCCATGAAGGCCATTGATGGAGCAGGGAAATAAAGTTCGAATACAAGGTTCAAAACAAGCCTGTATACTGAGCAGTATCTATGCTAAAGAAATTCACTTATGAAATCCGCTTGTTTTCTTTGGTTGGAATTTGGCTGTTTGGGCATGGAGTGTGTTGCTTTTGGAGTGGACACAATCAGTCTTGCTCTGTGCTGTTTGAATCCACGGATATAAATACAATATGAGTCCCCAGAGAAGTGTAATGTTGGGGGAAGGAAAACTGCCCCCAAAGCAGTAAACAAGAAAACATACCTTGTAAGCATATTTTTTCCCTCAGGAGGGATCAAGAGTAGGTCTTGGGGTTGCATGCATGCTCCCCTATACTGTATGCACACCCCTAATATTCTCACATCGTGGAGAAGGTACCAAGTGAACTGTGAGATCCAACATTCAAACAAAAGTGTGGGTTCATCTATTCATGGCTCCAAACAGGGGAGCAGGGGAGAGAAGGGGATGTATACCTGAAGCCCATTCCCTAGCTCCTCTAGGGTAGACCTCCATGGATAAATACTACCTTTCTGTATGAGAGGTCCAGGCTGAATTTAACTGAGCAACACACTCCCAAGCTTGCAGTATAATGGATGTACAACACCATCAGAGGCAATCACTGAATATATGCAAATGTCCATTCCCTTAGCTTTAATCTGGATCCAGAGTGCAAATGTACGGATGATACCCTTTGGGAAGCTCTGGAGATTGCCCAGCTGAAGAACATGGTCAAGGCGTTGCCAGGAGGTCTAGGTGTGTATATTGGAAAAACAGTTTGACATTAATGTAGCCCCATCACCATATTAAATGAATAACAAGAGTCTGGCATGCAAAGCAATTGTTAGGCTGTTTATTGTTACAAAAGACCTTCCCACACTTTATGTGGTCACAAATTCAGGTCTGAGACTGTCTACACTTGATAACATGCTATAGCCAACTATGGCTGTCTGATGAGTATGTGATCCACATATTCCAGCAACTGAGTTTCTCATTCATACATTATCTTTCTAAGTATGCACTTAAAATGGGGCTCCACCTGCACCTGCAGAGGGAGTCTTTCTAGTTGGGGTTCCTCCCCCACATGACATGCTGAGCTGCCATTGGGCAAACAGAAGGTGGGAAGGCCTTTGCAGACTACTTCACAGTGCTGAGGCCTTTCACAGCAACTTTCATTTTGGCTGCAACAGAGACCATCCACCTGCCCAGTAGGCAACAGCCTAAAATTAGCTGGACACCTCTCAAAGACAGGTAGGCATTTTTCATGCCTCCTTAATTGGTCCCCTTGTGCAGGTGATGCTATGATGTTAACACCATATCCTGTGCTTTGGTGCAGTTGTCCAATGGTGTATTATCCCAGTTACTCACATAACTGAATAAAGCCCATGATTGCCAGTCATGATTGCTATCTTTCCTTTTATTCTCGACTCTAATCCTTGTCCAGACGCTGTCGTGACCGAAGGAGGAGAGAACTTCAGCGTAGGCCAGCGTCAGCTCTTCTGTTTGGCAAGAGCCTTTGTGCGCAAGAGCAGCATTCTCATCATGGATGAAGCCACAGCATCCATCGATATGGCCACAGTGAGCAAGCCACTATGCCCCCACCTCTTTGTCCAGTTACTTTTAGTTAGGCAGCAAGATGTTATTCCAAGAGAGGTCGTGTAGGCAATTCAGTGGACATGCATTTCCCGCAAGTTCGTTCAGCAGGGAATCATGGGACATTACATTAACAACTACAACCCAGGCCAATTCAGTCCAGACACTGAAACCTCTGGGGAATTCTGTCACCTAGGACAAGGTGCCTGCTAGAACTGAAGCAACTGTTTGCCCTGATAGCCTGATGGTCAGATGAGAGGGTCCAAGTCCTAAGCAGTTTAACCAGGAGAGGTATACCAGAATCATCAGCTCACTAAGGGCGCAATCCTATCTTGCTCTTGAAGCTGCTCTGCGCTCCTCGGGAATGGGGGTTGGGATCCAGCATAACTGCTAGGTCCCAGCCCTGCCTCCTGCTCCCCACCTGCCCACCCCCGGGGCTGCCCACTGCCCGCCCTCCCCTTGTCCTAGAACGCCTCCCTCCCGCCTCCTCCCCACCCATCCCAGAGCCTTGCGTTGGCCCAGCTTGATCAACGCAAGGCTCAGTGCCTCCATCGGTGCGGAGGCTTATGTCGGCCTCTGTAGGCTGGTGCGTCTCCGCAGCCCAGCCTAGCTGACTCACAAGGAGGCGCAAAAGTGCCTTATGGCACATTCGCAACCCTCCTGGGCTGGCACAAGGGGCTTGCACTGGCCCAAGTGCAGTGTGAATTGCTCTGTAAGCCTGTCCCTGTTTTGCATTTCAAGGAGAGGTCTGAATTGGTGGTACCCAATCATTTAACTAAGGGAAGCATTAGAGTGTGTCTTTGCCCAACTCACATGTGGATTTCAATCCCTAATTTAGGCATGATTCATTCATGTCATGACCCACAGGGGCTGGTGCTCAGGATACAACTTTATGGTCCATTTGTATGGACCATATTGTTCATATGTATTGAACTTTTACCATGCTAATGACAACCCCTGAAACTACAGGGTCTGATGGGTGAAGTCAAAATCCATTCACACATAGAGAATCACACATGTAAAAAGCTTAGACTGTGGCACATCATTCATGTTGTCGTATTGAAATGGCCACCCACTTGGGTTATTGTGAGTAGGAATAAACTGACCCCACTTTCTCAAAGTGAAACTGATTTAGCTTTTTTTTTAAGCATAAATTCCCATCAGCCCATTGCTCTATAAATGTAAACTTGTGGGTCCTAAGCCTACAGTTTGAGATTCACTGGCCAGGCCACATTGATATTGGAAGGACATAGGGCATTGTGCTATCAAAGAAATAACACATCCTTTATTTATTTATTAGGAAAACATCTTGCAGAAAGTTGTGATGACTGCCTTTGCAGATCGCACGGTTGTGATAATAGCTGTAAGTATCTGAAGACCCTCTATCTGCATTTTTCCATTTGATGATAGACTTGTTTTATGCCAGATAATAAGTCTGATAAAAATAGTCTTAAATCATGTTGGTAGAAGCCCATAATTTTGAAAGGATTCAGAATCCAAACAAGAAGTCCCTTCTAAGGAAACTTCAGATACTGTGTGTAATCTGTTGCATGTGATTATCCCATGGAAACTGATGCATGCACATGTCCTGGAAAGCACAGGAACATCACAGGTGAAGATACTACCCATAAGATTCATGCCCTTCTGGTTTTGTAATGTGTGAAGCTGGCCATAGTACCTTTGTGATACTAGCATTGTGATAAAAGAAGTGCCATGGTGTGGGATAGTGTGTGGGGAAATCACATACATCTCATCTATTGAAAGCAGGAATGATGGGAGTGAATAAATGCTTCTTTGTTGGATTCTTCTGTGGTCCATGACGCTCATGTTGATACTTGCATGCTGCCTCCACTGTTCTCTCCAAAACTCATTTTTTAAAAGCATGTATAATATTTATATTCAGCCTCCTTGTTTTTCATATGGCCTTGTCTTTTTGCTTTTTCTTCTGCTTCTGATATTTTTCCTTCCTTCCTTCCTTCCTTCCTTCCTTCCTTCCTTCCTTCCTTCCTTCCTTCCTTCCTTCCTTCCTTCCTTCCTTCCTTCCAGCACCGAGTCTCTCAAATCTTGGATAAAGACCTTATCTTAGTCCTTTGTGATGGTGTGCTTGTTGAATGTGACACGCCTGCCAATTTGCTCCTTAAAGAAGATGGCCTTTTCACCACTTTGGTGAAGACAAACAAATAAATACACTCGACCTAGGAATCTTGCAAGATTCTGCCTTTCTGGTATTGCTACCTTTTATTCTATCTTCTTCAGGCTTGAATGGTTAATACTTTCTGCTTGTTTTGCCGGACGCACTGACTTTTAGTTTCTTTTTTTATGATTATTATTTTCCAAAATAAAAATAAACAACAAATATAAACAAACACATAAACACAAACACACACAGCGGAACAACACTCACTTAGTTCTTCCAACGTCCTTCCCTGCTTGGGGCCTTCAGCTTAGTTTCAGCATGAATCCTCACCAACACCGACATTGATGGCTGGGTTTCCTTGGAGAAGAAACAGCCCCTGGCTGGACCCTTCCTCTCCGAAACCGTGAACCATCTGTAGGTTTGAATCTCTCCTGATCACAGATCCTCAGATCTCTTCAGACCCATGGTTTTTTGGGAGGAAATAGCATGCTTTTCCAAGAGCTTTCAAGAGCTCCGAAAAGCACGGCCATTCAGTTGCCTCTGGCTCTGCCCCCCGTCCCCGGACACACTGACTTTTGAGATGAGTATTCACTGCATTTGAATATCAAGGGGACAGATTTCTTTTTAATTGAAGTTCAGAGCTCACTTCACTTTTACATTTGAAATGGCGCAAATGTATTTCCTTGATTGGTTCCTAGAACAAAACCTAAATAGTTTGGATCCTGGTCGTCTTAGGGAGCCTCTCCATCAACTGTAATGGATTGTGAAGAGCTCCAAAAGAAACTCTCCGAACTGGGTGACAACAAAATGCCAAATGCGGGAATCACTTACTAAAGTAATGGGGCAAAAATATCCAACTTCACATGATGGAGTCCAAGCTGTCCATGACAAACCAGGAAAGAGATCTTGGGGTCATACTGGACAGATCAATGAAAATGTCAACCCAGTGTGCGAACACAGTGAAGAAGTTCATTCCATCCTATGGGTTATTAGGAAATGGGTTGAGAATAAGACAACTTATATTATATTGCCCCATAGAAATCTATGACGTAGTCATATTTGGATCGGTCTTCTGGAAGGATATTGGGCAGCTGGGAATGTTGCAGAAGAGGGCAACTAAAATGATCAGAGGGCTGGAGCACCTTCCTTACTAAGAAAGGATACAGTATCTGGGGCTTTTAAGTTTAGAAAAAAGCTGACTAAGGAAGGAATATGATTGATGTTTATAAAATAATGCATGGTGTAGAGAGAGTGGGCGAGAGAAGTTCTTCCTCTCTCACAACACTAAAGTGACTGGCCCAAGGTCACCCAGCAGGGATCTGAACTTGGATCTTCCAGGCCTAAGTCCAACTCCCATGCTACTACATCATTCTGGCTCTCTTATAAACTAATATACTGATTGATTGATTGATTGGATTTGTATTCCGCCTTTCTCCCTGAAGGGCACCCAAGGCGGCTAACAATCAAGTTAAAAAATACAGATAAACATTAAAAATACAAAACATTTAAAAACAATTAAAACAAGATAAAATACATAGCAGCAGACTGAAAGCACACATTAAAAGACATAAGTTATAAATTTATAAAAACAGCCCTTATAGTGCCTCGAAGGCTTTCCTGAATAAAAATACTTCCGTGTACCTGGGAAGTCTCTTGAACATTAAAAACTGCAGCCTTATTTTAGAGGGGCTGGAGATCACTTCCAAACTGAAAGGCACAGGCCTACCCCAGTTTCCCAGTAGGGATCAACAGCCAGTGGTTGATGGTGTAAATGGAGACAGAAGTACTGATGCCTTCTTTTCATTGCAGCATCGGGTCCACACCATCCTGACTGCGGACGTGGTCATTGTGATGAAGCGAGGGATCATTTTGGAATATGACACCCCTGAAAATCTCCTGGCTCAGGAGGACGGCATCTTTGCATCTTTTGTTCGGGCCGACATGTGACAGAGCCTACAGATTCCATCGTGTTGGCTTTTTAATGGCTGATTTTTCAACCAATTTTTTTAAAAAATGAGGTCTTTTCTGTATCCTGTATCAGCACTGCAGACTTTGTCAAGGATTGTTGCATTTATAACTTTTGTAAAACCAAAACCCATTATGTATTATGGTTCAGAGCAATAAATCCTTCTTCACAAAATGTTAGAAAATCCTCCTGTGCCTTTTCCTAAACAATTTGATCCCTTCGCCTGACACGAGCTGGCATTTTCTTGAAGTATTAAAAGCTGAGATTTCCCCTTTTGATGACCAGGCTAATTTATTTCAGTTGGAATGGCATAGAAAATGTTGGAGGGGAGTTCTTTGCAGATGGAGAGAGGCCATAAACATTTTTCTGTCTGAGGAATTAAAAATGAAGGGACAGGGACAATCCAGCAAAACTTAGTTGCTACAAACAGCTATTGAAACCAGTAGAATCGGACGATGCAGCTTGATCCTGTGCATATTTACTCCAAATTAAGTCACATACTGTTCAGTGGGTTGATTCCTAAGTAGGCATGGGGAAGTACTCACTTTCTTCCCCCCCCCCAGGTGATTGCTTTAAAAATCCTGAGGGACTTTTGAATCAACTACTTGCAGCCCAATTTTTGTTGCCCCTTTCTCCATGTTGTCTCACAATCTCTTTTCCTCCCCACCTCTCCTTGATACTCCCCCTTTCCCCAAGAAAACAGACCTTACCTTGGGGAAAGAGGGAGTAGGAAGTACCCAACGGCAGGAGCGCTAGGTAGACAGCACAGGATAAGAGAGTGAGGTGAGCAGTGAGAGTCCCCTCCTTTGTGGCAAATAATGCCCAGTGTCAGTCATTTGCTGCTGAGTAAAGGCCCTGCAGCCTGCTCTCTGCCCTACTCTCCTTCCCTCCAGTGCCCTGAGATAAGGTGAAGAGGCAGTGTCCAAATTTATTTCAAACATGGCCCCTCAAAGGAATACTTAGCCAGACTCCAAATGGGGTTGATCGATCCAAGGAGGGAGGTGCTTGCATTTGTGTACCCTCCAGGTTGAATACTCATGGAAATCCTTCTGTCATTACGGAAAATACAATTTAAAAAAAAAGTAAAACAGCAGTTCGTTTTATACAGAAATAACCCCATCTGTATATAAAAAGTCTTTCTTGTAAAGGGAGGAGTGTTATAAGAATAAAAAAAAATCAGGCAGAGGGCAAGAATAATAGGGCTTTCTGTTTTGCAGAAGAAAAAGGAAACAAAATTGTAAAATGGTGAGATCCAACAGTATCTTCTGCAGGCCTTGCACCTGAGATCTGCTGTGAAAGTGAAATGCCTGGGTTTTGTGGAGGAGGAGAAACTGTTCCTCAACACCTGTACAAATTCACAACCACCGTCCCAGCACACACGTGTTCCCTATTGCTTGGGTCTGTTGGCTGTCGTATATGTGCTGCTACAACATTCTTTCTAGAACAACACTTGAACAAGAGAAGTTAATGGATGAAATTGGGGTGCATGGAGTTCTTGGAGTTGCAAGTTAAGGGTAGTCCCCCCCTCCCCATTGTTTCTGTAGTGGCCTGATGACTACTGATGTAATTGTGCTCAGTGCCAGGAAGCACTAGGTAACTATAACAAGAGGCCCTGGCTGCACTAGGTAAGTTGTCTTCTAAGTACACTGATGATCTCCATGATGCAGGAGAATCTATGGTGCTTGTGGCACTGGTGCTATTTTGCAGAGCTTTTGAAGACAATAACCATCACATGCTGGCAGCTCCTGGCAATAGGGTCTAATTACTATTATTGAATATAGGAAGCTGCCTTAGACAAAATCTGCAGTTGTCTATCTAGAAGTACCATTTTATACCGATTGGCGGGGTTCCAGCCAGGGCTCTTTTCCAGGCCTATTGACCTGGCTTTGCAGGGGAGGTCCAATTGCATAGTAGGCAGATGAGGGTCAAAGGACCCAGAGGCAGCAGAAAAGGGGTCAGGACAGACTGGGGTTAAGTGATGGATCAGGTGAATGAAGATCAGAAGGACCAGAGGCAGAAGGTGTAGTAAGGGCCAAGCAAGGATCAAGGACCAAGGAAGGCACAGCAGTCCATCTTGCTAATCCAGAGTGAAGTTTCTCTATTCCAGAGATTCCAATCCCTCTTTCTACTTTGGAAGATGCCCACAGCAGCTCAAATCAAAGTACACAAATAGAATAATAAAAATAATCATAAAATCTTTCTTCTTCTCTTCCTCCTCATGGGGCAGTTGATATCTCATGTTGGTCAAACTGAGGAACCTGGGCCAGGAGCAAGCGCTGTAGAGAGCCAACCAGGCCCCTACTGGCTCCCCAGGCCACCTGCGCAGAAGAAGAAGAGTACCCAGAAAAGGTGCTGCAGTGCAGCAGGAATTAGACCAATATCTCCTGCTATCTGGGAAATGCCTTGGTAGTGCAGGGAGAAAAGCACATGAGTTCTGCTGCCGGTCTACAGTTTGAGAGCCCTGGCTTCTTCTGGCTACCTGAGAATGCCAGGAGTTGAATGAATCAGGAACCTTCTGCATGCAAAACAAGTCCTCTACCACAGAACTACAGCCTTTGTCTACTCTAAGGGTACTTCATACACTCAAAGACCACCCTTGAAAACAGTGGATAACATTCTTACATGTAACAAGTTGCCTCTTTAGATTGAAGCAAAGGCAGCGATGTTCTTCCATTTCCTGTGAAAAAGCAGCACATCGACATCAGCACCAAAAGTAGACTGGATCTCAAAGCACCGCTGTAAATCAATCCTCCACAACACATCCAACAGCTGCCACAATTCATTCCCAACATTATTTCCCTATTAGTCGAACTGTCCTTTGCCAAGATCGAGAACTGCCTCTGTCATTCTCTAAAGCAGAGTCAATTCAGTTTATCATTTGTTATGAGATAAGAGAACCTTGACTCCTACAAATTAAGTGCTGGCACAAGAAGCATGGCTCGGTCCAAGTCAGTCCTGGATCTGAGGAGCAAAGTTGAGAGGTGAACTGTTGGCTGCTTCACACAGTGTATTTCTGTCCACATAAGTCATGGTTGCTGCCAATGCATGGGCCAGCTGAGCTTTGGTAGAGGCCCACAAAGGGAAGAGGAGTCCATTTGGAATGGCAGACAGGCTGGAGGCTACAACTGTCTGATGCTGGGCTGTGGATGGATTAGAATAGGAAGCAACATGCAAGCAGGGTGCAGGAGTGAGGGCATAATTCCACACCTATGAATTATTAAAGCCCTACCTGGTCAGGGAAAACCCGTGTATTCATGGCGTATTCAACCCGTGCAGCACATGGTTAAAACTACAAATTAAAAGCTCACTCAAACCAAATAGTCTTCATAAGATGTCTGAAACAGAGTAAAATGGGACCAGAGTCCTCCATACAGAAAGTGATTCACAGACTTGGCACTGCCACCAAAAAGGCCCTGTCATGTGCCAGCCCATCGGCTGTCATGGATGGACAGAATGGATAGCAGGGCTCTGATGCTGATCATAAGTGTCAGGCAGGCAGTTCTTACAACCGCTGCTCCTAAATGCCCATTTCCCGGTCTCCACCTCCATGTACTTGTCAGTTGAAAGGCATGTTGCAAAGAGGGAGGTGATTGGTGGTAGGGATTAGAGGCACTACCACTGATGATCAAGAGCACTCCTCCCTTCCCCAAAACATCTAGGGCCAACCCTGACACAAGGGGTCCTGGTCATTCCCGGTTATTCCAGCTTAGGTCGTCTGATGGCCACCTCTACAAGAGTCTACAGAGACACTTTCTCTGTCCCAAGTGAGAGAGGTGGCAGCTTGGGGGCCGTATGAAGTAGCACCACAACTACAGAATTCCCTTCCAGGTGAACTAAGAACTACTTCCTCCCTTGTGGCTTTTCAGCCATGGCTCAAAGCATACCTGTTTCGTCTGGCATTTGGTTGCTGAGTAGATAGATGTCCTCTGTGTCTCTAAAATACGGCTGTGACTTGATTGCCTCTCTGGACTTATTTGTTCCCCCAATGGCTTAGTGATATGTCTTAGTGGCTCCCCCAATGGCTCAGTGATATGGCTTTGTTTTTGTTTTTATGTTTCTCTGTTTAATGTTAAAATCAATGTTTTTAATACTACTTTTCTGTTATGATACTTTGTCCTTTATTACTGAGCGTTGCAAGCTGTCTTGGGCATTTGCTTCCTGGGCTCATTTGTTCCCCATTGGCCCAATGTTATTTGTTAGATTTTGCCCTGTTTTGGTTTACATTTCACTATGTACTGTTAAAATTAATATTTTAATGCCTTGTTTGATTTTCTTTTTACCTGTTTTGATACTTTGTACTTTATTATAAAGCTTTGTAAACTGCCTTAGACATTTTCTTCAGCATGGGAAAGGTGGGGTATAAATTTCTTAGGTAGGTAACTATGGGTGCAATCCTCACCAAATTTCCAGCACTGACCTAGTGCTGGAAAGCTAGCTAGCTAGATAGATAGATAGGCAGGCAGGCAGGCGGGTGGGCAAAGGAGATCTAGATTCAAATTCATGTTCACCCATGAAGTTTGCATAGTGATTTTGGTCCAGTCAACTATGTTTGATCTGAGCTTTTCATTGGAGTATTGTGCGTGTTGCCAGTGGCCTGGTTGCGGGGGTGGGGATCCACCACGCCCCCACTGTAGATGCACTAATCCAGCCTGACTGTATGGGTGGGAATCTCTTCACCTCCCCCACTTAGGGTGCAATTCTAGCCCACTTTTCAGCACCAACATAAGGGCTATGCATCTCTGAGGTAAGGGAACAAGCACTCCCTTACTTTGAGGAGGCCTCCTTGAGTGCCACCCAACTGCAGGATGCTGCACATGTCTCATTGGCACAACTTTGCTAGTGCTGGAAAGTTGGTTCAGATTTGGGTGTTCCTTGCTTTCCTCCTGCTGCTGCTGCTGGTGGACACAGCAGGTTGGTGGCTGGTCACCAACCCAGCAGCAAAATGCAGACATAGTGTAGCAGGAAGAGCAGCTATGAGTCTCCATAGGATGAAAAATGTGTTCCAAGAGCTTTGTCAACCTTTGGTCAGTACAGGTCCTCTTGAGCTCTCTGTGCCAAGATGTTCAACATTACCGAAGGTTGGTTACTGGATCAGACCTATGGGAAATGAAAGGGGGCACGTTGTCCCAATCAAGCCAACATTATCAGCACAGCAGCTCCTATGATCATAATACCGGGAACAGCTACAGGGACAAAAGCCATGGTGTGAACCCCCACCTCACCCCCACAACAAAGAGAAGGTCTGTCACATTAGGAAAGAGGCATTCGACTGCCCACCCAAAGAAATCCAGAATTTACAAGTAAGGTCTGGAGTGGAGGGAAATATGACAACACCAGTTTCTGATTACAAAAGGTAATGGGAGGCCAGTGCTTTCAAACATTAGGGTATTTTGATTATACTGTATTATCGTTACTATTAAAAAAATAATAAAAGCATTGAAAAACACTGACTTTTCAATAGCCAGTGGTGATGGAACGTGCATTCTACCAATGCAAAGAGCCGATATGATTGGGTTGATAGTCAACCCTAAGGGGAAATTAAACAAGACTTATTATAACAGTCTTTGTGCAAAAAGCTTTTTAAAAATCTTGCTTCCTTGCTTGCTTGTCACATTCAAGTTCACCTATTTACCAGATAGGATTAAATCCCTATCTTGATTTGATGGGTGCCTCTGGCTTGCAGATTTCATGATCGGACAAACGGATTAAGTTCAAATTATCCAAGTCAAGCAATGACATACACGGCAAACCCTTGGAAGAGAGATGAGTTAAGATATGTACTTAAGATTCAGTAACTCCAGATAAATGTCCTGGAGACATTTTTATAAAACTGTTTGGCAAAGGTTTAAAGATGCTGCTTTGGCTGCATTATAATGCAGCAGAAGTCTTTGATCAATCCTTAATTCAGGTGGTATCAGACTTTTATCCCTGAACTTTAAGAAAGCACAGGTGGTTAAAGGAAGTCACAGCTCTACTCTGAAATAAGAAAAAGAGATCATCATCATTAGTGATTCACCTTGAAATTGATTGGTTCCCCCCCCCCAAGGTTTCTGTGTCTACTCATGAAGAACCACAGTCATTCTGGGAAAAATAAATGTCATGGAATGGTTTTGAATTATCACTCCTCCAGTGCAGCACAGCCAATTTCTTCAATTTTTAATGGAGTCTTTCTTAACTGGTTCTGTACCTGCTGCAAACTTGTCGATGTTGATGTACCTACTGCCATTCTGGTTTGAATAGTATTGGGGGGGGTAGTCTTATAAGCATCTAGCATAGATCCAGGAAAGAAGCAATTTAGCGCTGGGCCTGGATAAAAATGATCTCTCAAACAACTTACAAGTAGTGCAGAAGTCATTCACATGACTTTTACAAAAGTGCAGTTAACTAGTGGCAAAAGCTACTTTTCTAGGCAGTAGTTATTCCTTGTATTTAAATGGTTCTTGAAGTAATTTATTGTGCACATCAGTGCAGTACACCTCTGAGTAAAAGGTGCTGGAGTCAAACAGAAGAAGACATTGCCATGATGCCCTGCTTGTGAGTTCCAAGAAGCAGCTGCGACAGACATGCTTGAAAGTTAATGCTAGACTAGGCAGTCTCTGGCTCTCATGATGATGGTTTGGCATGGCAATAGAGATACTAAGCTCCAAATAGTTCCCAGTTTGAACCTTGCCTCTGCCATAAACTCAGGGCACAATCCTATGGTGCCCAGGAAGACAGTGGCACCAAAATGGCTGCCAGTGTATCCTGTGGGGACAGGGAAGCTGCCACTGGTCTCCTTGAGGGAAGGGAACAGGGGTTTCCTTACCCCATGTCGAGCCTTGGTGGCCCTGATGGGTCTACATGGATCTGCGCCCACTGTTTAGTGGGCACAGAACCGAGGAGACCCATGTCAGTCTCCATGGCTCAGGAGAGGGGTTTAAGATGCAGCAGCAGTCTCTCTTGGGCCTGATCCTTTCCTCGTTCCACCTTCCCTCCACCCTGTTCTGCCAATCCCCACCCCCAAAAGCCTTCCTACTGCCTGGTAGGGATCCTGCTCTGTGCTACTTGGGAGTGTCCCGGTGGCACAGAGGCCCAGCGCTAACTGGTGTGGGCCTCTCTGGCCATACTGCAGGCTCACCAGTGGTGGCAATGTGCCTTACAGCACTTTAGTGATGGCCGTTGCCTAGGCAACACAGGAGCAAGTTGTGCTGACCGGGCTCAGGATCGGGCTGGCCATTAGGTTGCCTTGGGCAACTACTCTCTCTAAGCCTGAGGACCCCCCCCCCCCACTCCCAATAATATTAATTATCTGTAGCAGGGCAATTCTGACACAGTGGCATCACTAGGATTCCTGTCACCCGGTGCGGGAGGCCTGTGTGTAACCCCATGCAGGGGGTGGGGCAACACCCCAGGTGGTGGGCATGGTGATGTACCATTGCCCCCCCCCACTGGTTTTTTGGCTGTACCTTTTGTTAGAACACAGATATTTCAATGTGGTTTGTTTCATTGCATTCAGCATGAAATTACGCATTGATTGATATATAACTTGATGGTATTATTTCTCCAAATTCTGATTTTAATGATTTTGAAAACTTGTAGAGTCACACACCCGTGTCAACTTACTAACACGTTATTGCAGCTGTTCTCAAACTTTTAGCACTGGGACCATCCAGCCCCAGCACTGTCATGAAGTAGAGCGAACCTATCTCTGTATGTCAGAATTAATACTCTTAGGGTGCAATCCTAATGCACTTTCCAGCACCAACACAAGGGCAATGCAGATCCGAGGTAAGAAAAGAAACATTCCCTTACATTGAGGAGGCCTCTGTGAGTGCCAGGCAACTGCAGGATGCAGCACTCGTCCCATTGGCGTGTGCCTGTGCTGGAAAGTGGGTGAGGATTTGGGCCTTTAAAACACAAAAATTATTTGGAGGATTTGTTTCAGCAGCCGCCTGGCATCCACCCTCACGCACCCGTAGGATGCCTTTCAGCAAAGACAGGTTCCCTCCATCGCTGGAACCCTATATCTGGTGAGAACCAGTATCCTTCCTCTGTACGAGGCTCTGTCAGGCTCTGTCACCCCAACACATTTGATTACTGTATCGGAAGAGCAAGTTTTATGCAGGCTATGAAAAAGGCCACTTTTCTAATCTTGGTCCTATAAAACAGCTGCAAAGTGTGTCCCTCCAATTAGTTGGCAGGGCGCAGGGAGGGGGAGGGCAGTGGAATTATTTTTCCAAGAATGCAAGTTTCCATTAAACAGAAGAAGCCAAGTGCCAGGACTCTACACTTCATCAACTCAAAACCAGTGGGAAAACAGCACAAATGTTTTCTCTGAGCTGATTAGCTTTGTTTTGTTTTTACAATGATGTTTGGAGCGTATGATTTCTACCATTCCACAGCATATTTCTCAAGGGGTGCTCTCAGTGCAGAGGGGGGGGGGTGAAGAAATCTGCCAGACCAATGGTTAATATGACAGTTTTGTCAGCTGTCAAACCATAATAGGATGCACAAAAGGGATACATGCAGTTGTTTACCTTACACTGATGGCAACAGTGGCAGGATAAAAGAAGCTGACTGGGCACCATCCAGCAGAAGTTAGTTACAATTCAGTCCTCTTGAAAGCAACAAAAGAGGACACAATTGTGACAAAGTCTGTCAAGGGCTATTTAGCCATGGTAGCTGAATAGAACTGATTTTACTGTTCAGGAGCAGTGAACCCAGTGAACTCCAGGGGAAAATATATATAAATATAAATATAAATATAAATATAAATATAAATGTGTGTGTGTGTGTGTATTGCAGCGGCTCGGGGAAGCCAAAAGTTGACCAGGAAGTAGCTGGAGAAGGAACAGGGGGGTGGCCTCCTCTGAACCTGGAAGTGATGTCATGGCGTCTCACAGTTCATGTGATGTCATGACATTGTGTGACATCATGGCATCACTGCCCCTGGCTATGCCACCAACTGAAATAGTTGGGTTTTTCAGCAGCATGTAGGAGCACAATAAGAGAGAAATGATTTGCTTCTAACTAGAGCAAGTAGGAAGCAGACCATTTCTGTTCCTGTTGGTGGCAGGTTGGAGGGATGCAGCAGCAGCAGACTAGGGGTGAAAGGCACACCATATCTGCCATCCCCTCTCTTGCAATCCGCTGCTAATGCAACCTGCATCAGGTGGCCTCATGGGTGGGCCAACCTGACAGAGCACTTAATTGCCACAATGTACTGTTCTGGGCCCAATACAAGCTTGTAATATGGGGTCCATTCTCTTGTTTGTTTTTTAAAAAATTGGAGGATTTGGAGGGGATCTTTTGCTTCTTTTGTTCCCCTTTTTAAAACTCCTTACATTTGCTGGCTACCTAATTTGTACTGGCTGGCAGGGATGTAATTGAGGGGGGACAACAGGAAAGTGGAGCACTAGGATTTTTCCTAGAGCAGAAGCAGTGAAATCAAAAGTAGGTGATTCCTTCAAGAGGAACTTAGCAGAGAAGCAGCAACAGGCTCAGATGGCAAACTGAGAAAGTTGCCTTGGGCATACGTAAATCTCTAGGATGTCTTCTTCTCCAAGGGCTGCTGGAGAGACAGTATGTCACCTGTGTTACTTTAAGACTACACTCCTATCCCAGGTCTATGCATACTTCCCTGAAAGTAAGTCCTATTAAACACAATGGAACTTCTGAATAAACATGAGAAGGCTAGCACTATACCTTTTATATTTATTTGGGATATTTTTTTAAATCCCATTTTTCAATTTTGATACATTTGTTTTAAAGCTATTGCACTCTGAAAGTTTGGGATGAAATGCATCATACTGTGATGTCAGGCCATAGATAGTTTTTGCTACGGAAGAGGGAAAGCTCTGTGCAATCCTTGAGGCATGTCCCAGAAACCTTTGTAAGAGTGAGAAAAAAATACTGGGGCACAACTCTCAGCCATGCACATGGGAATGCCACTAGGGGCATTCCAGCATGTTCTTGCAAAGACTTCTAAAGCACTCCTCTTGAATCACAACCTCCACTTAGCAGCAGAAATATATTTTGGGCTGCTCCTTCCCCAGCAGGAAGAGTCAACCTGTGTCCAGTTACTCAGGGCCTGAGAGCAATGCTCTACACTGCCCCCCATTGCACCCCCTGATGCCACACTGGGTATTATCACTATCACTGGACCTGGGGGTTCAGGGGTTTGTCAGGTTGGCTGGCCCTCTGGTGGGTTTGTATCCTCTGGCCGACCCCTGATGCCCCCCTGGTCAAAAGTCACATGTTTCATCCCTCCATTCCTTACAGAAACCAGCCCACCACAGAACCAACCTGAGGGTCAGCTTTCCTTCAACATTCTAAAAATGGAGGTCCTGTTGACTGGAAAACTCCAGTGAACTCAACTCAGTTCACAGAGGTTAAAAGAGAATCCAACTCTCTTTCTCTCTCCCTCTTTGCGTCAATGGAGGTTTGGACTTTGGCCAGTGTCCTTCCCCCTCCTTTCTCTCTCCCATCCCCAAACTCAGGAAAAGGTTGAAAACTTTGGAGAGATTTGTGCGTCTGAGGAGGAGAAGGAGCTACCGCTGGTGCTGCTGCTGTTGGGATGGCTCTCTTCTACCTAATCTCATACGCAGCTTGGTTAGTCTCCCTCTGACTTGAGCTGTTTGACACTCTGCATTCTGCAGTCCCTCCTCCCCTTCACTGAAGAACAGCTCCTGGGCCAGGAAGTGCAAAATAACATCTTTGCCAGCTCTCTGGCCATCCTCTCCAGCTCGGAGGTCAAGTGGTGCAGGAATCCCAGAGGAGAGCAGTGACTGAAAGATCAGCCACCTGAGTCTTAATCCTGCATGCTCCACTCTTGCCTTCTTGCATCTTGGGGATTTGGCTGCCATGGAAGCTCAACGGATCTGGCCAGGCTGACACATGCTACAGAGTGCTTCTGCCGCTGTGAAAGGCTTGTAAGTTTCCGTTTTCCTTCTCGGGTCTATCTAAACTCCCTTAGATTATGCTTCTCTCTCTCTCCCCCCCCCCCACATCCTAGCAAATTCAGCCCAGGTGTTTGCAGCTGTTGCAACTCCCTCTTGAAAGTCCAATTTTTTTCCCTAAATGAGTTTTTTACTTCACTGAAGTAACTTCTAGCAAATAGTGCCAGTGCTTCATTTCTAAAATAAGAAATGATGTTCTCACACATCTTAAGAGTCACCCCCTCTACCCTAGAAATGTCTTCCCCCTAGTGTAGTTAATTAAGTTTTAGAGAAAAATACTTTGCACATGCTCAGAGGCACTCATATTCAGATAAGCCCAGAACTGTTTGTAGTGTTTTCACAATAAGGTTGTAGTGCTGCCCAATCTGAGGGCCCTTATTTTCACCTTCATTGCATTCCCTCCAGCAAATATTTGTTAAATATTATATGAACACTAAATTGGTATTAAGGTGTGTGTTTGTATGCCTTTTTGCTCCATTAACTTAAGTCATTGAGCAAATGAGACAGTAACTGTCTTTGGAACATAGTGCCAAGTATATAAAGATGTCACTTTACTAGGTCAGTATCTGCCATTCATGGTGTTTTCTAGCCAGGTCTGAATTAGCAGTTTCTATTCATTTTTGAACAACCAACCTAAGGAAGAGCCCAACATGGCATGAAAACTTACTTCCTGCAGTTCTTGCACTAGTATTCCAAAGAAAGGTATTTTATCTCACTTGCTATGTTGCCTGCTTGTGAAACTGACGTGGCTGATATGATAAGGCTTTTATCTTGGCTTATCTACCAGTGTTCTTCACTGTGCTAGGATGATACCAAGGTGCATATGGAATACATTTATTCCAAGCATTGTATCTTATTTATTAGAAATGCACCAATACAAAGGGTAAAAGAATTTCAAAATTCATAATACAATCTTATACATTATAATGTAGCATTATAACAGACATTATAACCTAACTTTTGGACTCAAAATACATTTGTTGAAATCATCTGGCCTTTTGAAATCACCTGAGAAAGGACTGATAAAGGGCCCAATCCTATCCAATTTTTCAGTGCCAGTGCAGCCATGCCAGTGGGGCATGCACTGCATCCTATGGTGGGGAGGTAGTCACAGAGGCCTCCTTAAGATATGGGAATATTTCTTCCCTTACCTTGGGGTTGCATTGAGGCTGCACTGGTGCTGGAAAATTGGATAGGATTGGGTCCAAAATCTGAACTATCTTTGGAAGATGTTTGAATGAGTGTTGTTGAAAAAATCTGGGATGGTTTAGCTTTTGGCCTCCATCTCGGGTACAGTTGCCTTGCCAAAGCCCTCTGCAGTTTATACTCTGTGGCTGTTGTGTCGCTTCCATTCATGTCAATTTAGCTTCTGCACCAGCAGAATGTCTTGATGGATGATTCCCCTACTTTTGCTTGGCACATGTTTTTATCTGTATCATCTGAACTAATATGCAGAAGCCCTCTGTTCCACTTCCTGAGAAATACTGGTAGTTTTGCCTAACCCCTTTTCAAATGTTCTAAATGTGTTGGAAGATCTTCTACCACATTGACCTTGAAATTTCACAAGAGGTGAAATTCAGCAGCAAATCAGCTCTAGTACCTGATCTGTCAACTCTTTCATGGCCTGGAGGAAAGCCTTGGACACTACTACCATATCCAGGACTGGTGGTGAGAGGTAAAGACCATCCACAATCTGTGGTGAGAGGTAAACACCACCCACACTCTCTTGACTATCAGCCCACATTGATGGGTCCTGGGTAGGAATGTGCCAAATCCATGGAGAAATTTCACTAACCCTGATGAAACTTGCTTCTACTTCCCTTGAAAATTCTGTCCAGGAATTTGAACTTCAAATTCCTGTTGAAGCAAAATTCATTCACAGCTTTAGTCTGAAGTACAGTGGTTAGAGTGTGAAGCACAGTGGTTAGAGTGTTGTATTAGGGCTGGGGAGACCTGGGTTCAAGTTCATGTAATGTTTACTGAGAGCCCAATCCTAATGTCTACTCAAATGAAAGTCTCATTATAGTCAATGGGGCTTTCTCTCAGGTAAGTGAGGATATGATTGCAGCCTTAGTGACCTTAAGTAAGTCTCTCTCTCTCTCTCTCTCTCTCTCTCTCTCATCCTAACCAACCTCAAAGGGTTGTTGTGATGACAAAATGGGGAGGGAGGTGAATCATGGGAAGTTTAATTTTTCATTCATCTCTTCTAAAAATCTACTTTATAAATCAGTCATGGTTCTTTAAAGGGAAGCTGATGCAGCTGCAGAGCAGCTCTGAGGTAAGAGAACAAATGTTCTTCCCCCTCCATACTATACCATGCTAGAAAGTTGGATAGGATTGGGCCCTAAGAAAGGTTATGAAAACAAATGAACCAAACTTTGTGCTGCACTGACCAACCTAGATTTTTGTATATTTGAGCTTGAGAGTGCAAAATGTGGCATATTTTATAGAGGCCCAGAAGCCCTTTATTCTTGTACATATATGAGAAATTCTGACAACCCTATTATGCAGCTTCTTCCTAATTAGGCACATGATTCTTGGTGGGAAGGGAATGAGCTGTATTTTTTTTTCTCTTCTCAGGATTTGATAAGAGTCAAAAGAATTCAGATCCCTTCACGTTTCTTTTCTGCTCTCCACTACATCGCATTTTTTGTTGATTTGTGGACTATGGTGATAGGAATATGTTGGCCAGGAAGAGCATTATCCCTGAGGAATATGTTCTCGCACGGATTGCTGCTGAGAATCTGGGCAAGCCACGCATCCGGGACCGTCCACGCACAGCCCGCTTCATTGCCAAGAACGGGGCTTGCAACTTGGCCCACAAGAACATTCGTGAGCAAGGGCGCTTCTTGCAAGACATTTTCACCACCCTGGTAGACCTGAAGTGGCGTCACACAATAGTGATCTTCACTACGTCCTTCCTGTGCAGCTGGCTCTTCTTTGCCCTGGTGTGGTGGCTGGTCGCTTTTGCTCATGGTGATATGGACCAGGAGTGTCCATTGAATGATGATGTCAATAGGTGGAAGCCGTGTGTCACTTGTGTCAGGTAAGGTGTGGTCATAAAAATGAAGTAAATGATGCCATGGTGACCAGTTTTTAAACAAGAGTGTCACATCAAGTTGACACTCTTTCATTAGTGTCATTAATGTATTCACACTGCTGTACGCGTGCAGCCTCACCACCATGCCTTGACATGGCTACTGAGCCAGAGAGTGACCCAAGGACAGTACTAGAGAGGTAAGCAGGAGCGTAGACTTAATTCCATGTCTTAAACTGTCCCATAGGTCCACCAAGTCCTGTCTAGGCATGAACACGTGCCCTATGCTTCTTGAGGCAACAGTGTCACAGCTTGCCATCCATAATGCATTGGGACATTTGTAGGTGATGGCTTGTTTTGAAACAAATACATCTAATACGTAGACCTTAGAGATATTCTCAAGGCCACTTTCGAGGTAGGCCAGGTGATCTTTTAAAGCCTACAGAGACTGCCAAATTCTGTCAACATTCAGTTTTTGTATTGAAGGCATTACTTTGTCTCTGTCTAACATAGCCAAGGCTCCATTCTTAAACAGCAGTCTCAGGTTGACATTGAGTCTGGAAAAGATATGTGTGGGGAGGGCTAGTCATGATCTCCATCCAAGGTTTCAAGAGGATATAGGCTCTCTGCTCAAAAAATAAATATTTGTGTCAACAAAGATAGACAATGTTTTGTACAAAGTTGTTCAGTATGCACTCTTTATTGTGGAGACTATTTTTATTCATTGATTTGCATATAAAATGTGGAATGTTTATATATCAAGGACAAGAGAGGGAATATTGGTAGGAGACTATCAAAAAGAGATACAGGCATGCCAAGGGATAAAGGCTGCAATCCTAACCACACTTTCCTGAGAGTAAGCCCCATTGAACAAAATAGGACTTACTTCTGAGTAGACCTGGTTAGGATTGTGCCTGATGTCTCCTGAAGAATGAAGTTATTCAAAGACTTTTTCTATGTGATATTAAATATACCTCCTAGAAAATGTTGGCCAGGAAACCCTTTTAAAAAACATTGAAAGTTAAGATTCTGTGAAATCTAAGTTCTGGATGAGGCACTAGATTTCACAAGTAATTTTATGGGAATACCGGATGCTGTAGGCTTATACCATAGTCTTTCGAGACTGAAGGTTGCCAACCATTTATGGACTTAATTTGATGAATGATAAAACATCTCTGATGTATCAAGCGCATGGAACATGCATAGCCAGTAAACATGGCAAGGGGATTATAAGGTATTGAGGAAATGTCACCATGATCACAGGTGAGCTGTGTGTGTGAAGGTTTCCATACTGGAAGAATTCATGTCAGTGAAAACTGAGCCAGCCAATATTGGAATGGAGATGGCCCTCATCACAATGTTATCCCTTCGCAGTGCATTACTTTTTTCCACACAAGTAAATGGCAACTGTTCACATAACTGAGAGAAAATTAAGGGGTCCACTAGCAGAGACCTGCTCCTGAGATGCCTGAACCACAGCTCATGCATGGATCTCACCCAACAGATCCATGTGATCAAAAGTATATTTCAGGACACAGATTTTACCTCAAGGGAGATTCACACATCAGTGGTCTTGGACTTCAGCACTGATCCAGGTGTAGGTTTGGACATCAGCAGAAGTTGGTGATTCCCATATGTGCTGGTGACATTAATAAATCCATTGTCAACATCTGGACCAATTTATACAATCAGACCCGGAAGCAAGGTATGGTTTTCCAAAACTATACCACTTCTGGCAGCAAGGCAAGGTTTGCTTGTTTGAAGGATCTCTCATGTAAATATTCCTAGAAGCTACACAATAAACATGTCAAGGAGAAGTGTTCTGTCTAATCTGCTTCCTGACATGCTGTATTTCTATGTGCAGGTGGGGGAACTTTATGGCAGGGGATCATTCAGACATCCAATCCCTTGCACATCCTGAAGTGGTACAGTCCAGGATATCTTTCACCAGCTGATTCTAAATTACACACATTACAGTCCATTACACGCATGACTCATCAATGGATAACTTGGCTGGTCAGATGTTTCAGAATGCTATAATGGTGTACAACTGTTTTCCCCTCCCCCTAGGTCCTTTGCCTCTGCATTCCTCTTCTCCATTGAGGTTCAGGTGACCATTGGTTTTGGTGGCAGAATGATGACTGAAGAGTGTCCCTTAGCCATCACTGTCTTGATTCTTCAAAACATTGTGGGCTTGATCATCAATGCCGTCATGCTTGGCTGCATCTTCATGAAAACAGCCCAGGCACACCGAAGAGCAGAGACCCTGATCTTCAGCCGGAACGCAGTAATTGCCGTCCGTAATGGGAGACTCTGCTTCATGTTTCGGGTAGGGGACCTGAGGAAAAGTATGATCATCAATGCCTCAGTGAGAATCCAGGTAGTAAAGAAGACCACTACCCCTGAAGGAGAAGTCATTCCTATCCACCAGCTAGATATTCCAGTTGACAATCCCATTGAAAGCAACAATATTTTCCTTGTGGCTCCTTTGATTATTAGCCATATCATTGACAAGCGGAGTCCTCTTTATGACATCTCTGCCAATGACCTGGCCAACCAAGACCTAGAAATTATTGTAATACTTGAAGGTGTGGTGGAAACCACTGGAATCACCACTCAAGCAAGAACATCCTACGTCTCTGAAGAGATTCTCTGGGGTCATCGCTTCGTGCCTATTGTGACAGAAGAGGAAGGGACCTATGCAGTTGACTACTCCAAGTTCGGCAACACAAGCAAAGTAGCTGCTCCGCGCTGCAGTGCCAAGGAGTTGGATGAGAAACCTTCCATCCTCATCCAGACACTCCAGAAAAGTGAGCTGTCCCATCAGAACTCCTTGAGGAAACGAAATTCCATGAGGCGAAACAACTCCATGCGGAGAACCAACTCTATGCGGAGGAACAATTCATCCTTCATTGTGCCCAAAGTCCAGTTCATAACACCTGAAGGAAACCAGAACACACTGGAGACATGACAGATCTTTAAAAAAGCTGTTTTGTACACACAGAAATGTTATTTTTTATTTGTGTTAAAATGTCAGTGTTGTTGACTTGAGGCCCAATCCTATCCAAATTTCCAGCGCTGTGAAAACAGGGTGTGTGCTGCATCCTGTGGTGGGAGGGCAGCCACAGAGACCTCCTCAAGGTAGGGGAATGCTTGCTCCCTTACCTCAGGGCTGCATCAGCACTGGAAAGTTGGATAGGATTGGGCCCTTGTTTGGAAATATAATGGGACTGGAGAATATTTATTATAGGAAAGCCCCAAGTCCATGCAAATAAGAGACACACTGTTACTCAGGCCTACTTGCAATTGATGTGCTAAGCCTGGGCTTGGACTGTACCACTTCAGGTTGTAGCAAGGGGCTCGCATGACTAAATCTTGTCCATACACAAAATTCCGAAGACATAGAAAACTACAAGTCAAGGAGAACGTTTCTAGCCTAGCCTTCAGTCTGGCATGATCATTGTTTATGTGTACAAATTTTTCTTTTTTTCCCCAGGGAGAACTCATTCACATGAGCACTGACTTGCAGCCTGAAATGGTACAGTCACCACCTTGGTGAGGATTAAACCCTCTACCTGTCATTCCATTTTCCTGAGTGTAGGATTTCTTTTTCATAAGGGAGCATTCCATCATGAGCCTTTACATCATGAGCCCACAGTTTAAAGTGCTACAAGCAAGAAACCCAGTGAGAAGTAGGTCTCAACATAGTTTTCATAATGGGGGCTTCTCACAGTTCAGTGACCATGTGACTTCACTGTGTAAGAAAAGGAAACATCAGAATTCCAATTATGTGAAATTAACAAAATGCCTGTCATTATGAGAAGTCAGGTGTGAATGGATTTGGTTGAAGGGGAGCTTCTATCTTACAGGGTTCAATCCAAGGCTGCAACCCCCCCTCCCCAAGAGTCCTGTCAGTGAACATCTGGGTTTTGCACTGCAATGGTTTCTTCAAGGGAAGCTGATACCTGTAGCAAATGTCAGGCAGTCACTTATATGGGTTAAAGAAAGAATTGCACTAAGGACATTGTTGGGGTGGGATCTAACTAAGATTAACCCCCATCCCCGACTGTTCATTATGTCATGGGGAAGGATAGGCTTTACCACTGGAACATTTTATCAGCTGAAGCAGTTTATTGTGAATGAATCAGTGGGGGCCATTGAAGTAGGAAAAAATGAAGCAGAATGTCATTGAGTTCTGTGGTACAAAGCAGCCTGGATCTGTCCTAAAGGACAATGAGTGACTCAATTGTCTGGGGCACAGTGTAGGTTTTGCACACCCTGCAGTGTCCTAGATTTTCTGTTGTCTTGTTCTGCACTTAGAAATGGAAGCTAGTGAATGGAAGCTAGGGACAGGGCTATCCACATAGCCCTGTCCTGTTCATTTGTATATCCTGTCCATCATTTGTTTCTGTCCATCAGTTCCACCCTGACTTCCACTGTAGTATGGCATCGCACAACAAAGCAAAGGAATTCAGGAACTACTTTGTCTACAGTCAGATTAACAGGAGCTCTGCACTGACACAGCAGCTTGTGGGCTCTGGTAAACAGAATCGTACCACCACAACTGCTATGATTAATAAACTGAGACCAATAAACTGAAACTCATGGCCCAGTTCTATTAAGGGCTGGGCCAATGGGCTCAGGGTTTTATGAATGTGGAAAACAGTTCCAATGGCTGCCAAAGGAGAGCTCTGCACGTCAGCAGCCATTTTGGTAGCACTGTTGCACAAGGCAGCTTCCAGGGTCTCCCAATTGCCCACATTCTGGAATGCCCTCCCTAGAGACAGACACTTGGGGCCCACTCTTTTTTCTTGCTGAAGCCAAGTTCAATCCGTTGAGTTAATATGAGCTTTCAAGGGGATGTCATCACCTAGAATGGTTTTTCTTGCTGTCTTTACCTATTATTTAATTCTACAGCTGCCATATCTATTTTTTGTTTGCTAAATTTAGCCATGGTTTAGTTTTAAAGTGTTGTATATTTTAGTGTTTGATTGTATTTTGAAAAGTTGTGTTGCATACCTTGCAGACTGTATTGTTGAATGGCAGTGATGCAAATAAATATCTTAAATAAATGAATGACTAAGTGCAAGGGCATGATGCAATCCTTATAAGGAACATTCTCTGGGTCCATGATCATTTTGATTTCCCTATGATCTCCTCCACACCTTTTCATGCCCCACCATATCCTTCGTGAAATGTGGTGACCTGAACTGCATGTAACATTCCAAGTGTAGCCACATCATATACTTGCATAAGGACATTATGGTATTGGCCATTTTATTTTTATTGTTGAGTTTTTTTTATAATGATTGCTATGGCAGATAACTTCCTCCCTATATGGTTTGAAGCAGCTGTGGTAAGTTGAAAAGCAGATATCACACAGCTACAGTCATCCAAAAACTTACCTCAATTAACAAAAATGTAAATGACCCTGGCTTACAGAAATGTATTAAAAACATTCATATCTAATTCATAGGTACCAGTTGTCCAGCTTCACAAAGAGGAGCTTTTTCCATAAAGTTTTCTTTCTCTGATGTGATGTTTAATTATGTTTTAGGTTGAGACTGTTGTGGAAAAGTGCAAGATCCCCCAAGGAGTTAAGGTGCGATGCCAGCAGTGGCCCCTTGCCCAGACAGGCCTGGGAAGTATGGGGTTAAAACCTAGGCTTTTGGTAGTGGGTGTGCTGCACAGCTACAGCCACTAGAGGCAGCCAGGTGATTACAGGATATAAGCAGCACTTGGAGCAAGGAGAGTTTGTGGGTAGTAGAAGGAGGAAAGCTTGGAGGAAGGAAGGAGAGAGGACCAAACTAAAATAACTGATTGACTGGCTGATGAACCAACAGATAGGCGGGCAGACTAATAAACTGGTTGACTGGTGGATGGACAATGAACTGATGGACTGACTCATGGACTAGCTAATGAACTGGCTAATGGACTAACTGACTGCCTGGTAAACTAGCTGAACAAGAGACTGCTGAGTGGTGGAGAGGTGAGGGAGCGCTGCTCTATGGAGAGGAGCTGCTGCTCTGAGAACTGGGAGGAGGGACCAGAAGATACTAGTTACTAGACACTCCCAGAAGATACTAGTTATCTTCCCATTGGTGCTAGGGTTCAGCAGTAGGTTTTTATGCCGATAGAGCTAGCTGTGCTTGAGCCAGGGAGACTAATTAGCTCAAAGTGAGCATAAGTTCTCTAGGCCAAGCTTTGGGAATTTGGAAAAGCAGAGACACAAAACTTGTCCCATATGCCCATCTGTGTCTGAACCAATGAGATCTGGGAACATTGACACGCAAGTACATGGGGTGAAGAAACAGTCTTCAATCTTACACTTTATGGGTACATCTCTTGGACGATCGATCCACATGACCGGAGACTCTTGTTTTCGATCAGGACAGTGATGGTCACTTGCCATTCCTGAGTACCAACTACATGTATATAAAGAGACAGCAAAATTATGAAGGAGCTGAGTATTGGTTACAAAGGAGGTTGAGAGTGACAGGGGGTGAGTTGAAAACAGGCCTTTAACTCAAGTCCTTTCCAGGCATTCTTCTGGGTACTGTAAACAGGGAATAGAAGTGCACAGGCTAGCCCTAGTCTCCATGCTAACATGCTTCTTAGCCATTTCCTTGGCACTTCTTTAGTTCAGCACCTAGCTGAGGATAGCACTAAACCCAGGTAGAGGAGGGAGTGTGGCTAAGAAGTGCATCATCCCAGGAATTGGGACTACTGCAGAAGGTGAGGCAAAGGAATGAATCATCACAGGAGGTGGGGCTGCAGAAGAAAGTGTAGCCAAATGCATCATCCCAGGGGTTGGGACTAGAGCAGAAGGTGTGGCTAAGGAGTGCATGGTCACAGTAGGTGGGGCTAGCCGGCATTACTCCTCTACCGGGGTACTGTGTATCCAGTTTTAGAAGCCTGAATAGGTCTCTTGTTTGTGGGCAGTGCCTTGGCTGAGTATATTAAACCACAGTGTTTGGGGGCATAATTTTTCTCCCTTCCACGCATTCTAAAATGGTGGACAATGGAGGCAACATCCAATTTCCTAAGTGTTCTTTATAACTGAGAAAACAGCTATAAGACTTCAGTCTGTTACATTGCCAGGCAGGGCAGTTGCAACCACAATAACAGCAGGCAGCAAACTATCTAGCAGCCTCATTAAACACTTGAACTGCAGCAACCTGGTGCAGAGTGCCACACTCCTCTGGGTTTCCCAAGTCTGGGGTGGGAGGCTTTTCCCCCAGGTACAATGTATACATCTTCAAAACATTGGAAGACCCAAAACTTTGCTATCTAGTGAAGGAAAAAGACGACAGCTGCTGAATAGGATGCATGTCCTGCGGACGAAGAATCAACAAATGAGTGAGATACATTTGCAGTTTTGGCTGCAGATTTGTCTGGAAATGGCAAGATAGTCCAGTAACCTGCCATGGTCAGGATAACTATCAAAATCGTTTCTATTCAAGGGCTGCTCCAACATCTATAGCTTAAAGACGAAGTCACGCTCCTTGCAAGGAGCTCCTTGCAAGCCACGCTCCTTGCAAGGAGACTTGGTCTCCTGCTGCCAAAGTCTTCCTGGTGACCATTTTCCTGGGGGCTGTTACATCTGGCCTGCCTCAGACATCAGCAGAACTAGAACAACCCATGTTGACACTTTTTGAGTTGCTGTGAGAGAAAGAAGAGATGGCAGTCAATGGAAGAAAAAGAACTTATTTTGTTTTTGTTCATTATTTCGGAAGTGTTGGGAAGCTTCTGCTTGAAAAGTGATATTCAAATAAATAATAAACTTACATACTCGAGTAACCTAATCAATGTGAAACCACTGCAGAATAACAGCCCAATCCTGAGCTGCCCGGCGTGCATGGCTGCAGCAATGCCAAAAATGGCTGCTACTGCATCCAATGTACCCCAGACAGCCACTGCTGTCTCTTCGGGAGAAGAGGACTTTCGTCCCCTTCCCACAGGTAAGGTGAGTAGCACTGCAATGGGGCTACGCGATTCTACACCGAGAGCCTCCGTGTTGAGCAGGCAGCCCAACCTGGAGGCTCAGGATCCAGTACAGCGAAGCTCCACCAGTTCCACCTCACTTCCTACTCCCTCTCCCAACACGCCCCCTCCCCACCCTCCCTCCGCCTCCCGCCTCACCCCACCTACTCTCTGCTGCCCGGTGGTCCATGTGACCGCTGAGCAGCGGAGCTCCAGTGCTCCACTGGCGCGAGCCCAGCACCAGCCAGTGCTGGGCTAGTATCGGTGCTCCACCGGCACCGAGGGCCACAAATGTGCCTTACAGCATGTTTGTGACAGTATGCACTGGTGGTGAGCCGGTGCACACTGCATAAGATTGGAACCTAAGTGTCTCAACATTTGCAGGTTTAGGATAAAATAAAAATGCTACAAAGATTTCATTTGTATTTATTTATTTTATTTATAATGACCTTTATATCCCGCCTTTCTCTGTAAAGCAGACACAAGGCCCAATACAATAACTCAGTTAAAAATAACCAGAAGCCATAAAATCCAATCCCAAAAGAGATAATGCCCTCTGAAACACATGCCAAACACACGACAAAATAAAATATAGGAAAGGTGTGAAATTACAAGAAAAACCATTATTCTTCAGGAAACGCAGGTGGGGCCTCCATATCTGTAGATTATTCATCGGTGGATCTGGCTCCACGCAGGTCCCCCTGGACTTGTGTGGAGCCAGACTTGGCCCCACCTGAGCCCTCCAGAGGTGACCAGAGGGCTTTCTGAAGCCTGCAGAGGCAGCATGTATCAGAATGGCCTTTTTGGTGAAAAAAATGCTGCTTCTGGTTTCCCGAGACATTCTGAGGTCTGGGGAATCCCTTATTTGGCATAAAAATGCAACTTCCAGTTTCCCTCACTGCCTCTGCAGGCTTCAGAAAGCCCTCTGGAAGTGACAGGAGCACAGATTTAATTACCTGCGGAATTCGGCATCCCTCGCAGAGAATGGATCCCTCGCAGATACTGAGACCCCACTTGTATGTTCTTTTCTCTTAAGAGCAGTAACTATGATTTTCAGAGCTGAAAAGGAATTTGGAAGGAAACATCAAACATTAATTTTACACCTTTTCTCTTGACTCATAATCACTTAACGTAAATTGTTCTATATTATCCAGCTTCTGAATGTACTCAATGATGTACTAGCTTGAATGATTAATCACAGGTAACACAGGCCTACAAAACTGAGAGTCAGAAGAGTTTTTCCCAAACTGGTTTGATATGAATTTGGGGTGCTGATTCCAAAAATGGCATCTGTTTTGCCCTATCACGTCTAGTTTTGGAGATATAGTATAACCTGATTAGTGAATGGTTCAAGCAGCTTTCTCATGAGGAAGTCATGGTGTAGGCTTCCTCATGAGGAAGCTGCTTGAACCATTCACTAAAGAGGCTATGCCATGTCTCCAAAACTAGACATGATAGGGCAAAACGGATGCCATTTTTGGAATCAGCACCCCAAATATACCCAGGAATTGATGTAATGTTTACGGAAGCAAAATGTGTGTTGGCCTGAGTAACCAATGGAGAGTGAATGGGCTTCTCCTGGATGTAAGAAAACCTTAACCATTGACATTGAGGAATGGACCAATGGTCTATGTAACACAACATCCTGTCTTCTGAGGACAAGTCTAGATGTGACACAGAGTCCTGATTAGAATCTTGTGTGTGTGTGTTTAAAAGAAATCTAATTAGCAGTCCTAAACAGAGTTCCTACTAATTGCATAGCCACACAGCTCCAAGCCTCGCCAAGCTCCATGCAGCTTGCAGCTTGGCAATCTGGAAGTTCAGAGGTGATGCATGCTGTCATAGCCAAGGATCCAGAGATGCTGTTGCAATGCAGCCTTGACATCAAATGGCAAAAGAAGGGGTCTGTGCCCCAGCACAGTCAAGGAACTGTGCACCAGTTCCTTACACGAAACATAGGTCCAAAGTAGCTGCTTTCATGATTAGGGAAGGAGGACTCTGGGAGAGAGTCCATAAATCCCCAATGTTGAAAGCAATCACTGCTGATTACTGTCTCCCCTAAATTCCCCCCCCCCCAAAGATTAAAGGATACACAGTAATAAGCTTGGAGAGAAAGAAAGCTTGAGAGCAGAGTTACAGGTTATGTACAAGGTGCCACCCTGTCAATTATGTACAAGGTGCCAATTCCAGTAATGGATATCACCACTATTGCCTTTTTCACACGTGATGTTCTTGAGGCACTGTTAATGATCAAGAGTTAAATTACTCTTTGGAGCAGCCCTGTGTCCTAAAAAAAGCAATTATACATTTAATTCATAGCACTTAATAGTAGCATGTCTAGTTTCTACAAATCAAGAACTTACTGTATGCACTAAAGGGCAGATAAGGGCCAATGTGGTGTAGTTGTTGGAGTGTTAGACTATTACAAACAAGGACAGTCAGGTTTAAAATATTACAGCCATAAAACTGGTCATGTGACCTTGGGATAGTCATAATCTCCTAGCCTAACCTACCTCACAGGCTTCTTGTGAAGATCAAATGGGCAGGAGAAGCCATGTACTCCACCCTGTATTCACTGGAAGAAGGATGGGATGCAAGAGTAATAATTGTCAGCTCAGGAATCCCTCTTTGGTTCTAGAGCTCAGCTCCAAAACCTGTAATCTGGACCCCATGACTCACCATGTGCAGTGTGCTTGCCTCTCTTGATGGTCACGGAGTAATTGTAGATACAGTTTCCCTCTTGAATGTCTGAGAACAGGGGCTTCCAGTTCAGAGGGTGAGTTATGCTGGCACACTCCTCCTTTAAAAAAAAATACGAAGCACTGCTTATGAAGTTTGCCAGAATTAGAAGAATTATGAGTGGCAACCACAATTTGCTTAGATCACCTAATACTCATTAATGCTCTTGGGTGGTCATTTTTAGATTCTGAGCTTATTTTTCAAAAGATGATTCCATAAATACCATAAAGCACATTATATTCTCCTCAGTCATAGACAATGGTGCCTAAATAGGGGCTCAAGAGAGACTAATCGCAGCAGCTCAGATGGAATAATTTACTGTCAACTAATTTTTTCCATCTTCAGCCCGTGCACATGGTGTGTACTTATTAAATGATGCTCATTTATAAGGCAATAGCAATGGGCTGCTGAAGGTTTCATTTTTCCAACATGTTATGGTTGTATATATTAGGACATTCTTTCCTACTCCATTTTCAGCACAGATCTGTTAATCCAACAGTAAATTCCTTAAACTGCTCTGAGCCATGTGTATATTTTTAAATCAACAAAAAAGAAAGCTGACTTGCATGGTCCTTATGTAAACCACAGAAAATTCTGCACATGGCTGAAGTTAGGTGGAGAAGTTCCTTTATTTTTGACTGACAGCCCAATCCTATGCTTGTCTACTCAGAAGTAAGCCCCATTACAGCCAATGGGTCTTACTCCCAGGAAAGTGTGGATAGGATTGGGTTGTCAGACTCTGGTCAAGAGTGCCCATTAGAAACTCAAACCAACCTGATTTCCCAGGACTCTGACAGAGACCCTGCCCAGATGACCACCTATCCAGGGGTGAGCTTCAAGGAGTTCATAACCTAAAACTTGACACAGGGTAGTGGTGTCACTAGAGTTTGCATCACACAGTGTGGGAGGTCAGCACCTTACACCTATGATGGACCTCCTCCCATGCAGTGGGAGGGGCAACACCCCAGGCAGTGGGTGTGGTGATACACCATCGACCCACCCCCAGTGGTTTTTTGGCTATAACCTTTGATAGGTATTTCAACATGGTTTGTTTCATTGCATTCTGCATGAAATTACACAGCGAATGATATATAGCATGATAGTATTATTCAAAAATACCAAGAGTTAAAAATTTTTGGCCAGTTGCAGTTTCACCCCTCCCCTGTGCCTGTCACCAAGTGCAGCCTGCACCCCCCACCCCCATAGTGATGTCCCTGACACAAGAGAGGCAATAGGAGAAGGGAGAAAATAGTGATGGGGTGAACAGGACAAGAAAATGTGTTCCGCTCCCATGTTTTGTGCCCTGATTGTTACCAGGCACGCTTTTAAGACACTTTTAAGACACTGCAAGGATGAAGTGCAGGATTTTATTTTGTGTGCAAGGATCAAGTGCAGTGGCCAATGCACAACTCAGCAGAATTGCATATAAGAAAGAGGGAGGTGAGAATAAAGGTACAATAGAGAACTTTTATTGTGGGGATAAACACAGTAACAAGGAAGGAGCATAAAAATAAAATGCATTACAATATGTTCAACAGTCAGACAGCTAGACCTTTCAATGCAAGTGCTTTGGAGATAGAAGAGAAAATCCTTACTAGGAAAAGGGGGTAAGCAAGAATGGAAGAAAGGGGGGAAGTAGTACATAGAGAAATCAGGAGAGTTACCCAAAGGGAACTGGGGTTTGAAAACTGCGAGTATTGCAATAGCAGGATGGAGTGGTGGAAAGAATTGGGGAAGAAGAAAAGAAAGAAGCAGGGCAAGACTGTGGTGGTGCTGCACTTCTCTATAGCCTCAACCAGGGCTACAGGCAAGGAGTGAGCCCTTCTGTAGGCCCTGAAATCATTTCACTCACTTGCTACGGGAGAGATAGTCTGTGCCATCATCCAGTCACTCCAATCCAATCCAGTCACTCTCAAGCCTCTGAGAGATGATCCATTGGAAGTGGGGACCTTCCTTATTCTCAGAGTACTTGAGGACTGGTCGGGGAAACCACATGCTGGAGACCTGGGGCTGATCTCAGGCCTCTCCCTAAACAGTTCAGAAATAGCTGCAGACTTGCAAATACACAGCACTCAAACAGCACAGCAAGGGAGCCAAGGTTGCTTTCCTGGAGGAAAGGGTGCATTGCAGGGTGGCTCACGAAAGGTTAGCTGTTAAGACAGTTGCTGGAGCAACAGCTTCTTGGTGGCGCCTAGGGAGGGGAAGTGGGGGAAGAAGGGAGAAAGAATGGGATAGAGGAGAGTGGTATGATTCCTCTCCTGGGTACTGCTTGGCACAGTGATGTTTTGGCAGCAGAAGGAAAGGTGTTGCTTGGCACAGCATGCTCCCAGTGCCACAGGTATGCGTAACCAAAAGGGTCTGCACAAAATACAAAGAAGAAGCTTGTCAGGCAATAGAACATAAAATCTTTATTTTTTTAACTGCTTATATCATAGACCAACACACATTTTGCTATCTTAAATGTTAGGCCTATTCCTGGGTGTATTTGAGCTACTGATTCCAAAAATGGCATCAAGTTTTGCCCTCTCACATCTAGCTTTGAAGATACAGCATGGTCTCATTGGTGAATGGTTCAAGCAGTGTCCTCGTGAGGAAGCCTATTATGCTATGGCATCCTCATGAGGAAGCTGCCTCAACCACTCCCTAATGAGGCACTCCAAATTCAGATAAAACCACCATAAATTTTGGAAAAAGTTTTTTCTGACCCTCAGTTTTGTAGGCCTGTGTATTAATTATACCGCCATTATACAAAGCTATAATTCTGGTTGCCACATCTTAAAAAGGTTCCTGAGTGGTAGCCTTGCTGGTGTGTTGCAGAAGCCAGAGTAGCACTGAAGTCAGGCCACCACTTTTTTTTTTAAGTGCATGCAAGCATGTGCACTGCAAACACCACCTCTACCTCTTCTACCAGTTACAAGTGACCCTCCAGCACTGGGGCACCCGCACATGCAGGCAGAGTGGCATTGTTCAGTATGGATATGTGAAAATCTGTATCGCAAAAGTTTTTATAAAGAGGAACTTTTATAAAAAGTTTTTATTTGCGATCTAAATTTATTTTCCCGATCTTTGGCGCTGTAACGGGGATGCAGGTGGAGGAGCAGCTTGCCTTTCTGCTGTCTGATGTAAATCCTGATATATCGCTCAGGGTGGCCCGTTTCTGTCATGCTGCACAGTTGATAAGAAAGAAAATTGAGAGTATAAATTGATGATTTTATGATTTTATATATGTGTAAAAGGATGTTGGTTTTAATTTTGTGTATTTTGTTGTGTTGTTTTGTGACTAGCTGGTCGGATGACCGTTAATAAAGTATCTATCTATCTATAAAGAGGAAGGTGTGTGCACAAAATGTTAGACTAGGACCTAGGTGAACTTTGGTCTCATCTTGCAAAGCAGTCCCTATGTTCTGGGAGCAAATATTATAAATGAAACCCTCTAAATACCTTGCAAAGGAGGGTAGGAGCTGAGATGTTAGGTATTTTCTTGGCATTCTGAATACGGCAAGGAACATTCTCACCAAGTGTGAGAACCGTTGATCTGGGATAGGAGTCATCTGACCGGTCTTCTCTGGAGAAACAGATATTTAATTTTTTTTTCCTTTGGCCTTGAGGGATGCAAGGAAAAATCTATGAATAATTTTCCTTAATTACCAAGTACTCCAAGGCACTTTGTTTCATTGTGTCACCGACCTATCACTCTGAGGGAGTTTGCTGGCATATAAATCAAACGAGATATGGCTGTGGTAAAACGGTTCTCACCCGTTAAAGGAAGAGGCAAGCCGCCAATTCCCTAAGGCCTTAGCTCAGTGGGAATGCTCAGGAGCAAATGGCTTGAGGATTGAGGACTAAACCTTCCTTCCTGAAGAACGTGGGGAGAAGCATTCATGACTGGACAATGCACATGGCTGGCCTCTGTCATCTGGGTGAGACTGTATAGAGGGATGACCTACACTGAGAAAGATAAAGCTTTCCCATGACCTATAGGGGACTCTTTGAGGCAGTTCACAGATGTTTTGTATTATAAAAATTGGTCAACTGATGTCAACAACCACGAAAATCTTTGCTTGAAAATAAATACACCCGGTGCTAAATTAAAAGGAGGGGCGTCACCAGCAAAACCAAGGTTAAGAAGTCTGGGAAAAGGGGGCTTTCTGAGGAGAGTTTATATTAAAAAGTTGGGTTTTTTAAAGTGATTTTTCTTTTTCGGAAGCTAAGCAGGGTCGGGCCTGGTTAGTACTTGGATGGGAGACTGCCTGGGAATCCCGGGTGCTGTAGGCTTATACCATAGTCTTTCGAGACTGAAGGTTGCCAACCATTTTTTTTTTCTTTTTTAACTCAGAGAAATTCTGCCTTCTGATTTCCCATCTGAAAATGAAAGGATATTTGAGGTGGAAATTTGCAAAAGATCCTTGACTTTGCTTTGACTCACATGGACCCATGTTTGGCATTATCCTCTTACTGTACATGGACGGAGGGAGGACTCTGCAGCAACCAGAAATGAATGGGGGGAGCTTGTGGTCTGCCGAGACTTTGAGGCAATGGGAATGGGGAAAATAAGCCAACTCTGGGTCAGTCCTCCACAAAGGTGAGGGTCCAGTCACCTAGGGACTGGGAGAGGGTGTGGAGCTGGTTTTCAAACCCATTGGGCCAGTGGCAAGGATCAAGGCAGCAATCAAAGGAAGGAGTTGGTGCTTGGTTGAGCAGTACCCTCAAGAGGCAGGTTGCTCTGATGCTTGGGCTTTGAGGTAAGCCGACTAGATGCTCATGCAACTGGTGCTGAAGCCTAGTTGGCACCTTTGAAGCACAGAGCCTAATCAGCTTGGTTTGCAGGGGAGGCACAGTGCTAGTGGCCCAAAAGATAAGGTCCAAGGCCAGCCTAAGACCTTCTGACACCTGAGGCAGGGTGCAAAATGTTGCCCCCCCCTTACCTGGTGATGTGCCAGCCTCCTCTCCTCTGACACTAGTCTAGCCCATCTCCTTTCATGTAACAGAAAAATAAACAGCTAAATGGGCCCCTGTAGTAGAATATACACCCTGGGAAACGCAGGCTGCTCTCAATATCCACTTTATTGGGGTCATGTTTTTCCATCAAGAGAGTGGCTGTGGTTGCTGATGACTCAGTGTTTCTGCGCTTCTGGGTAGTGGTGCCATCACCCCATGTTGCTGGATTGCCTGGGATGAGGAGCTTGGGACAACTTTTACAGGCTAGCAGTTTGTAAGCATAGACAAGAAGCCATCTGTGGAACTGGTACCCACATCAGACAACACTAATCTAAACAGCATCCTTCAGGCTCCTCAGAGACAGCCTCATCCTCCTCCACTACGACCTCAGACCTCCTTCTTATCACAGAGGGGAGTCTGAAGAATCACATCTTCCTCTGTCTCCCCCTTGGGATTTAGTCCCACTTCCTCTTTGCTTCAGTTCCTCTAATTTCTCATGATTGCTTCCAAGGAAGGACATTAAAAAGAAAACAAGCACAAACCAGATCCTTTGTTTTGAAGACCTTTGAGAATCCAAGAAGTACTCATATCCCACCCAGGGCTCCAGTACCTCTGTCAACATTATAAAGTTAACTTAGAGCCCAATCCAAAGGGCCATTTAGGCCAACGCAAGTCCCCTGCACCAGCCCAGAAGGCGCTTCTGAGCCGCCAGGAGAGTCAGCAGGTTGGCATACGGAGATGCATCAGCCTCTGGAGGCCGAATCCAGCTTGCAGAGCACTAACCTGAAGGTTTGTGCTGGTCGCGGTCACCAGGTGATGACTGAAAGCAATCCTGGAGCTTTTATGAAGGTCTCCAGAAATTTCTAAAATTTCATTATGCAGGAAAATAACAGGCCAATCCTGAGCTGCCCGGCACCCAAGGCTGCAGTGGCACTGAAATGACTGCCGCTGCAACCTATGGCCATTCATCCCCTTCCCCCGAGTAAGGGAAGCGGCCCCCCAATGGGACTACTCAACTCTGCACCCGCTAAATAGCTGGCCCAGAGTAAAGCAGCCCCTTGTTTGGTCAGGATGCCTGACACAGGGCTATTGATCCAAAGGAGCTGAGCTCCGCCTGTCTCACCCCCTCCCACCCCGCTTCTTCTCCCCATCACAGCTTCTCCCCGCCCTCCCTCTACCCCAGAATGCCTCCCCCCCATGCCCCCACTCACCTCTCTGCCACCCAGTGCTCGCTTGGAGCTCCGGGCAGCAGTCACCTATCCTCTGCCCGGTGCTGGCTCAGTGCTGGCTCACGCTGAGCTATTGCCCGTACTGGCCAGGCGGTAAATGTCACAGGCATGCCTTATGGCATATTTATGACACTGCATGTCGGCGCTGAGCCCACGTGAAGCATTTAGGATTGGGCCCTAAATCTCCAGGAAGAACTTCAGTCAGAGTTGATGACCCTCTTTGTTATAGGGCAAAATCTGAATCCTGCATCCTCCAATAGGCATGAAACAAAGATGAGTGGGCCAATGGGAGTAGCAGAATGGGAGATAATATCTGGCTCATGCCTGCAAACTGTATTTTTGGTGCTTTTGCCATTTGCTTTCAGTCCAGTTGATTTGTTTGCTTTTTACGACTGCCTTAAGAAATGTAAGCACCAGTCATGCAAGCACAGTGGGAAAAGTGACTGGATAGGCAGCTCTGCCTTGTGCTTTTTCAAAATCTCTCGCATATCTCTGCAGGCCATCTGCTACAAGAAAAATCTAAGACACCAGAGTTAAGGCCACAAGTCAAGGCAACCATTTATAGATGTGTTCTCATAAGTAATGACATCAGAACTAAACAATATTTCCATTATAATGAACCTAATGGGAATATGGGAATGCAGCAGCTCTTGAGGGCTGATTAAATACAGCAGAGTTATCATTTGGGCCAAGAGGCATTTTTATTGGCCATTTATAGGTCTGGGTGCTTTTAAAATGGGCTGCTAATCACAGGGAGGGGGAAGTAACTAACTTTAGTTCCCTACTACCACCAATTGAAATGTTATTCAGCAATGATATTGCCAACATTTCACCTAGCCATTATCGCTATGCCTTTAACAGCAGCTTGCTGTGCAGGCAGCACCACCTGATAGCATTCATCTCCATGCTGTGAAAAGCTTCACTTACTGATTCCTATAGATCAGGCTGCTGTTGCAGGCATGAGAGCAGCCCAGGGTGGGTTTTTCTGGTCAGTTGGCAATCCTGTCTGGCATCTGAGATCCCACACACTCTCCAGCATAACTACACAACCATAATGCCTAGAACAGTGATTCTCACACATTTAGCACCTGGACCCACTTTTTAGAATGCGAATCTGTCAGGACCCACCAGAAGTGATGTCATGACCAGAAGTGACATCATCAAGCAGGAAAAATTTTAACAATCCTAGGCTGCAATCCTATCCACACTTACCTAGGAGAAAGTCCTATTTACTAAAGAATATACATAGTAGCTTGTTAAAACTACAGATCTGTAATATTTCCCCAAATGCAGTCACATAGCATGGTAGCATCAAGTCTAATATACTAAAAATAAAATATTGAAATGAATGGGGAACCACCTGAAATTGGCTTGTGACCCACCTAGTGGGTCTCAACCCACAGTTTGATAAACACTGACCTAGAATAACTTTTTCATCTAAAAAAATGAAAGGAAGCTATATTCTGAGTACACTTCCATATTCCACACTTTTTCTGCACTTGGGTAAAATTTCACACAGAGTACAGACAGTCCTGCTGATATCTGTAAATTGCACTTAAACAGGGATACTGTCTGACCCACTGTTATCTCCCTGCTTAGCTCTTTTCTATAAGAAAATCAGACAAATGGGCCTTGAGGCAGATCTACAAGGAGCTGCTACACCTGAGGTTTCTATTAGGCTCCTGATAACAAGATTAACTGATATAGAAAGGCAAGAGATTCTGGGTGCAGCACAAAAAAAATGTTCGCCCCTGAATTTCCACCTAAGTATTACATTTGGTCAACAACCAAAGTATCTGACCTTCTTGGAGTGCCCCTTCGCAAGGAGGGCTTTTACATTAGCTCGCTGCAATGTGTTGCCTTCTAAAGACCTACTTGGCAGGTTTAGAAATGCCCCGAAGGAAGAACGAGTCTGTAACTGTGGCCTTAGAGAGGTAGACTCTCTTTTACACATTGTTTTGCACCGTGTCGGCAATCAAGTGCCTAGAGATCAGTACCTTCTCCCATTATTAAGAACTAAAAAAGGTCTTTCTGAGAATGTTTGCCTACAATTTTTGTTGGCGGGAGATTCTAAACTCGTGACCCAGTTGCAAAATTTTTACACCTGAGTAACTTGAAGAGGGCTAATCTGTTGGTCCTAAGCAACCTGGAGTTACCGCGCAAGTAAATTGTTGTGTTTTAACCTTTATCTTTATTTGCTTTTTTAACATATATTTATATATTTGATTGTTTAGAGATATTATGTGTTAATTTTTATGCCTAATAAAGGTTTGATTGATTGATTGATAAAAAAAATTGCACTTAAATCAAAAGATTTTAGCTTGGATTACACAGGCCTACAAAACTGAGGGTCAGAAAAGTTTTTCCCAAACTTTATGGTGGTTTGATATGAATTTGGGGTGCCAATTCCAAAAATGGCATCCATTTTGCCCTATCACGTCTAGTTTCGGAGATATAGTATAGCCTCATTAGTGAATGGTTCAAGCAGCCTCCTCATGAGGAAGCCATGGTGTAGGCTTGAGGCTATACTATATCTCCAAAACTAGACGTGATAGGGCAAAACAGATGCCATTTTTGGAATCGGCACCCCAAATATACCCAGGAATTGGTGTAATGTTTAAGGAAGCAAAATGTGTGTTGGCCTGTGTTATTAACTAGGCTGAAGGTCTCTTTTCAACAGTGGGTCATAGCAATACTAAAGTAACAGGGAAACTCACATAACATTTTTACAGTTCTTGTGGCTTATTTTTAGGACATATCTAGGGTGAGTTCACAAACACAGAAGAACAACCTGCCTGTGTTTTGCTGAATGTCTACATAGCGTATACAGCCATACCCATATAGAACTCTTTTTCTGCAATTAGAAACTCTGGGTTCTCAGATTGCGTGGAGAGAGCCTTTGCTGTACACCTATATGCACCATATAGATATTCAATGACACATGTGCAGATTCAGGACAAGTCCTCCTGCAGTGATCCTGACAGCCCTGCGTCCTGCAGTGTATTCACTTATTCTGGATATGGCATGAGAACAGGTCTGCTGTGTCTTATGGGCTACCCTAAACTCTGCCCTATGAACCTCCTGCTGCCTTCCTTCAGTCTATGTCAGTGCAGGAAGCACAGTTCTGCAAGTGTTCCTATAACTGGACTTTAGTTTGCTCCATGCCCATCATCACAACTTGGGGTGGAACCACTGCTCTCCAGTCTCCTGGGGTCTGATCTTGAAGGTGCCTTTCTATACTCCTCATGAGGGATGAGCCCCAGTGAGGGTAGTTGGGTCACAAGAGAGCTGACCCAGGCTCTTGGGCAATGTTGTCCAAGATGTGGATACTGAGGCTCCACCTATAATCCTTTGTTAAGGGGTTCCCAGCCCACAAATCCTCAGGTCAGTACAAAATTTTCATCATCAGCTTACTGGAATAACTGCAGAGGCAGGAAGAATATGAAAAAGAACACGTTCCCCCACATCTGACTCAGGGCAATTAATTATTCCTGACCCCCGAAAAGAATGAATTACATTAAAAGGTAAGGTTGCTCTGGGCAACTCAAACAAAACCTACATTAAATGGGTTCACCATGGGGAGGAGGTGGAAACCAGACACTAAACACTCTGGAAATCACCAATTAAAGTTACATAAACAATCCCCACACCGTCTCTGTATCTAGCCTGTATATACACAACCTGCTAAAGGTTTCCAAGTGCTTGCCAGAGGACTTGTGCAGTACATTTGGAAATGAATCGACGTCTCTGAGTCACAGCAGGGGCAGAGGCGATCTTGATAAACCTTCCATTTTGTTTTTTAGGAACTGATAAGACATCTGATGTCCAGTCATATCCTCTCCCATCCAAAACTTAGGCCTTTGCAAAGGGGGCAAGGCAGGCAACTTGATTTTGCAGACACAACCCTGCTCCTTTTTCAGTGGAGTGGCAGCAAAACCTACTCACTGATCCTGCAAACCCATTGTCTGGGTCAGGGAACTGATTTGCCTTGGCCCCATCTGCACAGTCTAATCCCCAGTTTGTTTTATTTGAGAAATTTATATTCCAATTTAGCTATGCCGAAGCAAATGCCCAAGGCAGCTTACAACGCTCCATAATAAAGTAGAAAGCATCATAACAGAAAAGAAGCATTAAAAACATTAATTTTAGCATTAAACAGAGGCACATAAAAACAAAAACAAAGCAAGACATAAGACATATCATTGAGCCATTGGGGGGAACAAATAACTCGAGAGGACGTCAAGTCACAGCAACATTTCAGAGGTGCAGAGGATCAATATCTACTCAGCAACCAAATGCCAGACGAAACAGGTATGTTTTGAGCCCTTGCTGAAAAGCCATGAAGTAGTTCTCAATTCCCCTGCAAGGGAATTCCATCGTTGTGGTGCCACAACAGAGAAGGCTTGCCCCCTGAGCTGCCACTTCTCTCACTTAGGACAGAGATGGCACTTGTAGAAGCGCCCCCTCAGAGAACCTAAGAGGGCAGGCTGGAATGTATGCTAGGAAGCGATCTTTCAGATAGCCTGGACCTTAATCATGGAGGGGTTTAAAGGTTAGAACTAGAAACTTGAATTGGAACCAGAAGTGAATGGGCAGCCAGTGTAGCTGCTGAAGCAATGGTCCAGCAGTCATATCGTATAGCCCCCATAATCACTTGATCCGCTGCATTCTGCACTAACTGTTTCCAAACTCTTTTAGAGGGTAACCTCACATAGAGCACGTTACACTAATCCTGTCTTGAAGTTACTAAAGCATAGAATGTTGGGAACTGGCACCACTGAACTGCTCTGATGTAGACTAGGAGCACGAAGATACAACTTCAAGTCCTTGCACAAGCATGCAGCCCACTGGGTGATGTTGGGCCAGTCACTATTTCAGCCTGCCCCACCTTACAAGGTTGTTGCGAGGTTAAAATGAGGTGGGAAGGATCAAGTACCCTGAACTGTACTGCTCGGAAAAGGGTTACATTGTGCCATTTAAGTTGTACCCTGGAACCAGTGTTCCTGTAAACTGTGTTGAAAGCTGGGGCAAAAAAAAATGTGTTTCATGTGAGCCTCAGTTATTAAAATCTATGCATGTTTCTTTTTCTCGACCCTCCCACAGCAGAAGCAACAACAATTTCCTGTAAAAGAATGCCTGCTTTGACGTTAGTACGCCAAGGATTCAGCAGTGGGCTATGTTCCTCCAAGGTTTTGCGAACAACTCTGATGGCGCATTTAAGCCCAGCTTGCCAAGAAATGAGAGCGCCCTCTTAACCCAACACCTTATCAAAGTGTGGGGATGGCTGCAGACTGTGATTACATTTCCATGAACTGGGGAGGCTGACTAAGCCGGTCCGGTGTGCCATTAATCTCAAGGGAGTGCTACTTCTGAGACTGCCTGCCTGCAGCCAAGATTTCTACAAAAATAGATCACAATGAGCTCACCAAGGAATACGTGTGGATACAGCTGCATGGGGGCCTTCTACGGGTTTTCGGGCAGCTGTCTGGGAAGCAGCTGAGCGGTACAAAATGGTCAGTGGTGATCATGAACTATACTGATAGCTACCGAAAGAGTGGGCAGAAGCACAATATTTTGTAGACAAATGGCCCTGGGTTCAATTCCAGCTTTCTCCACGGATGAGAGGGAAAGATCCCCAACTTAAACCCAGGAGAGCCATTGATACCAAATACAGAGCTAGATAGAACAAGGGTCTAAAATGGGCCAAAGCAATTGTAAATGTTCAAAATAACAAGTATGTGATATTCCTTTTAAATATGAACATGAGAATTCAACTCAGAGATCAATCCCTTGTCTGTACTGACCCCAACTGCTGGGTATCCCAAAACCCTTCTCTGCCCCTAGTATAGGCAGGAGATGACTCATCTTACCATAGCTATCCCATAGATCTTCTCATAAAAATCCCATTCTGACTCAAAAGAATATGATGGTTGCCTCTCACACTGAAGGCCTGTGGGAAGTATTCACAGGGCCACCACTCTATTTATTCCAATAATTTATTTCCAAGGTGAAGCCTAAATGTCTTTCATGACAACTGAATTTGGGAAGCTGGGGGGGGGGGGAATGAAACAGTCCTTCCTGTTTTATCTCTTTCCACCACTGCTGCTGTTTCAGGTGGGGCTACCAGTGCTACTAAGATAAGTGTCCACAGGGATTTGAGAAAGGTGATGATAATGGCAGCTCTCAGCAGCCACACTGACTGTTGCCATCTTTTTTCACCAGGCCTCAGGGGTCAGTCATGAGCTCTTTTATAATGCAGGACCCTGGGCAGGGCCTCTGTTGGCCAGCTGCTGATGCCAGCCCTATATATATGTGAATGATGCCAGCCCCTTTTAGACACATTGCAGATATGTAGTAGACCATGGGGACGGGAGTCTGCTGCTGCATCCCAGAACATCTTTACAGGGCTATAGGCTGGTCTACAACTGATGTAGCTTTCTATCCAATGAAAACATGTATCACATACACAGAGTGGCCTTTTGAACTACCAGCAAAGAAGGAAAAAAATCAAGCAGACATTTCAGGATGTGGTCATTAGCTATTCTGGTGATTTCTTGGTCTACTGTTACACTGTGTGTTGCATTTAATAAACTTCTCTGTCATTTTTAGGTGAGGCCAGCATCCTGTCGTAATGGCCTATGGCACTGCTTCAGAGACTAGATTAGGCCCAGGGTCTACCAGCCACTGTTCACCAGGTTAGATTATCCTGTCCTCTGTTGTCTTGGTTGTGTCTATTTTTTATTGTGAGCCCCTCAGGGCAGAGGCCTGTCTCCTGTTATAAAGTGTCATGCACTCTGATGGGCTATATAAAGAAACAGTATTATGCTATGGTCTGCCTTCTCCCTCCCTTAACCAGTTGTCTGGTGGTTTTGTCAAATGGTGGAACTACAGGGCATCTCACAACCACTGCAATCACTCACATCTCACAATCACTGGTCTGTGTACCAGTGTGCACACAAACATCTGTTTAAATTCTCTTCTTTTTGTTTTAAACTAAAAACACACACACATATATATTCTGCTACTGCCATCTAGTGGTCATGGTATTCAGCAATTTATTACTATTTAAAAATATAAAGTCTTAATTTGAGTGGAGAAGAAATATATAAGAATACAGTTTGGCATTAAAAACCAAAATCATATTGGTTTTCATATTGGCTGAGACAGTTCAGATGATTCCCTTCACCCTCATTGGATGGCAGTGATCTATAGGAGTGTCTGAAAATGGTTTTATTTTTTCACAGATTTCATGATTTGAAAGACAGAAAGCAGCGATATGTGCTTTTATTCCAACTTCTCATTTTTTTATTTTAAACACTGTAAAAGTGTACTAGGTAGATGATATAGGTGATATAGTGTCAGCAGATGCAGTTGCAGTATTACTTCTAACTTGAAAAGTAATCTGTTTTAATTTCTGAAAAATATCTTAAACACCAAAGTGTGGTGTTTAGTGTTTTCATTCAGATATTTTAAACTCAAAAGGGCAGTGTCTTGTGTTTGTATGTGTTTTTAAATAAAAAAACACCTCTAGTGATCTTACATAGGTTTTCTGACTTCCAAGAGAAAGTCAAAGATACTTTTTCTATAGCGCTGTAATCCCTTTCTTTAACCATTTTTCTTACATGCAGTTTACATTATTTGTCAACCAAATGCTCATGGGAATTTCTGATCCTTTGAAAGCCCAATTTGGTTGTTTGCCCCACTGCTGAAGTGACAAATTCTGAAGTGTATGACACCCTGTGTCTCCATAGCTGCCCCTTGCCTCTCCCCCCGGGGTGGCAAGGACGGCCACAGTAATGGGCAACCAGCCGAGGACATACCAGCTTGAGAGAAGAACCACTGGGAGCGTTGATGGTACTGACAAAGAAGATTTATTTTTGTCAAGTATTTCACATTCATTAGGACCCAGTTATGTCACTGGGCCGTGAGCCCCTCAAGTAGGCTTCATTCACAGTTCAAAAGTCCGGATTCATCTGGCCCTGCTGGTCAAATTAAGTCTCAGTCCCAGACGGTGAGGGTCCGCAGGTTGGAAAGGCTTGGGTCAGCAAGAGCTGTGCTGCTGCTGCCTCAGGAGCGGAGGGTGCAGGTCAGGCACTTGGTCCACATGAATATTGGTTGAAGCAAGGTGGGCTAGTCCAGTATCCTTTTGCTCTATCCCTGTAACCCCGCTGCTAGGTTCTTCATCCCCAACCTGCTCCCAGTAACTGCTAGGGTCCAAGGTGGTCCCTCTGGTCCAAGGTGGGCTGTTCTTCACCCCAGGAGCTAGTGGCTGGGAGTGCCCCTGCAGGGCCTGCCACCTGATCCCATGTAGGGTGTAGACCCTTCCCTTGACTGATAGGCAACTCCAGCTCCTCCAAGGCAAGACTCAGGTAAAGGCCAGGCCAAGGGGTTGCCATGGCTCACTCCAGCCATTTCCCAGGAGCCCAAGTCCCAGGGAGAATCTCTCCCTCTGGCTGTTGGGTGCCTTATGAACCCAGCAGCCAACCCAGAGGGCTCCACCCCTTCTGGGGCCGTCATCATCCCCAGGTGTGGAGAGTTCTCTTTCCCCACTTCTTTGGGGGCTGAATCCTAATAATACCTATTCCTTTCGCCTGAGGAGCCCCTTACTGTTGGAGCTGACCACGGGCAACACCCCCCCTCCCACAGCTACTAAGACTGTACAACAACAACAACAACAAAATCACTTTTGCCTAATCCTATGGGCTACTTCTGCCGGCGAAACTAGCACTCCGTCAGCGGAAAACCCTCTCTGATGGCCCCACAGACTCAGCAACAATGATACTTTATTTACGGTCACAGACCCAACATTCATAAAACATTTAAAACATTCATAAAAACATTTTAAACAAAACTTTTATAAAAAAGAAGCAAGAGTCTTCTTACGTGTTCTTTGTGCTAATAAAAGAAACTTGGCCACTGATTCTGTTATGGACTTATTCTTATCAGCTAAGATATATTTTGAATACCACGTAAAAGTCCTACTTGGAAAATTACACATAATAGGGTTAATATATCTTACACGCTCGTCCCTGTAAAAATTACATACAAAGAGAACATGTTCCAAGGTCTCCATTTCCATACTATTACAGGGACATAATCTATTTTCGTATGGCACATTATTATAGCGTCCTTCCAAGACTGCAGATGGAAGACAATTAAATCTAGCTCTTGTAAAAATTTGCCTATATTTGGTATAGTTAAGGTGTCTAGATATGTAGCACTTTGATTAAATTCAAAATTCAAACCAAAGTGCAGTGGCAAGCAAGTCTTGCGGGCGCTTGACATGGCATGCTGAAAATCAATATCTTTAATCCGTTTTTCCATAATGGACTTAAGTGCGTTAAACTCATAACCATAGATAGAATCCCCAAATAGGCTCAGGAAATGCAATTTGATAGAAAAAGTTTTAAACCAGGAGCTAGTGTAAGCATCATTCTGTAACGCATATAAATATCCTACCGAAGCATCAGCATATAACACTTTTATCCAATACCTAAATGCATATAGCCAGGCAATACACTCTAATGATGAAACACCTGCCTCAAATTGTAATCCTGCCGCCGGGACACATCTTGGTAGACAAAGAATAGATCTTAAAAATGTATTAAGAACATTTTTGATACTTCAATGAAATCCCAGAATCCAAACTGGGCACCCATATAAAAGTTGAGAGAGAACCTTGGCCTTAAAAACTTGAATTGCAGTGGGTATAAATTGAGTTCCTTTAGTAAAAAAGAAATGGGTGATTGCCTTGGTAGAATTCTGAGCTGCCTATATAGCAGACTGCCTATGGGCAACCCACGAGAGATTATGTCGAAATGTAATTCCCAAATATCTAAAGTGTTTAACTTCATCGAAACATTGGCCATTAACTATCCACTTTTTAAAAACTCTATGCTGGCGAAAGACCAAAATTTTTGTTTTACTATTATTTATGGTCAGCAGGTTGTTCTTACAATAAGTCATGAATGTGCGCATTAAGCGCTTAAGGCCTATTTCAGATAAGGACAACAAAGCAGCAGTATCTGCATACAATAATAACGGGCATTTAGTATCTCCCAACTTAGGTGTATGGAAATCTGATGCAAGGCAACACTCATTCAAATCGTTTAGATAAAGATTAAATAATGTGGGGGCTAGTATGCATCCTTGATGGACTCCTCTGGTGGCATAAATGGATTTTGTAAAATTCCCTTCTATCCCACATCTTACTCTAAGTGTGGTGCCCTGGTAGAGCTGCATAATGAGATAGAGGAGTCTCTTGTCTATACATGTTTGAGACAACTTTAACCATAATGTCGCCTGGGATTGAATCGAAAGCAGATTTTAGGTCTATAAATGCAGTAAAGAGGCCATTGCCATACACAGTCATATTTCTCAGCAAGATAATACAACGGTCTATTGTTGATCTACTCTTTCTAAAACCTGCCTGTTCATTTCCCAGGATGTTTTCATCTTCTATCCAGGAGACTAGTCTTTGATTTAAATAGCTGGCATACAATTTACCCACAAATGAGAGTAAGCTGATTGGCCTGTAATTTGACAGATCTTCTCTATCTCCTTTCTTGAAGATGGGTATTACTATGGCCTCAGACCAGGCAACGGGGAATTTTCCAGAGCTATTAATATGTGTAAACAAGTTTGCCAGCAGAGGGGCCCACCAGCTTATATTTGCTTTTAACATTTCTGGAAGAATATTACCTAGCCCAGGAGCCTTGCCTGGTTTAATATAATTAATCAGAAATTCTATTTCAGTTTGCATAACTGGGACCCAGGGAGAATGTCATTTAGATCTATAGTAACAAGATTATTCACTGGACCTTCTTTTACATCTCTGAACATGCTGGAGAAATACTGCTCCCACACGTCTGTTGATATGTTGCAACAAAGCAGCTGTAACTAAAGCCCAAAAAAGTTTCAAGTTCTTATTCAATGAAGATTCTATCAGTTTATTCCATTTCTTATGAACTTCTTGTCTTTTTAAAAACTATCATCTGTATATACTTCTTTTTAACTTCATAATATTCTCATGGAAATACATTCAAATTTCCCTTTCTGTAATGATTATATATCTCTTCCAAATGTTTTTTGAGTGCATGGCAGTTCCCATCAAACCATTTTGGGCCAGTTATTCGTGGTTTTACTCCTGTATCAGATTGCTTTGAAGTTAAAGCTGTATTCAGAGCATTAATTAAAGAAGCATAATTCTTTAAAACAGAGGAAGCCGTTGTTGCTCCTATAATTGAATTTTTCAGAGCTTCTCATGCAGAAGAGCCAAAAAAATCTCTCACCTTAATGTTGTTTTTCTCAGTCCAATATATCCTTTTATGTTTAGAAATTAAAAAATTATCTTGAAATTGGGATTTGATATTTATGTGGACAGCATGCATCAAAGAAAGTAACAGTAAGAGGGAGATGATCACTATCAAGCCTATATCCCACAGAGAATTCAGATATCCATCTAAATAAACAGTGAGAAATCAGTACAAAATCCACCACACTGCTTCCATGTCCAGATATAAAGGTAAATTCTGCTTGCTTACCATAATAAGAATTTCCGTTTGAAATTAGAAGGCCAAGATGACTCACCATTTGAGTCAGACAAATGCCTCCATAATTCACCTTAGGGTCTTTAGAAATCCTATCATAAGCAGGCATAAAAATCTCATTTTCAACTGTCCCCCACAAAGCAGAAGAGAAGAGCACCTTATTATTTGGGCCTCGTCTAGCATTAAAGTCACCCATTACAAGTAATTGGGCCTTAGGGAACCTAGATTCTAATCCTATTATATAATTTTCTAAATCATCCCAAGTTTGCTTTATAGAATTTTGAGTTGAAAAAGGAACAAAATTAATCAGCAAAAATGATTTAATTCCAAAATCTATGTGACTGGCCACTGCTATTTTCCCACGAGGAGAAACCAGTTTAATTGATGCTTGCAGGGCCATTGATATCAATATTGCCAAACCTCCCTTAGGTCTACCTTTTCCTTTAGGTGGCTCGGCAAATACATCATTCATTAGAAACCCATTTAAATAGATTTTTTAAATAGCCCAAGATTCTTGAATACAAATCACATCATGGGCTTTTAAGTATTCCAAAACCTTGACATCATTTTGCTTAGAGGCCCATCCTGCTATATTCATCATCATCACAACCTTTATTATTAATTATTATTATTAACAGTATTTATATACCGCTTTTCAACCTTTATTGGCATATAGCTGCTATATTCCATGAGACTATTTTAAATTTCTCTGATGCCTCAGTCAAAATCTTTTGTTTAACCTCAAGACAACTATCGGGTACTGGAGGGATGGATTTAACAGTGAGGACATCTTGATGTAATCTCTGTCATTCTATCACCATTCAGCTCCCCATCCTTATCCAGAAAAGCACACACATCCTTTTGAGGAATCAAAGTACTATTGTTTAGATCAGGGGTGCTCACACTTTTTTGGCTCGAGAGCTACTTTGAAACCCAGCAAGGCCTGGAGATCTACCAGAGTTTTTTTACAATGTTTGCACCATCACAACATATAACATTTATGTGTACAATGTATGTTGGTGTACCTTGCATAACCACATGAGCCAATATTGCACAACACAATGTAATTAACTATAAACATTTTTTGCAATTACTTGAGTTTACTTTGATGACTTGCACTGAAGTGAATCAGCCAAGGATGCATAGTCCAGATAGTAGCTGCTGATAGCCAGCCTCATGCACACTTCCAAATGTTCATCAGTCATGGTGGAATGGTACTTGGACTTAATGATCTTCCTGTAGGAAAAGGCTGACTCACATAAATAAGTGGAGCCCTTCCTGCCTCAGGTGCTCTTATATCCCTGAGGGCCCTATTACCTTCAAGTGGCTGCAGCTGTGCAGCACACTCTGCTCGATGTCCAGGCCTTACCCTTAAAGGGGCCACTGCTGACACCACATCTACCTCCTCACCAGATCTTCCTTGATTCCAATACAAGTGGGGGGGAGCAGATCTCTATACAGACCAGTGCAAAAACAAGGGAAAGGTGTGGGGGAGGGAAGATCTCTATATAGACATCACAGCAAGATCAGTGCAAAACCCCTTGCACACAGAACCAACAGATGGAAGGGGGGGGGGAGATCTCCATACATGCCAGTGCAAAAACAGGGGAAAGGTAAGTCATCCCCAGGAGAGTCAATGGGGCTCACTCCCAGGTATGCGTGGACAGGAGAGAAGCCTGCCAGCTGCTCCTCTCCAGGACTACTCAGGAGTCAGCCCCAGTAGAGTCAACGGGGCTCACTCCCAGGGATGCGTGGACAGGAGCTCACTCCCAGGGCGGGGCTCACTCCCAGGAATGCGTGGATGGGAGAGAAGCCTGCGATCTACTTATTTTGCCTGGCGATCGACTGGTAGATCGCATTCGACTTATTGAGCACCCCTGGTTTAGATGCTATCAATTGGGATGATAACCCAGGGGCATTTTGACCCAGGAATCCAAATGACCCAGGATCCAGGTATCTTCTTTGTAGCCATTCCTCACTAGTCATAGGGGCTTTCTTAATATACTCTTTTGTTTGGCCGGTGGTTATATCATTAACCTGCACCTGAGGTCTCACGTTTTTATCTGTGGTCTTATAGTAAAAAAGACTCACAGAGAAAAAAGATTTTCAGTTATTTCCTCTTGTGCCTGTGGAGGCAGGGCTTTATAGGAGTTTAAAAGTTTCAGTTCTTCCAGATCAAACTCAGCCCTTAATTCATAGGAAGTCTGTTGCTGTTGCCACTCAGAGTTCTTATTGGGCATTTCATATTGATTAGTTTGTATAGCCTCTAATGTGCTTGGTGGGTCAACCTTCCTGGGACTAATATTATTTCTTAGCTGTTGATGAATCAGTGTGGTGGTTGTATAATTTTTCAAATAACATTGGTCACTTTAAGACCCACATTTCAAAGCTTGTACCTGGCCTTATACAATTTATTGGCAGTCATCCAGCTCCTAAATGTAACTATTGCACAAAGAGAATAATAATTATAAAATAGGTATTCTATATCAAGAATATCATCAGGTTGAAGAAACTGTAGGGCTGCTTCAGTCAATAATTCTAAAAAATGAGTTTTATGTTGCAGAAGAGCAGTTTTACCTTTAGGTTTTGGAAAATGGAGAAAAACCAGCTTCTGACGATTTAACACTGAGTCCCATTTCTGTTGAAGTTTTGGTTTAAATTTAATTTGATGTTGGTCAACTTCCTGGTGGTTATATATGAAACAAGTTTGTTCAGGTATTTCGTATTGTCTGGGATCTTGTGTTTCACTGGAATGTGATCTTAATTCTTTTTTCTCCACCACAAAAGCAGATAAATCTTTAGATGATTCTTTATTCTTTGAGACTGTATAGTTCCTATCTCTTAGTACTTGACCCTCTGTAGCAGTTTTACGCTACTTGGGAAGCACCCAAGGCATAAGGTTTTGTTGCTTATTTGTTTGTTTTCCAAACTTTTCCGAGTGGTGAAGACTAGAAGTGATTGTGAGGAGCTCCAGAAGGATCTCTCCAGACTGGCAGAATGGGCAGCAAAATGGCAGATGCGCTTCAATGTCAGTAAGTGTAAAGTCATGCGCATTGGGGCAAAAAATCAAAACTTTAGATATAGGCTGATGGGTTCTGAGCTGTCTGTGACAGATCAGGAGAGAGATCTTGGGGTGGTGGTGGACAGGTCGATGAAAGTGTCGACCCAATGTGCGGCGGCAGTGAAGAAGGCCAATTCTATGCTTGGGATCATTAGGAAGGGTATTGAGAACAAAACGGCTAGTATTATAATGCCGTTGTACAAATCGATGGTAAGGCCACACCTGGAGTATTGTGTCCAGTTCTGGTCGCCGCATCTCAAAAAAGACATAGTGGAAATGGAAAAGGTGCAAAAGAGAGCGACTAAGATGATTACGGGGCTGGGGCACCTTCCTTATGAGGAAAGGCTACGGCGTTTGGGCCTCTTCAGCCTAGAAAAGAGACGCCTGAGGGGGGACATGATTGAGACATACAAAATTATGCAGGGGATGGACAGAGTGGATAAGGAGATGCTCTTTACACTCTCACATAATACCAGAACCAGGGGACATCCACTAAAATTGAGTGTTGGGCGGGTTAGGACAGACAAAAGAAAATATTTCTTTACTCAGCGTGTGGTCGGTCTGTGGAACTCCTTGCCACAGGATGTGGTGCTGGTGTCTAGCCTAGACGCCTTTAAAAGGGGATTGGACAAGTTTCTGGAGGAAAAATCCATTACGGGGTACAAGCCATGATGTGTATGCGCAACCTCCTAATTTTAGAAATGGGCTATGTCAGAAGGCCAGATGCAAGGGAGGGCACCAGGATGAGGTCTCTTGTTATCTGGTGTGCTCCCTGGGGCATTTGGTGGGCCGCTGTGAGATACAGGAAGCTGGACTAGATGGGCCTATGGCCTGATCCAGTGGGGCTGTTCTTATGTTCTTGAGAGAGTGCAGAGAGCACCGAAGGAACCTTGGGAGAAGAAACTGAAGTAGCAAGGAAGTCAGAGCCAAGAAAGAGACGCCAGGCATGGATTCAAATGTAGATGCTAAGCTCCCACTTAGCCCCCAACAAGCCCTTTTTATTGAATCTCAAACACATGAGGCAATACTGATAAAACTTCTAGTTACAACTAGCTGGGACTGACTGACTCTAGCTAACTACAACACATTTTTGAGATATGATCCTGTTGTTTACTGCACTGGACTCAGACTCAGCATGATTCAAGGCTATGATGGCAGAGTGTGCTCTTGCGCAGACGCAGGTGTGCCCGCTGTCATGTTGCCACATACTAAGACTAAGCCCAGCTCCTGTGCATAATTACTACAACCTTCCTTTTTTGAGAAGCTAGAGTCCTTTTTATGAGGTGCCTCCATCAGATTAAACACTCTTAAAATTAAATTTCTTCTGTTGTTTAGTTAAATTTGAACCGTTCCTAGAGAATTTAGTGTTTTTACTTTTTTCCTAGAAGGTTCTTTCTTCCTCTTTGGTAGTTTCTTACTAAATTCTTTGCTTTCATCTCCATTCTTAGGACCAAAATTTGTTTTATTTTCTTTTGCTTCTATTTCAAGGACATGAAGGGCACTGTTGTCTTTGATGGCTCCACATCAGACCCCTTTGACATCCGAAGCGGCGTGAAGCAGGGCTGTGTTATTGCACAAACCTTGTTTGGGATTTTCTTCGCTGTCCTGCTGAAGCAGGCCTTTGGAACTGCAACACAAGGCATCTATCTCCAGACCAGATCAGACGGAAAGCTCTTCAACCTCTCCAGACTGAGAGCAAAGTCCAAAGTCCAGATGAAATGTCTGCGTGACTTCCTCTTTGCCGACGATGCAGCTATCACTACCCACTCTGCCAAAGATCTCCAGCAGCTCATGGATCGTTTTAGCAAGGCCTGCCAAGATTTTGGACTGACAATCAGCCTGAAGAAAACACAGGTCATGGTTCAGGATGTGGACACACCTCCCTGCATTACAATCTCTGCGCATGAACTGGAGGTTGTCCATGACTTTGTGTACCTTGGCTCAACGATCTCTGACACTCTTTCTCTCGATACTGAGCTAAACAAGCGCATCGGTAAAGCAGCTACCACGTTTTCCAGTCTCACAAAGAGAGTCTGGTCCAACAAGAAGCTGACGGAACATACCAAGATCCAGGTCTACAGAGCTTGCCTCCTGAGTACACTTCTGTACTGCAGCGAGTTATGGACTCTTCGCTCACAACAGGAGAGGAAACTGAACACTTTCCACATGCGCTGCCTTCGATGCATCCTCGGCATCACCTGGCAGGACAAAGTTCCAAACAACACAGTCCTGGAACGAGCTGGAATCCCTAGCATGTATGCACTGCTGAAACAGAGATGCCTGTGTTGGCTCGGTCATGTTGTGAGAATGGATGATGGCCAGATCCCAAAGGATCTCCTCTATGGAGAACTCGTGCAAGGAAAGCGCCCTACAGGTAGACCACAGCTGCGATACAAGGACATCTGCAAGAGGGATCTGAAGGCCTTAGGAGTGGACCTCAACAGGTGGGAAACCCTGGCCTCTGAGCAGCCCGCTTGGAGGCAGGCTGTGCAGCATGGCCTTTCCCAGTTTGAAGAGACACTTTGCCAACAGTCTGAAGCTAAGAGGCAAAGAAGGAAGGCCCATAGGCAGGGAGACAGACCAGGGACAGACTGCACTTGCTCCCAGTGTGGAAGGGATTGTCACTCCCGAATCGGCCTTTTCAGCCACACTAGACACTGTTCCAGAACCACCTTTCAGAGCGCGATACCATAGTCTTTCGAGACTGAAGGTTGCCAACATGAACATGATGCTTCTATTTCTCTTCACTTTTCCTCATGTGTCCCTGCCTTGCTAAGACGTGTCTCTGCCTAGAAATATTTGTATTACAAATAAGCTCAGTAGAATTCATTCATTCATATAAGTTCCAACTTTAAAGTATTCAGTAATGTAACTTATTCAAATCTGAAATATAAATTAATTCTTTTTTTTTCCTGGCCCTTGACACTGTGTCAAAGAGTTGATGTGGCCCTCCTGCCAAAAAGTTTGAACACCCCTGGCCTAGGCCGCTGTTTCTCAAACTGTGGGTTGAGACCCACTAGGTGGGTTGCAAGCCAATTTCAGGTGGGTCTCCATTCATTTCAATGTGTATTTTATTTTTAATATATTAGACTTGATACTACCATGGTATATGACTGCATTTGGGGAAATGTAACAGATCTGTACTTTTAACAGACTAAGGGCGCAATCCTAACCCCTTACGTCAGTACTCTCCAGCACTGGCATAGTGGTGCCAATGGGACGTGTGCTGCATCCTAAAATTGGGTGTCACTCGTGGAGGCCTCCTCAAAGTAAGGGAATGTTTGTTCCTTTACCTCAGAGCTGCATTGCCCTTAGGCCTTAAGTTAGGATTGTGCCCTATGATGTATATGTTTTTAATAATGATAAGGGGGCTTACTCCAGGGTAATTGTGGATAGGATTGCAGCCTTTGAGATGTTGGAGAAATTTTTTTAAACAGATCAGCAACTGCTTGGGATGTTTGAGAGAGTTCTTATTTTAAATTAGTTTTTAAACTTATTGTAAACTTTTAATTTAATTTATTAAGGGCTGAATCCAAACCTTGTGTTAGGCAAACACAAGTCCCTTGCGCTGGCCCAGGAGGGTCGCAAGCGTGCCGTAAAGCATGTTTGCACCTCCTCGTGTGTTGGCTGGGCTGGTGCAGGGACGTGCATCAGCCCACGGAGGTTGCATCCAGTCTCTGCGCTGACCTGAGGTGGGAAGGGTGCGCTGGCCAAGCTTGGCTGACACAGGGGTTTAGGAAGGGCGGGGAGGAGGCAGGGGAGGAGGTGGGAGGCAGGCATTCTGGGGTGGGGGAGGGTAAGCAGAGGGCATTCCAAGGGGCAGGTGGGCAGGCAGGGAGCGGAAGGCGGGACTGGGACCAGGCAGTTATGCCGAATCCCAACCCCGTTCCCCAAGCAATGCAGAGTGGCTCCAAGCCGCTTCATTCTCATCAGACTTGTGCCACCTCCTGAGGTGGCACGGATCAGAGGAGACCCATTAGGGCTGTGGTGGCTTACCCAGGGATAAAGGGAAAGGTTTCCATTTGTCTCCGGCTGAGCCAGTTCTGGCCCCAATCTTGTGCTGGATACAGTGCAGGCCTCCTGGCCTGCCTGTTCCAGCGCAAGATAGGATTGCACTGTAATTTGATTTGATTTTGTTGTACGGCGGCACTAAAAATTTTCCTGCTTGATCATGTCCGTGATCATACTTCCAGGTTAATGACATCACTTCCAGTGGGTCCCGACATATTGTCATTCTAAAAAGTGGGTCCTAGTGCTAAAAAGTTTGAGAACCACTGGCCTAGGCATCTTTCTCATCTCACGGCACACTGACAAAGTGCTAAAATTGTCAAGGCACACCATCCATTTTTGGACAATTGACAAGGCACACCCATTGACAGCAAGGGCTCTCATCCCCCAGTGGCCCTATTAACAAATGACCCTTCCCCAAACTCCTGAGGCACACCTGCAGACCATTCATGGCACACCAGTGTGGCATGGCAAAGTGGTTGAAAATGGCTGCCCTAGGCAAATGTCTCAGTCTTCCTCCTTGTGAATCTCATGCATCTTCTCAAATAAGATCCTTTGGAGGGGGGAAGTCAAAGGATCGAGTGCTCTTGCTGATGACATCACCACTCCTGCTGTGAGAGAAGTCCAGAAGCTCCATTCCACTTGATTACACCCATGCTAGAACCCTTCTTCATTGGGAAGACCAGTATCATCAACTGGTCCCCTCTGTGACCAAGTGTTGGCACAGAGCACCCAGTTCTCAGGTAATGTAGAGCCAGGGTGGTGTAATGGTTCTCGTACTGGACTTGGACCTGATCAATCCAGGTTCAAATCCCTGTTCAGAATGGTGGTGGAGAGATGCAGAATTATGTAGCAAAAGTAAGCTCAGGAGCATAGCCTGCAGCCAACCATATGATGCAGCCCCCTTGCAGTCTTGGTCAGTGCTTGGATAGGGGATCACCTGGAAACAACCTCTTGTCCATTGGTTTGAGTTCCATGGAGAACAGGTGGGGTAAATGTAATTCAAGAAACTGTGAAGCGGAATTTCCTTGTAAAATAATGAATGCCACCTTGCAATGACAACACTCATGACCACCACTAGAGGTCACAATATCCCATATTAACTACTAGACAACCACACAGAGCTGTTGCACAGTCCTGAAAGGTTCCAGTGCCCAGACAGATGATGGATGATTTGCCCTTTAAAAATTCCAGGCACACTTGTTGCAGGCAGGTTTTCTTCCACACAAAAGGAGGTTTCAAGATGATTCACCTAGGATTGTTTGGGGCCTTTTGCTGTTCTTTCGCACTTCCTTTCCTGCAGGCACTTGATTAGGGTTGTGTGTGCAAAGGCACAAGAGGGTTGCCATTGTATTTCCATTCAGTGGGCTGCTAAACAATGGAAGGTGACAGAAAAAGACCCACAATCTTGTCTCTGTTGATGATGAATTGGATGTGTGATTGTTTATCTGAGGGCTGAAGTACAAGAGCTCCATCCTCTCTGCATCTCTTTGTCCCCCTTCCTCGTAACACTTACGTAAGCACAACACATGATGTGCCATCATAGCTCTGCATGTTGTCCCACTCATATCATTGGCCACAGTTGAACACATACAAGAATAGCCCCATGCTTTCGACATAGGTTGCACTACAGATTTCCTTTTTTAATTTATAATCAGCAAGGAACTGTAAGAATATTCCAGGAGAGCTGCAGAAGGACTCTGCTAGAGTCTGCTAGTTACCATTTCCACACCATAATCCAGTCTGGGCAAACCACCATACCCACAAACTGGTCTCTGGCCTCTGCAAACCTTTAGTCACAAACTAAGTTTGAGAAGTTAAAGAGCATTCAGCGGTGCATTCTTGACATACTTGCTCAGAAGTTACTCCTATGGAGTTCCTTACTCACTTTAATATTTGTACAACACTTTCTGAGTGTGCAAAGTGCTTCATGTGTACCATTTTCTGCAAGGCCAGTATTCCCATATTGGAACTGGGGCAAAGAGGGAGGGATCTTTATCGATACACACACATATGTATGTATGTGTGTATATCATATATATGTATACGCACATACACACACACACACACACATACGTGTGTGTGTGTGTGTGTGTATCGATAAGTAAGCCAGCAGCCTTGGGGACGAGCAGGAGCAGTGCCAAGGACAACAACCTTCTCCAGGCTTTCGCCACCTGCCAGCCAGGACCAGTCTCGACCTAGCCCGAATGTCACTGTGAAAGCTCTTGACCAGGCCATGACCAGAGCGGAGGGGTGAGTTTAGCCGCCTTCCTACCTCTGCGGTCGGGCAGCCGGGACCAGACTGGGAGCCCCGCCCATGGCAAACAGGGAGCCAATCGGCAGCAAGCGTCGGTTGCTAAGCACTCCCGGAGAGGACCATGGCGGGCTCCAGGCCTGGGTCTCGCCTCAGGGCCGCGAAGAAGCCGCTGCGCGATGGTGAGAAGGGCGGTGGCTCGTGGGCTGCCTCAGACTGGGGCGGGTGCACTGCATCCTGCTGAGGGGAAGTGCCTGGCTCCCGAGGCCAGAATGGAGCCTCCTTGGGCAGCAGCAGTCTACCTGTGGGGGACTGCATAAAAAAGGTGCCGGAACACTGTTCCAGTGCGTTCCATTAGAAAAAAAGCCCTGTATATACCTATATAGATACACACGCACACACACGGCTGTAGTTGTATCATGGAAGGTGGTGGGGGATAGGATTGGCCTGTTTGTCCAGGTAACACAGCCCAGGTTCTCCTCACACAGGGACGTAAGAAGAAGCGTGCAAGGCTATGCAGCTGGCTATCCAGCCTCAATTCTGTGATGAAATGAGTCATGCCAGATAGTCCAAAGCCTGTTTTGCCTGTCGCCTTGCCACTAATTCTTGATCTCCTTTGGAAGACCATTCACTTTGTGTAATGGCAGCAGAGCCACAACCTGTGAACAGTCAATCTAGTTGAATGTTTGCAAAACACTTCAAGTCTCTGAAAGAGAATGGCAGAGCCCGCTAAATGGCTCGGCAGCGGACACCATAATTGCCGTATAATGATGTAGGCAAACTCATCCATCGTCTCTTTGAGCATTACTCTCTACAAACAATGATGGGGTTTGAAGGGGCACGGAAAGTGTGTTTGAGCAAGGGACGGGGCAGTGGGGCATACTGACAACACCTGCTCCTTCTCCCAGAGTACTAAAGTCAAAATAATTTTATCTGTAACGGAAACTACTAATGCGCAGCAAATAATAAGCTGGATACTTGAAATGCTAATCAGTATCTTCCTGTTTCTGCCAATTGGCAGGTACAATACTGTATTTCCTATGTGTATCAGCTCATTCTATGTCTCTTAACACTGGAGCATTTTTCTCATCCTCTGGTATTGGGGAAGACTTTTAAGGACCTCTTCCTAAGCAAACTGATTTCAAAGCAAATTGAGATGTACCGTTGTCCCACTGAATCAGTTGGATGTAATTCTACGTTAGGATAATAAACCCATGCAGGATTAGGGTGTGAATGTGTAATCCCTAGTGTAAGAGAGATGTTTCTGATTAAAGTTGCCATGTTGGAAGCATCCAAGAACATGAGATTTCTGAAGCAGGGCCTGGTGATGTCACAAGACTGCCAAACCTTGAAAAATGTGGGGGGGAGGGTGGGCATGTCTGGTAGTGGGTGGAGGTGTGGTTGTCATGGGTAAGGTTAAAGAATGGTCAGAAATCCAAGTATGAGTTGCCCTCAAAGCCCTTGAAAAAAGGTGGGAAGGGCAGGTTAGTTTGAATTACCCTCCTAAAAGAGCTAACTGAAAGGGATGGAGCTGAGCGACTCTCATGAGGGCCAGCTCCAAGCCATTCTATGTTTAAGGTCGGCAGAAGAGAGCTAACATTTCCGTGGTAAATCACTGAATTGTAGCACACTGTTGAACTGATTGGAAGCAATATTGCTACCAAAGTTGTCCTTGTAAACCAATCCAGTTTAGTTTGAGGAGCAGCACTGACTCAGTTTTGTTCTGCCTTAAAAGCCCCGGGTTTCAGGAGGGACTCGGGAGTTGAGAACCTGGAAGGCATGTCCCTAATTTCTCAGGGCCTTTCAGAGAGTGAGGCCCTGGTAAACTAGGGACTGATGGCAGTGAATGGACAACCGGACAGGTTGGCTTCGGGCATCTTGGAGACTCTGGACAGCCGCAGGACAACCACAGTGGAAAAGGAGAGAAGCTGAGCAGCAGCCCAGAAATAGCCTGAAATTAACTGTTGCCACTTGGCCATGTGAGGAGAAAGCAAGAAGCAGGGAAATGGTCATTTTGAGCAAACTGGCAATCCTAGTTATGATGATGAAGGTGAAGAAGGGCTGGCATCACAAAATGGCACTCATGGCCAGCTGCCAATGGCCCAGCACCCTAGGGAGCCACCACTGGCACCTGCCTTGCTCTGACCCTCCTGGGGAGGAGTGGGTGCAATTACACAATTGTGTAATGGTTTGGTGGGTTCCCTTCTTACTTTGGCAGCCCAATGGATTGTTTCTGTTGCCATTGCAGCATCACTGATAGAAAGAAATATTGTCCTATACAGCAGATGGCTTGAGCTTGCTATTTTCCCCCCACAACACCTTCTGATACAGTATAGTAACACAGTTGAGAGTATTTGGGGGGGGGGGGACAGCACAAGGTGGCCACCAGATAAAATATTTCTGCTGCTCCAGAAACAAAAGAACCTAAAATTCATTATGTTGCCAAAGTAAAGGGAAGAAGTTCCACCAAGGTACAAGCGCTGGAGTGTTGTTGTAATATTTGGAGTGGACTGGGCTTGTGGGTGGGGTTGCCCCTGCAGACCAGTGGGCAAGGGAGCAACAGTGAGCCCTGGAGCTCCATGTCATCTGCCAGAGGCCCGCCCAGCTGCTCAAGGACTAGGTTGGTTCCCCATGGCCGCCACACTGGGCTCAGGAACAGGTCAGGCTTGCCACTGAGTGCCTGGTTGTGGCTCGCCGTAGCCTGCTCCCAGGAGTCCGCAGGCAAGTCCCCTCTGGCCTCATTACTGCCCTCCCGGTAGGTGTGAGGGTCCGCCTGTGGCAGCCCCAGGGCTCCATTTCCGCTGCAAGCTATGGGGGCAAAGGCAGGCTCCCTCCCCCCGCTGCCACTGCTGCTGCCCAGCCTGGGGGCTGGCTCCTGGGTGGCTCTGTTTCCAGGTAAGTCAGGGGAACCCTGACATAGATATTACTCAGTATTCCCCAAATAAAGACAGCAGGCAGCAGTCATGGAATTAAATGGGCCACTTCATTGAATACAATAAATTCTGCAACAGGGCAACTGAGGGCCAAACTAAAACCCATCCCAAGTGCACTCACGAGGCCTTCTGATCACCACCTTTATCCTTTATTTTTTCAGATGTACTGTTGGTGAAAGGCCAAAAATGATGGTTACTATTGTGATAAGTTACCTATGCCAGTCACACACAGAAGACATAAGAAAGTCTGCAGCACTTCCAAGCCAAAAAAATCAGAAAGGAAGCTCCGTTCTGTGAATTGAGAAAACGCATATGAGAAAAACAACTTTTGATGTTGGTCTTTGAGACAGAAGGAGATTGATCTATGATACAGAAGGAAGTGATCACAAATACAGATTTACCACCTATTGAAAAAGCAAGTTGAAAGAACAACTTTTAAAGGAAATTGTTTTGAATGTATATTTGTTATTTGTTGAAATTGCTTTGAATGTATGCTTTGAATTGTGTATTGTTATTTTAGCATTTTCTATTTAGAAAACAATAACAAAAAAAATCCCATAAATTCATTCAAGTCCTTATCTGTTTTTGTGTGTATTTCTACTTTGAAGCTTAATTTAATTGTTGTATGGCATTCATATTGTTTGCAGGGTTCTCAGAAGGATGACACCAAGATTAGGAAAAGGCTTTGCACATTCAGACAGTGCTAGACAAATGCTAAGTCTTATAATACACAGACACAGGAAACAGAATGCTATTGCCTTTGTTGAGAAGGGAGTTTCTCCTTATCAGGCAGAGTAGCGGAATGTGGCTTCAAGGACGGACCTTGCAACTCAGCAGAGAATACAGACATGGCAGAGATCTACCACCACCAATAAGAACCAGGTCTAATGCTTGCCAAATAACTTAGATCTGGAGAATGGAATTCCCAGTAATCTACTTTGAGATTGCACAGCCACAGATCTCTTCTGGCCACTACACTGGAGGTGGTAGCTCTAGAACAAATAGTCAGCTGAGAAAGCAGCTGACAAGGATACCTTTTCCAAAGTGACTTTGACTGGTTTGGATAAGGTGTTCCTCCTCCTCCCAGAAATAGGTGGCTCTGGAGAAAAACAAATTGGTTGCTGAGGCTCTGAGAGCAAACAAAATAGTCTCGAAAGCTCTCTTCAGCTATGCCTCAATGCATTTGTTGCATGGGATGCAAGGGCCATGTTTCCCGTCTGAAGGGATCACAGCCCAAGAAGACAGTACTGCAACAGGTGCATCCATCCACCGATGGTACCTTGAGTTTATCTAAGATCTCCTTAGGAAGAGAGTAAAAGTTCCTCATGAGTTTGGTGTCTCACTAGCTATGCAGTGAGGAGGACCATCTCCATAATTTTAGGATGGGTTCTGGAAAAAGGCATCTCTGCTGGCCTCAGGGGACCCTGAGGAAAGAGACTTTCTGGAGAAAGAAGTTATGGTTGCAGCACTGAGCTCTCATTCTGAGACTTTAATGCTCAGTGACTTACTACCCTTATAAATACCCTGGAAAAAAGGTTTTTACCCTTGATGTGAGCTTCTGCACACATCCTCACCACATCTCCACATCCTCACCATTTGATCCCATGTAACCAGCCTCCGTAGACGCTTTTGGTCTTTTACTGAGGAATGGCTAGCTCTGAATCTGAGAAGTCAGATTGGCCTGAACTTTGTGAGGGAGAGCTGGAAGGGACAGGATTCCTCCAATGCCTGAAGCTGCTTTCCCTTTTCCAACCTTGGTCTTTCAGTTGCTTAGGGAGAGTAAGCAGACCCTGCAAGGCTAAGTTGCTATCACTCAAGCCCTTGAGCCACAGGAGAACGTGCATCTGAGCCACAGCACCCAGGACAGGAGGAATAGGGGTTACAGCAGTACCACTGCTTGACCCCTTAAGCTTATTAGCATCTCTCGGCTCTTTGGAGGTGCTTGGTCTGGACAGGCTTGACTCTGAGGTGGCCTCAGAAGATATGTTGGAATTTTTTTAAAAATATAGATTACCACATTGAACAGCCAAATAATAATCATCTGGCTGTCCGCTGGACTGTTTATGAAGGAAAAAACAGAGGCTGGGCAAAAAGAGCAGGACATCACCCCTTACTGGGTTCCTCACTGCGTATGAGGAAAATGTTGCCCGCTGAGGTACAAGATGCTTGTGAGTGTTGGGCAGGCTCTGGGCACGCTGATGGCCGGTCCTGCCTGATTGCCCCAGACAACTGCAATAGTGCCTGGTAATCAAAGGGACTGCCTCTGGTCCTCAAACCTGCCACCACCTCAGAGAGGCGCAGACCAGGCGCTGCCAGCCCAAGCAGCAAGTTTCCCCACAGTGGGAGAAGTTAGTTCAAGCGCTGCCTTCCCAAAAGATGAAAAAAGCAGCAGTTAATTTTTGTGCGGTGAAGAGAGCTGGGATCTCCGCTGCATCTGTGAGGTCAAAAAATGCTCCTTTCTCTCAAAAAACCCAGCTGACCCAACTTGGCTAAGGAGGGGAGTTGAGACAGGCTGAAGAGTATTTTCCTTTCACTTTGAAATCACTGAGGAGGAGCTCCAAAGGAGATGACCGAAATCCATCGAGGCAGGGACAGTCTGGGGACTGGATCCCTGTGCTTGTGGAGCTCTGCCCATCTTTTCGTTGGCCCTGCCTGCTATATAGTATATTTTCTATACTGGAAAATACTTATAACTTATAAGTAAATACTATCCAATTTTCCAGCACTGGCATAGTGGTGTCAATGGGACATGTGCTGCATCCTGCAGTTGGGTGGCACTCACAGAGGCCCCCTTAAAGTAAGTGAATGTTTGTTTCCTTTCCTCGGAGCTGCATTGCCCTTATGTCAGTGCTGGAGAGTGGGTTAGGATTGCATTTGGGGCATTTGGTGGGCCGCTGTGAGATACAGGAAGCTGGACTAGATGGGCCTATGGCCTGATCCAGTGGGGCTGTTCTTATGTTCTTATGCACCCTTAATTGTTTCCCCTTGTCATGAATATGTACAGTTTAGGCCTAGTAGCATTGCAAAGCCTGAACCACAGTAACCCAGTAACACAGAAGGAGCTTGCAAGGGGCTTGCAGTCCTAGCTACAAGGATTTACAATTCAATGGAAAGTGATTATGTAGCACCTAGGCAGCCAGAAAGATGCCCATCAAGGATGGAATGCAGCTGTAGATCTCCAGGGGGGAGGGAAGAGCTGGGAGGGCGAGCTTCCAGCCACACTTCCTGAGGACAGAGTCTTTGGTCTTTGTCTCTTGGTGAGAAAGGTGGTGGGTGCACATCCTGCCCCGCCAGGACCATGTGGCCATAGAAGTTTTTATGCCTCTAGCATTTGCTGCCTTTTGTAACTTTTTGTAACTCTATGTACTTAATAAAGTAAAAATCCTTTTACCATGTTGGTTCATTGTCTGTTGGGGGCAAAGGTTCAGAATCCTGCCTAGCCGTTCAGCAAGCTATCAAAAATCCTCATTGTGGACTAGTAACTTGAGGACTGAGACTTTAAGTAAAGAAAGTGTTCAGTACCTACAAGGGATATAGTTAAGCCTAGAGGGTCTCGGTGTCCCTGGACTGAGGCACTGGCTCCTACAGGGTGGTGGCAGTACTACTGAACAGGGATCTTTGAGGGCTCTAGGGTTCAGAACCAACAACTCTGAGCACCCCAAAACCCTGGGAGTGAGACCAAGTATATGACACCCCTTATGCCGATTGCAGCATAATTTTTAATAAACTCACATAACCGCTCGCTCCTTCACCATCCCTTTGTCCATTTTTGACACAGGAAAACTCCAACTGACTGAGGGTGATGGAACCGTTTGAGCAAAAGTCACAGGGGTATGTCAGGATGTTTCTGTTTGAATTGTATATTTACTGAAACAGTTTGGAAAAGAGTTGCTAGAAGTTTTAAGTAAATACACAGGGGTGCAGAGTTTAGTCAATTAATCAGTTTTATTAATTGATTGAAAACCTTTTTGATCAACCTTCCAAGACTGTCTACACCAGTCATGCTGGTATCTTCAGTCTCTGCAGCAGGAGGCCTACTAGCCAGGCAGGCTGATGTCCACTTGAAGTGGTTCCTGGATCTGCTCTGCTGACAGGTGGTGGCATTCAAATGACCATTGATTCACTTAGCCCAGTTCTCTAGGGCAGCCTGAGCAGCTGAGATACTTCCCAGCCCTTCTCTCTGAGATCCTTAGTTGGAGATGCCAGGAACTGAACATCAGAAATATACATGCAAAGCATGCAGGTGCTCTGCAACTGAGCCATGGGTCCTCCCAACCCATAGCAAAGATCTAATGATCTTTGATACTGCGCTACTTCAGGAAAGTAGCACTGGGGTGTCACATAAATATCTCTGCATGCCCTGAAACTGCCATTTTTGAGATTCAGCCTATCAGTCACTCTGGGGTAGCCATTAATTTCACAGAAAACAGTGCTGAATCTCACTAAAATGCAGCAATCAGTAATGTCCAGGTGACAAAGGAGCATCAAGCCCGATAAGCAAAATGGCTGTAACAGGAAATGGTAAAATTGCAAGAATGGCTGCATTAGCTAATTTTTACGTATTAGTTTGTTTTGGAAAGCCAGGACATCACAGGCACTGGTGTTATTGCCTGGCTGTATAGGTGGAGTGAGTTTCACATTCATTTTAATCTATTGCCTAATGGGCTCATTTCCATAGCTCTGAAATGCTGCCATATAATTAGGCAAAAGGCTTTGCAAAATGTCTAAAGGATCAATGCCATGGTAACCCTTGCTTGCATCATGGCATGTCAGATCTGAGCTCTTAGGGATAACAGATTCCTATTATGCAAGAAGTGTACTGTACTCCACATACTACTTAAAGAGGAAGACTGCTGCAGACAGAATGGAGAACGCGTATTTCTTTCTTTCTCTCTCCCAACATTATCAAGAAATGAAATATTCTAGAGTTTCAGCATTCAGACTTACTTCTAACTGAGCTGGTAAAACCCTACTGAAGCTGTATCACTTTGGACCAGGGGTGTCCAAAGTTTTTGGCAGGAGGGCCACATCATATCTCTGACACTGTGTCAGGGGCCAGGGGGAAAAAAGAATTAATTTACATTTAAAATTTGAATAAATTTACATAAACTAATATACTAGAGGTGGGACTTAGGTGGAATGAATGAAGGTCTTGCAATAGCTCAAGGCCTATAAAAGGCCTTGCACAAAGCAAGGCCAGCCTTTCCTTTGCTGCCGCTGCTGCATCACAGATGTGAAACAGCAAGCAGTGGAGGGAACCCTCATCCCACAGATAATGCCAGAGGTCAAACAGTTGCCCTCATGCTGAGAGCAGTTGTGTTGGGCCAGTGTGGGCTCCAGCAAGTTTCCAGATGGCCAGAGGCTCATTGGAGACTGGGGTCTCCCTGAGGGCTGCATTGGGAGTCCTTGAGGGCCGCAAGTGGCCCCAGGGCCGGGGTTTGGGCACCCCTGCTTTGGACTGTAAGTCTTTGTGAGGGGAAGGGAGAGCCCTTTACAGAATAAAATGCTTCTGCCTCTACCCCCTCTAAATGGCTCCCACATAGAAAACCAGACTGCATTAACTGTAAACACACTTAATAGAACTGAAGTTGAGTGGTGGTTTTTGTTAAAATAATTGGTAACATGGGGATGATGTCACATGATTAATGAAACTGAAGTTCAACAGAGCAAGAATACTTCCAGACCAGGGTGTTGCAATGGTACACAGTCCTTAGTTTTCCACTCCAAACTTCATCCATAACTGCAAATTATTTTCTACATTGGGGTAGTGATTTCAGTTCTTTACCATGGACATTCTGCTGTATCTCATCTACACTGTCATGCAATAGTGGGAAAGGTGAATTACCCTGCTTTACGTGGCCTACCATTGGACATCAGCAGATCCACTTTAGTGTGTTCATCTGCACTCCTTTTTCTCTTTTTGTTTCCGCCCTTTTCAAATATTCTGTACTCTGGAATTGTACCTTGGAATAGGCACCATGGAACCAGTGCATGGACAACCACAGTCACATCTTGAAAGGATACAGATGGTGCACCAGTCTAGACTGAGCAAAAGCACCCCAGGCCACCCCGCCCCCAGGTAATCAGGAATCTATCCAGATCCAAAAGCCTCTAGGTATAGACTTCGTGCAAGGAAAGCGCCCTACAGGTAGACCACAGCTGTGATACAAGGACATCTGCAAGAGGGATCTGAAGGCCTTAGGAGTGGACCTCAACAAGTGGGAAACCCTGGCCTCTGAGCGGCCTGCTTGGAGGCAGGCTGTGCAGCATGGCCTTTCCCAGTTTGAAGAGACACTTGGCCAACAGTCTGAGGCTAAGAGGCAAAGGAGGAAGGCCCATAGCCAGGGAGACAGACCAGGGACAGACTGCACTTGCTCCCAGTGTGGAAGGGATTGTCACTCCCAAATTGGCCTTTTCAGCCACACTAGACGCTGTTCCAGAACCACCTTTCAGAGCATGATACCATAGTCTTTCGAGACTGAAGGTTGCCAACAACAAGGTTACCAACAACATAGACTTTCTGAATAGGTTCTCCATTCCGGAAGGGAAAAAGGAGTTCTGATAAGTCTGCGCTCCTCCTCACTGTGCTAGCTGTCTTGCCATTCTTCTCTCAGAAATGGAGAGAGTGCCTCCAGGTTAACACCTCCTGATTGGTTGGAGGGTCTGGGTTCTGGACAACAGATAATTTCTAATAACTTACAAAAAAATTACAACAAGTCACCAAACAACATTGTAAGTTACAACATGAACTAAGCACACAACAGCAGAATTTGTGATTGATTGAACATTGACGCATTAAGATTTTAAATTTAACAACAATATAGGGCACTTCAACAATGAATGGGAAATACAGGTACTACAGTGATGACCTGGCAAAAAAATTGCACAGCTGTTCATAGATGTGGAAGTGAAGGGACAGAACTTGCTGCCTCACCTGCCATAAATATTGCAAATGTAAAGAAATCACATCCGTACAGAAGCATCCATCAGGGATCTGTACTTGCCATGCATGCACAGCTAATCTATCTTTTCAAAAAAAATTAGATTTTCTGAGGGGGGGGACACAGGCAAAATGCAGGAAACATATTGACCACCATCTTTGAACAGCATCAAACAAATGTACCATTAAAAGTGAGTGAACAAGCAGTGGCAATCCCACACTAAAGGCTTAGTCTGGAAACAGCCCAGACTTCCAATCCTATACAGTTTCCCAGAAGTAAGCCCCTCTGAACACAATGAGACTTACTTATAGGGGAGAGCACCAGGATGAGGTCTCTTGTTATCTGGTGTGCTCCCTGGGGCATTTGGTGGGCCGCTGTGAGATACAGGAAGCTGGACTAGATGGGCCTATGGCCTGATCCAGTGGGGCTGTTCTTATGTTATGTTCTTACTTCTGAGTAAGCATGAAGACGATTGGTTGCAAGTGGGTAGCTATTTCCAGGGAACCACAGCTCCCAGCTACTTTCTGGATCCAGCTTTCAGATCCTCATTTTCTTTCTGTTACCTGCTTTTTTATGAGGTGGGGAATTATTTTAGGGAGGACATTCAATCAAATGACCCTTCACCAACCAGCTGTTTGAAGTGGTACAGTCTAGGAACATGAGAACTAGGATTTAGCTAAATACACCTAACAAAGCTATAGAAACTTTCAGAATCCTGGACCGTGGAACCTGTCAGTGGGCCAATCAGAGGGGGCTCCAGGAAGGCCCCCTGGCCTGGGTCTCAAGCTCAAACAGAACCTCAAATGTAAACACTTGTTAATATTTCTTTTGCAACTCAGATTTCAGACCACATTTGAAACTTTTTCATTTTCTGGGGCCTCAAAAGCAGAAAGTGGTTCCTGTCTGTGCAATGATGGTGCTTTCTAGAGGGAGAGTTATTCTTTATAGGGAAGGTGTAATGTGAGATTGGGTGGAGACTTAAAAGCATCCCGTGTAGCAGGATCAGAAAGCAGACTGGGACAAAGGCTACAGAGCTGCATCCGGAAAGCGAAGAGCAAACAGGCAGGGAAGAGATAAACAGAGCAGGACAGACTGAGGAAAAGTCAGGACAGAGCCAGGTAAATTACATCAAATGTCAGAGCACAGCTGCAATTAAAAATGTACAAAAATAGCCAACAACAGCAATTGTGTTGCCTGCAAAAATCAAGTGAATAAATAAATAAGTCAAGGGCCTGCTGACAGAATAGAAAGTGACCAATTAAGGCTGCAATCCTTAATGACACTTTCCTGAAAGTAAGCCCCATTGAACAAAATAGAACTTACTTCTGAGTAGACCTGGTTAGGATTGTGCCCAAAAGGGGTAATCCAGGAATGCCATGGTAATGAATGAACAAAGAAGGAGTAAAGGGCTAGTAATCTAGAAGCAAAAATCAACGAATGAAATGAAAATGGGAAAGAGGAAATGACTAATTAAAGAGCTGGCAGGTTGGAAAAACTATAATGGCGTCCTGCCAGTCAACATTGAGCAAGCTGGCATTACTTTTGCATCTTTAAGTTAAAAACTTCGCTACCAATAAAAACTGAAAAAAGACATGAGGACAACAAAGAAAACGTTGAAACGTTGTTTGGGATCAGCACCTGGATTAGAATGAACAGATTATGTCCACTCGGGGGGATGGGGGAGGAATACTGTGAAAACAAGTACTCATCAAATTTCACTGAAAGTGAAGTCTCAAGACAAAGTGTTTCCAGGAAAGCAACAGAGTTTCCATAGGACTCCTCCATAGCCAACTGGATACCCCCATTTTTAGGATTTTAAGCTTTGCTATTTTACTGGTTTGATGCTTTTAATTGACACACATCATTTTGAGTGCTTGGAACAAATAGGCAGCCAAGCAAGCTCCTTTTCTTTTCGCTACACCGAAGGTTATTTTTTACCTTCAAGAGTCAAATCCATTCAGAGCTGGATCAGAGAGGGCAAATCTGGTTATCCTGAGCATGCTCAGGCAGGTACTTCCAGCATGCGTGCACTCAGATAGGCAAACCTTTTTGGCAGGCAACCAGGATCCTACCACCATACGTCATGTAATTCCTGTGCTAGCGTTTGGCGTTCATGACACATACAAGATGGCATGGAGCCAGATCACAAGGAAGTTACCCACTTGATGGAAACTCATCTACCACAAATGGAGATTAATCCTTAAAGAGTAAACTGGACCTATTAACCCATTTCTGCCCAGCCTACAGGTGTACACATTTCATACCTGTCGCATATATGCAACGCTGGGCAGAAATGGCTTTTAATAAAGGTCCTGATCTTGCCAATTTTCAGCACTTTTAAGTCCTATTGCTTTCAAATGAAGAAGCCTAATTAAATAATGCTTAATTATCCCATTGAAATGAACAGAAAAAAACGCTTAATTCTTAAATGGTTAAATTGACTGTGCTATTTATTAACAAAGTGAGAACATTCAGCAACAGGTAAAAACTAAAGCTACAGCATTATGCACACTTATTTGGGAGTAAACTCCATTGAACACTGTAGGATTTAGAGTGCCAAGCCAACTAGCAAGGATAAAAAAAAAAAAGCTGACAGTCTTTGCATCTTAAACAGTGGCTTAATCTGTGGAAACCAGCAGCTGCATCATCACCAGTTGTTAATGTTTGCAGACCAAGCTGCCGGTAAAGGAAGAGCAGCAAGGGCCACTATAAAAGTTGGCAATGCAAGTATGATTTCCTTTTGAGTAAACGTGTATAAAAGCAGGCTTATGTACACTCATGTGGGAATAAGCCCCATTGTAAGCAATGAGAAATTGTAGAGCAACAGCCCAATCTATCCTTCCACCCCTTGCTGGTTCAGTTGTGCCAAAAACTGCCATGCTGAATATAGCGGGAGGGGGATTGGGAGGCTTTAGAAGCAAAAGGGAATAAAAATCCCCTTACACATCCATAAGACTTCCACTCTGCAATGGGTCTCTGCAGACCTCCACTAGCAATTTTGCTAGTGCAAGTTCCAGGAGTGATAGGGGAAGCTGCAAAATAGGGGGACAGGATCTGGCATGTGCCATCACCACCACATCCATCACCCCCTGCTGTCTCCCCACCCTATTCCTCTCCGTCTGTCCAGTGTCATCCCTCCCCACCTCCATTCCACCCACTTCTGCGATTATCTTACCATAATCAGTAGGCAGCTGGGAATCCACTAAAGTGCATGGGAAGGCTCTGGACTTCCTGATAATACTACAGCATTGCACCACTCAGCATGCCGCTGGAGCAAACTTTATGGTAGTCTTGCAGCAGTCACCACCAGCTGAATGCCCATTCTAATGGCAGTGAAGCCCAATTGGCCGGAGATCTCTTTGGGGGAAGTGGACTTTTGTCCCCTTCCCCTGAAAAAAGCCCCAGGCCCCGCAATGGGTCTACTCGAGTCTGCACCATTTTGCTGGCGCAGACTTGAAAAGTCCTGTGTTGGGCTTTGCAGCATAGGCTCTGGCGGAGGAGGCCTCCACCAGTCCCACCCCACTCCCAGGCCACTGCCCCAGAACACCCTGCCTGAAAAAGCCGCACTGCTACCCAGCCATGCTACTTACTGCTGGCAACTCGTCACGGGCATCCTCCTGGCACTGCTGCCCAGTGCCAGTGCTCCCTCCTCAACAGGTGCTACAAACGTGTTTTATGGCACATTTGTGATACCCAAAACCTGTGATATGCTTGTACCACCAGTGCTGGCAATATTAGGATGATAGGCAATGTTAGGAACCTTAGGCAATGTTAGGATTGCCAGTGCTGGCAATGTTTGGATGTTAGAAGGATAAGCCTCAGTGGAGCTCACTTATGGGTAAACATGGTTAGGGTCACATTGTTACATTTTCACTGCTTTCACAGATAAGGCAAAATTCAGATTACTTTGGATTTTTTTAAAAAAAGGATCAAAAGTGGATTGCATAAGAAACTCAGCTGGAGAGCAAGGGAGATTTTGTAACCCCTACTAAGATTCAAAACAGACATTTTTCAGCCTTAGAACACAGAAAATCCTTTTCTGCATGACCTGTTCCATTTTGTAATGTTGCATAAGTTGCCTAATGAGAGGGCTGTGAATTTTCCCCAGTGAGTTTCTGAGGAACCAAAATTAATGTATATGAAACTTACTAAATTTCTAACTCCGCTTTGTGTCATTGCTAGAGTTCCTGGTTCTTTTTTTCCTGGCAGAGCTCCTCTCTTTTCAAGAGCTTCTGAAAGAAGTACAAATCTAGTAAGGGAAACTTGTCCTGTTAGTGCAACTGCTTGACGGGAAATGCTTAACCAACGGGAATCTGTGCTTGCCAAACAGAGCCTGCAACACTTACGAAAAAAACTCATCCTGGCATGAATTAAATGAAATCAACATAAGATGTGAAAAGTTACTTGAAATCTTACAAAACTGAAGTAGCCTGCGGAAAAAGTTGGGCTTGGCACGCAAAACATCCCAGGTTCAACTCCCCCACTACATGACTCCTATCGCTGGTCAGCCTCTTCTGCTGGGCTAAACCAGAAATTCTGGCTTTAAAATCAGACTCAGGCCAGCCTAGTCAGGAGGTATTTCATCTGAATATCTGAAGCTTATCTCCATAGATACAGTGAATGGGGTGAAGGGAAAGATGGAGAACAGTAGTTGGCAGTTTTGGAGGCATGGGATACTCTCCCATTTTCTGGCAAGAGCAATCAGGTAATCTGATGGCTATCTGCAACCTGGCAACAGGTATTGCAATATTTTACTCTGGTAGCTCAACAATACATTGATTTGACAGAAGCTGGCCCCTGGCTCAGAGATTACTCTGGAATAGGGGTGCCCAAACCACTTGCGGCACTCAAGGACTCCCAATGCGGCCCTCAGGGAGCCCCCTGTCTCCAATGAGCCTCTGGAGACTTGCTGGAGCCCACACTGGCCTGACGCAACTGCTCTCAGCGTGAGGGCACTGTTTGACCACTCACATGAGCTGTGGGACGAAGTTTCCCTCCACTGCTTGCTGATTCACATCTGTGATGCAGCAGTGGCAGCAAAGGAAAGGCCAACCTTGCTTTGTACAAGGCCTTTTATAGGCCTTGAGCTATTGTAAAACTTCCATTCATTCATATGTTCATCTAATATATTCATTTATGTAAACTTATGTAATTTTATTCAAATTTTAAATGTAAATTAATTATTTTCTTCTCCAGCCCCCGACACAGTGTCAGAGAGATGATGTGGCCCTCCTGCCAAAAACTTTGGACACCCCTGCTCTGGAATGCAGGGCTGGCCCAATCATGAGGCATAGTGCAGCACCCTGCACCTAATGGCCACCTCTGTATCTGCCTCACAAAGGCCCAAATCCTAACCCACTTTCCAGCACTGGCATAGCTGTGCCAATGGGACGTGTGCTGCATTCTGCAGTTGGGTGGCATTCATGCAGGCCTTCTCAAACTAAGGAAATGTTTATTTCCTTACTTAGGAGCTGCATTGCCCTTATGTTGGTACTGGAAAGTGGGTTAGGATTGTGCCTTTAGTCAGTCTCTCTCTCTCTCTCTGCCACTCTAAAGTTTGAAACAGAGCTGCAAAGTGTTGAGGAACAAGAAAACTAGAAGCTCAACCCTACTTCTGCTTCTCCCACTTCCTTGTTCTGCCCCACCCTGCTATGCTTTTTCACAGTAGCGTAGCAGAGCCAGGAGGAAGCAGGTAAGCTGTATATGGTAGGTAGGAAGATAGCAGAGGTAGCAGCAGTGATAATCCTAACTGTCAAGGAGGTAAGCACCATCTTCACCATTATCTCCTCCCAACCTCCTTGCTTGCAGAGGAGAAGAGACAGGCTACCACTGCTGTCACTCTCCTCCTTACTTGCAGATTGTATACTGCATTTGCAAATAAAGCAAATATCAGAAAAAATGCCACAAGCCTCCAGTAATCTTTCTGCCAAAGGAAGCCAAACATATAGTGCTGCCCCATGTTCACTTGATGGTTGGCATTATGGTACACATTTTGGACCCCACCCATCTATAGTTAAGTCCTGTTGATATCAGGGGGAAAGAGGGAAACCTTGAAGTCAACAGGAGAGGTTTAAGCCTCACCGTCTTGCTGAAATCAATGGAACTTCTTAATATGTAGCTTTTGGTCATGCCCACTGTTTTTGTAAATGAGGATTAACAGGCTAGTTGCACTGCCGTTTCTCCTTTTTAATAAGGTGACAATGGCATCTGTTCTCTAAAGACATAACATTTTGGAGTAAGAGGAGAGGCAGTGATGGGGAAATAAATCAGCTCTGACTTTCAGCCTGTCATGCAGAACCAAAGTGTTGACCCTAGGGATTTGAGATAGTTAAGAATCTAACTATGAGCCAGCCTTTCTTGGATTGTAGTCAACTCATGATCAACTGTTGTAGCCTAAAAACAGTCACTAAGGGGTTGGCAAAAGATCTACAGGGGCTGCAATTGAAGCACTAAGTGAGTCACTCCAAAGGCAGAACCACGATGAAGAGTACAGGCCCCAGGCTCTAAGGCTGCAATCCTATGCACAGTTTCCTGGCAGTAAGTCCCGTTGACTACAGTGGAACTTATTTCCAAACAAACATGCACAGGACTGTGCTGCAAGGCAGGCAAATCAAGAGGCATTTCATGCATCAGGTTTCAAGTGGCTCTCACTTCATTCAGGTCTGCAAGGTGAACATAACACTTACACTGGCCAGAATGATCATTTTCATTACAAATGCCTTTCCAATTTCCTCTTCTTCGTAATCAAGGGTCAGACATTAACATACAGAGGATGCAAACCTATGCATGTCTACTCAGAAGTAAGTCCATTGCATTCAATGGTTCTTACTCCCAGGAAAATGTGTATAGGATTGCAGCCTGAGAAAAGGAGTCAAAGGCATACATGTAGCAAAAGGATCCAGCAACTACTCAACTCAACTGACCTCTTGTGCAGTGGTAGACCTCCCCAGCCCTGCACCCGGGGAAAACATCCAGGATGGCATCCCCCCATGCAAAAATCTGCCCCCCCCTTACTCACTTGAAGCTCACGGAGCCTCATGTGACCTGGGCCCGCATCGGAGATGCTTCTCTGAGGTTTCCCAATGCTATAAACTGTGCTTCTGGAAAACTGGAAGCACAGTTTCCGATCCTGTTGGGAGCTTCAGAGAGGCTTCCGCGGGGTCCTAGAAGCTCTCACCTGGGGCATTTGCTGTCTGGGGTAACTGCTCTCATACCAGCCATGTCTTTGGAGGCAGAAAGGGTTTCTTTTCAACCTTGTGTAATGCCAGTCACTTCACAATTTTATCTCAATGTTTCTCATAAGAGTGTCCAGTGATGAGTGACATGTGGGAAAATGGTCTCATATTGTGTGTTGCCATACAGCTTAAGTAGCTCAACAATACATGGCTTTCATGACAGTTGGCCACTGGCACGCTAGAATAATATTTTTTATTACAACAGGGGAATGATGGGTGGACTTATCCATAAGTCCCTCCCCTTTCCTCCTCATAATTAATGCACTGGGTTCTTCAGCTATAGACTTTGACTTGCCCTGACTTGCTTTTGTGCTCCATTCATGGACTCACTCCATTCATGGTTGCTGAGCCTGACTTATTCGTGACTTTGCCTTGTTCTTGCACTCTCTCTTGCTTGGCCTTCAGCCTGTCATCAAGCGCAACAGCAGCCCAAGAACTGGTTCATTACAAGTTCCTTCAACTCTTGCCCTTGTGCTCCTACAGGCACATGTTAGGCACTTAACATTCCTGTGATCAGCGGTACAGAAACGCTGCTATAAATAATGTCTGAGAAATTTGACCTTGGCTGTTGTGTGGCTTTGGCTCACACAATACCCTTTGGAAACTGTTGTAGGGCATAGCACAATCATGTGCTCAGAGTACTTTACATGATACCACCATGCAAAAGGATGGCTCCATCCTACCTTACAGGTTCAGTAAAATGGCCTCTTTTTTATGTCATATGCTTTTATGAAGCAAAATGTTTCAAAGTAAGAATGTCATACATATTCCACCAACCACTGCTTTTTCAAGGCTAGGTATTCAGGGGTGAAGAGGACTTGACAGGAGAGAAGGGATGGGAGAGAAGGTGGTGTAACCCTTTCCCCACCAGCCTGAAACCATCTCCCCTCCAACAACTTTAACCCTGCAGCATTGCAGGCTTGTGTCTGCAGGGTACAGTCAGGATTTCTGCCCCCTCCTCTAACTGCTATAATGCACTGACCTCCTGGAAACTCTGTATAGTACGGAGAGAATCTCCAGCTTGCAACCTGGCAACTCAGCTTGTACAGAGGCACTTCGGACAGTGAAAGGCAAGATTCTACCACTCATTTTGCTTGTGTTTCTCTATATGTAATCTTTCCTTCCTTCCTATTCAGATCACTGTTGGCAACCTTCAGTCTCAAAAGACTATGGTATCGCACTCTGAATGGTGGTTCTGGAACAGCATCTAGTGTGGCTGAAAAGGCTGATTCGGGAGTGACAATCCCTTCCACACCGGGAGCAAGTGCAGTCTGTCCCTGGTCTGTCTCCCTGGCTATGGGCCTTCCTTCTTTGCCTCTTTGCCTCACTGTTGGCCAAGTGTCTCTTCAAACTGGGAAAGGCCATGCTGCACAGCCTGCCTCCAAGCGGGCCGCTCAGAGGCCAGGGTTTCCCACCTGTTGAGGTCCACTCCTAAGGCCTTCAGATCCCTCTTGCAGATGTCCTTGTATTGCAGCTGTGGTCTACCTGTAGGGCGCTTTCCTTGCACGAGTTCACCACAGAGGAGATCCTTTGGGATCCGGCCATCATCCATTCTCACAACATGACCGAGCCAACGCAGGCGTCTCTGTTTCAGCAGTGCATACATGCTAGGGATTCCAGCTCGTTCCAGGACTGTGTTGTTTGGAACTTTGTCCTGCCAGGTGATGCAGAGAATGCGTTGGAGGCAGCGCATGTGGAAAGCGTTCCTGTTGTGAGCAAAGAGTCCATGACTCACTGCAGTACAGAAGTGTACTCATGATGCAAGCTCTGTAGACCTGGATCTTGGTATGTTCCGTCAGCTTCTTGTTGGACCAGACTCTCTTTGTGAGTCTGGAAAATGTGGTAGCTGTTTTAGTGATGCGCTTGTTTAGCTCGGTATCAAGAGAAAGGGTGTCGGAGATCGTTGAGCCAAGGTACACAAAGTCATGGGCAACCTCCAGTTCATGCGCAGAGATTGTAATGCAGGAAGGTGAGTCCACATCCTGAACCATGACCTGTGTTTTCTTCAGGCTGATTGTCAGTCCAAAATCTTGGCAGGCCTTGCTAAAACGATCCATGAGCTGCTGAAGATCTTTGGCAGAGTGGGTAGTGATAGCTGCATCGTCGGCAAAGAGGAAGTCATGCAGACATTTCAGCTGGACTTTGGACTTTGCTCTCAGTCTGGAGAGGTTGAAGAGCTTTCCATCTAATCTGGTCCGGAGATAGATGCCTTCTGTTGCAGTTCCAAAGGCCTGCTTCAGCGGACAGCGAAGAAAATCCCAAACAAGGTTGGCGCAAGAACACAGCCCTGCTTCACTCCGCTTCAGATGTCTAAGGGGTCTGATGTGGAGCCATCGAAGACAACAGTGCCCTTCATGTCCTTGTGGAAAGATCTGATGATGCTGAGGAGACTGGGTGGACATCCGGTCTTGGGGAGAACAAAAAGAGCAGGCCCCTTTGCCACATATTCACATTAGGCCTATATTACTCTTAAAGCAAGGCATTATGGGAGGGGTGTGTGGATCATATGGAGCCCATGCTTTGTTTGCACAAGGTCCCAAGTTCAATCCCTAAAGGATCTCTGGGAGGTTTGGGAAAAATCTCTACCTGAGTTTCTGAAGAGCAATTTCAGGTCAGAAGAGACAGCACTGAGCTAGCTGGAGCCAGTGCTCTCCTTCATACTCACTCTTTCACAGTGTACCCACAAACAAGTTACTTTCTCTAAACCTTGAGGACATCTCTTCCAAAAACAGTTCTCCACCTATCAAGATACCACCTCCTAATCATTTGCTCCCATGGATGAGCCATCAGCCACCCATCCTGAACTATTAACCAACAATCTGTCTAACAAAGTCCTCCAGCAGCCATAAAAATCATAGCTGCAGGATATCCCGAATGAGTCCTTCTCTGCACATTTCCCATGAAGAAACATCTACTAGCCATTAAGAATTTTTATGTGTTTTCTTTTGACTGATTCACTCATATTTTGCTTCAGCTAATGATATTTATAGTCTGCCTATTGTATTAACTTTAAATATTCCAAAAAGGATCTTTTTAGCATATCCTCTGAAGAACAAAGAGACACTAAGGCTCAGAATATATATTGATAAATTATTTTAAGAACCTACAGAGTGCGGCTTGATAGGACCAGCATCCTGTCACGCATTCTTTGACACACCATAACCAGCCCAAATACCTGCAAGAAGCCACAGCATGCCACTTGATGGCAAGAATGTTCTGTACTTTTGGCCCAAATCCTAACCAGTTTTCCAGCCCTGACATAGCTGTGCCAACGGGGCATGTGCTGCATCCTGCAGTTGGGTGGCAGTCATGGAGGCCTCAAGATAATTGTTTTCTTACAACGGAGCTGCATTGCCCTTACCTCACTGCTAGAAAGTTGGTTAGGATTATGCCTTTCTCTCCTGAGCAACTGATATCACAGGTATACTTCCTCTTAGTTAGGAAACAGTAATAGTTTCAGATGTTAGTTAGGAAACTACAATAATAGTTTCCTAACTATGTCTCTATCAAAAGTAATAGTTTTCTAACCTGTCTCTGTCAAATCCCCTTTTAATGCCAGTTAAGCTAGTAGCCATTGTCAAATCTTGTGGCAGTGAGTTCCAAATGAAAAAATGTTCCTAGTCACATTACATGTCTTCTCTGTTGTGGTTTGCCACTTGTTCTTTAATGATTTTTGCAGTCTTCTTTTCGGACTCATGACTTGTTATACCCTTAGGTCTCATTTAGTCTTCTTTCTGTTGAGTTTATCAGAAAAACAACTGCTGTGGGGAGATGGGCAGAAAGGGGCACGAGACAAATTTAGGCTAAAAGTCATATTGATTTGTCATTGTGGACATTTATCCAAGAACAGCTGGTGAGCTGCAATGAGCAACAAGCTATCAGCCACTACTGACCTGGCCCAGTTTTGCAACATTAAAAACATCCCATTGAGTTACTACTGGAACTTTGAACCTTTTCTCTTCCCTCCACTATGTCCCTTATTGTTGCCATACAAATAATCTGCAATGCAGACATTTCGCATCAATACAAAGCAGAAATTAAGATTTTACAGAAGGTCAAAATGAGATGATAGGATTCTTTAGTGGTTGGAAGGTCTGCAAGGACCTTCTCTTTGGGCTACAAGGAGAAGATGCCACTTTTAAATGCTCCTTTGAGTTAAAACACATACAAAAAACCTCCCGGCAAGTAGAAAGCTAGCACTTCAGGAAAAATGTTCTGCCCTAACTTATTCCTTGTTACCACTAGTTTTCTACATGAAGGGAATTCCTTGTGCAAGGGAGCAGTCAAGAATGGTAGCTCCCACCTGTCGCCTGAAAGTCACAGCCACTACCCAGATATTCTGCTGCACGTCCAAACTGGGTCTGAGTCAGCTTCATGCCTTTTTCATAATATTCTCAAGGGTCCATTCTCCACTTCATGCACACATACAACTAACATACATTCAAAATAAGTAGATTCAGATTTGGCTAACATGAGGGCAATATTTGTTGGTATTGAAGTGACATTTTAATTAGCTCATAGGAAAGAACTTCTTTCAATTTATTCCTGACTGAAAGGTGCTGTGGAAGAGCAGCAGTTTAAAAAATTGGAGCAGGTAGGGGAGTGTCTTTACCTCTGGATTACCTTTGGCACACTGCACTCTGGCTCAGTTATTGCAAAATACAGCCCCACTTTTCAACACCAGGGGGAAGGTATCTGTGCTTTTTAACTGGCTTTCTGGACAGCCTTCCATCTAGTTGTCCGTGAGGCCCACAAAGTGTCATGCACCTTCTTTGCAGTTTGCAGTTGTATCCGGAGTATGCTTAGAAAAACGTCCCTCGAAAGTCACCCTGTTCTCCAGTTATTCTCCTCATGTTCAGTGAATACAGGTAGGAGGAGTGGGGCTGCATCTGTTGGCCAAGCTCCCCATGTCAATGAGCCTTTAGGGCACACTGTGGCAAAAATCCCAGTTTCCCTTCTATTTTGCACCTTCCTTTTAACCAGGAGGCTCCTGTGAGGAATGGGCATCTTCAAGGGCTCATTCAAATACTGCCACCATGCTTTCCCTATTGTTGCTTGCCTTTCCTCTTCTTCTGGCGCAATCCTAACCCACTTTCCAGCACCAATGTAAGGGCAATGCAGCTCCAAGGTAAGGAAACAATCATTCCCTTACCTTGAGGAGGCCTTTGTGAGTGCCCCCCAAACTTCAGAATGCAGCACATGTCCCACTGGCACAGCTATGCCAGTGCTGGAAAGTGGGTTAGGATTTGGGCCTTCCTTAACTGACCAGTAACAAGGCACCTGGCTTTGAGTCAACTATTGGAACATGAAGCCCATGAGTCAGAGGAAATCAAGGGTCCAAGTGACCCCAAATAACCAACCTCAGAGGTCTAGGCATTATAACAGCTCTGCTGATTATACACCAGCACACAATGATCCGATGGAACAAGGGTTGCTAGCAGCTTTATTTACCTATTACAAATATATTCCACTCTTCCTTCAAGCTGCTCAGGGCAGCATATATTATTTTTCCTCCCCTTCCCATTTTATCCTCACAACAACCCTATGAGGTAGGTTAGGCTGAGAGTGACTGGTCCAAAGGCACCAAGCGAGCCATAAGGCACGTTTGCAGGGCTTGGCGCTGGCTCGCAAGCTCGTGCTGGGCTAGTGCCAGTGGAAAGCTGGTGCTCCAGTGCTTGTCTGAACTGCTGAGTGGCAGAGATAGGTGGGGGTGTGGGGGGAGGCAAGGAGGAGGTGTTCCAGGGTGGGGGGAGGGCAGGGAGGAGAGGTGCCGGGGGAGGAAGCGGTGCTGGAGGAGGGTGGGACTGGTGGAACTCAGCTCTACCGGATCCTGAGCTCCATGTCAGGCCATGTGGCCCAACACAGAACACCAAAGCTGCCACAGAATTGAATAGCCCCATTGTGGGGCTACTTTCCTTCCCCCAAGGAGCCGCCAGTACCTGTCCAGTTGTGCTAAGGATGCTGCGGAAGCCATTTTCAGCGCCACAGCAGCCCTGTGCTCCAGGCAGCTCAGGATTGGGCTGTCGGTATCCCCAAACCTACACCAACACTCTGATCAGTATACCCCACCTCTTCCTTTTTCTTGCTTGGTGTGGTTTTTATTAACAGTATTTATACATCGCTTTTCAACAAAAAGTTCACAAAATGGCTTACAGAAAAAAAAAATTTAAAAATTAAAGACTCCCTGTCCCAAAAGGGCTCACAATCTAAAAAAGATGCAAAAGAACACCAGCAGACAGCCACTAGAAAAGACACTGGTGGGGTAATGAGGGCCAGTTACTCTCCCCCTGCTAAATAAAAAAGGAGCACCCACTTGAAAAAGTGCCTCTTACCCAGTTAGCAGGGGTTGGGGCAGCAGAGGAGGTCTCCAGGCCACACCAAATGGCTAGGACCATTTGGGTAGAGGTGGCGGGTGACCTTTGACCAAAGAAATCTCTTTAGTATATTAAGGGGGAAGGTCCAGGGATGATCCAGAATCACTTCTGAGGCAAATGAAAGGTTGGGAAATCATTGTCCCCAATAGCTAGGATTGTCACTTTTCTCCAGACAAGGCTTTGTGCTCTTAACACCATCCTCCTTTCTCTTCTATGCTTCAAATCTTCCTGCTTCTTTATTGCAAATTAAAGGCCATAATTGCCAGGCCATAATTTCCTTACACCAAAGAAGCTGCAGGTGTAGGCTCCCATACAGCCATTGTGATGCAGCAGGAAGGCTGTCATCATTGCCCTGCATGCATCACAAAGCAGCTGCCAAAGGCGGGGCCTCCTGAGGACCCTTTGGTGCAAAGGAAAGCAGGGGGAGAGAGACTGGAGTCTGGAGGTAAGCTGGTTGCTGACTGAGGGCCCAATCCTATCCAATTTTCCAGCACCCTGTAGCCATACCTTAAGGGGACCTCTGTGACTGCTGCCCCATGACAAGATGCAGAGCATGCCCCATTGGCACAGCAGCACCAGCACTGAAAAATTGGATAGGATTGGGCCCTGAGGCTGCAATCCTATCTGGGAGTAAGCTCCATTGACTATAGTGGGACTTACTTCTGAGTAGACATGCATAGAATTGGGCTCTGAGAAACTTTACTACTATGGTAAAAGAGTCTGCAGCTCAGTTGCTCTGGGCTTCAGTGTATTATTGTTTTTTGTTGAAAAGTGGTGCATAAATAACAAAGTACTAAGAGGCGCTCACTGGGTTTTAAATAACTGGAGGCCAGCCTGAGACTAAAGGCCAGGATTAGACATTATCTGAGTCAATGCAGGACCCAACCCTGTATTTCCCATGTTAAGGAAGATGGGAGTGGGGGTGGGGGCATACTTAATCCTTTATGTGCTCCTTCTTGTCATTTCCCTTCCAACCAGAACAGAGTCCAACTGGGGAAGAAATTAACCAGTGCCAGGGAGGAACACATGTAGTGGGGGCATTGGCAGGCAGATGAAGGGTTAATTCCCCCCCCATTCCTTCCATCAGGTGCCCACAGCCCTGGTAACAGTCATTCAAGGGACATGCAGATTTACAAGCTCCCCTTCTCCCCACACTTCATGCCTACCTCCCAGAAACACTTTACTTTCAAATCCCTTCCAAGACCACATTTCTTTCTTAGTGCCCAGTCTTGCTCCCAAGCCCTGAGGACTTCTGGAGTAGGTTCTGATGTTCTGTTCCCCCTTTTCTCTACAGCAGTGCCACAGCAGTGACTTCCAAGCCTGTGCCTGGACCAGTTCCTGACTTCCCCACCTTGGTAATACCTGCTACATACTATCCTGCTATATAGTGAGACAGATCATTAGTCTCTTTTCCCCTCAATGGTCTACTACTGTGACAACAAGCAGCTCCTGAGGGTGTCAGGCAGGAATTCTTCCCAGCTCCACGATTCCTTTTTAAGTGGGGATGTCAGGGGCTGAATGTGGGGCAAGCAACTGGCCCTCGCTTGCAGCTGATAGGTGCTGGGGCTCAGCATCCAGGGATGGGTGTCCACAATCATCTTCCCATGTTTGCAAAACTCTTGGATAATACATGAGATACGTATTTGGCTACTGGTGCAAGTCAAAATACTGAAATAAGGGGATTCCTGGTCTGGGATTACACAGCAATTATTGTGCCCCTATGCCTAATTTTAGACCATGATCCAGTCTTGCCTCATTTGGGCCAGCTGTTAGTAAAATAGGTTGGCTGAGCTGCAGAAATGGAACCTAGCATCACTGGAAGTGACACAGGTACTGTGGTCTGCCCTTTTACCCTTCCCCCAAATTCCCCTTTGATGACTCAGTGTAGAAGCTTTGCTTTTGTTCAAGCTCTGACTGATTGCCATCATTATTACTAGGGCAGAATTTCCCCTCTGAGTCAGATTGCCCCCCAAGACTTTTGCCTTCCTAGCAGTGTTCAACCTGACTTGCTTGATGTTCTCATGCACCCTATTGATTGTGACTCTTTGCTTGTAGCACACCACAGAGCTGGATTAACCAGGATGCTAAGGCCTCTGCAGAGAACGCAGTAGTGTAAGTAACATGGTGCCTTGCCAATGCTGTTGTCCTTGTTGGCCATGCCACTTTTAAAGAAACATATGGATAGGAACAATAAACATACCTCTGAACATGTACAGAGTGCATTTGCCTCTCCACTGAAACTCTGTAGCTTGACTCCCCACACTTAGAATTCAGGACCCTTGGTCCAGAGCAAATGACAGAGTGTTCTGGCTCTCATAAAAACCTGGCACACTTTTTGCATTTAAATGTTATCTCTTGATGGCATTCTAAGAACAATACACTAAGTCCCCAAGATATGTGCTAGTCCCATTCCAGAGGTTTGTCCAGAAGTCAGAACATATATATGTTGAAATAACCAGCTGTTGTTGATGCAGCACTATTGTACCTATGCAAAAGTACCACAATGGATGGATTATGCCTATGCAAAAACATCAACACAAACATCCGTCACTCAGATGTCCGTAGGGATATATTAAAAAGGACCTTCACAGCTTATGGTAGTAGTCATGGGCTGCTTGCTCATGCCAGTATTCTATTCCTGATCATAGCCTTATACTGAGTCATATCATTGGTCCATTGGTCCACTTAACTCAGTATTTTCTCCTTCAATTGGTTTCAGTTCTCTACTTAGGCCAGGGTCTCTAAACTTTTCGGCCAGAGGGCTGCATCAAATATCTGGCACAGTGTCGAGGGCTGGAAAAAAAAGTTAAATATAAAATTTAAATACATTAGAGATGGAACTTCAATGAATGAATGAATGAATGAATGAATGAATGAATGGGCTCAAATGTCCAGGATTCCTCCAAGCACCAATACAGCCCAAGAAATAAAGCACACACTTAAAGGGACCCCCATTCCCTCACGCCACAAGCACAACTCTGGTTAATGTTTGGTCAACTGGGCCAGAGGCTCTTGGGATCAGAAGCTGGCTGTGGGCCAGATAGAGGCTCTCTGCAGGTCACATCTGGCCCTTGGGCCAGAGTCTGGACACCCCTGATGTAGGCCTTAGGCAGAGGTTCATTTCCCAGCTCTAATTTCCACTATCCTCACTCATGTCCACTGGGGTCCCTTCAGTGGTTCAACTGTAGAGTTTTCTAGTGTGAACTTATGACCACTATGGTCCATGCAATGCAGTATTTGAGATATTCCCTGCAGCTCAGAATAAAAAAGGCTAATGTTAGGATCCCATTTGAAAGAACATTTAGGGTGCAATCCTAACCAACTTTCCAGCACTGAGGTAAGGTCAATGAAACTCTGAGGCTGCAAACAAACATTGCCTTATCTTATAAACAAGATAAGGGAACGAACATTGCCTTATCTTGAGGAGGCCTCTGTGACTGTCCCCAAACTGCAGGATGCAGCACAAGTCCCTTTGGCACAGCTATGCCAGTGCTGGAAAGTTGATTAGGATTGCATTCTTCAAGTGATGATAGAACAGAACATTATCTGAATTGCAGAGGGTCATAGAGATTGTAGCAGGATGGACTACGCTCTGAGTGGTAAGGAAACCTGCACTGGAGTATGTGCACAGTACACACTTCTCTGCCCAACTTCACATGTGAGAAAATACAACAAAAGAAGGCAAAATACTAGCTAGAGAAGGGATTGTAGGTCAGTTGAACACATGTCTAGCATATGGAAAGTCCCTGGTTCTGCTCTGGGCATCTTCAGTTAATAAAGTAATGAAAGGTAGAAGCAGCTGGGGAACCTTTTCCTATCCAAGAAAGCTGCTGCATGGTCCAGAAGGACCAATGGACCAACTCATCACTGACACATGAAGGTAGCTTCCACTTGTTCAACCCTTTCTCATATTTCTGTCCTGAGACGCCTGTTGATTTCTGCTCATTACAAAGTTGTCAGAGACCTGCTTTTCTTACAAAAGGCCTAGATGTGTGAAGGGGCAGCATTAATTGTGGACAGGCACTTTGTACATTCTCAGATACAGCTGTATTCTTTTTATAAATGCTCCACACTTATAAAAGTGAGTGCAGGCATCAAGAACAGCTTTCAGGGCTAAGCCTTGTTGGCTCCTTGCTCTCTGCTTTTGCCCACATCTCCTTCCAATTCTACAAGTGTTTACAATGCTCAGAAGTCCTGCTGAATTGAATGGAGCTGACATATTACTAATAACTAGAGGTGTTTGAAAATGGTGTTACTTACCTTACTCAGAAGTAAGCCCACTGTGTTCAGTAAGACTTAGGCTGCAATCCTCTTACCAGAAACAAATACCTCTACTAACACATTCCAGAGGGATACCATGTTGTTATGTATTATACATAACCCGCTCTTCCTCCAAAGGAGCTCATCCTCCCAGCTGTTTTAACCTCACAATAACCCTGTGAGGTAGTATAGGCTAAGAGCCCAAGTCACCCCAGGAGGCCCACCACAGATTAGGATTTGTGAACCCACATTTCCGCAGTTCAACACCCAGTATTCCAAGCACTCCACCCTGCTGTCTCAATATTAGCCTGTTGCAGCCCAAACCAGGAAGACTTCTGTGTGGGACCTTGGAGGCTGACAGATGTACTAGTGTGGCATGATCCACAAAAGCTGATGCCACAATAAAGCTGTTCATCTTGAAGGACCTACAGCCATTCCACCCTAGGCTACCTTAGCCCCACTCTTATCTAGGGGGACAAAACCCCTTGAATGGATGACAAAGGCCACCTGACTGGTCTTTATTCCTTCTAAGAGCCAATCCTAGACATGCCTACTCAGAGTATGTCCCATTAGAGTCAATGGGGCTTACTCCCAGGAAAGGGGAGCCACCTGACTGGTCTTTGTTCCTTGTAAGAGCCCAATCCTAGGCATGCCTACTCAGAGTATGTCCCATTAGAGTCAATGGGGCTTACTCCCAGGAAAGGGAAGCCACCTGACTGGTCTTTGTACCTTGTAAGAGCCCAATCCTAGGCACACTTACTCAGAGTATGCCCCATTAGAGTCAATGGGGCTTACTTCCAGGAAAGGGGAGCCACCTGACTGGTCTTTGTTCCTTCTAAAAGCCAATCCTAGACATGCCTACTCAGAGTATGTCCCATTAGAGTCAATGGGGCTTACTCCCAGGAAAGGGGAGCCACCTGACTGGTCTTTGTTCCTTGTAAGAGCCCAATCCTAGGCATGCCTACTCAGAGTATGTCCCATTAGAGTCAATGGGGCTTACTCCCAGGAAAGGGAAGCCACCTGACTGGTCTTTGTTCCTTGTAAGAGCCCAATCCTAGGCACACTTACTCAGAGTATGCCCCATTAGAGTCAATGGGGCTTACTCCCAGGAAAGGGGAGCCACCTGACCGGTCTTTGTTCCTTGTAAGAGCCCAATCCTAGGCATGCCTACTCAGAGTATGTCCCATCAGAGCCAACGGGGCTTACTCCCAGGAAAGTGTGGCTAGGATTGGGCCGTCGGGGTGTTGAAAGCACTGCTTGGCAGCCACGGAGCCCACAGGCATTCCTGGAAAGAAATCCACCAACACACCCGCTTCTGCAACAAAGCCGCGTTGTGCATGCTGGTGGCGGTGCGAGTCCGAGAGGAAGCCGGAGGCCTTCCCCCGTCGCCTGGCCTCTCGGCAGAAGCCAGGTGGAAGGCAGTGGCTGCAGAGAGAGATGCCTGGAAGGCAGGCGGGCGCAGGAGGCGGCTCACCCTCGCCGCGGTGTCCTTGCAGCGGATTGCGCGAGCCGAAGGGGCGGGCGGTGCTCGCGGTTCCAATCACCAAAGTGCAACCCGAGGAGGCAGCGCCGCCAGGCTCAGGATCCGCCTCCTCCTCCTCGTTCCCGGCTGGGCTGACATTGTCTTCTCTCTTTCCCCTCCCCTCCCCTCCACTCCTTCGCCATCCATCCAGGCTGCTGCTGCTCTGCTCCCGCTGCTAAGCCGGCCCCCGACGACCAGCCAAGGAGGTGGGTAGCCAGCCATCCGTCCCGTCCTTGCTGCAACCCACCCTTCCCCGCAAGCCCTCGGGGTCCTGCAGCGCAGGGTCCTTGGGTATCCATCCGTTGTGATGGAGCCTGCCCGGGGAGGAAGGCGATGCCATGGCGGCCTCCTTGCAGGGGCACGTGGTGGGTGGTGAGGCAAGATGAGGCAGAGCCTCCCCACCTGAGTCCTTTGAAAAGCACCCACAACCCACGTGCAGTGAGGCAAGGTGAGGCAGAACCTCTCCACTGGAGGCCTTCAAAAAGCGCCACCGCCTGGGAGGCACCCAAGCACCCACAACCCGCGCGCAATGAGGCAAGGTGAGGCAGAGCCTCCCCAGCGCAACACAACGCGCGTGGGTCGTGGGTGCCTCCCAGTGGTGGTGTTTTTCGAAGGACTCCAGTGCGGAGGCCCTGTCTCACCTGCCTCCCCACCCACCGCACGTCCCTGCCTCCTTGGCATCGCCTTGCTGAGTAGGAATGCGTGTGTGGCCTCAGGGAGAGGAGACTGCGGGCTGGGGCGGGGAATGTCCTTGGAGGGCATCTCCTGCCCCACTAAGCCCCTGCCCCCTTTTTTCCTTTTCGCCGTGCTGTCTCCTTTTCGAAAGGTCAAGGAGGGCACAGGATGTCCTCCATCTCCATCCCTGCCCAAGCGAACCCTAGTATCCTCTTATTGCAAAAGAGGATCAAATCTGCTGCAACCCCCAAATCGGGTTGCATTGCAGGGAAGGTATGGCAAAGGGAACACGATGGAGTAGGGTGGGGAGGGGTTCGCTCCCCGGGCCTGTGCTTCAGCGGCTCTCCAGCTGGCCTTGCACACTGATGGGATTCCCCCTTGTCTTTTCTCTTTCCTCTGGCTTGGGCGGCCCTCCCGCCTCCAGCTCCACTCCTTCCCCCGCCTTCCCCGGGGTGGAAGATGTAGAGCTGGCCGTGCATTGGCTTGCATCGCGCGGGGTTCGTGCTGCAGCGCAAGCAGCGTCATAAGGGGGGGAGGAGAGAGACTTGTTGCTGCGAGGTGGTGGGAAGGAGGGAGGAAGGAACAGGAAGGCGGGTGGGGGGAGGGGGTAGACTTGCAAAGCAAAAATTCCATGACGTTTCCTTGCTGCCTTTTTCTCCCCCCCCCCCGAATGTGCCCTCTTGTGGGGAGGGGCACCCCATCCAGGAAGGGTCGTGATGTGCCTTGCAAGCTGCAGAGGAAGCTGAGAGCATCACGTGCCCAGGCTTACAGGGTTTCTGCCCAACGTTGCATATACGCAACAGGGATCAAATGTGTCCACCTGTGGGCTGGGCAGAAATGTTAACCTCCTCTTAGGTGACTGGGGCGAAAGTAGCTAGGAAGATGTGTTGTGTGGGTGGCCAGCTCAAGCCACATCCTGCTCTGGCTTGCTCATTTCAGGCTTAGGCGCCACGTGCTGCAATGCAGCAGCCTCTCTAAGGCTGCAGTCCTGTTCATACTTTCCTGGGAGCAAGTCTAGCTGAACACAATAGGACTTACTTCTGAGTAGACATGCCTAGAATTGGGCTATTACATCACATTGCAAACTACAGGCTGCTAGTCCCAGTGGTGGTAGAGTATCCCTTTTGCATGCAGGAGGGGCCAGCTGAACCAGAGCATCATCAGAGCAGGGTTCTGAGACCCTGGAAAGCAGCTGGCCAATCAGTGACAAAAGACTGGTGGCCTGATTCAGTGTAAGGTGGCTTCTTAAGGTCACATGTGAGCTAGTTATATAAAGTGAAGGAGCAGAATTCAGATTGCACCATTTCTCAAAGGGTGAGGTTTATGTGCCATGTGGTGACTTCTCTGCCTTGTCACAAGGGTCCCATGCACACCACCCTAGCATGCCAGAGAGAAAAGTTTAGTACTGTCCTCCCTTTGGTGTTGCTGATTTGCTACATTCAGAGAGTTCTTGACAAGGGAGAGGATTCAGAAATCCTTCCTGCCCAGTGGTGGTAGTCCAGTGTAATCCAGGTCATGCAGGTGGTGAGTGGCTAAAGCTGCAATCCTATCCATACTTACTTGGGAGTACACCCCATTGGCTATCCTGGGACTTACATCTGAGTGGGCATGCATAGGATTGGGCTCTAAGTCACCTCAGACTGCAGGGAGGAGGATCAATTTTTAAATGCTCCTTGGACTTTTAAAACTTCCTGCAGATAGAAACCAACATAGTTTCTGAGCCAGCCTGCTGCTTACTTTCTCCCTGATGTACTTCCTTGGCTCAACGATCTCCGACACTCATTCTCTCGATGCCGAGCTAAACAGGCGCATCGGTAAAGCAGCTACCACGTTTTCCAGACTCACAAAGAGAGTCTGGTCCAACAAGAAGCTGACGGAACATACCAAGATCCAGGTTTACAGAGCTTGCGTCCTGAGTACACTTCTGTACTGCAGCGAGTCATGGACTCTTCGCCCACAACAGGAGAGGAAACTGAGCGCTTTCCACATGCGCTGCCTCCGACGCATCCTCGGCATCACCTGGCAGGACAAAGTTCCAAACAACACAGTCCTGGAACGTGCTGGAATCCCTAGCATGTATTCACTGCTGAAACAGAGACGCCTGCGTTGGCTTGGTCATGTCGTGAGAATGGATGATGGGCGGATCCCAAAGGATCTCCTCTATGGAGAACTCGTGCAAGGAAAGCGCCCTACAGGTAGACCACAGCTGCGATACAAGGACATCTGCAAGAGGGATCTGAAGGCCTTAGGGATGGACCTCAACAAGTGGGAAACCCTGGCCTCTGAGCGGCCCGCTTGGAGGCAGGCTGTGCAGCATGGCCTTTCCCAGTTTGAAGAGACACTTTGCCAACAGTCTGAGGCTAAGAGGCAAAGAAGGAAGGCCCATAGCCAGGGAGACAGACCAGGGACAGACTGCACTTGCTCCTGGTGTGGAAGGGATTGTCACTCCCGGATTGGCCTTTTCAGCCACACTAGACGCTGTGCCAGAACCACCTTTCAGAGCGCGATACCATAGTCTTTCGAGACTGAAGGTTGCCAATACAAAATACTTCCTGCTTATCATTGCAGAGTTTTGTTGTGGGGGAACATTTCAGAGTGGTATCCCCCCTCTGTAACCTGAATTGGGCACAGTCCATTTTGCCACTTCAACCTACTTTATTCCCACTTCATCTTGTTGCATTACTAGGCTAAATCTAGGGCAAATCCAACTGGAGGGTCACATCTTACTGTTGTAGAAATGCAGACTTCCTCCTCTGCCAGCTTGGTGGTACAGGTATCAATTCATGGTTTGTCCTCCAGGCAGAAGTGTGCAGGCCTAAACTCTACTGCCACTTCCTGAATGGCTGACACCCCTCCCTCTGTGAACTCCACAATCCTCTGCAACATTGCAATGTGGGCTCAGTTCTGAGGTGGGCTCAGCTCCCTCAAGGGAGACACAAAGGCTGAGCAAACCTTAAGAGCCACTAGGCTTAGGTTCCCTTACCTTGAGGAGGCCTTTATGGCTGCATCAGTGCTGGAAAGTTGGAAAGGGTCAGGCCCTTACTAGGGAATGATTAAAGAATCACATGCAGGTGCCTGTGATAAAAGTTTGGAAAACCATTTAAAAATGAGTTCACACATGCACATTCATTGATTTGGGACTGCAGCCTCAGTGTGGTGAATTCCATGTGTGAAATAGTATAATCACAGGTCAAATGCCATAGATATAATGTCTTAATGCCTGACATACCTTCAGAGCAGAATTGGTTTTTCAGTGGTGATCACACATTCAGTATGGCATCTGAGTGATGATTTAGGAAGTAATTTACATGCACATGTGAATTATGCCTTTGTCCTTCTCTGTTCTCATTAGTCATGTGTCAGCTCCCAACCATAGTGTTAAACTAGGTGCAGGTTAATCTGGGTTCACAAGCCCTCTCACCCAGTGCCATTGGGCCAGTCACTGTCTCTCATCTAGCCTAACTCACAGGGTTGTTGTAAGAATAACATTGAAGAGGGGGATCTTCTACTTTGTCCTTAAGCTCCTTCCAGAAAGGGCAGAGTAGGAATGTAATTAACAATAAATTCCAAGTTTATTTCCCTAAGACTTCTTCCACCAGACCCTGAGTCAGTGATTTTCAACCCTTTCTGCTCACGGCACACTAGCAATATGCTAAAATTATCAAGGCACACCTTTTGACAATTGACAAGGCATGCTACCCTGCTGGCTGGGAGCTCGCATCCCTTAGTGGCCCTGCTAATATATGATGCTCCCCCCCAAGCTCCTGCGGCAAACCATTCACAGCTCACAAATGTGCTGCAGAACAGTGGTTGAAAATGGCTGCCCTAAATGGTGGCTATTCTGCCTGTGACTGAATGTTAAGGTAAAGTAGAACAAAAAGGCAGTGATGTGGCTTTGACTTCCTTCCCCATTCCTATTTTATCTGTTACTGTAGACTGTAAGCCCCTCAGGGCAGGGTCCAGGTCAGGTCTCTGTTGTCAGCATGCTGTTGGTGCTGTAAAGCAATAGAAGGTCACTATGAGTGAGTTCACATGCTATCTGTTTGTCACATACAACTTTGATTCGAGAGGGTCTTCGGATACAAGCGACGAGGACGAGGTAAGCCATAGGGAGAGAGAGAGTGTGATGGCTGCAAGAAGAGGCCTGGGGAGCAGATGGGGAGGGTGTTTTTCCCCCCTTGGAGGTCATTAAGAACAAATGAATGTCATTAAACCCAAAGTAATCTAGCAGTAATGCTGATGGAAGAAGGCCAACAGTGGGTTGAGGGCCTCTTCAGAGTTTCACAAAATGCCCCACCTATGGCAATCTGTCCTGCTGGGCAGATGTTGCTGAGGTATGCTTAGCGCATATAACACTGATGACAGCCCCTCCATTCCATTGTTGTGCTCTGCCTGGTGGTGGTCTCCCAGGGTCTTTCTCATTCCTTGACCCACTGGTGATTGATTCCAGGGATTGCAAGGTAATCCCTCTGTCTCTGTGTCACTTCACGGCCTCCCTGTACACCCTGGTCTCTGAAGAAGCCAATTGGTTCCCTTACAAGCTAAGGTTGCTGACCTGGAGGAGTCAAAGAGGGAGAAGGTAGAGAGATGAGGCATTTGGGGATGTAAAGAGAACCCATTTTCATGTTGACAGTTTCAGTGCTTTTGCAAAGAATGAGGATTTTGGAACAGGCAATTTGCAATTTAACAAACAAATATGTAGGTGAAATAGAAAACAGTCTCTGAATAGGGACTCACCTTTGATATCCTTTTTCACCAAGGATGCACTTCTGGGGTTGGGATATTCTTATAGTGGGAGATCTAGGAAAGATCTGTGTGTGTTGTTGATATGCTGACTACAGTATCATGAGCTGTGTGGATTCTGGATATCATGAGCCACAGAAATCGGCTGTTGGGTAGTGTGACCAGAAGGGGGTAGTGTGACCAGAAGGGGGGCATGGCGGGAAGGAATATAACTGTCAGGCTCTAAAATCAAATTTAGGTGCTCAGTTTGGAGCTCAAAATCCAAAGGTTCTGAAGTATCATTTTTTGGGGGGGTTCTTCACGTTGATCCTATCACAGGTGTCACGTGGACCATTTTGGATCCTTTCTATCGAATCCTGAACAAGGTTATTCTTGAGTAGCAAAATGTTTTTCATTATGACAGGTGGGGTGTGTGAAGGACGGTTCCTTGTGGGCTTCTGCACACAGAAACCTTGCATTCTGCCCCCCCCCCTGCACATGTGGAAGCCAGACCACATGGTACTGGGAGGAAGAATCCCATAACAGCACTCTGCTTCCTTCCACAGGAGCGAAAGCGACTATTTACTCATGGAATTAAAAAAAAAGGGGTGAATTTGGGAATACCTGGATGCAAGATTATGCCTGCTCTGGTGATCCCAGTGTCTGGAGTCAGAAAGAAGTTTTGCTCTTTCTTAACTGTGTCCCAGATTGCAGTCTGTTTAGCTTGTCCTATAAAGTCCACTTCTTGGTCACAGTATAGTGCAGGGGTGTCCAAACTTTTTGGCAGGAGGGCCACGTTATCTCTCTGACACTGTGTCGGGGGGGGGGGGCTGGGGAAAAAGAATTAATTTACATTTCAAATTTGAATAAATTTACATAAATGAATATATTAGAGATGGAACTTATATGAGTGAATGAAGGTCTTGCAATAGTTCAAGGCCTATAAAAGGCCTTGCACAAAGCAAGTTCAGCCTTTCCTTTGTTGCCACTGCTTCATCACAGACATGAAACAGCAAGCAATGGAGGGAGCCCTCGTCCCACAGCTCATTCGAGAGGTTGAACAGTTGGCTGTCACGCTGAGACCAGTTGTGTCACGCCACTGCGGGCTCCAGCAAGTTTCTGGAGGGCCAGAGGCTCATTGGAAACTGGTGGCACCCCATGGACCGGACTGGGAGTCCTTGAGGGCTGCAAGTGGCCCCAGGGCCGAGGTTTGGGCACCCCTGGTATAGTGTGACAAAATACTCGCATCTTGACTTTGTTGGATAAATGATTGGTATCTTCCCTTTGCACTTTTAATCCTTGTAACCGCAAGGTTTTGGTCATTTAAATATGAAGAGCAGTGGTACTCAGACTGGTGGGTCATGACCGATCAGTTTGTGTAAGGTTCCCCATCCCTTTAAGAGGTGGGGGAGGGGCAAAGGCAGCAACATGATCCCCAGGATTGCATTGCTAAGGGTGGCCACGGGGGTGCTTGTACCTACTCAGGGCTGTAGCAGGCTCCAGGAGGTACAGGGAACCCCTTGCAGCCGCCACTGCAGGGCTCCCCGAGGCTTAGAACGTAAAAAAAAAAGTGAGCACAAACCGCTTCCGGTTTCACTTTGCAACTAGGAGGTGGTTTGCCCTTACTTTTTTCACATTCCAAGTCTTGGGGAGCCCTGCAGAGCACTGTGCAGGGCTCCCTGTACCTCCTAGAGCCTTCTGCAGCTCTGAGTAAGTACAAGTACCCCTCTTAGTGACATGATCCTGGGGATTGTGTCACTGCCCTTGCCCCTCCCCTGCAAAGACTTCCTTTGGAAGTAAATCTCCCCAAACCTCTTTGAGAACCTCTGACATAGAATATTATATGAATATTCCTTTGAATTGTTCTTGTATTTGCGTATCTGGAGAGCAATGAGGAATAATTGAACTAGTCAATGGATTATATAGGTATAACCTAGTTATCCATAGATTTTTCACTCAAAGTTTTATCTCAACATGATGAGAGGGGCCCTTTAAAGGAAGAAGTTCCTTTACTCAGCCTTGCTTATCATTGTAATGCAGGAGAGAGGCAGCAGGCAGGCAGGCAATCAATCAAACTCTTTCCTTTTAGGGCTGTAGAAGAGCTTAGTTTTAGTTCACTCCAAGGCAAGTGACCCCTCCCTTCGCGCTGGAGTGTGCAAAAGAATGATTTGCATTTTCTTTGCATTCTGTCACATGCTCCATGGGGAAGGGTTGCTTGCCTCTGAGCGAACTGAAACTTAGCTGTTGATTGATTGCCTGCCTGTGTCCGCTTTCCCACATTACAATGGTTAGCAAGGCTATTTTTAAACTGCTAAGTAAAGGGACATTTAAAAAAAAAATTTCATTTATTGCAATTTTTCAGCAACTGTGGGGGTTCTGGGAATGGAATCCTGCAGATGCTGAGACACAACCTATATTGTGAATAATCCTCTGATGAACATTCTTAGGTATAGCAAAGTATAGGTGTAGTAGGGTTTGTTTATTTTGTTCCTTTATGTTTGACTTTCTTCTATCATGGAGTTTAGGGCAACATACATGGGGTTCCCCCATGTATGTGTCTGCATCAGGAGCCTTCAGGCCAGATCTCCAAGGACTGGTCTTCAGAAAACAGGAAGGACTGAGAATTTTTATTCCATGGATTTATGTTTCTTTAATTCTGGTGGGTTTTGTAAGGAAATGATCCTTTCAGGGAGATCCAATGGAACAGATAGCATGGGCAGAAGAAAGCACAAACTGTTGTGGCATTGTGAATATTCCTGAAATGGCTCTCTTAATCAGCAACAGGTGTCTGAATCAAGGCTGTAGGACCTTGAAATGAAGGGTAAATGACCATGAGTGTTAAAGGGATCAACTGTTCAGCTAATGTTTGGGCATCACTATTTTGATTAGACCGTACGTAATTTTTTGTTGTTCTGTTTTTTTTTTAAAGAAAGTTTGCACATACCATTCAGTCAAATGCATTTGGACCCCCAGCTGAATTATTTAGGAAAAAAGATAATCTGTTTTGTTCTCTGAAAGCAGCAGTGCACACCCTCTTGAGAGCCCAATCCTATCCAATTTTTCAGCGTCAGTGCAGCCGCAATGCAACCCCAAGGTAAGGGAACAAATGTTCCTTCTTAACAAATGTTAAGAAGACCTCTGAGACTGCCTCCCCACCACAGGAAGCAGTGCATGCCCCAGTGGCACAGCTGCACTAGAACGGGAAAATTGGATAGGATTGGGCCCTGAGTCTGTTATCTGTGGGTAAAGTCATGGTCCATCAGGAACACAGACACACGTTTCATTCAGATAAGCACAAGAGCACAAGTTCTGGGTGGATTAGATGTGCATCGTTTCAGAAACACTTTGCCTTCAGAAATAGACATGAAGGGGTGAAGCACACCTGTGGACAGTTTGCAGCACACCAATGTACCACAGCACACTGGTTGAAAATTGCTGTGATAGAGGGTACCAGACAGCAGAAAGACAGAAGTCTATTTCCTTTCTTGCTATCACATGCCCATTTGAATTGCTAGTTGCTCATGTTAAACATGCAAGTGACATTATTACAAATTTTATTGTTATTCAGGATTAGGTGACTATAGAAGTGTGGATTACAGTGAGCCCTTTATTTAACGGACCTTGATTTAACAGGCTTTGGAAACAACATAAATTTTCTGCTGAATCAAATTCTGCTGAATTCTGCTGTGGTCCTACACATTTTGCGCTTGTATGACTCCATTGACCTCAGCACATTTGAATTTAACAGACTTCCTGCATAAACAGACAACCCTTTCCTTCATTAGCCCATTAAATTGAGGGTTCACTGTATTGATAACTATGAAGAATTTGTGGCATAGTCCGAACTGTGATTATGGCTGTTTGGAACCTCCCAGTTGGGATACAGCAATGCCACCGAATGCCAGTTGCTAGGGGGCGAACTGTAAGTGAGGGCTCTGGCCTTCAAACCCTGCTGTGGGCATGCTTGACGCATCTGGTTGGCTACTGCGAGAAGCAAGATGCTGGTCTCGGTGGGCCTTTGGGCTCTTAATGCATTCTTATAAGGGAAGGGCAAAAGAAATGCTTTTTGCCTACTGAGTTCAAGACTTGGGTGAAATCAGAGCAAACCGACTGGATAGTATTTACATCAGGCTCAGCCAGGCAGTGGTCTTTCACCGAACATTTGCATCTTTAGTGTCTTCCATTTTAACACCTCCATGGCTACTGCAAACTGACAGCAACTTCTCAACACGTTTGAAACAGAATTGCCACTGGGTTCAGCTGCTCCAGTAGCATTATGAAAAGGCATATTAAGGAACGGGCAGCCCAATCCTAACCCGCACTGGAAAGGGGAGGCCAGCTGGCCTGCCCCATATCCAGAGTGGGATTGGGACCAGTTGTGGCTCAGCCTGGGGCAATTCCATCCCCGTACCCTGGGTAAAGCCATAGCAGCCCCAGTGGGGCTACTGGGATCCACACCACCTCAAGAGGTGGCGCAAATCTGAGCAGCCCAGAGCTGCTCCAGGCTGCCCAGGACCAGGGTTAATATTTGGCAAAAGTGCTGGATCCTGGCCCTGCTCCCGCTCAACACCACCTGCTCATGGGCCCACCTGCCCTCCCCCTGCCCTGAAATGCTTCTTTCCCATCCTCTCCGTGCCCCCCTGATGCCCACATTGGCTTACCTTTATGCCAAGTCCAGCAGGGCTTGGGCTGACGCCTCCCTGCTCTCTTAGTGGTGCAAACATGCTTTATGGTACTTTTGTGACTCTGTTGGGCCGGTGCAAGCGGCCCGAGTCATTTCCTGAATTGTGCTCTAAGAAAAAATGTAGTGAATGAAGGACAAGTTAAAGTGGATAGAAAAGAATTGTATGGGTGGTTGTGGTACAAACCAGCGCCTCTTCTGTACCCTTCTTGTCTTTTGTAAAGTTCTGGTTATTGCCCAGCCATTTATTGTTTATTATTGGGCACTGAAGTAAATTTTTGAACTTTGGAGCACATCGCTTTTGTTTGTTAAGACATGAAGACACAATGGTTTCAGCAGGCTGGTCTCTCTCTTTTTCTCAGAGTTTCACTCCAAAACCCAAAATGGCAACTCTGAAGGACAAACTGATCACATCTGTTGCGGAGCCATCATCCAAACCCAACAACAAGGTCACCGTGGTGGGGGTCGGTCAAGTTGGGATGGCCTGTGCGATCAGCATCTTGGAGAAGGTAATACGTGAGTGGCATAAAGAGCCCGCCTGGCGTGGGTGGCTCTGTTAATAGACTTATAAGAAGGGGAAGGGATCTAGGGGAAAATTCCAGAGAGGTAACAATGTGGGTGCATTGCAACAAAGGCAAACCAATCAAAGCCATCCTGTGGCACCTTGGCCCTACGAAGCTATCTTCTGCTCAGTCCGATTGATTTGTCCAGGACAGTGATGCTGACTGAAACTGGCTAGTAGCAGCTGACCAGGGTTATGGGTTGGGAACTTTACTCAGGCATATGTCAGGATTCTGGTTATTGAATCTGGGACCTTCTGTGTATTGGGCATGTGCTTTACTACTGAGCTCTGTAGCTCTCTCTGAACTGGGATGACATCATTAACTGCCAGGAACCAGAAGATTCTGCAGATGTGGAAAGGCTGCTATTGTTGGTGTTGGCCATCGGCCACCCCTTGAATCCATTTGTAGCTCCCTCTCTGGACATACAAATATCAAGTAGAATAACAAAAATCTTTACTATTTTAGAAACCTAAAGTTTCTAAAAGTGGAGTTTATAAAGGTTTAATTCAGTTTTTTGTTATAGCAATCAGTGTGCACTATTCTTTAAGCAGTATCCAACTAATAAAATGTTTGATTTAAATTGGCCTTTTTCCCTTGATGGTTTGACTCAGTTAACATCACTCTGTCCTGTGGGTTTCTGGCTTTTCTCCCACCAGGAAACTCAGCAGGGTAAGACCTGCCTCACACCTCTTGGGCCCTCCTACCAGTCTAGAACTTGGCAACCTTCAGGCCTTCCTATCAGTATTTGCTGTAGTGACTCTCTGTTTGTGTGTTGTCTAACTGCCTTCATGTTCTGTTCCTTTGATTGATCCCTGCCTTTCTGTGATCAGAAATCACTTGCGCTGGACCTGTTCGTGTGCATAAACTCTGATTTATGATCAGGGTTTTATGTACAGTGGAGAAGGGCATGCAAGCTGACTTTCCTGCCCCATTATATGTAAGACCTCTAGGCAGGATTGAAGTGGAACCAGAACATACCCTGGGGCCAAGTTAGGTGCTATATCTGCATCTGGTCCATATCATGCTGTTGGTGAGAACTCAAATGATTGAGTACTCTCCCATACAAAACTTCCTTGCACAGAAAAAAACTAGATGTTGGGGAGAAAGTTTTAGTTTAGACTTTTCCATGATGTGCTATTTTTCTACTTTGCTAACGTGTCTTTTATGGAGGAAGCTCTCACATGGTGACTGAAGTCTTACACATCCCAGGCACAAGTGATTTTTCATCTTCATAAGACCTAGGGCTATGATTAGAGATGTCTGAAGTTCACATTACCTGACCCCTACAATTAGCTCTTCATTTATTTATCTTCTACCCCCCCCCCCTTTGATACAGGGTCTATGTGATGAACTTGCACTGGTGGATGTCATCGAAGACAAGCTGAAAGGAGAAATGATGGATCTGCAGCATGGAAGCTTATTCCTTAGTACTCATAAGATTGTAGCAGACAAGGGTAAGGTTTAGATCAGGGGTGTCCAAACTTTTTGGCAGGAGGGCCACATCATCTCTCTGACACTGTGCCAGGGGCCGGGGGGGAAAAAGAATTATTTTACATTTCAAATTTGAATAAATTTACATAAATGAATATGTTAGAGATGGAACTTATATGACTGAATGAAAGTCTTGCAATAGCTCAAGGCCTATAAAAGGCCTTGCACAAAGCAAGGCCAGCCTTTCCTTTGCTGCCACTGATGCATCACAGATGTGAAACAGCAAGCAGTGAAGGGAGCCCACAGCTCATGCAAGAGGTCATACAGTTGGCTGTCACACTAAGAGCAGTTGCATCAGGCCAGCGCGAACTCCAGCAAGTCTCGAGGGCCAGAGGCTCATTGGAGACTGGGGGCTCCCTGAGGGCCGGATTGGGAGTCCTCGAGGGCCGCAAGTGGCCCCAGGGCTGGGGTTTGGGCACCCCTGGTTTAGATTATTCACCCACCTCAAAAAAGCCACCCTTCACCACCACAGCATCATACACATTTTCTCATTCATCTGAAAAGTGTCTTGACTCAAAGATATGGGGGGGGGGGGATGGTGAGTGTAACCTTTCCCAAGCCTTTCAGATGGAGGGCTGTAGATCTCATTATGCAGTCTTTGAAGACTGGGTGAACTTGGATGATCAAGACCTTTCCAACAAGAAGCTGCTGAATTTACAAGCAAAACCCCCACTGTTATGACTGAACTGCATTCATATGTACGGACAGTCTCAGACCTGACATTCTTACTCCTTTGTTTGCAGATTACGCTGTCACCGCTAATTCAAAGATTGTCGTAGTAACTGCAGGAGTTCGCCAGCAGGAAGGAGAGAGCCGCCTTGACCTGGTCCAGAGGAATGTGAATGTCTTCAAGTTCATTATCCCACAGGTGGTGAAACATAGTCCAAACTGCATCATCCTGGTTGTTTCAAACCCAGGTAAAGGGGGCTTTTGTTAAGCAAAATTCAGGTTGTGTGTAGGTTTCCGGCCTTCATCTTGAGTGCCCTCCCATTGTTAGTCCTGCTAGCATCGTTATCATTCAGTGCCTCTTCTTACTGAAACTGCAGGTAAAGCTCTTGAGCATTTGTGGTCAAAGGAACTGGCTTTGGAGGTAACCAAAGCATTCTGAGCAAATTTGCAGAGTAGGCAATTGCAACACAGATGTTCACAGTAGGCTCAGCCTTGGGTAGTTCCAGAGAGAGGGGTAAGTGGGAAGACCTGCCTTTTGTTCTCCTATATAGGACAGTAGCATTTAGTGCTTGTGGACTGAGGGAAAGTTAGCACTAAGAGCCAGAATGTGTTGTCATGTGGGTGCTGCCATAATGGCATTCCTACAATGAGTGCCTCGTTCTCAAGCTGGTAACTTTTGGAGTGGCTTGCTGGGCAAATTGCTGCCATCATGTGGAGTCTCCCCACAGCTGTACTAAGGAAATTGATCTGAGGTGTGGAGTGTCATCATACGTGTTGGGGCCATCCACATGGTAAGCTGTTCTGAACTGCTGTAGGGTTGGGAGTACTGTATATACCACATGGTCCTGACTGCAAAGCCCCATAGAAAAATACAGGTGAAACCTGTCACTCTAGTTTTTTAAGTCTGCTAAAAGAGCACGAGCCACTTTTGAACCTGTACATCCCCTGGCCAAGCCATAAGTGGAAAAGTAGGAACACAGGAATCTGCCTTCTAATGAGTCAAGACCCTTGGTCGATCTATATTAGCATTGTCTGCATTGATCAGCAGTTACTTCCCAGGGTTGCAGAAGGGAGTCTTTTGCAGCCCCATTGAGAGAAGCCATGGATTGAACCTGGGACCTTTTGCGTGCAACATATGTCATTCTGCTATTGAGCTACGGCCCTCTCTGCAAAGTACATTTGTGGCAGTATACCAACTCAAGTTTGCACATGGCAGCAGCTTCATGCCACCTGCTGTCCTCAGGCAACTATGATCCCATGCAAGTGTTCAAACCAAGTGCCAAATGAATCTAGAGCTTTGGTAAAACTGTCCATAACCTTTCTTTTTTCTGCTCTTCTAGTGGATATCCTGACCTATGTTACATGGAAACTGAGTGGCTTGCCAAAGCATCGCGTCATTGGCAGTGGCTGCAACCTTGACTCAGCTCGGTTTCGCTTTCTGATGGCGGAAAAGCTGGGTGTCCATCCCACTAGCTGTCATGGGTGGATTTTGGGAGAACATGGTGATTCGAGCGGTGAGGAGCATTATTGCTTGCAACAGGATGCAACTCTGCCTTCTACAGACTGCTGGTCACATTAGGCCAGGCACAAGTTTTTCTAGAGGGGATATGCTGAGGCAGCAGTAGAGGTGGGAGTTTAGGATACATGGCTAAATCAAGATGACCCTTTTGGCTCAAATGATGCCCTTGATGGAAGAAGAAAAGAATCTAGCAGTGCCATTGAAATATTTTGTTGTGTAACTTTAGTACATTTTAGGTACCTGGACTCTTCCTTGGGGAATTTGAAGACTTTTGCCAAAATCCCACAAAATTACACAAGTCAACTTTTGAAGTGATGCATCTGTTTGGCCCCTGGGTCATAAAATATGTGACACCACTTATGATCTGGGGCAATTTTGCAACATTTTGTGCCAATACATTAATTCCAATACCTATTCCTAAACTCAAGATTCCTATCACATAGCTAGATTTCTCCAACCAAAAGGCAGTTGCAGGCTATATTGAACAAGGGTCCTGTAGGTAGCAAGACAATTATGTCTTGTAGTATGGCAGGCTGATATGAAAGGCAAATTCATATATGACAACTTGAGATGTCCTTGAACTCTCTTGCAGTGGCTGTCTGGAGTGGTGTTAATGTGGCAGGAGTTTCCCTTCAGGAGATCAACCCTGCATTGGGGACTGACCAGGATCCTGAGAGTTGGAAACAAGTTCACAAGCAAGTGGTTGACAGGTATGGCGTTGTGAGAATGAAAATGACAGCGGTGACCATAATTGACCATAACACAACAGCTTCTTTTCACCAGCCTTCTCCGTGTTCAGTAAATGCAGGGAGGAGCACTCAGGACCCAATGGCTTTGATTCCGGTCAACCATGCAGTGACCCTTGAGAGGGGGGGGGGGGAGATGAACCAGTAGACAAGGTCCCTGGTTTTTCTGAACACAGTGAGGGTTCATGAGACAAGGGCTCTGATTGTATGAACATAATTCTCTTAACATGTGCCTATCCTGTGTGAGGAGTCTGAGGAAATGTGCCGTGTGATGAAGGAATCTCTTAATTTAGACCAGCGCTTTTCAAACTGGGGCATCGCAGTTCCCCAGCCTGAGAGCCCTGGCCTCTGGCCCCTTAAGGAGCAGGGGCAGCAAAGAGGCAGGGGGAAGGCAGATCGTGTCGCGAAGGGCGCTGCAGGGGCTTGGCTGGACTTACCAGAGCCTCCCGCAGCCTCCCAGGGGTGCGGAGAGCCCTGCACGACTGTCTGCAGGGCTTACCGAAGCTTAAGAAGTGAAAGTGGAACGATCATGCGCCACTTCCGGTTTTGCAGAGGCAGGATGCCATCACTCCACTTTCGCTTTTGAAGCTTCGGGGAGCCCTGCAGGCAGTTGCGCAAGGCTCCCCGCACCCCCAGGAGACTGCAGGAGACTCTGGTAAGTTCAGCCAAGCCCCTGCAGCCCCCTGCCTTCCCCCTGCCCCCGCAAGGACTCAGAGCAATTCAGACTCTCTCAGAGAATTTGAAAACCACTTATTTAGGCTGTCTGATGTACTGTGCGGTATAGGATTAAAGAGTTCAGAACTCTACAGAGGTGACTGGGTTGAGTAACTCTTCCTTATCCTGATTTAGGAGGTGCCTCTTCTGGCTGACTTTTTTATTACCAGATTTTGCCATTGACTGCTTAGGTGTACACACTTCCTTGGTCAAACAAGGACTAATTACATAACACAATTAAGATAGCACAATTTCCTGTCTGGAAATTCCATGCTATGCCAACAGTAAGATTTGCAGCGTGTGTGTTAAATTGATGTTCTCATCCCAGCTGCCTGCTTAATACCCACAGAGTTTGGCTCAGCAGCCCTCAGTGAGGTAACATCTGTAGGGTGGCTGACAGGTCTGAGCTGAAAATGGCAGCAGGTGAATCCCCCCAAAGCTATTCCTACCCTTAAAAGCAAGTGTGCCACAGAAGATGGTGTTGGCAGTTACTATGGTGTGATGTCTTATATACATTTAAGCTTTGCAAAGGAATGCCTCATTTCTATTATCTCTCTTTCATTTCATAGCTCTTTGGCCCCACTATGTATATTTCTTTTCTCTCTCTACCCAGGGTGTGCGTGTGGTGATTGATTTTTCTGTCTGTCTCTCACACTACACATGCCCTTAACAAAGGTTTAGAAAGAATCAGCAGTGAAACATCAGTCCAAGCCCAGAAGGCAAACACATATAGTAGTGGCTAAACCAGAAGCAGCTAAAATCCACAAGTAACAGCAGAAAAGGGTGATTTCAACAAAAAGTCAAATCGGCCACAGTCAAAAGCTGGTGTAAAACACCAGGTCTTGATCAGGCATCTGAAGTTACATAGGGCCCAATCCTGTCCAGCACCAGTACAGCTGCAATGCAACCTTGAGGTAAGGGAACAAATGTTTCCATACCTTGAGAGGCCTCTGTGACTGCCCCACCACTGGATACAGCATATGCCCCATTGGCACAGCTGCACTGTCACTGGAAAATTGGATAGGATTGGGCCCATATTGAGGGAAGTGCGAGGGGGGGATAGTTCACAAGGTGCTGCTAATGAATGGTGAGGGATGTTGGGGGGGGGATAGTGCACAAGGTGCTGCTCCTAATGGAGACCTGAAACAAACGTTCTACTCAGTTACCTTTTGCCATTTTTTAAGTATCCATTCCCCCCACTTCACACACCTTCTTCACCTTGGGCCTGTGTTCACTTGAAAATAACACTCCAGCAAGCAGATGGGTTTCCCAGCAAATGTGCTGCTTGTTGGCCATCTCTGGAAAGGATGACAAAATCTAACAAAAGAATGAGCTTGCAAAAGAATATGCTAGTTATAATTAAAAGGTATTTAATTTGTATTTTATACTGAAAAGTAATTGCTTTATATGTATATGAACTATACATTTCAAGTGTATTTCATAACACTTGAAATGTCTCAGCATTTCATAACATAAAAACCAGTGACCTCATCCTACAAATCACTTCTGTTTTTTTAAGTTTTCCTGTCAAACTTTGAAACAGTTTGGGAAGAGCTCTCAGAAAGCTCCAGTGGGTAAACAGCCCCACTTCTCTGCCCCCCCCCCTGTGCTAATCAGCCTCCTCACTGCCTCTTGTCCCCTTCCCCAATTTGGGGCAGGTTGTCTTTTAAGGTTGGGAGGGGCTGACAAGGAGGATTGGGCCGTGGCAGGCTGTGAACTCATTTCAAATTGGCCCCAGCTGAAAGTGGTCTGGGCCTGATTTGAAGTGGAACTGGAGGTGGGGCAGGGGGAGGATTGCATTTTGATCTCTCTTTTGCCAGAACAAAAGTTGTCAGAGTCTCATGCATCTGCTTAAAGGTCACCCCGCATAAACTTCCCTGCCCTTGCATTGGATTGGGGCCCTTTCTAGTGCTGTCCCTCCACAGAATTCAGAATGCACTTGGTAGCATCATCTCTCCCATTGCTTGACAATGCCACCCTTCTGCACCGCCTCAGCATTCTCGCTGCATTCCCCTTCTCATGTAAGAAGCCTGACTGAGCTCTCTATCTCTTCTTGACAGTGCCTATGAGGTGATCAAGCTGAAAGGCTACACCAACTGGGCCATTGGCTTGAGCGTGGCTGACCTGTTGGAGACCATCTTGAAGAACCTTTGCCGAGTTCATCCGGTATCTACCATGGTAAAGGTAAGGACTTTATTTTACTTTGGCTTTTCTTTCTTCCTTTGCATGATTGCTGTTACATGCCTCTGTTCCCAGATGGAAAGTACAATTAAGGGGATGAGGATGGTACGATCAAGTCATGTTTGCTGACAGTCATTGGTGATGATCCATATTGACTGGGAGTGTGGAAAATCCCTTGAGCACTCTCAGCTTGTGCACATCTTCCACACAGCTGTGCAGTTCTGTTAATCCCAAGGCATATAAATGCCAGTTCCCAGCATTCCATCACACCTTATTGTCAGTTTCCGCAGATCTGAGGCAGTGTTATTCAGAGAGGAGCTGGCTGTTTTCTCCATGACTGGGATTATCAGGGGCAGGGCTAGTTACTTCCTTAATCCACTCTCTTTCCCCATACTAGCGAAGGGCTCCTTTCTATGCCAATGGAGAAAAGTAGTGATGCATGTGGGAACACTGAACCATTTACCACTTTGTATGTTTAAAGGTTCCATTCAGGTTCAAAGAAACCAAGAGATATGGAGTCTTCGCTCCTGGTAGTGAGTGGCTGCCTCTGATTGCTAACTGCACAGCTGTACAGCACCTTCGAGGCAGAGTGTCCGATGGAGTTTGACCTCCAGATCTCTTGGTTGCTTTGAACCTGAATGGAACCTTTAAACATACAAAGTGGTAAATGGTTCAAAGTAAATGAAGTCAAAGTCAATATCAGGTAGTCAGCTTGATATTGCTGATGTTTCATTTTCTTGGTTTTGTTTTTAAATCCCCTTGTGTGTATTTTGTTTGTGAAAACCTTTTAATCATTCAAAAATATCCCATAATTTTTTTCCTTAAGTTAAATAGTGTTAATTGTATACTGTTATATAGCAAGCGGATAGCTTTAATATTATTAAGCGCTGTATCTTAATCAGTTCAAAGTGCCTGCACTTTTAAACCACCAGTTAAAAAATACTGATGAACCTGAATCTAATTGATTTAGCTCCCGGTTTCTAGGAGACCTTGCCATTGGCAAGCCTCCCCCCCCCCCCCCACACACACACAGAGCACTACTCCCACTTCCCATTTGCAATAACGGAGCAATCACTTATTTAGATGCAATTATTAGTCTCTTTGCAGCTAAATAAGGTCTCATAGCTATTTAGTTAATTGCTATTCATCGGCAGCCCTGGATAGAATGGTTGTCTGTAAATGGTCAGGGAAGGCCCACCTGGAAGATAGCAGGACATCCGGTATCACCTATAATCTCTTCAGCAGCTGCTGGTGAAATATCAAGATCCTTCCGCACCTCTCCAGCCCAAAATCTATAAGTGTAGTTCTACACTTTGGGAATGGGAAAGGCACCTGGAGAGCCACTGCCAGTGAGCGTAGACGGTTGTGAACCGCTGCAAATGTTGTTAATTATTGTGACTAATAATTAACATTATGTAAGGTGGTCTCACATGTTCAGACACATGATCAAGGATTTGTGGAATATAATGCTGTGTCTTTTAAGGCTGTCAGCTAGTGTCCTTGGAAGTCTTGCTAGTTTCCAACTTTCTTCTTGCAGGGGATGTATGGCATTGAAAACGAAGTGTTCCTGAGCCTTCCCTGCGTACTTGGATCTGCCGGCTTAACCAGCGTTATCAACCAAAAGCTGAAGGACAGCGAAGTGGCTCAGCTCCAGAACAGTGCCACCACATTGTGGAATGTCCAGAAGGACCTCAAAGATCTGTAGGTGTAGGAATGTTTCTCTTCCAGTACCAACAAGAGAACAGCCAACCTTATCAAGTCAATTCTGCACTTTTGTGTGAGCCTCTGTCTAGTTGTCACTTCCTAGCTGAGCTTCCAGTAGCCATCCTGAAACGGTACAAGCTTTCATCCACCACTGTGAAGATACACGTGATTGATGTAATGCAGACCTTTTGAACAAATAAAACCAGCTCTTTGGTGTGTGCTTCATCCTTCTAATGCTTCCTTGTTTTTAATTGTGGTGGGTTTCTCAGAGTTCTCCAGACTGCAGTCTTCCTGATGTTTATTTTTTTTAAAATGTAGATTATTTAGACTAGAGACAGCTTAAAAAAGAAACAGGAGTGGAGGATGGGATTTATTTTTTATTTTTTGGCCTAGAAGTGAGTTCTGCTTCTCTCCATCTTAATTCCTATATGAACACCTGTTCCTCGCTTGGGAGTGAACATTTACTGAAACATAAGTCATTGAAATGGTGAAGAAGTCCATCTGCTTTGTTTGGGTTGCATTTTCCTTTTTCCTTTCCAAGCATCTGACATCCTTAGCTGATTAACAGATTGTTTGGCATGTTTTAAAAAGGGCTTTTCCACCTTCAAGTTAACTTGGAGTGGAGAGGGAAGTGGCTTCTGACTGACAGAAGAAGGGCCAGCCAATCTGTACTCTGAGGTGGGGAGGAGCTGCTTTATGATTGTCACAAGGGCATTGTGCAAATCTTCTCTTTTAACAAAAGAGGTTCCTCTGAGCTCAGTTCTGGACGGAAGGCTCACCGTGTCACAACTGCACTGCGTGAGCTTCCACAGCAAACTTACAGTTGATTATGAACATTTCCCTCCACCCAAACATTATTTTAAAAAAACTCCTTTAATCTTTCAGTAAAGTAATGTCTATTCCAATATTGAATATCTGGAGTAAATCTTTTCAACTTTAACTGGGAGATAAGATCTCTTTCTTCAGTGAATCTCTCGGCTATCCATTTTGACAGCCTATAGAACATTTATATGGCATTTCTTGCTTTTTAAAAGTTCTGCTTTTCAGTGCTGAGTGATTACACAGTTAGGCTGCAATCTTATACATACTTACTTGGGAGTAAGTGCCATTGAACTCAGTGGAACTACTGAGTAGACATGCGTAGGATTGTGCTGTTAGCTACAAAGATTTGAGCCAAGCAATCTACCAGCCTGTTGATGGTTGCCATCCCAGTCTTAATTTAATTCCACTTGTTTGGAAAATAATCAGATATTCGAAATCAATACATTTGGATGCACTTATTCCCCACAGTAAATGGGGAGGGGATCTGAACCACAGCATATTTTCAGTACTGGAATCTATTTGGATGAATGTTTCACAATGGTTAAAATACCAATTGGTTAAAATACCATGAATAGTAACCTTGTATTGTGACTCCCCAAAGGAAGAACTTAAGTGACACCCTGTTAATCAAATTGTAAAACTTAAAGAAAGTGTGGCTCCATCTTGTGACTCTGAAATCCTTTCCCCATAAATATTTGAATGAGTCTTTTCTATCAATATTCAGTACCAATATTTCTTCCTCAGATTATTAAGCAACAAAGCTTCCCAAGATGACAGTCTCCTTAAGCTAAATTGGAATCTTGATTCTTACAAGACAAAGTGTCTTCCCTGAAGGGGTGGGAACTATACTGGAGTCCCGTTTAATGGGTGTGATATAATTTTCCTCACGTGATGAAACGGCAATTTAATGTAGCATCTCTAAACTTAAAAATTTTATCCCTCAGCTGGGGAAATTGTCAAGGCTGCGATTTATTTAAATCTAGGGAAAGATAGGCTGACAGTGCATTCCTATGTTCCTCAGAAATAAGTCCCACTGGGTTCAGTGGGTCTTGCTCTCAGATAAGCGTGTTTAAGATTGCAGTCTTTTGGCCCAATTGTATTGTACAGTTACAACAATGGAACTTGTCTTCCGCTGTAAATGCAGTTATGCCACCATAAATGGTGTGCCACTGCCAAGCACAAAGGAGCTGTCAGTGGAAATGGCTGACAGCTCCCCATATGCATCAATGGCCCACCCAGGCCATACCACACCATGTAAGGTGGTGAAGTGGGTAGGGAGGGGACGGGCTGGGTCCAAGGAAACCCATTGGTGACCAGAAGGCCCATCAAGGGAGAAGTATAAAGTTTTTTTTTTCTTATTTTGCAGTAAGTTTTTTTTATTGGCCGCCTGTTTGCCCCTCCCCTTGTTGGTGAAGCTGCATGCTATAAACTGGTAGAGGATAGGATTGGGCTATTAATTTAGTTCTGTATTAGTCCTATGTTTTTAGTAACTGGCAGGGTATAACCTTCAGTTCCAAGTTCCCCTACCCGGTATTCCTTATCCAAGCAGGGCAATAACCAAAAGCACTGTAACAAATGTTTGTTGTAATTTATACCAATTTCATTATTATTTTACATAACTGTAGTCAAAAAGGCTGAATTCCCTTATAAGAAAATCTTAAAGTCACATATCCCCTGATGGGGTCTGAACAAGCAACAGTTGCCTAGGAAAAAGACCTTGGGGTCATGCGAACAGCACCATATCAACCAAGTGTATGATGTTTGTGAAGGGGAAACTCTGTACTAGAAAGTTTGTGCTCTATTAGGAAAAGGATTGAAGATATCTGCCAATGTTGGAATACTCCTGAATAAACCCAAAGCGCAACCCTGTTTGGAACAGTTGGTCTACCTCAAAAAGGTGTTGTAGAACTAGGAAAGACAACTAAAATAATTGAGAGAGTGAGCAATGCCCTGTGAAGAGAGATGAAAGCATTTGGGGATTTTTAGTGTAGAGAAAAGTTAACTATGGGAGGTGGATGCAATAAGAGGTTAAAGGGCCCAGCATTATTCATGCTGGTGGTGAGCTGCTACTGCTGGCTCTGAGTGTCGCCCAGCAAGGATGGAGTGGGCCTCCTCCCTAAGAAGAGTTGCCATGCAGTGAGTAGCACAGCTGGGTGGCAGTGCAGTGTTTCAGGGAGGGGGAGGGCAAAACTGGGCAGGGGGAGGGGAGGATTGGGGCAGGGAAGCAGTGGAGATGGCGGCAAGCTCTGCCACCATATCTTGCGCGCCTTCCCAGGCCAGGGCCTTCTCAAATCTGTGACTGCTCAAAAGTGGGCGTAGATCCTTGGAGACCCATTGGCGCAAATGCTCCCTTACCCCAAGGAAACACTGAGTGCTAGCCCAGTGCCCATAGGATGCAGCAGTGATCATTCGATGCCACTGCTGCCTCTCTGAGTGCTGGGGAGATAGGATTGGGCTGTGATTAAACTTGTGCATGCTATGAAGGAAATGGATAGCGATAACATTGTACTCCTTTCCATAAAGGTAGAACTCAGCATGTGGTTAGCCATTATGGAAAACAGGTTGCTTTACTAGATGATCCATTGGTCAGATCTAGCAGGGAGGAGTACTTCACTTAAAACAGAGATTGCTAGTCTTTAGTTTTTAGCTTCTGCATTGTAGTAGCTTTTAACCTCTTGCTGCAGTAAAACCATCACCTTATGCCTGTAATCTGCAAAGGAAGGCAAGGAGATGATTAAAACACACCTTGCAAACCTAGATAGCTGGAACTGATTCCATCTGTCAAGGCTGTCTCTAACTTGAAACAGCTATGCCATAATTGCTTATAGTCAACTGTGTTAAATTACATGAAAAACTAATTTCAAAAGCTCTAATCAGTGTTTTAAAGTACGCAAGACCGAACTGTTTAATGATCTAGGTTTTATTGCTAACCAAGATACAGCCAACCAATAATTCTGATTTATCTCTATTTCATATTCAGGAATAGGACTTTTCCCCCCTCTCTTAACAGAAAGAGATAAGAAAGGGAGTGGAACCATTGCTCTGAAGTTAATGTAGTATTGTCTGTATACATGGTAATGTATACTTTTACAGCTCGAGATCTGTGTTTATTTTGCACTAAATGCTATGCTGAAAACTTTTCATGAAGATCCATAGTGTAGGGAAGACACTGTTCATTTGCTTAGAGGCAGGCTGAATTAGACTTGGACAGCTGTGTTTATGAGTGCTGGACTGCAGGCTTGCTGAATTTGTAACACAACACAGATAGTTCAGAAGGACAAGATCTCAGTAACCATCTTTACATGCCCCAGGTAGAGATTGTATTTACCTATTCAAAAGTAGCAGCATAAACTATTAATGTACAGATAATTAGCCTCTGACACCCCTCTCTCCTACAGCCCCTCACCATTTTATTGGGCTGAAGACCATCCCTCAGATGCAACTTTGTGAGAGAAAGACCGTACTCACTTCCTGTATTATTTTTAGTTGACAGATTTACATTTTGGTTGATATGCTGCTTTTTCTCCATAAGAATCCTCAAAGCAGCTCACAACTCTTAAATAACAGCATCATAGAACCTATTCATTCTACTGCACAATCCAAACCAGCTGCTGAGCCGGCAAACTCCTCCAAGGTAATGTATCTAGGATACCAGGCAGTCTTTTTTGGGATGCTACAGCATCCCAAAATCCAGGTCAATGGACTAGAAATATTCCAAAAAAAGGAGGAGAAACTGGGCACTCAGCACAACTGCTTCTTCTCTAATTATGAGCAGCTAAAGCAAAGGGTGATGTTATTGATGAATCCCTGAACACAATTCTAAGCACTATTGTGAATGAATGTTTTAAGAAAACGCAAGCCATTTTTCATCTTGACTTATTTGTGCAAATTCTACTCTTTGATTCATCTTGGGCAGAACTGTTCAGGAGCCTAGAACGCAATTCATTCTTTTCAACAGGGCTCATGCAGGAGAACTTCTGGGGGGTTATAACCATTGTTATCTTTGACCATGACATCTCAGCCAACATGATATATTCTCCTGGTTTTGTGTTTGTGTTCACTTGTGTTGAAAGCCTAAGATTTAGCACTCACCACAAATCCCCAGTCCATCTTTTCATGAAAATATTATAGGAATGCAATACTAGTAATCTCCCAGTACTGTTGTAATACCTAAGGCCTCTTTTATCTTCCTCCTGGATAGTCATTGCTTCTTGTTCTTTGCTTTGTTGGCTACAGTGAAATGATGACTGTGGAGTGACAACCACTGCCTTCCCCATCTATCCTATTTGCTTGTGCTAGGGCAGACTTGACCCAGTAACCACTAGTTACAATTCCTTTCAGCGCAATCCTATGCATGTCTACTCAGAAATAAGTCCAGCTGTATGTTCACTGTGACTTACTTCCAAGTAAATGTATATAGGATTGCATCCCTAGCGTAAAGCAAAGAATGCTAACCTTGGAGCTAGGACTGGTTGTGGTTTTCTTTCCTCTCACAGGTCCTCTCACAGCTTGTCACAATCCTATGCCTGTCTATTCAGAAGTTAGTCATGTGTTCAGTGGGGCTTATTCCCAGAAAAGGGTGTATAGGTTTTCAGCCTCAGTGACAAATGTCATGTGTGAAGCTGCCATTCATATAAGGCAGCTTTTTGCATCTCCCTGTTCAATCCTTCTAAAATGTACCTTCTCTACCACTATAGCAATCCTTTTTCTCAGAGCACAATCCTAAAGCACACTTGGGCGGGTGCAAGTCCCTTGCACCAGCCTCCAGGTGTTGCAAAAGTGCCATAAGGCACTTTTGCACCAGCAGGAGAGTCAGCAGGTCAGCACATGGATGTGCACCGGCCTCTGGAGGTTGACGCCGGCCTCTGGAGGTTGGTGCCGGCCTCCACAGCGCCAGCTCAAGGTGAGTTTGCACCAGCAGGTCTGGGGCAGGGCCTCTGAGAGGAATTTTATCAGGGGGTATGAAGTTTCTTTTGAGCCCCTTTGCAAGAAGGAAGGGATGAAACAGTCCGGGCAGGGTGGAGACGGGCGAGCAGAATAGGGGCAGGTTGGGGCTAAACAGGGTAGGTGGAGAGTAGAGACAGCTTGGAAATTCTTTGGAGCCCAGGTCTACCAACCCATGTGGTATCAGTAATGTCCGGAGCATCCCCAGTCATGGTAGTAACCCCAGCATTCCATTCAGGCAACAAGTTGGAGTAGATAGGAAAACATAAGATCCCAGGAAATTTCTGGGCCTCCTCCTTTGGCTCCAGGGCACCCCTTTTGACTCTGGGCCTGGGTACAAATTACCCCCTTTACTCCCCCCTCTCCTAAGCCCTGGTCTGGGAAGAGTGTACCGGCGTGTTCCAGGGCAGGGAGAGGGTGGGTAGGTCAGTGGGAGGACTGGGCCTCGGGGGGAACGGGACCAGGATCCTGCATTTAGGCCGTATCCTAACCTGCCCCCCATGGCCTTACACTGATCCACTTGGATCTGCACCACCATAGGGGCGGGTGCAGCCAGCAAGTCTGCTCCAGAACAGGTCAGTATTGGGCTGTCAAGGAGTTCAACTTGTCATTCAGAGCTGAACACAGTGTCTCAAAGGAGGTTTTACGAAGAATAGGCTGAACAACACTAAGATTGCCTTGCATGGTATAATGTCCTTGGGAAGAAAGGCCATTGCTCAGCTGTAGACCACATACTTTGCAAGCAGATGGCCCCAGGGTCCCTTGTAAGTCTGGGAGAGACCCATAAGAACAGCCCCACTGGATCAGGCCATAGGCCCATCTAGTCCAGCTTCCTGTATCTCACAGCGGCCCACCAAATGCCCCAGGGAGCACACCAGATAACAAGAGACCTCATCCTGGTGCCCTGCCTTGCATCTGGCCTTCTGACATAGCCCATTTCTAAAACCCCTGCTTGAAACCCTGGAAAGCTGCTCCCAGTGTTGACAATTCTGAACTAGACAGACTAGCCCAGTTTAGACATACACACACTGTGTCATTTACATGGAAGTAGAAAGTATCCCCCCCCCCATCCGAAAGACCAGAAAATAATTGGCTAATTTGAATTCTAAGAAGAAAGACAGAACTAGAAAACTGTTTTCATAATCCTCATTAAGAGAAGAGCTAGACAGAAGGCAAATAAAGCACTGATGGCTTCATTTCTACAATTCCCTGTTTCTGTTGTGTTCTTCCAGTACTAAATAATCTTAGTTTCTCAGGTCCCTCCACCCAAATAAAGCTGTGTGTTTCCTTTGCAATGCCTTCTGAAATAATAAGGAACAGAAAGACAGGGAGCTTCTTTTGTTATATCTATGGGATATTCTCTCCTTGTGCTTCTTGGAAAAGAAAAGAAACCACAGATGGGGAACTGTTCACAGAACAATGCTCTCATTAGCCCTTTCTTCAGCCCAAATCAAGCCTGCTGGCTCTGTAATTAGGACCATCCCAGCCTTACTCCTCTGAATGCTACTCTTGGCATCTCCACACAAGGTTATTCATCTTCTTTTAATGTTTTGCTTTTTTTTTCTTTTATGGTTTTAGAAAAGAAGTGAGAAGAGACATGGAGAAGTCCTATGACTGTTGTTTCCAAACTATTTGCTACAAAAAGGACCCACTGCATCCTGTCTGTGGTGCCTCATCTATCGCTCCAGTTCAGTCAGGGGAATCTGTATGCAAAACCAGCCTTCCCCATGAGTAGTTAATGCACTTGTAGAGGCACAGCTGTGTGTGTGGCCCAGTTTGCATTGCTGAAGCTGATCCAACCCCACTGAACTGTCTGGATGTGTTGTATGGTGCAGATTGGGATGTGCAGGTCCAGTCAGGACCATCAGTGGTTGTTGTGTGTGTGCCCATCCTCTTTGTAAGTCCCACTCACCCACCCACTATGAAAAATATATTTATTTAAAAATTTATATCCTGTCTCTCCTCTTGCAGATAGATGTCCAAGGTAGCCTGCAATAATATAAAAAATTATTGAAGTATTCTTCTAAAATACTCTTAAGATCTCATAATTTACCAGTCAGAAGTGTAGGTAGACATTACTGTAATATGGTATGAACAAAAATGTCTTATGTTTGGGTACGTGGAGGGAAGCATTATGGAAAACACCAGGGCAGAACTGGAACCTATGGCAGTAGCCATTTTGAGCTCCCATCAGTCTCCTATGATATTTTACAAAGTTTGCACCACACCAGCCAATATGGCATCCATATTTACTGGTCTATCTGAAGGATAAAGTCTTGCCCTTTGTGGAGAAGAACCAAATGCTCTTCCGTACACACAAGAAGAAACCTTGTGATACTTGAACACATGGACAGAAAAGGGGAAAGAAATGATTGGCCTTGGGAAGGGGTAACAGGGGAGCAGAAGCAATTTGATGGTGCTGTGTGCATCCTATACTTCACCAACATCTGCCATCACCAGATGAAGGGGGAAGGGAAGAACAGCCAGCAACTTTGGGCTGTATACTGTATATGACTTCCATAGACTAATAATTTTGAAGATTTGAGATATGACTCATTTGCTCCAGAGCCCATAAATTGTCTGTGTTGCCATCCCTTGAAAGATCTGTCCAATCTCAACAATGCTTGATATCTGCCTTGGTCACTGCAGATAAAAGGGATGAGCAAAGCTTTTATTGGTCCATGACAATGGTCTCCTGGCCCCATGAAAAGAGAACAAGGGAAAAGTAGTTTTGTGCTCATCAGATGTGTAAGCGGGTGCATGTAGGAGAAGAGTGTTTCCATACTTGTTTTTATCACAAATAACCACCTTAGGGTCCCAACCTGGAGGGAGGCTGCAGCATGCGGGAAGAGGCTTTAGCTTTTGCTCTACCTTGGTCATGATCCAAATTGGGGCCCCTGCAGTTGCTATTTTCTTTTAAAGGGAAACTTTCCTTGGTGTAGAGCAGGGGTGCCCAAACTCTGGCCCTGGGGCCACACGCGGCCCTCGAGGCCTCTCAATTAGGCCCTCAGGGAGCCCCCAGTCTCCAATGAGCCTCTGACCCTCCGGAGATTTGTTGGAGCCCGCACTGGTCCAACACAACTGCTCTCAGTGTGAGGGCGACTGTTTGACCTCTCGCGTGAGCTGTGGGATGAGGGCTTCCTCCACTGCTTGCTGTTTCACGTCGGTGATGCAGTAGCAGCAGCAAAGGAAAGGCCAGCCGTGCTTTGTGCAAGGCCTTTTATACGCCTTGAGCTATTGCAAGACTTTCATTCATTCATATAAGTTCATCTTTAATATATTCATTAATGTAAACTTATGTAAATTTATTCAAATTTTAAATGTAAATTAATTCTCCTTCCCCCCCCCCCCGGCCCCTGACACAGTGTCAGAGAGATGATGTGGCCCTCCTGCCAAAAACTCTGGACAACCCGGGTGTAGAGCAACGATTCCCAAACTGTGAACCTGGCTCTCCAGAGATATATCGGATTGTAGCCCTAATGGGGAGCCACGGCCAATGGCCCAGTAGGTCAAGGGAGCCACCAGTCAAAAAAGTTTGGAAACTACTGGTGTAAAGAGAAGGTTCTATATTGGAGCATTGGGTAAGGCAAAAGATTAATCCCTTCATGCCCTGGTCCCAATCCATATCAGGCCTCCTCTAGCTGCTATTTACAAAGGATTGAGAAAGAAGCATAGATACATTTCTTTTGATCCAATAAGTCCCGGTCAGCCACATCCAGAAAGAGAGCAATTTGAGACCTATTATTGATTTCTCGTGTCTGTCACTGTGAAGTCTTCCATGCCATTGTCACTTTCTTTTAGTCCCACTTCCATTTATGCAAATTTCTTATGAAACATTTTGGATGCCCTCTGGAGTTTGCAAGTGAAATTGGATTTGCACAATTGATCCGTATGAAATGCACATAACACTGAATTTGCAGAAGGTTGTTGTATGAGATTTATTGAAGTCAGTGCTCACTATGCATATTTGTCTCAGTTCTATTTTCACAAGCATAGCAGACAAAAGATAGGTAATCATTATACTTAAGACGTGTGTGTATGTGTGTGTTTTTGTTCGTTTGTGCGATACTTTCTGAGAGTTACTGACTTGAAGAGTACCTTAAAAAACTTAAGAGCAGCTAGAAAGCTGGCATTTGGTACACACACAACCTAAGACACCTTAATTCCTATTTAAAAGCCTGACAAGTCATTTGTATATATCTCCTTCAAAATGAGGGTGTGAAGCATCCTCCAAAATAGTTAAAGTACTTTTACACAACATAGAAAGGTGAAATTTGGCACACATGACACTAGGCTGACTAGAAAGAACCCCACAATGGGAACAAGTTCACCCCATAATGGAAACAAGCACCTTATCACAGAGCAAATCCAGCTGCATGTGGTATTGTGTGGAGGTTCTCCTGCCCTTTCCCACACTTGAACAGGGCAAACTCCAATGTGGGGGGGGGGGGAGGCTTGACAAAGTGCAGTCTGGTGGGTTTCCCTAACATTTAGCGGGGGAGTTTGGTAGGGCTTTCCTTGGTGTCAGCAGCAGAAGGGGTTTTTTGATACCTTTTGGTGCCAGGTAGATGGCGGCTTAGTTTTCCCACAATGGAATAATTCCCACTACATAATTCTGCAATGGTGGGGCATGGTGGGGAAGAAATACCATGTTTTTGTGTTGGCAGTGATAACTCCCACATAGGCCTGGATCTCTCTGGGGCGCTGTGAGAATCCAAGATCACAATCACCACCTACCTGGTGTTGAGAGTGTGCCTTGGGTTTTGAACCACCCAGGAGGAAATCCAACAAAAGGGATCTGGTTTGCAAAAGAACCAGACATCCAGTTGTTTGCAAATCAGAGCCTTGGCACAGTCTCTGAGATTATTCCCTCCCTCCCAATCCAGTCATTCAGAGTTGGTGTAAATGTCAGCCACATTATCTGAACAATTTTGGGAAATTTAACAACATTCTCCCCAAGAGTCCCCACATGGATTCACCGTCCTGTCTGATTTTGGCTTCAGCAGAGTCTATAGCATGTTGCTGCTGCTCCTGGAGACCAATTCTCGGTCACCAGCCAAGATGCTCTCCTGCCGTTTCCCAAATCTTAGTCCAAAAGGATTGAAGTTAAATTTGCTCCTGGTGAAACGGAATCTGCAAGAAATACGACTCTCAGTCGCGCTCTCCTGGATGAAGTAGCAAAGGCTGGAGGGGTCTACTGGGTTGAGCATTTCAGAGATTCGGCCAACATGATAGGAATTCCTCTTGACTTGGAAATCACTGGCTGGGTCTGCTGAATCTAGGCAGAAGCCCACAATCACAGAACTGCAAGACTGCAAAGAACCTTCAAAAACCCAGAGTAGACTGTACTATTTCAGACTGCACTGTGGGATATTTCCCCCTCCCAAGTAAACAAAACCCAGTGCACCCCACACTGGCAAATCTGATACAAGTGTCGTGGAGTGCTTGTTTGCTACCTTACCATCCAAAATAATAATTAAAAAATCTACATTTCCTTCCTACACAGGAGACTTTTTTCACTAACACTTAAAAGGCAGAATTTAATTCCATCTCTATGTAATTCATCAATCACATCTTGGTCACTTATATTAAGGTTACAACAGTTAGAGAATTAATGGATTAGATTAAAAAATATATAACATTTTAACTGACTAAAATTCACCCTGATGTATCAGTCAGAAAACTTTCAAATTAAGTAATGGTTAAAGCAAATACTTACCAAAAATGCACCCTCTGACATCATGCCCAGGATCTTGGGAGCAGAGGCAAAGACCGGCCTGTGCCAAAGAGCTGAAGCTACCTGATTGCTAGCCCAAGGCCTCCCTCAGTCCAATTTCAGAGGAGGAAAGCCCCAATAAATGCTCTGGATCAGGACCTTGCTGAGATTCAGCAAGACCTGTTTGAGCAAGAGCTGGGGCAGTAGGTTCCTCCATAAAGCCATTAGGGTCTGATAGTCACTGGTTCAACCAATCTGTGGTGAAGCTTCTTTCCCTCACCACAAACCTAGATCTTGCTGGACAGCTCCATTTCTGCGGCAGGACTCCTTGTAAGTCTCTGCCCCTGCTATGCAGATCTTGCTGGACAGCTTCCTGGCAAGTCCAGGCTCTCTTTCCCACCAGAAACAGAGATGCTCAAATAGATGGCAATCAATTAAAAATAATATGATAGAAAACAAATTAAAAATCAAACATAGGAAAAATAATAGAAAAATTGACAATCAGATCAATCACAGAGATATAATTACACAACTTAGCCAAATTAGGATACTGGCAGGAACACAAAGGTTTTAAGATGCCACTGGAACATTGACAAGGGAGATGAGTGGACCTCTTGGTTGGTCTGTGGAATTCCTTGCCACAGGATGTGGTGACGGCATCTGGCCTGGATGCCTTTAAAAGAGGATTGGACAAGTTTCTGGAGGAAAAATCCATTATGGGTTACAAGCCATGATGTGTATGTGCAACCTCCTGATTTTAGAAATGGGCTATGTCAGAGGGCACCAGGATGCAGGTCTCTTGTTATCTGGTGGCATTTGGTGGGCCACTGTGAGATACAGGAAGCTGGACTAGATGGGCCTATGACCTGATCCAGTGGGGCTGTTCTTATGTTGTCTTGTGGCAGAGAGTTCTGCATATTGGGGGGCCACCACTGTCTCACCCATCACCACCAACTGAACCTCTGAAAGCAATGGAACGTGTAGCTAGAGAGTAACTAGATAAGCTCAGGAGACAGGCAGCTTCATGTGGGAAGAGGCAGTCCTTTAGTTGTCTTGGTCCAAAGTGATTTAGGTCTTTGAAGTGATAAACAGTACTTTAGATTGTGTGCATATATGAAACAGCAAACAATGCAGCTCATACAATAGTAGCATAAAATGATCAGCTACCTGGGGCAGATATAAAGCCTCTTGTGCCGGGCCAGTCAAATGCATCTCCTGCCAAGCCTTGGGTGACATTGGTTGAAGTTTTGACTAAGGCTGCAATCCTATCTCCATTTACTTGACAGTAAGCCCCACTGACTATAATGGGACTTACTTCTGAGTAGACAGGCACAGGAATGGGCTGAAAGTCCATCATTCTTGGCCCTGCATTCAAGGTGGTGTATGGTGGTATGCCTGAATGCACTTCCATGGCATAGCATCAAGTGCACATGGCCAGCTTGCTGTGGGGAAGAAATGAATGGAAAGCACAAACTGACCTGTTGCCTCCACTTGCCATCCTCTCAAATGGTCCTGTGTACAGAACGTCAGCAATATATGAACAGTTCAACAAAGGGTATGGCAGACAGAAAGACAAGTAGAACGCAAACTGTACCTGAGAAATCAACCTGTAGAATGGACCTGAAGTCCCCATGAACAGGTTTTCCAAAAGTCCCATTTGGATCAATTATTACCACCAGGAACAAGAAGAATGAAAGCTTAATCATGTCAGTTCTGATCTTAAGTGCTAGTAGAGCTGGCGGGGAATGGATGGGAGAGAAAGAAAAAAAAACCTGATTATTGACATCCTCTCTCCATCTTATTTCTTACATATGCTTTCTGTCCTTCCACTGTGCAGAATCTATGAGGATTCCCAGCCCATAATTTTACTCTCACAATGACCCTGTGAGGTAGGTTACCCTGACAGTGAGTGACTAGCCTAAGGTCACCCAGAGTTTCATAGTTTAGCAGGGATTTAAACCTGCTCTTCTCAGTTCAAGTCCAACACTCTGTTCAGTATACCACACTGGCACTGATTCAATGTCATCCAGAAAAAAACCAGTTGCTATTTATGAAGTTGTTTCATACTGAGTTAGATTATTGAACCAGGTAGTGCAATATTCTCTGATCTAATTAGCAGTTGGTCTCCAAGATCTCAGGTATATCTCCTGCTACCTGTACTCTGTTTTGTTTTGCTTTGCTTTGCTTTTTGAATTGAGGGATTGAATTTAGGACTTCTGCAGGGTTTAGTGCAAGCCTATGCTCTGCTGCTGCCTTATAGCTTATCACTAATTTAGGTTAATAAGTACTGTGTATAAATATTGATACAGCAGTTTTATGATGCAAAGTGCTTTTCATTTATCCTTGCAGCCACCCCTTAGACAGGCCTTCAGTTTATCACTTTATAGAAGGGGCAAACTGAAGTCAAACATTAGATCAACTATGTACAACCAAAAGTGTATGCTGTGTCTATCATGTAATCAATTCCTGAAAAATCTAAGTACATCACAGAGAGCCCATGTAGTTTGCATGGCTGAAAAACAATGCACAAGAAACAAACATCTCCTCCACCCAATCAATACCATGAGTAGATTGATGCCTGAAATTTACTTCTGTTTTTGGAAAAAAAAAAAAAATGTGCTTTTGGGTTTACTTTCTGCCACAGGAGCATGTTTAAAAAGTAACATAGCCATAGAAATACCTAACAGTGTAAAGGCATGTTCATTAAATGATCAAGAAAGAGAACAAAAGATTAGAGATGCCTGAAACATTTGCTGAGCACTGAAAGTGGTGCAGTAAAGGTACAATTCTCTTTGGTGTACACACATTTCTTTTGCTCCATTAGTCTCACACGTTGCCCCACTAGACCACAAGGTTTTGCAGGTAATCAAAAAACCAGCAAGACCTGTTTGACCAGAGATAACGGCAAACTGAGCAATGATGCTGCTCTCATAGTTTCTGTAACATACTGAAATATCTCTTGTCTTTCTCCAGCTGAGCGAGATAATAGTTTCAGAAGAGCTGCAAGTAGCGTGATGCAAACATTGGTTCCCACATTTCTTTTTGTCCAAAACAGGTTCTGTGTGTTTTTTAAGGCACGACAAACCTTTGCAAAATCCATGAACAGAGGCAATAGTGGGGGCTGAGTGTGCACACCACAGCCAATGATGCCTTCATTGTTCCAGATTCCCCCCCCCCCCGGCCCAACCGCCCCATCCTATAATTTTATCTCTAGCTCAGATATTGGGAAAGAAGGGAAACAGACCAAGGGAACCCTTTCCAAGTGACTAGCTTATGAAATGGAATCACAATAAAATTAGAGGAGAAAAAGGAAGAATGAGGAAAATTAACTTATTTAAGAAAGAAGAAAGATTGGAATAAAAAAATCCCAGCAAAAGGCAAATTTTAATAAAGTTTGAAAGTCAAAGCTTTGCTACAAATTTGCAACATATCGTCTGTCTACAATTCCAAGATTGCCACCCGCCTCTGTAGTTATTGCATTAACTCCTCTGGCAAACTCCGTACAAGAGGATGGGAATACATAAGGTAAAAGTCAGGTACGGATTTTGTCTCAAGAATGTTTGCAATCAGTCCTTATGGAGAGTAGATTCCAAGCCCTTCAAATGCAAAGAGCTCACCTTATTAGTAAAGGATCCTGCTTGGGGATTAGTCTCTCTCTTTCTTTCTCTGTCCTGAGCAGCCCAAACCAGAGACAGCTTCCCTTGGTGAAGAAGAGCCTCTTTGGCTCATCCTCCTTTTGTAGGCTTCATAAAATTGCGAGGTTCACACAGACCATGATTTAATCAGAATAAGTGGCACCCTTGCTTTGCTCCCACCAAACAATGCCTCCCCATCAAGTGACAGGCATGCCAACAGTGCCGCCTGCTGAGCAGCACTCTGGGTGCAGCATAACTCTGTGCCTGTTTGGATATGATTGTGGATTAGACCAAAAGTTTGATCTCAGCCTGTCCAAGACCACCACTGTCAGCAGGCTCACCATGTATGCTAGAACTGCTGCCTACACGGCACGAATGGAGTAGGGGCAATATTCTGAACTGATCAGAGCTGAATGACTAGTAACATTGGTTCCATCCATTGATTTGCTTCTGCTAAAGTCATGGGCAAAGGGTTAATGAATGGGCACCTGTAAGGCTCTAAGAGCTGCTGCATCCTGCATGTGACTACCTGAGTGTAAGGTCCCTGTTCCCTGCAGCCCAGGGCTGGCTCAAGGCTTCCTGGTGCTTGAGGCCATGTGCCAAATGCTGCCCCCTCTTTTATCTGGTGGTGTACCAGCGTCTTCTCCGCACTGCTCTGTTTCTCTTCTTCCTTTCTTCCAACCCAGGGAAGAGGAGGAGGAGCAGTGGGTGGGTGGAGGTGGGCAGCCAATCTACTGCCTAAGGTGTCTGCTTCCATTGGCTTCATGAAACGACTGGCCCTTATGTTGACCTACAGTGAGACATGAGGCAGGCAGGCAGGCAGGCAGGCACCAGAGACAGGACCTGTGATAGCTCAGTTGTAGAGCCCCTGCTTTATATGCAGGCTCCAGGTCCAATCCTTTGAATCACCTAGTAGGAGAGAGAATTAAGCCTGCCCTGGGGGGGGGGGGACGGGGACCAATTTGTTTCAATTGAAACTTAATGTCTCTGAGTACCAGTTGTCATCCTCCACAAATTACAGCTCCCAGAATTCCTTGGGGAAAGGCAATGATTACAGGTTGAACCTCATTATTTACGTGGGTTCCGTTCCAAGCACTCATGTGGATGGCAAAAAAAATGCACTATAGCAAATCAATTTAAAAAACAAAGTTTCTTTGCTCCGGTGATTTAAAAACAGCTTTGCTGACCTTCGTGATGTAATATAAGAGTCATTAAGAAGACAATCCATCAATCAGTCCTCCTCCAAGCGCTTACAAAGGCGCTTCACTCAGCCCCTCCCTTCACCAATGCAAAGTGATCACCTTTCTTTCACCTGCTCAAGGGGAAGGGAGGGGTCAGTTGGAGAGAGAAGGATTGATGGATTGTCAGCCAGCTGCTCTCTCTCTCTCTCTTTCTCTCTCTCTCTCTCTCATTAAGGATATTGTTAAAGGACTGTTCAGTTTATTAAACTGATTTTAAAGGGATGCATTTTCCCCCTTCTCCAGGGATCAGCACATTCCTTCTCATTTGCAGTGGCCATTCGTGTTGAGTCAAATCAATGTATAAAAAATCTGTGTATAAATAGGCTGGACCTGTATTAAACCAGTTGATGTATATGGCTAAGACCCCACAGCACTGTGGCAGAAGACCTTGTCTGGCCATGCTGCAGTGGATAGGGTCAGCTAGGCCATCGGACCATCCGAGTTACATAGGATGAAGGACAGAAAGCTGCACCTGACCTGATGGTACATGGCACCACAGCCCTTTTTGTTCATGGTGAGGTACAGGAAAAGGTCAGACTTACACTAATGCATGAAAGGATGCCTTGGGCCATGGTGTGAATAGGTCTTCATTCACATTACCACAACTCCAGAACATATTAACCATTGGATATATTCAGTTTGACCTGAATTGAGTCAAATATGGTAGAAATAAAAGCTTGTAAAAACTCAAGATTCATCCTAAAAGACATCTTTTATGCCAACCAGATCCAACTCTGTTATTGAAAAGCACTTAACATGTGGGGACTGCCTCTCACTGCACACCTGAGATCACTAGGTATATCATATGGCTCTGTGGGCAATGGAAAGGGTGCAAATCAAATGCCTCTCAACTGAAATGTTTGAAACAAGTGCCTATTGATGAAAGTACTTTTCTTCTAAAGATCCCCAGGCCTCTACATTTGGAAGGAATTTCTTTAAGTTGGTATATAGTGACCTCTGCTGGTCCATGTAGGCTATGAACACACTGGATGCATTTTCCAATGTCTTTGGTATAGTTTTGTAAACTACAGTGAATAAATATTCACCCCAGAAGAAGGCAAGAAGCATAGGTGGTCACACATGGATAGGGGAAGGGAAGCAAGCATTCCTCCAAACAGCTCATGCCAAGCTCTGGGCATATCTCAGTTTGCTGAGAGTATAAAATAATAATATATTAATTGTAACCATCAATATAATTTTATATAGCATAAATATATTTATTATAATTAATTTATCAGAAGCTATATTTATTGTGCATACCAAAATTTATATTTATTTGTCTGTATTGATCAATTACATCACTATCATTTATTTACACTGATTGATGATAATAAAGAAAAGTAATTTTGGTAAGAGAAAAGTGCCTCTCCTACAAGGGATCCAGCAAACTGAGATGTGCCCAGGGTTTGGTATGAGCTAAGACAATGACTGATCCATACAAAAGTTGCCCTTCTCTGTCCATCAGTCTTCCTAAGTTAACTATCTGTCTTGTTTCTGTCTGCGAACAAAGTCCTAAATTAAATATACCAGTCTTTTGTCCCATCATGACAATTATTAATTCTTAGGTCTAATAGATATTTGGAAGATCACCTGTTCCCACTTGTCTTCCCAATTGTCCGGGATCCTTCCCTGAGGCTGGTAAGGGACTATCCTTACCAGCTCCAGGGAACAGCTTGCCTGGTGAACCCAGGGCCAGGTGCAGGCCAAGAGGGGCTGGGGAGGCCTCAGCTTGGCACAGCGTGGGCTGTTGGCCAGTTGAGCACAGCACACCGGCCCATGCTGCTCGTATCTGCAGTAGCCTTCCTGTCCCCTGAAGTAGAGGCAACTCAGAGGGCAACCAGGCAGGGAAGGTGGAACCAGGAAGGGGAGGAAGGACCAGCCAAAGCCAGGAGAGTAGGAGGAGAGGGCCATGGAGGAGTAGGGGCTGGAGGGTGCTGGTCAGAGGGACTACAGAACCCTGGGAGGCTGGGAGAGGATGTTGTCACCCTTCTCCCTGCCTTTTCCCCTTAGGCTTAGGAAAGGAAGACGGAGTCAAGCCAGGTGGGCACGGCCTGGGAAACCCTACATGGGCTGCATTCTTTTTTAACATTAAAAGCGCTAGAGAGGTGTGTTTTTTTAAACTGCTAGCATGCTCTTTTTTTAGGTTCCAGTGTGCTAGCCATGCTAGAATGTCTCTGAGCGAACTCGGAGCAAGAAAAGATGGCCACCTCTATGCTTATGTCACTTCCTCCTATTTTCCTATCTAAAGAACAGAGGAATCTATCAAAAACATGGCAGCCCCTATAGTGCATGAAGGGTATGGTGACAATATAGCAACCACCATACAATCTGTTTCAATGAGGGGACACCATTTTGTCATTTTTAGATGAACCGCATTGGAAGCATGCTAGTAGCATGTTGGCAACATCACTTCTGCCACTTCTCCTATTTTAAAAAAAGAACGCAGCCATGGATTCTATGATTCTATGTCCGCTGAGCCTATAAAGTGGGACCCCAGTGTCAGGCTGGTGCCCCAGATCCCTCCCCCTCATGACCCTGATACCAGTGTTGAAAGAAAATCCACTTTCTGCACATAGGGAACCAGATTAGTCGGGGAGGAGAGTTATAGCCTACCTTTCTTCCAAACACTGTCCCATGTGCACCAATCCAGTGGTCAACTGAACTGGTACAGTCCCCAGAGGTCTGCATGATGTGATCTATCTACATTTCTATATCAATATTGGGCAAGGCATTCAGAAGTTGGAAACAGTGGCATAGCTGAAGTGAGCCCAGGGGGTACATTGATGATGTGGCAGTTTTCCACTCTCTCTGCTGAGGGGGATGACTGCACTTACCTTACTCGCACAGCAACACTGCAAGATTGGTCCTGCCTGCCTGCCTGCCTGCCCTTGTCTTTGTGCAGCTCCAAATGGAGCTATTTCTGGAGGTAAGGGCCATGCATGAGCTGGGGAGAGAGTGACCGCACAGGTGTGGCGGGTGCCATGGTACTCCATGGTATCTCCTGGCCCTGGGAGCCACCAGGCCTGGCAACACAACTGTTCGGAGATTTGGATTTAATTTTTCAAACCCTAAAGTTTGTAGCCTTTATGACTGCTGAGATAGTGTCGTTGAGTGTTATTTCACCAGAATGCTGGTGAAAGCTCCCAAGCACCAGAGGAAAGATTGTCCAAATGTCTGGAAGGCAAGATTTCAGTACACCACTTGCCTCTTTCTCCCATGCTATAGGTCTCAGAAGTAACAGAAGAAATTATGCAAAGCAAGCAAGAATAAGCACATCTTCTTTATTGGTACAATTAATTCAGGTCACAGGATCTGGCGTTCCTTGCCATATTAGTTAGCTATCTTGGAGACTGTTTCTGATCTCTTTTTATTGTTAAAATGCAGCATCCAAAGAACCCTTGAAGTAGTCTTGAACTGTGATTGCTACATGCGTCTCATGGGAAAGGAAAAGGGGCAGGGCTTAAGCCAAGAGGCATTAAGGCAGGATCCTCCCCGAGGGGGTGGACTTCAGGCAATCCAGAACAGTTTCACTTATTCGTGAGTCTGGGGGCTTTCAAGAACCGTGAACGAGGAGGCTGCTTTTGCAACTGATCATGGGCCTGTTCTTGCCATGACCAGACAGACAGCTTGAAACTGTTCTCTTGCCCAATGGAAACAGCAGCAGCAGCCTCTTCCAGCAAGCCTGTGGGATTTTGCTGAGCCAATTTAAAACACTGGTGGTCGGACAGTTTCTTTAAACCCATTAGCGGTCAAGCTCTCCAGGCAGGTTTTACTTCTTCTGGAAACCTCTGGGCTTTATTAAGAGAGACCCCTGGCTCTTTCTCTCTGGGACAGAAAAGGAGACCAGCCAGGATTGGCAAAGTGACGCTCCTAAACCTGCACAAAGGTCACAAGGACTGAATTGTGTAACGCAAGTGAAAACACCAGCATTAAAATGCCTCTTGTCCGATCCCTCTCAGTCACCTCTCTCAATGGGCTCCCTCAGTGGGAAGATGAAGACCTCGCGGTGGAGGATTTATTGCTCTTTGAAGTGGCTTGGGAAGTCACGAATAAAGGTTTGTACCATGATTTTCCCCACAAGCTACTTTGGGGGGGGGGGTATTTAATTTCTGGCTGTACTAGTATTGAACTAGGGTAGTAGTAGTAGTGGATATACAAATGTTAATAAAAAAGATTTCTGTAGAAACAAGAAGTTGTTGAAATGCAGGCAATCTTCGTGGACATTAAGAGAGTGTATGACAGATGACAGTTGTATGTTTGACAGGGGCTCTTTGAGCACAAGATGGATGCATGTAATCGTAAAGGGCAGCACTGATTTCTCTGCCTTAGTTTCCACAAAGAGTGCACGTGCATGGAGGATGCTTTGCTTGCAGAAGTGAAAAATACCAGAGGTCCAACTTGCCTGGAAATGCTTGGCCCTCATCTGAGGAATTCTTAGCAGGCTGGGAAAAATCTGCTCTGTGCATGTGCCGAGCATGGCTGAAATGGCTGAAATTTTGCTGAATTTTGGCTGAAATTTTGCACAACTTTGAAAACTCCACCAATTTCAGATTTGCAAGTGTGCAAATTTACACTCAAGTTTTTTAATTATGAACTCCCCTCCCCAAAATGTCACATGTAAAATTTTAATTTCAAGCGATACTATTGAACTGTTATGATCTTGGTGATGAAAGGTATTAAGTGGTCAAGTTGCGGATTTCTACATTTCTTCCTCTCCTACTTGTACAGGCTCCACAGTGCCCATATGTGGGAATATAGAAAAAACAAGCCAGTATGGAGAATGTTGGCTGAAGGATTTCCCCCTCCATAAAAAGTCAATTTCAACTTTAGCTCAGACTCTCACCTCTTCTACCAACTTGCAAATCTGGGGTGCACGAATAGCTCAGAAGCCACAGGCTGTTTGCTAAATATTGAAAACAGGTTCAAAGGCTGGTGAATTTTGGCTCAAAATGTGGCCTGTACATAAAGCAGAAGCGCATGCCTTTCAGAGGCGGGAGTGTATTTATCTTCTTTCTCCTAATGTTTGGCTTGAGTTTGCTACATCATGTCCACACTTTGGGAAGCCTCTGTGTTTGTACACATTAATTCCTTCCAGCAGTTCAGGGTCCGAATGATTATTCCGTTTGTCCTTGCATTGAGAACCAGTTCACATAACCATTGTGAAGTCCCCTCAAGATGACTTTTCAGTTAAAATGCTCTTGTGGCAACCTGGTCTTCTGAATGCAGGTACTGTATTCTGCATAACATCATACAGAACATATTATACATTCTGTATACTGTATACTTTGTACCTGATTATGACTTGCCACATCTTGTCTCCATTCACATTTTAAAAATGATCAAAGACGGGGTGAACTGCAGCCTTGACGTGACGGCTGTTATTCTCCAAAATTTTCCTCAGAATTGAAAACTGTTGATGTGGAGTATTTCTCAGATATTTTTATGAATGTTATGCTGTTTGCTGAACATTTACTGAATAGTTAATATCTGTACAGGTAGTCCCTCATTATCCATTCCGGAACCCCTAGTATATAAAAAAAAAATCAGTGGATAAAAAAACAGTGGAAAAATAGATTTAAAGATCCACTTCCAGGTTTCTTGCCCCTCCATTGCTCCTAATGGAATAAGGTCTTGTCATCCCCAGGGGTTTGATTCTGGAACTCCCTGCTGATACCATAAAACGTGTTAAATAAAAGTAGTTTAAAAAAAATTAAAAAGTGTGTCGCTTTACCATTGTGGTTTTCAAACAGCTTTTCTTACTGTTGTAGAGAGAGTGGACCCAATCCTATCCAACTTTCCAGCTCCGGTGTAGCCACAATGCAACCCCGTGATAAGGGGGGGGTCCTTGACACCCCTTTAGGAGCTTCACGAACTCACCATATGTGGTCACCTGTGGCCCCTGCCTGGTTTGCTTGTCTGTCTGTCTCGTCTCCCATTAGAGGCTCTCCTTCCTCATTCCTCTCCTGTTCCACCTCTGTCCCTGCCCCCCTCCTGACTTACCAGTGCCAGGGGTTGTGGACGCTCTGCTGATGCTCTGCTGCCATGGCAGCTTAGCTGCATGAAATGGTGTGTTGCATTTTGTAACAGCCATAAGGTACCTTGTACTTCTGTAACGCTAGTTCCAGCAGCACAACACCCTGTTAAGATTGGGCCTTTAGACTTGGAAGCCCTGGGTTCAAATCCTACCACAGCCAGTTACACTTGCTAAAAAGGCCTGTTATGAGAAAAAGAGTGGGGAGGGATATATGCCGCTGAACTCCTTTGAGGAAAGATGGGATGAGAATGTAATAGGTAGAGAGAAACCCATATTCTATAGAACAGAATAGGTGTTTTTTTTTTTAAAGGGTCAGGGAGACTATTCATATTCTCTGAAGCTGCCTAAGTGAGCCAGCAATGAAAGCCCCTAATGCTGCTGTAGCATAAATGAGTTACAAGGAGTCAATGATTGACCTCCAGGTCTCTCCCCCTGTGTGTGGCTAGAGATAAAGAGAAGATTAGTTGAGAGAGTAGTTTGTAATCACTGAAATCTTAACCCCAGGAGGACAAATACTAGACTGGCCTTTGAAGTCACAGTTGCTGAGGGTTAATATTGTCCCTCGAAGAGGCGTGTTCCAGGGCAGGCTTTTACAGAGTCACTTCGATCTACAGGAGGCGGCAGAGGGGATTTGAGATGCCCTTTGCAATAAGCTGTTTTTGCAAAACAAACATTATAGCAGTTGAGAAGGAAGCAATAAAGGAAGCACACGGGCAGAGATAGTCTTTCTTAGGGGAAGAAAGGTGTGATAGAAATATGGTCAATAAATAAATACATAAATCTCACAGCAACATTGGTCTACAGCTGCATGGCTGGCCTTCTGATGCAGGTTGCATAGAAACATAGAATTAGAAGAGAAGGTACCTACAAGGTCATCTAGTCCAACCCCCTGCATAATAATAATAATAATACAGGTATTTATATACCACCTTTCTTGGTCTTTATTCAAGACTTTAATAATAATAATACAGGTATTTCTATACCGCCTTTCTTGGTCCTCAGATTTCTCCTTAGACTTTATTCAAGGCAGTTTACATAGGCAGGCAATTTATATCCCCATAGGGATTTTTACAATTTGAAAGAAGGTTTCTATCTTTCAAGAAACCACAACATTCAGATGTTTCTTTCTTGATCTGGTCGCACTTTTTGGCCTCTATCCTCCCACGCTCAGAGCAGAGCTATGTGCCTCAGCAAGAGAAGCGTGGTGGGAGCAGGACTTCAAATCACATCAGCACAGAAGTGGGGTTTGCCAGTGTGCTGCTGTTATCCCAACCCATGAACTCTGTGTGTGTCTCTGAACAGGGTTTCAGTTTGGAGGGATGCAGTTTTGAGTTGCATTCCCACTGATCGGTGACTTGGACTGCTCACTCTCTGTGATCCTCGCCTGCCCCACAGGATGGCTGTGAAGCGTAGGAGAGAACCTTGTGCAGGGCAGAGGCAAGGTGGGGTGGGGAGCTTCTTCCTGTTTCAAGGGCTTTCTTCCCAATCATTCCTGGAAGCGGCGCCTGGAAATGACTGAGCTCAGGGCAAGCTGCACAGAGTTGAGGGCTGTCACTGCCCATTGGCCTCCACATGAACTATTAACAAGGATCATACCACTCAAAACTTGCTAGCATTGACTTCTGATGCACCATCCTGAGCCTTCACAAATAGATCATGACATGGTAATCTTGTTCCAAGTATGACAGTGCAGTTCCAGCCACCCTGCTGCTATCGGAACGTAGTCTGGCGGATTTTCAAATTACTCAGAGGCTAATTGGCTGCTAGCTAAGGCTCTGGTAACATCTGCCCCTTTCTGGGTAGCAAAGTGGGTTCAGGGGCAAGGCTGGATTAAGGGAACAGGGAGAGTTTATGATGATGCTTGGTACTGGGACCCTCTCCAAATAACTCCAGATCTGGCTTTGAAAGTGGAGAACCAGGAGTGGCAAGGCAGGCAGGCATTTGTTCATCTTTGGCAGGTGCGCCAGCTGTGCCTGTTTTCAGAGAAAGCAGGTCTGGTCATGGTGCTTCATGCCCTCATCACATTGCAATTGGATTATTGTAAAAATTATTGGACTGCCATTGAAAATGGGATGGAAACGTCAGCTGGACCAGAATAGAACAGGCCTGGTCCTATCTGGGGCCTGTTGGCTTCATCACATTATGCCCATGCTGTATCATCTGCAATGTTGCCCATTTATTTCTGGACCCTTTTGCTGACTTAAAGTGTATGGCTTAGGATCTGGATACCTGAAGGACCACCTTCTCCCACATGCATCTGCCTATGCATTCTTCTCCTCATCTCAGGCCTTGCTTGAAGTCCTGCCTCTCAGTGTAGTACAACGGGCAGAGCCTTTTCAGCAGTGGCACCTCAGCTGTGGATCTCTCCCTTGGAAAATACATAATAGCTTAGTCACCAGCATTTTTTTTTTCTGCCTCTTATGGTTTTTGGTCTCTGTTCTACACAAACACACACACAGAGTGAACCCCCGCTTTATAATTGGTTTAGCCAACAGTCAAATCACTTAACAATGAACTCTCCATAATAAAATAAGGTTCATTGTATAATGTTATACATTTTACGATGGGCTCATGATTGCCACCACCAGGATGAGCATAGGTGATAAATAAATCAGCCAGCAACATGAACGCAAGCATTTTGGGTAGTAGAACTTGGAACATCTTGTCCATATGGATATTTGTAAGAACTTCAGTTGTGGAGGTCTTGGAATTAATTACCAAAAAATAATACAACATTGAGTTCATATTACGATATTTTCATGGTACAATGCAGTCTCCAGAATTGATTAAGCTGTTTCTGCCCAACATTGCATATACGCAACAGGGATCAAATGTGTACACCTGTGGGCTGGGCAGAAATGGGTTAATATCATAAAGGAAGGGTCCAGTGTGTGCATGCACTCATTTGTCCCCATCTTCCTTATATGTCACCAAAACTGTGATGCTCTATGAGTTCTCCATGTAGTTAAAAAACATTATGTGTCTTGTGAATATGCAGACTCTTTGGCTGTAAACATCCTAATTTGTTAAGCCATATTTTGCTGGACTGGGAACAAACTGTCTACTTCCTCCCCCGTGACCTCCTTCCTTCTTTCATGCACCTTAATTCAGTACTTCCTAGTTTGTTAAACCAGTTTCCCATGACATCAGAAAGGATATATTGGAACTGGAAGAGTTGCAGAACAGCCAAAATGTTTAGTGGGTTGGGGCACCTCCTTTTCAAGGAAAGACTACAGTGTTCTGGGCTCTTCAGTCTTGAAAGAAGGAGCTTGTGAGGAAACATGATTGAGACATATAAGTTATGCATGAGAGAAGAGTGGATAGAGGCAAGTTCTTTTCCCTCTTGCACAACACCAGTACCAGGGGACATCCACTAAAACGAAGTGGCAGGAAAGTTAGAACAGACAAAAGAAAAACATTTCTTTACCCAGCAATTACTGTAATCTGTGAAACTCCTTGCCACTGGATAGTACCTGGCCTAGATGCCTTTAAAAGGGGATTGGACAGTTGTATGGTCCATCACAGGTTACAATCCTTGATGACTATATGTAATATATATGTATCCAGCAAAGGATTGTGGCCATAAGAGGCTCAGCCAGAGGCAAGGGGAAACTTTTCCCCTTACCCCTGGGTAAGGGCTGCTGGCCCCTATGGGTCTCCTTGGACTTGCGCCACCTCCTGAGGTAGAGCAAGTTCAAGGAGAGTGGAGCGGCTTGAAGCCGCTCCGTTCTCCCCGGGAACAGGGGTTGGGATCCGGCATAACTGCCAGATCCCAGCCCCGCTTCCCGCTCCCTGCCCACCCACCCCCGGGGCCACCCACCACCTGCCCTCCCCACGCCCAGGAACGCCTACTCCCCGCCTTCCCACCTCCTTTTTCTCCTTGTATGGGCCCAGCCAGGCCAGCACAAGTGTCGAGGAGGAAGCTAGCGTGGAGGCTTATGTCAGCCTCCACAGGCTAGTGCTTCTCGGAGCGCCAAGCTTCCTCTTGAGGAGGTGCAAACGTGCCATAAGCACAAGGGACTTGTGTTGGCCCAAGGGTGCGTTTGGATTGCACCGTAAGAGCCCAGTCCTATGGTCTGTAGCACTGATGCTTCTCAGGTGGCACCATCTCCAGCTCCAACCATCACAAAAATACCCTAAAGCACTTCTCTACCAACAAAGAGGATGCTGCACCAGCGCTGAGGCCAGCACCAGTCAGCTCTGGGCCTCAGTGCCAGGAAGACGTCACAGAAGAGCAGCTGGTGGTGAGTATCGCCACCGCTCGACAGCGAGGCTTTTCTGGGTGGAGGGAAAGTGGGGGGAAGGCACAACTTGGTGGGGGAGGGCAGTCCAGGGAGATGATCTGGCCTGGGAGGGGGTCGGAGATGGCAGCAGATTCTGCCACTGTATCCTGTGCTCCCTACTTGGTCGGGAGGCCTGATATGGACTTCCTTGGTTCTGCACCTGCTCAATAGGGGACATAGATCCAAGGAGACCCATTGCTGCTGGCTGCGTTCTACCAGTGGTAAGGGAGCAAATACTTCCTTACCCCGAGGAGACTCCAGTGGCTGCCCTGGCCCCATAGGCTACAGCAACTGCCATTTTGGTGCTGCTCTTTTTCTGAGCACTGCTGGGGTTTAGGACTGGGCTGCCCAAAGTATTAAATTAAGGGAGGAGGGTGTGCAATGGCTCATTCCCAGTACAATAAATCACGGTTGGATGTTGCATCTGTGCTAGGCCTCTTTGTAAATAATACTTTGGTAGGATTCACAATTTCAGGGACAAGTGCTTGGCGTTCTGTGTTGTGGGAACAACATAAACTATTTGAGATGCTTCAGTACTTAACCAGGAGCTCATTACTTGTAACAAATAGTATCTGGAAAATCTAGGGCAAAAATATAGACTGGTGCAATAAAAAATAAACTGCATTTAGCTTGTCTATCAGCCTTGCTCACTAGCCATGACCCTTAAGTCAGATAGAGGTTAAAAGAGAAGATGTTTCAGACCTCATTGATAAATTAAAGATCAATAAGTCACCGGGCCCTGATGGCATCCACCCAAGGGTTATTAAGGAATTGAAGAATGAAGTTGCAGATCTCTTGACTAAGGTATGCAACTTGTCCCTCAAAACGGCCACGGTGCCAGAAGATTGGAGGATAGCAAATGTCACGCCTATTTTTAAAAAGGGAAAGAGGGGGGACCCGGGAAACTATAGGCCGGTCAGCCTAACATCCATACCGGGTAAGATGGTGGAATGCCTCATCAAAGATAGGATCTCAAAACACATAGACGAACAGGCCTTGCTGAGGGAGAGTCAGCATGGCTTCTGTAAGGGTAAGTCTTGCCTCACCAACCTTATAGAATTCTTTGAAAAGGTCAACAGGCATGTGGATGCGGGAGAACCCGTGGACATTATATATCTGGACTTTCAGAAGGCGTTTGACACGGTCCCTCACCAAAGGCTACTGAAAAAACTCCACAGTCAGGGAATTAGAGGACAGGTCCTCTCGTGGATTGAGAACTGGTTGGAGGCCAGGAAGCAGAGAGTGGGTGTCAATGGGCAATTTTCACAATGGAGAGAGGTGAAAAGCGGTGTGCCCCAAGGATCTGTCCTGGGACCGGTGCTTTTCAACCTCTTCATAAATGACCTGGAGACAGGGTTGAGCAGTGAAGTGGCTAAGTTTGCAGACGACACCAAACTTTTCCGAGTGGTAAAGACCAGAAGTGATTGTGAGGAGCTCCAGAAGGATCTCTCCAGACTGGCAGAATGGGCAGCAAAATGGCAGATGCGCTTCAATGTCAGTAAGTGTAAAGTCATGCACATTGGGGCAAAAAATCAAAACTTTAGATATAGGCTGATGGGGTCTGAGCTGTCTGTGACAGATCAGGAGAGAGATCTTGGGGTGGTGGTGGACAGGTCGATGAAAGTGTCGACCCAATGTGCGGCGGCAGTGAAGAAGGCCAATTCTATGCTTGGGATCATTAGGAAGGGTATTGAGAACAAAACGGTTAGTATTATAATGCCGTTGTACAAATCGATGGTAAGGCCACACCTGGAGTATTGTGTCCAGTTCTGGTCGCCGCATCTCAAAAAAGACATAGTGGAAATGGAAAAGGTGCAAAAGAGAGCGACTAAGATGATTACGGGGCTGGGGCACCTTCCTTATGAGGAAAGGCTACGGCGTTTGGGCCTCTTCAGCCTAGAAAAGAGACGCTTGAGGGGGGACATGATTGAGACATACAAAATTATGCAGGGGATGGACAGAGTGGATAGGGAGATGCTCTTTACACTCTCACATAATACCAGAACCAGGGGACATCCACTAAAATTGAGTGTTGGGCGGGTTAGGACAGACAAAAGAAAATATTTCTTTACTCAGCGCGTGGTCGGTCTGTGGAACTCCTTGCCACAGGATGTGGTGCTGGCGTCTAGCCTAGACGCCTTTAAAAGGGGATTGGACGAGTTTCTGGAGGAAAAATCCATTATGGGGTACAAGCCATGATGTGTATGCGCAACCTCCTGATTTTAGGAATGGGTTAAGTCAGAATGCCAGATGTAGGGGAGAGCACCAGGATGAGGTCTCTTGTTATCTGGTGCTCCCTGGGGCATTTGGTGGGCCGCTGTGAGATACAGGAAGCTGGACTAGATGGGCCTATGGCCTGATCCAGTGGGGCTGTTCTTATGTTCTTATGTTCTTATGTTCTTATGAGATGATGCAGTAACAGCTATTGCCGGAATGTAGTGTGTGTATGACTGATTCTAAGTGCTGCATGATCGCTGTGCAACTTTCTTGAACGTGTAGAGCTGGCATAAAGCATTTTAAGTAAAGCACCACTGCTGTCAAAAATTATTTATGTACAGTATTATTTCTGAGATTATTTCTATCCCAGAGACTCAAAATAGTTTACTGCAGTTTGTTAAAATGCAAACATTTCTGTCCCCAAGGAATAGATTACATAAGGAATTATTTGGTTTGAGAAATAAAGAGGCCAAATGAAATGGAATTAGCATTGCAGGCGTAAAATCCATTTTTAAAAATAACCCAGAAAATGCATACAAACTGGGCTAATGTTTCAACATTACAAGTTTATATAAGTTGTGTACTGGTTTAATAGTCATTGTTTCCCCCAAATAATGCTGGGAATTATAGTTTGGTAAAGATAAAGAGACTTTCCTCAGAAATCTTTAGCCCACACCTCCACAATGGTTTTATGAGGAGAGGAAATGACTATTAAACAAATCTAAGTCTGAATATATCTGCCCCCTTTGTCTTTTGGCTGTAGCAAACAAACATGGCTGCCCTGTTTATCCTGTGCTTATTCTCTTGCAGTTGGCGGCATCTATACTGTCATCCAGACAAAAGCCAAAATCACATTAGATGAATGGGGGGAAAACTACTTCCTCATTGGCCCTTATTTTGAGCACAATGTGAAGACCCAGGTGGAAGTCTGTGAGCCTCCCAATGCACTGGTGAAAAAGGCTATGGATACCATGAAGGACAATGGGTGTCAGGTAAATGAGATCTTCCTTTTTGTTTCCTGAGGTGACCAAGCCGACTCTGAGGAGATTAACTCCTTCAGATAATGCTCTTGTCTTTCCACCTGACACACTAGTCTTGGTTGAAATTACGGTAGGTGAGGCTCAACGTCCCCTCTGCCAACCGCTTGCACAGGTGTTAGTACAGCAAAGTCCTTCCTTATAGGTTATTTTTGAGAAAGGAACCTGTTTATCCAATTACATGTTTAATAGTCATTTATCTGCAAGTCTGCTTAATGGGATTTGAGACTTAGTTTTCCAGTCCCCAAATAATGCAGTCAGGGCCCCTGTAGACAGAATGTGACCTCAGGTTGACTGGATTGTGGTGTAATTCTGACTGCATTTGGCTCCAGGAAGTAAATCCATAAACTGAAGCTGGGTGAGAAGGAGAAAGGGCTAAGGGGCAAAAAGAATTTCACCATGTTGTTTCATGGAGCATGTCGTTTCATGGAGGAAGGGACCAGAGATTTCAGAAAGTGCAACATTGCTCCTGAGGTGTAATTACACCTATTTATACATCTCTCTTGTATTCCTTTCTTTTTCCAAAGAGTTCACACTGGCATAGCATAGTGTTCCCATTTTATCTTTTGAAGATATGAAGTGCCAGTCAAGTAAAAATGTTGGTCCACCTAACCCAATATTGTCTGATGGACAGCTGTTCTCTCAGGCAGGGCAGAGCAACCTGGAATACCGCCTGAGGCTGTCTCAGGTCCACTGCCTCTTCACTTCATCCCACCCCCAACTTTTACCATGCTCCTCATGGTCTGAGATTTCCAGTTTCATTTACAGGGACAGTGCGGATGCTCCAGGTCTCAAACAGGGGTCTTTCCCAGCATTTAGTATGTGAGCTCCTTTAACTAGAAATGTAAAGGATTGAAGCAAAGGCCTGCTGCATGAAAGCATTTGCTGTATCACTGAGCTAAGGTCCCTCCCTGGAGCTTACTAAATCTGCAGGGTAGATTACATAATCTGTGAAATTTACCCAGGGAATTTCATTACTAAATTTCAGTGTGAACAGTAAGGAGTCCAAAGAGCACTAAAGACAGGCTCTGGTATTGAAGTCACTAACTGCATGGTTTTTGACACTGTTGGAGAACTCCCAGAGTAGCATGTTAACCCAGTGAAGCTGTCAAACATTTTATGATTCCTCTTGTGATGATAGAATAGTGGCAAAGCATTCCCAGAATATTCATGAACTGATCCTGTTCTCCAAGGCTTGTTTTTGAAACAGAGCCAGCTGTGTTTTGCAATGTATGTAGAGCTAGGCTTGTTTATGAAATTGCCACAGTGCTGGTATTCTTGGAGTACTTGTGGTAACATTCCATTGACATATTGTACCCAGTGATATACTGTACCCAGGGTTAATTTGAAAAAAGGAGGAACATAGCTGAGTGGAGGAATGCATGTCTGGTCAGCAGAAAACCACAGGTTCAATCTGTGTCAGCTTCAGCAAAAAGGATCTCAGACAGTGGAGTTAGGAAAAAGCTCTCTGCATGCAAACTTGGAAGAGCCGTTGCTAGTCAGAGCAGATAGTACTAGGCCAGATAACCAAAGGTCTGACTCAGTCTAAGAGTCTACCTAACTCCCGTTCTACCTGACTCCCTGCAGCAATGAAGCGGTGCCAACGTGGCATCTCCTGCGTCCTGGAGGGTTTTTTTGGCATGTTGATGCCTCCTCGAGGACAGAGAACATTTGTTCCTGTCACCTGGGATAAGCCCCTGCTGACACAAAGGGTTATATTGGACCTGCACCAGTGATATCACTAGCACAAGTCTGTGTTGATCTGTGAAGGTGGATCAGGCCCAGGAAGAGGTGGATCAGGCCCAGGAAGAGGCCCAGGATTCAGTGGCTGCTGCTGTCGCCGAACAGCAGACCCTTCCCAGACTCAATCTGCCCTCCTCCCCACCCTCATTGCCTCCCCATTCCACCCCTTCCCTGCCTCCCTGCCATTCCTCCTCCCTCCCTCCACCATTCCGCCCCATTCCACCCCCTCCCTGCCCCCCTTCTGACCCCTGCACAAGCTTACCTTCAGCAGCAGCCAGGCTGCACTCGCTGGTGCTGTCGTGTTTGCAAAAGCCTTAAAGCTGTTTGAGCCTCATGTGGCACAGAGTGGTAGGTGACAGTACTGCAGCCAAGAGCTCTCCCCACAACCTAAGTTGGGTCCAGCAGAAAGCTGGAATCTCAGGTAGATGGCTTGAGGTTGACTCAGCCTTCCATCCTTCCAAGGTCAGTAAAAGGAGTACCCAGCTTGTTGGGGGAAAGGTTACATGACTGGGGAAGGCAATGGCAAACCACCCCACTATATAGTCTGCCGTGAAAATGTCACAGAAGTAGCGTCACCCTCGAGGTTCATTAATGACTCGGTGCTTGCACAGGGGACCTTTCTTCTTAAAGCTGTTATGCCACCTGAATATTTGTTCCAGTCATGTGAACTGCCCATAGGATTGGCACAGGATCAGACAGCTTCATCTGAAAAGAATATGAGGGCAGAGTCCACAGCTGAGCCTCACACCATTTGCTTAGCATGCGCAAGGTTCCAGGTTCAGTCTTTCAAGGTGGTAAAGTTTTATCTGTACTACTTCATATTGCAGCTGGGGGCGCAATTACTGAATAGTTCTCCATATACAAATATATGCACGCAAAGAAATCCCTCCACAAAGAAAACTTAATGTCCTCTCCCCTAACCTTCTATCCAACATAGAAGTTTGCTAGGTGTAGAAATCTCTGTTTCATAGGGGAGCATTCTATTTTATAAATCCCCACTGTCAGTCTGAAACAGGTTTGCCACCTCAGTGAGTATGAGACCCAAATTTCCCTGTACTCTCCACTTGTTTCTTGCCTATAGTATATCTCCCTGTGTATCCTTAGGCCTTATGTAAAGTTTTTCCCAGCTTGTCTCTCCCATTAACCCTTCATTTCCTTAAATCCCCATCTTATCCATTAATCTTTCCATCCTGCCCTGCTTAATCCCATTCCCTAATCTGTCACACGTCCTCCAGTTCCCATTGCTTCCTATGGTGCTTGTAGGATTAAATGACCCCAATAGATTAACCTCCCAAATCCAAATTTATCTCTAGGATATCCTTTCCTCCTGTGTAACAGGGAAGCCTGCCTCAAGTCAATGCAGTGGGTTGGAATAGATTACCTTCAGGCACAGTGCAGTCAAATGATTCTAGTTTAATGTGGCCATTGCTGTTCAATCAATCTATATGGGTCTCAGACCACCAACATTTCCTTCCCCATCCCATTCACACCAAGGAACAAGCAACCCAATCAGATAGCCTCTTCTTCATCGTCTCTTTGCCATCTGCTATTTTATGCAGTTACTATAGGATTGATTAAAGGTGCAATCCTAACCTAGTGTTAGGCCGGTGCAAGGGACCCTAGGAAGGTTGCAAACATGCCATAAAGCATGTTTCTGCCTCTTCGTGTGTCAGCTGGGCCGACGCAGGGACGCGCACTGGCCCACGGAGGCTGCATCCAGCCTCTGCTTGGACCTGGGGAAGGAAGGTTGCATTGGCCAAGCTTAGCCAACACAGGGGTCTGGAGAGGGCAGGGAGGAGGTGGGGAGGAGGGGGGAGGGAGGCATTCCGGGGTGGGGGAGGACGGGGAGCAGGAAGCAGGGCTGGGACCCAGCAGCATTCTCCTTGGACTTGCATCACCTCCTGAGGTGGTGCAGGTCCAAAGAGACCCATTGGGGTTGTAGTGGCTTACCCAGGGGTAAGGGGAAGAGTTTCCCCTTGCCTCCTGCTGAGCGATTCTGGCCCCAATCTTGCACTGGTTACAGGCCTGCCTATTCCAGCTCAAGATAGAATTGCGCTACACATCACCTAACATCCTCTTGTGAAATAATTTGCTAAGAAGATTTGCATTTTGCACTCACATGTCTTGACTCCAGTCTTCAGCTGGAGGCAGGACCCTGACACAGAAGAGGAAGGGCCAACCAGCACAATAGAGCCAGTGTCACAAACCACCAAGGTGCCAGAACCCACACTCCACTGCTGAGCCACACCCTGAGCATGTTGGTAGGGAACCCCTTGAGTCAGAGATCCTTGAACTGAAACTCCCATAGACCACACCTCCGGAGCCAGAAGTTAACCTCTTTGTTGGAGCAAGTTACCAACCTGAAGCTGCTTGAGGCCCTATCACCCCAGCCTGGCCTGCTCCCCTGTAGTTAGTCTGTAGTATAGCTGGATCTTTCACCTTTTGTGCCCTGTGGGCTCCTCCTCATAGTCAATACAGGACATATGCAATGACCCATGAACAGAGTTCCTGCAATCAAGCGACAAGACAGATTAGTTCAAGGAATGGGTCGAGTCAGGAATCCCCTGAGTGCAAACCCTGGCCCAGATATTGAACTCAGCCTGCCATAGCCTCTGCTGGAAAGAAACTGCAGGAAAGTCATAGTTTCCCCTGTCCTCTAGAAGTCAATGTATGAGAAATCAGGCAAGGGTCCCCTAACTGCACCAGGCTTCTCAGAAGGAGGGATGGAGTTAGCTGCCTTAAACTCTTCAGCTGCTATAGAAAACCTCGGTCAACTCACACCTCTGCTGGAACATCCAATTTGCCTTAAGTATTGTATCTAGGCTAGACTGTTCTGTGGTACTGCTCATAGCTCTCCATGGTCCTGACTTTTGGTACCTGCAAAAACTCCTGAATCCTTGGAGTTGCTCACCTGATTGAGCTCAAGCTGTGCTTTTGATCCCCTTGTGCTAAGAGACCACTCATGGCTGACCCAAGCAGGATAACATCCCATAACTTTCTCTGGATTCAGGCCAGTGTTTTTAAAATGGTGTGTGATCTGTTGATATTATTACACGCTTTCAGGTTATTCAAAACATTTTGTATTGGTTCTGACATTTGTTTAGGTCTATTGATGTACGTGATGTTTTCCAGAGTAATTTAAGCATAGAAACAGGCAGCCACAAGGAGCTTACATCTGCATTTAGACAGCAAGAAAGACAAGAGAGGAAGGAGAGGGAGGGATAAAGAAAAGACCTTACTGCCCTGCAGAGCTCTTTCCTTGCCCTGGGCAGTGTCCATCTGGCACTGGGCTGGTGCCAGTGCTTCTTACACTCTGGGTGCCATAAACATGCTTTACGGCATGTTTACGACACCCAGCGCTGGAGCTCAGCACTGGTACTCAGAGCCCATAGGACTGGGCTCTGAATCTCCCTGCTGATGCAGCCATGCCAGTGGAGCATATGCTGCATTCTGCAGAGGGACCAGTCCCAGAGGTCTCTTCCAGTTAAGGGAACATTTGTTCCCTTCCGCAGAGATAAGCCCTCATTGCCCCACTGGGTCTGCTTGGATATGCACCAGCAATTTACCTGGTGGAAGATCCACTGGGAAGGTGGATCGAGGCCAGGAAGGGGGATAGGATACAGCAGCACCACTGCCACCAATGCTACCCCCTTCCTGGCCATGATCCACTCCTCCCCATCCCTGTCTCCATCCAATTCCTCCTCCTCCTCCCCACCTTGTTCCCTCTTCCCTCCTCCCACCCCCAAACGGACTTAACTGGCACCAGGGAGGTCATTGTGAGTCTGCTGACACATGGCCGTTTGCCACTTGCGATGGTAACTTGGCTGCACAAAATGGTGTGTTGCCTTTGCAACAGCCATGAAGGACCTTGTGCTACCAGAGCACTAGTTCTGGCAGTGCAAGAGCCCCATGGGATTGGTCCATAAGTCAAAGGGTTCATGGGGACAGTAGTTTTGGAAGAGAGGTTTTGAGTAGGAGAGGCAGATTTTGCCCTGTTTTTTGGAGGATGTATCAGGCATAAGGAACAGCAAGGGAGAAGCACACAGTCTTTGAAGTGTACAAGATGTACAAACCACTACTGGTCAATTAGTTATTATTATCAATTAGTTCAGATGCTTCTACTCCCCATTGGCAGATTCTGACTTACCATTAGGAAATCCCTCAACTGATTAGCATGAACTCTGTGGATTTAGTCTGGACGTACCACCTATACTTCCTAATGGGTTTGCCCTACCACTTCTGTCTCCCCTTAACAGGTGTATTTTGGCAGGTGGCTAATAGAAGGGAGCCCTTATGTGGTGCTGTTTGATATAGGATCAGCAGCTTGGAACCTGGACAGATGGAGAGGGGAATTCTGGGATGCGAGCCACATTGGAATCCCTTACCATGACCGAGAAGCAAATGATGCACTCATCTTTGGATCGTTAACTGCCTGGTTTTTGAAAGAGGTATTGTATGCAGAGTGTCACATCACACTGCACATGTAAGGGAGGGTAGTACAGAAAAAAATATTTAAAATATATAAATAAATGTAATGTATTGCATGTAGCAGCTTTACAGCATTTATATGGCTCAAGGTGTGGTAACAATTACTCCATATACTCCAGCAGACGTATATTCAACTAGTGAAGATCCAGACAAGATGACTGGCCCTATTTGCAGGCCAACATCTCGCTCTGCCCAACTCATCACACATCCTTACAGTTCATCTTCCCTGTTCTCTGCCCTGTTAATAATTTTAATGTGGTTCATAGAAATCTTTCAGTTCAGTTGCAGGACAGTCCTGAAACTACACCAGCTGCAGTCTGCAGCACACCTAGCACTGAGCAAATGGGGCAAATTTGCTGGGAGCGTTGAGCCCACAAATTCTAGGACCACGCTGGAAGCCTCACTGAGGCTTCCAACATGGTCAGAAACTGTACTTCTAGTTTTCCGGAAGTACAGTTTAAGACCGCAGGGAAACTTCAGAAGCCTTGCCCAGTCGATCCTAACATCTCACGAGGCTCTGTCACAATATTTAGAACATTGTGGAAGTTTCCAGGGAAAATGAGGGATTTTTAATTTTTACTTTATAAAATATATAGCAAATTTTTAAAAGTAAATAAATATTTACTTAAATAAAAATAATAAAAATTATATAAAATTTTATTTAAATTTTAAAAGTAAGTAAATATTATTCATAATGAGCCAAAATAGTAATCTCTGGATACATTAATGTTGATGCTTTAGAGAATGTAATGCAATTGAGAACCTGTTTTTTAAACAGCTGTGGAAGTTTGTATTGTTGCTTATTGGAAATTCATCCTGAGTGCCACTTGTGCTTGATTGATATGAAAGTGTTTGGACGATTGCATCTCCAACTAAACTTAAATATTACAAGAATGAAAAAGAAGAAGCAACAATGTTCCTTCATTTATTAAAAATGAAGTTTTATTTTTCTTTAATCCACACTGGAATACAAATGATCATGTGCAAGCACATTTTTTTTTCCAGAATAACATGTATATGCATTTTACAAAGTCAAGCAATTAAAATGTGTAATTTGTAGCTCTCTGATCAACTTGAGGACAAGCCCAACGTCATTGCCCACTTCCACGAATGGCAAGCAGGACCTGGGCTAATCCTCTGTCGATCCAGGAAGGTTCCTGTCGCCACTATCTTCACAACTCATGCTACGCTCCTTGGCAGATACCTGTGTGCAGCAAGTATAGATTTCTACAACCACCTGGATCAGGTAAGGAGGGTGGCATTTTTGTGTTCTCCCTTTTGCCCGTTTGGCACTGTAAGTCCTGTCAACTCTATTTGGGCAGGAGGCACCTGATTTTAAGGCTTATTTCTCTGGGGAAGTCCAATGACAGTAGGTTCCCCTCAGCAAAGCTGATGGAGAGGACCTCTCCCTTTGTTATGAGTAGAAATGGCCACTGGTGAAGGTTATTCTGGGTGGGGAGGAGCCAAATGGCAGTTGTTTCAATTGAGGCAGTGGAATGGGGTCCCATCTCTTCCTCCAATTCAGCCAATAGGGACAGCTGCCTTACCAGAAGCATATTGTGGGTCTAAATACATGCATCTGTTGAAATGTGTGCAGCATCACACACTGATTTATGAGGTCAAATAGTTAAACGCTGCAAATATGTGCAAACTGCACAATACATTGCATTGCTAACAATCCAGGCTCCACACTGTACTGCTGACACAAAAAATGTCTGGGGAAAAAACATGTTAGGGTAGGGATGTATTTTTCATTTTACTTTCATTTGCTTCACTTTTAATTCATTTAATTTTTGCCTTACTGTTATTTTGATTCATCTTTGTTGTACCATTCATTTTAAATTTTTTAAAAAATGTTGACCTCCTACCTCATGTCTGAAGCTCCACTGTGTAGTTACCTCCTGCTGCCAAAACATCAGCCACATCTATTCCCCATGACTCAGCCTCATGAAAAATGCCTCGACTTACAGATCATTAAAATGGCTGCCACAAGGAGGCAGCAACATGGTGGAGCTCCAGCCATGAAAATGAGACAAAAACAGACGGAGATTCTGAAAACGGATCTCCCTGTCTTCATTCCCATTCTTTTCACAGGGACTCACAGTAGATGCAAATGGACCCCATGCGCAACCAATTCTATTCATTTCAAAAACAAATGCTCCTGCTGAGTTTAGGGTGCATTCAGAAAGTGACCATCCTGCTCTCAAGTATTAAAGGGCCTATTTAATCATATTGAGACCGAGTCCTTTAATGAGAAGGGTGGAGGGGAGCGAATGGGATTCTGCAGATCATGGCTGGCATCCCCGTGGATGGCTGACATTTAAAGGGTACTAATGTAGGAAGCAATGTGAGGTTGTTTTCTGCTGTTGTTGTCCCACAGATGCTTACAGCGCATTAAAGCTCTTTCTGACAAACACTAACATTTAGTAAGAGATCAGCTGTCTTAATGAGGGCGTCTTTGGCTGTGAAAAGGTCACTCTGGCCCAAAAGCACAATAAGGGGGGGGGAAGCAGAGGAGTAGATCTGTAATATGCTCATTAAACCACAATGCAGATAGGCAGGTCTGCAGAGGATATCCTGGTTGCTCTTTCTTGGTAGAAGACTATTTAAGGTCAAGTGAGTGATCTGTCCAGTGCTAAAAGACTCCCAGTCTCCAGGGCATGTTGGTTTGTTTTAACCTTTGGATGAGACACCCATGCCTCAAAAGGGCAGATCATTTATTGATTTCTCCCCATCTGAAGTACAGCTTGTGTTGCAAGACTCTTTGTTTTTTAAAACGAGGATGTGGAATTGGCATGCTCTGTAGTCTTGAAAAGTCCATGTTCTCCAGCTTCTCCCCAAAGGGGCAGTAGAGGTAGACAGGAAGACAAGAGGCGGTTGGAGCGATGACCAATGCATTGAAAGCCTTGGGTTGTTGACCGGTGGCTGTATGGACAGATTACACATTCAGCAAAACAGAGAGAAACTTTGCCTAGACCAGCCATTTTCAACTACTGTGCTGTGGCACACTGGTGTGCCGCAGATGATCTACAGATATGCCACGGGAATTTGGGGGAGGATCATTTGTTAGTAGGGCCACTAGAGGATGCGAGCCCCTGTGAGTCCCACACTGTCAGTGGTGTGCCTTGTCAATTGTCAAAAAACTGATAGTGTGCCTGGACAATTTTAGTGCCTTGTCAGTGTGCCATGAGATGAAAAAAGTTGAAAATCGCAGGCCTAGACTGTTCCACCTTAAGTTGCATGTGGAAAGAAAGATTGTTGATGACCTGACCACAAGGAACAAAGCCTCTTCTTTGGAACCCTTAAAACTGGAAGTTTAGCAGGCACAATCTCTCCTCTCTTTTCTGAGGAGGCTGAAAACATACCTTTCCAAATGTGCCTGATGTTTGTTGTTGCTGTTCGGTTGTCTTGCAATGCTCTGTTTTGATTGACCTGCTCTTGCTATTTGATTAGACACTAATGTGCCAACCAGAACTAATGGCACAATCCTATTCTTGCTTTACTCTGGTGCAGCAGCACTGCACCGTGCTGGCCTAGGGTGGCATAAAGTACGTTTGTGGCACTCAGTGAGTAGGCTGAACTGGTGGGAAGGCCTGTGCTGTCCCACTGGTGCTGAATCCAGACACTATGCCTAACAGAGTAGATAAGCTCCTACTGGGTGGTGCGGAGGCGAGGGGAAGGCTCTAGTCTTCTCGCTGGTGCTCCAGCAGCCACTATTCTACATGCTGCTGGAGCGTGCTTTACAACTGCTTTACAGCAGTCAGCACTGGAGAAATGCGGGTTCAGCCTTCATGGCAGGCCAGTAGGATTGGGTTGTATATTGGTTCCATGTATAGCTATCATGATTTTGAACAATACATTTGGAAGCAGCGTTCAGGCTGGACCAAGGATGTGGCATTTTTACAGATGGCTTTATAAAACCCTTTAGGATTATTTCAGCAGCATGGCTCAGGGGACTAGTAATTGGATCATAAGCCTTTCACTTCTAGGTCACCAGTTCAAAGCTGTTAAAGACCTAAAGCCCATTACCCTTTCTTCAGTGAGATCTTCAGAGAGATCTTCAGTGCATATGCTGGATTGCTCCATTTCTTTTCTTTTGTTTTTTCTCCCCTTCTTGCCAAGAGTGAAGATCTGTAGCTCTGGCTGAAAGTTAACTGCAGAGACCTTGTACAGGAAGCATGGAAAGCAAAAGGTGGATGACATGGTGATCAGCTTTAAGAACAGAAAAGCATTAGACAAACTGGAAGATGGTACTGTCACTAGCTATTAGTCACGATGGCTGAATGGAGCCTCCATGGAAAGAGATTTGGAACCAGCAGCAAGGGAAAATGATCATGTTGTCTTCCCAGGGGCTTCTGGCAGACCACGGGCAGCCCAATCCTGAGCTGGCTGGAGCTCCCAGGCTTGGCAGCTCCACAGAGGGCTCCCGCCAGATCCTGCGCATTCCATGCTACCGCAGGAGGCTCCTCGGGAGAAGGGGGTGTTCCTCCCCTTCCCCCAAGTAAGGGAAGCAGCACCGCAATGGGGCTACTCACTTTAGCGGCGACCAAAAGGTCGGCACTAAAGTAAGGACACTCGTGTAGGGCGCACAGCCCTCCACGAGTGCCTTGGATCCTGCAGAGCTCAGCTCTGTGGATCCGCCTCTCCCCCTCCCCCAACAGACCTCCCCCACGCCCCCAGTCATGCCTCCCCCCTCCCCGGAACACCTCCCCCATGCTCCTGGCCCCGCCCCCACCTCCCGTTCCGCAACCCAGGCGACGGCCACGTGCTAGCCCAGCGCCGGCTGGCACTGGGCTAGCTCCAGCGGGAGCCCGGCAATGAGCCCCGCAAACATGCCTCATGGCACGTTTGCGACTATGGTCCGTGACGCAGAGCCGTGCCGCAGACCTCAGGATTGGGCTCTCAGACTGTTATATGTCTGTAGCTGGAATGAAGCCATGTCCAAGGCATTGTGGGGGAAAATGAGAGTGGCAAGAGGCAGGCACCAAAAGGCACTCTGCTGCACATTTTGAACTTTAAATACAGATGTGAGTTTGTATTTTATTTTTTGCCCACCTGGCTCCAAAGGGTAGGGGAGGAGCCGCTTGCACGCTGCGGTGAGGCTAAACGGAGGAGAATGACTCTTGAGGGGAGGGAGAGGAGCCACTTGCACGCTGCAGGGAGGGTCTCTGAAAAAGACCCTGTCTAGCGACGCCTCTGAGCCTATGCAGTGGGACCAGAGCAACATGCGCTATTATCTTACAGGAGAATTTTGCGGTCTGGAGCTCTCCTTGAGGTAAGGGGACATTTGTCCTCTTGCCCCAGGGAAAGCCCCAGTTGTGGCAATGGGTCTAGCTAAATCACTGGCGCAAGTCCATGTGGATCTACGTAAGCAGTTCTTGCCTGGGAAGGGGGATAGGATCCAGTGCTTGCCAGAACCACCGATCACTCTCCATACCAGGACCTGATCCTCTCAACCTGCCCCATTCTAGCCCCTCCTTGCGTCTCCACTGCTTGGAGTGAAGCTTACCTTCACAGGTGCATGCTGGGTCCTGCACAGGTGCCAGTGGGCCAGTACAGGCCTTCCCACCAGTGCTACTTACTCCTATGCTGTTGCAGTGTGCTTAACAGCACATTTGTGACAGTCTGCATGGGTAGAGAGCTCTCTTGGTCAGCGCAGAGGTACAATAGGACTGTGCCAGTAGTTTGCTTGTCCAACTGCAAAAACAGGGAAGGAAGGTGCATTTAATCATCGTACCTTTCAGCACTTCACAGATGAGAAAAATATTCATGCCGTTCTTGCAATGTTTCTATTCTCTTACCAAGAATTATTGTGCAAGGCTGCCCCCCATCCATGTCACATTGCTGAAGATTGTCTCCATCCACCATATTCATTTATGGAACTTCCCTTCTCTTTTTCAGCAGCCAAGAGGGTGTTCATTCTTTAGATCATGCACATGCATGTGTATAGATGTGCACTTAGAGACAGTACCCCTGGATGAAATGTAATCAGAGATTTTGGCCTTCTTTATCCTCAGTTCTAACAAAATGTATTTTCTATCTTTTTAAAATTTTGTTGCATAGTCTCTATATTATGTAGTACTAGTGTGATACTTGTGCTTTGCTACAGTTTTTAACTATTTGAAATCCATTTTAACTCAAATAAACTTTCCTTGGATTGCAACAAAGAACTGAAATTTAGCACAACAACCCCGTGTCAGGATTGCCGTGCTCATAACGAGACTCTGCTGCTCTGGAGACCTCGGAGTAATTTTGTTGGTCCGTGGCCACCGCAGCACAGTGCGCTGCAGGATTACTCTGTGCATATTTACTTACCACATCTTTAAGTTGCTTCCTCCTTTTAGCATTGGTATATCTGGCACAATGTTTGCCAGGAGCATTCTTGGGGACATGAAGAGGTGATGGCTCATGAAGAGCCAACATGAAGAGGTGATGGCTGTGAGAGGTGTGAGGCGCAGTCAGACTGAGAGAGCGGTGGTGTGGTGAATGCTCTTTCAGGTTCACATGGCAGGTACACATCAAAATGGTCCCTAGAAAGGTCCTGCATAATGTGTAGCATTCCCACAGGGTGACCTTCAGCACTGGGTCTTTCTTAGAGCTCCCCATTGTGGTTAACCTCGAAGATGAGCTCAGACAGTTGCCCAGCCACCACCAGCTCACATAAACCACCATAAGCAAAGGGCCAGGACATGTGAGTGAGGTATTCAGCGGAGCTGGTGTAGTTGTCCCTCTTAGTGTTGTGGGACATGATGGAGAACTTCTCCCAGTTGTCCACCACATGCCTCACAATGAGCTCATGAACCTCCCAAGCCATTAGCTGAGTGTCATGCATGAGACAGAAGTGGGAACAGGCAGGCTCTGTTTCCTGTGATGGGGACAATAGTGTGAGGCACCATCTTCCCACGCAATTGCCATACCTACTTAAATTGAGGGACCCTCAACTGTTATTTATAGCAACTATAGCCAAGAGAAAATGCCTCCTATGAGGGAAGCTAGACTGCACCACAGAACTCTTGAGCCAGTGCTCCTCTCTAACTCTCCTCTCACTGCAACACAGAGAGCCAGGGGCTAGTGATAGCACAAGTTCTCAGAAAAAAGGCTTGTCAAAATCTTGGGTAGCAAAACTTCGCATTGAGCCAGAAATACACTTCATTTTACTGTTCAGAGTAAACACTAAAATGACTGTTATTTTTCTGTTATTTTACTGCTACTAGCCCTTGCCATACCAACTTAAACAGGGTTAATTTAAAAGGGCTGGCCTGGCCTCAGTTGCCATGTAGGCCATTGGCCTCTCTCAGCAGTAGCACAGAGGGAAAAGCCAGCCAGGCCTAAGTAATAGAAAGGGTTCTATAATTCACCCCCAAAGTTAGATTTGCCCCTTTAGGAAATGATTAGGGCAAAATCCTGAATTATGTTTTTAAGCATTTGTATGGGTAACCTTTGTAAGCAAAATCCAAATTGGTGTTTCATTAGTCCTAAGAGATATTGAGGAATCTGTGAAAACACATTTTAACCCTTTTCAGCCCTTTAGGGGTCAAATTTCTAAAAATCCCTTCTTAATGGATCCTTACATCACGGAAGGACGATACTCCCTGAATTTCACGTTTCTAGGTCCAGTGGTTTGGTCTGGGCATTGATGAGACAGTCAGGACATTTATTTTTATATAGAGAGACTGCCAAAAGAAAAAAGATCATATTTTTCACACTCAAAGATTTAACTTCTTCAGAACTTAGGTAGACAATTGAGTCTCAAATTCAATGCAAATAGTATTTTAAAAGGCATCCTCCACACCTCTACAAATGGCAGAAATGGGGACAGTAATTTAGCAGGGACCGGTGGTTTCCAAAAACAGTAGTTGTCCCTGGGATAGCTGGAGTGTCAGAGTGGCAGGCTTCGAGCAAATGATGGATTGAACCAATTGAGGATCCACCCTCAATTGTTGTACTGTCTCATCAGATAAATTCCAATCAACCTGGCCTTCAACTTGACTTAAGATTATTGAGTCAGGCTGCCAAGAGGAAGACAATGAGATTTATCTCACAACCTTGCAAAGCAACGTCAAAGGCTAGACTTCATATACAGGCTTGGCGAACAGTCACAGCCAGAATCCACAGGGAAGGCAAATTATGGAAGAAGGAGGGAGTGTCTGGTCTATAATTGGAGCTGTGTGTTCTGCTGATAAATAGAATCATGATGTCATTCCTAGGTATGACAGCCTGCTCAGAAGCATCAGGCTGTGGGATAGACCATTGCATTTGGGGTCCTCAGAACATTGTTCTTGGGGTGAGGTGACATCTCAGGAACCCCTTAGGGGGCAATTGCCACAGTGGGCCTGATCCTCAAAGTAGCCCATGCGAGAATGGTGGCAAGCAGGACCTGCAAGAGGTGGGGAAGAGACTGGTTGAAGTAAACATCAAGCAGTCTAGTGATGTCATCACAGAGCAAGATCTGGAGTAACAGAGAACCTGTTAATTTGAAGGGAGATCACTGGGAGAGTGATATTTTATGATCTAAACAAGTGGTTCTCAAACTTTTAGCACCGGGATCCACTTTTGAGAATGAGAATTTGTCAGGACACACTGGAAGTGATGTCATGACCAGAAGTGACATCATCAAGCAGGAAAATTTTTAACAGTTTTCTAGGCTGCAATCTTATCCATGAGTAAATCCCATTTAATGTCATTGCTAAAAGTGTATTCATAGTACCCTGCTAAAAGTACTGATCTGTCATATTTCCCCAAATGCCGTCACATACCATGGTAGCATCAAGTCTAATATAGTAAAAATAAAGTATTGAAATGAATGAGGACCCACCTGAAAATAGCTCATGACCCACCTGGTGGGTCCTGACCCACATTCCCAACCCACAGATCTAGACGTACTCACAGCCACTCCCCTTTATGAAGGCTTCACATATCTCAAGGTCAGGCTCTGTTACTGAAAACAGCTTCTGGGCAAGAATTCCAACTACATTTTGTGACTAAACCATCTGCAGAATCAAATTGTGTAGAAGACATAACATATGACTCACCTGGACCACACTGACAACCACAGCCTCCCAGAAGCAAGTTTCATGGTTGCCTGTATTTCAGCTGTTGCAGGCATGGCACTGGCTTCCATTAAATCTACATACATTTACACAGAAGTAAAAACAAGTATCCTGAGAAACAGAATACTTACTCTGATTATACTTCTATGCATTCATGCCTCATGCCTCTTCTTAGAAGAGATCGTCCTCTGAGAGATTGGGAATGCCTCTTCTGAGATAGTGCCACCCATGGATTTTGTAAGCTCTTATATATTAAAAAGCTACTTTTAAAAAAATCTTCTGCTCAGTTCATTTGGGAGCACTTTTTGATAAATTTAAAAGTTTTAAAAGTATTTATCTAATTAATTGATTAAACATTGCAACCTTAAGAAAGACAATTTAACTTCATTTATACCCAATAGCAGATTTCATGCGGCATTGAGTAAGATGAAGACTCCCCACTCACCCCAGTCTCCGTGCTGTCTGCTTAATGTGCTGGACACATGAGTAATATCTGCAGAGTCTTCCTGACCTTGACTTTGAAGAAAGCCACCGTGGTTTCCCAGCAGTAAAAGATCACTTAAGACTAAGAGGATTGTAATTTAACTGTAATCGTAGACACCCAATTAGAGCTGAGAATTGGTTAAACTTAACATTGTATAGATGTGGCTTTTGTAAGTTGAAAATGGCAGTGACTGTTCGAATTCTTAATCAAGCACTCAGCCATCCTTGGTCAGGATCTAACCCATCCGCCCAGACAGCTTGGCTAATCTTCATGAAATGTCCACTTCCCTTTCTTTCTGAAGTTTCTTTATCAACCAGGTAGACATGGTCAAAGTCCCATTAATAAATGGGAATTCATCTTCAGATAGCTACTCTAGCCATTTTAAGCATTTCCCACATTCATTGAAATACGAGCAATGGGAAAGCGGACTGCATTCGCTAGACGTGCCTCCCAGAACAATGCACTTCCTGGCTGCACACATCCAACATCTCCACCTTCAGTGCGCCTGCAGAAGTGAACTCTGAACATGGATAGAGTTCCTCTCTGTGACTGAGAACCCTGGCCAGCAAAGGTTACAAAGAAATTTTTCTTGTGTTTAGTGTTTGCCTCTGCAGAAAAGACACCCAGGAGTATGAACAGGAGTGTGTCAGCATGGGGGCATGGCAAGCTAGCGCACTTCGACTCACTCCCCCCCCTGTTCAGTGAATATGGGGAGAGAATTACGGAAGAAGGCTTTTGTGAACTAGGTTTGTCCAAGGAGCTCTAATTTGTGGAACTTAGGAATACTATTTCAACTAGAAGCACTGTGTCTTGTCAGGTCCCCTATTCTGCAGCCTTTGTAAATTTAAATCTGTCAACTGGGGGTGCATTCCTAAGATTGTTTCACTGATGAAGAACAACAGAAAGATCACACATGATGAACTTCCCTTGTCAGATAGGATTGTAATAAATGCAGACATCCCAAACTATTGTCAGCAACTGCAGTCTTTAAAGGGTGTACAGTCAGGAAGCAAATTATAAGGAACAGTGAATTTTTATAAAAACAGCAACTGCTTTTTATTATCATTACTTTCAAATACCTAATAAAAACTTAGCACTGTGAAATGTATAAAAATATACAATGGTCCTCCTGATGAATTTGCAATCCAATGTATGAAACACCAGGAGAAAAGTCAAAATAGAAAGCCCAGCCCTTAGCCCAGTGGTCTCCAAACATTTTGTTTAGAGGCCACATCAAATATCTGGCATGGTGTTGAGGACCGGAAAAATAATTTAAATATAAAATGTAAATAAATAAATTTAAGATGGAACTTAGATGAGTTAATAAATGAATGAATGGGTTCATTCATTCAACTTCTCTGGCCCTCAGAACACCCTCCAGACACAATCAGAGCACAGTTCTGGTCATGTTCAGTTGAGTGGGCCAGAGGCTTTCAGGGGACAAGAGGTTGGCCGCGGGCCAGATAGAGGCTTGCCATGGGCCGCATCTGTCTCCCGGGCTGGGGTTTGGAGATCCCTGCCTTAGCCCAATGACGCAGTGAAGGTGAAGCCTGGCACACAAAGACTGAGATGGGATCCCAAAGCTGGTGGTATTGAGATGTGAGCACATTGATCAGGTTGTTGCAAGGAAGCCAACCCCCTCTCCCAAACTCACACCTGCTCAAAGGGATGCCTGTTTGAACAGTCCAATAACAAAGAGATGGTTTCCCCGGGATCACGGCAGCAACATAGAGGAACCTGGATAAGGAGATGAGTCTCTAGCCCTGTGACGGAAACAAGGCTGGATGCTCAGAGAGTCATGGCTGGGCTGGAATATGTATTCTGAGACAGGAGGGGAAAGAGCTGGCTCAACCTCATCATTACAGGATTATGCCGATCACACAATGTAAGCAGCGGGATCGGGGTTTCGTTTGGCACAGCCTGGAACACGAGAGCTCCTCCCCTGTGCAGAGGATTGGAGGAGAGATGGGAGCTGGGCGGGCTCAGAAGGTTCTTAGGGCACCAGCGCCCAGCCCTCTTCCTCCTTTGCACGTGAACACAGTACTGAAGATCCATAGAAGAGTAAACAAAGCAAAACTGGAAACTGGTACCTGTGTCTGTGCATGAATGTGTTTGTACACTTTGAAGCTCTCTGCATCACACATGTATTTTGACATCTTCTCTTTTTTATCATTCAACAGTTTGACATAGATAAAGAAGCAGGTGAGAGACAGATATACCACCGATACTGCATGGAACGCGCATCCGTACATTGCTCCCATGTATTCACCACTGTGTCTGAGATAACTGCCATAGAAGCAGAACACATGCTCAAGAGAAAAACCGGTAAGATCAGTGTGTCTGTGAGGACATAGTGCATAAGGATTAAGGACCAGAGGTAACTCAATAACAATCGCTAAAATTAAAATAGGCAGTAAGTGGAAAGTGGTGATAGTATTTGTTTAGCCTGTTGCTTAAAAAAGAATACTTAGGGTGCTCACACATTTGCTCATATTGTGTGAATGAAATTTCACTATCTAGGTGAATTTTGTATAATTTGGAATAGATCTTTTAATCAGGACATCCTCATGGAAGTATTATTTTTGAATGAGGGCAGCCCAGGCTGCCAGTGCTGGGTGTCACAAACATGTCACCCTCCTGGAGTGCAAGATGTGCAGTTAGGGACTTCCAGTCTTGACAAAAGGCTAAAAATGGGTTCACACATGATCTACAGCATGCCAATTACTAAAGAATATCAGAAAATGTGACATTTTAATTTGGAGGTATGAAGATTGCGTCATGCCACAGGTTAACATTCCAGCTAATGATTTTTTTTTTTTTCTGAAAACTGGACAAGGGTGCTTACAAAGTGTTTTTTTTTAATGTTTCAAAAACTTTTTGCAACTCACCAAAAATCATTTTGTGACCCAAAATGGTGGCCACCATTACTAAAATGGGGGTCACAATAACACCAAAATGGTGTTATTGGTGGGTCCCAACCCACAATTTCAGAAACATTGGTCTAGACCAGGGGTCTCCAAACTTTTTGGCCAGAGGGCCGCATGAAATATCTGGCTGTGCTGAGGGCCAGAAAAATTTAAATATAAAATTTAAATAAATAAATTAGAGATGGAATTTAGATGAATGAATAAATGAACCAGTGGGCTCATTCACTCAGCCTCTCCGACCCTCAGAACACCCTCCAGATGCAATCAGAGCACAGCTCTGGTCATGTTCAGTGAAATGGACTAGAGGCTTTCAGGGGACAAGAGGCTGGCCTTGGGCCAGATAGAGGCTCGCTGTGGGCCATGTCGGGTCCCCAGGCTGGAGTTTGGAGACCCCTGGTCTAGACTATGTAGTAGAAGTGTTTGTTTTCGGTGTGTAAGGATTATAGCCCAAGTCTTACTGAACACAATGGGTTTATTTCTGACTAAAAGAAATAACACCTCAACATATAGGATGAGTTTTAGGTTGGGTCATTGCCAATCCCTAGACGAGAGGTAACTGTTGCTGAACGACAGGACCTAATCCTATCCAATTTTCAGTACTGGTGCAGCTGTGCTGATGGGGTGTGCGCTGCATCCTTTGGTGGGGAGACAGTCACAGAGGCCTCCTCAAGGTAAGGGAACATTTTTTCCCCTATGTCAGGGATGCTTTGCAGCTGCACCAGTGTTGGAAAGTTGGACAGGATTGGGCCCCCAGTCTGCAAAATTGTGAAATTTGCTCATTGCTCCAAAAAGGTCAATGATCCTTGCCACAGTAGATCATTAAGCCTGAAATCCACCCAGGGGCATTAGGATTAAAACAGACAGTTTCTGTGGTTGTTAAAAGGGCAAAACTCTGCTCTCAGGTGAAAGGAACCCCTGTTAATTGGGTAAGAGGCACTTTTTCAAGTGGGTGCTCCTTTTTTTTAGCAGGGGGAGAGAAACTGGCCCACCTCACCCCAGCACTGTCTGTTCTAGTGGCTGTCTGCTGGTATTCATTTGCATCTTTTTAGATTGTGAGCCCTTTTGGGACAGGGAGCTAGGTACTTGATTTTTCTCTGTAAACCGCTTTGTGAACTTTTAGTTGAAAAGCGGTATATAAATACTGTTAATAATTGTCCCTTCTGGCTCCTTTTCTTTCTAGATCCGATTTCTTTTTCTCTATTTAGTTTTCCTGAACTAGTCTAGTGGATAACGGTTGTATTGTTCCACTTTGTTGTCAGTTGTTTGCTGTAATATTTATAATGCCAATAAAGGTTAACTAACTAACTACTGTTAATAATAATAATAAATAATAAGGTAATTGGCAACTGCAGATTGCCAGCCACCATTTTTCATGAGTTAGTGTTCCAGCATAGCTCAGTGCTGGCATCAAAGTTTAGTCAAAGGAAATAGGGCAATAATGATGTCCAACCATTTGTTCTGGTTTGGGTCCCACAAGTGATATCCTCTGCTCCACTTTGCAATCTTAGACCCAAATCCTAACCAACTTTCCAGCACTGGCACAGCAGTGCCAATGGGGCGTGTGCTGCATCCTGCAGTTGGGTAGCACTCATGGAGGCCTCTTCAAAGTAAGGGAATGTTTGTTCCCTTACCTCAGAGCTGCATTACCCATGTTGGTGCTGGAAAGTGGGTTAGGATTGCGCCTTTGGTCTTCTAAAACAGCCCCCCCCCCAAACTCTGAGCCTGATGGGCTCTTTTGGAGTTGCCCCTGTATTTCAAGCATTAGTTAAGTGCAAAAACCAGCAAATCCAACCAGATGTGAAAGGCATGGAGCTGCAACCATTACATGGCTCTTTTCCTTACACTAGCTCACTGAAGGCAACATGCAACATGATATCAGAGCACTCTTCATTGCGCCACTCTCACCTTATTGGCTGCTTACACCATGCTGGGGCAGCAATCTCATGATGACATCACATCCTGTGTAGTGTTCCAGTTAACCATTTTGAGGAAGAGACAACAGTACCATATCTTCCCTAGGCTGTCTGCTCAAATGGCAGTGTTGCAGGGTATATTTTTATCACTTTAATGACTTGGTTTATCCCCTGGGGTCTAGGGACAAGAATAGGGCCCTCAGTTTGGCTGTACTTGTTGTAAGAGGTGACTAAACAGCCACCGGGTAGATGGGACTTGTTAGCCTGGGAAGGCAGCTCATCTGAGGGAAGGAAAACTCTGATCGCAAACCTCCACTGCCTTGTGGCTACATCCAGTTATGGAAAAGGTTTAAGGAGAAAACTTTGAGGCAAAATCCGGAATCCCTGAGGCAGTTTGCGGCTGTATACAGTCACGCTCTGGCAACTTGGGCAATGCCGCTGGAACCAACCATATTGGCTTCTGCCTTTCCATTGGACCATTTCAGCGATGTGGAGAGGGAGGATTTGCTGCATGGGTAACAGTCTATCCTCCATTTCTGCATTACCCAGACTTTGCACAGTGGAGAGGACATTCTGTTCCAGAACCACCATTCAGAGCGCGATACCATAGTCTTCCAAGACTGAAGGATGCCAACAATGATTTGGTTTATGCAGTTTACTAGCAAAATCCCAGAGTTCACAGGCACAAAGGAGGAGAGGCTTCTCTGCCTTTCATTGTTGTTCGAAAGAGGGCTTTTCAGCCGGTACAGCATGAATTTAGAAACCTACTTTCATCTTTTTAAACTGATAAAATCCTTTGTTATACTTGTGTCACTACATGTTTTTCAGCCCAGTCCTATCCAGCATTCCAGCACTGGTGCAGCCATGCTAACAGGGTGTGTGCTGCATCCCTCAGCGGGTGGGGGGGGTAGTCACAGAGGCCTCCTCAAGGTAAGGAAACTTTTGTTCCCTTACTTTGATGCTTCATTGTGGCTGCACTGGTGCAGGAAAGTTGGTGCCTTTAAATAAATATAGACCTCCCCAAAACTGCAACACCAATGGTAGATATACTTCCCTTGTAATGAGTTGTATCAGCCAACTCTGTGATGAAATGAAGGCCATCTGGTTTCTTATTATTCTTCAAGACAACCTCCGCTACCACTGCTTGCCTTCTGCTTTTTTCTAGACGTCATCACTCCAAATGGCCTGAACATTAAGAAATTCTCAGCCATGCACGAGTTTCAGAACCTGCATGCAACCTGCAAGGCGAAGATCCAAGAGTTTGTTCGAGGTCATTTCTATGGGTAAGATTTCCTGCCCAAAATGAGCAGTTGCCTTGCCCTGGATTAGCAGAGCCTTTCTAGATGACTTATTCTGCACCAGTGGCACCATGTCCCATTTCAACCAAGTATTGCGATAGTAGCCTTGCTGCTACGGTCACCAACTTTTGATGGAGCGTGTCGTGAGTTGAGAAGTTGAGCTCATCCTTTTATATCTTACTGGTTTCTTCTTCCTCTATATTATTATCTGTGAGCCTGTATGAAACATAGACACCTGCTGGCTGTTCAGGGTACCCATAGCTGAAAACTAGAGCAGGAATTCTAAGTTTGCTGTAATGGAGTGGGGAAGTTGCTATATATTTGTGACCTTCACTCAGCTCAGTCCCACTGCATCTGTTGGCTCAATGATTGATCAATTTTACGTTTGTTTGCTCCGCTTACAGCCACCTTGATTTCAACCTTGAAAGGACTTTGTTTTTCTTCATTGCTGGGAGATATGAGTTTTCCAACAAAGGAGCGGACATGTTTTTAGAGGCCTTATCAAGATTAAATTTCCTGCTGAGGGTAAGGGAAAAAGCCATAAGCACCTTTAAAACTGTATTGTACTCAGCCAGACTGTTGGTTCACCTAGGCCAGTATTGTTGCTGCTGGTTGGTAAGCTCAGTAAGAAATTTTTTACGTGCTACTTGAGATTCTTTAACAGATGGCACCAGAGGTTGAACCTGAGAGTTGTGTACATCTCATTGCATGTACTTTACCACCAAATACTAGGCCGCTTTCTTCCTCACTCCACACACAAAACTATATGTGTAAAGTACAATGGATGAGCTTTTGGTCCATTGCCTGGCCCAGCTGCCCATCTCAAATGCAGCAGTTCAAATATCTTGGTTCAAGCAATTGTGATACCTAGAAATTGGATTTAACCAAGTCATGTGAGTTCAGTGAGGATTTATCTGTCTTGTATCTGCCATTGCAATAAGTTTGTAATTAATAAGGAGGTGTGGAAACTAGGGCTTGAGCATGTTTCAAGAAAAAATGTTGTCCCTGCAAAACCCACATGCGCACATTTAAGTGATCAAACTATCACTTTCAAAATGGAGTGAACAAGTATATGCATTTACAGTGAAGGCAGGAATCATTTCCCTTAGCATGCTTTGGCTTCAACAAATATGACCAACAATGTGGCATCATGTTCACCATGATGGCAATACTATTTATTCTCATTCTGCTTTGGTTTTGAGATGCTGTCACGTTGCCTGGTCTGATGGGTCTGTATATCATCACATTATCATGTTGCCTGTGTGATTCCTGACTGGCTGGGATAGCCTCAGAATGAAATCCTTTTAAAAAAGGCTGCTAATGCTGAAGTTTGGTGAAATCTCCTAGCAATAAGAGGCAGAAGGTGTGCAAAAAAGGTGATGGGGCACATGCAGCCTGGTTTCAGGAGGAAGTGTGTCCCCTGGTTTCCTCCTCACCCTCCTGAAACCACATTTCCCTTTACCCTCCCCTCCAAATGTACTGCTATAGTTAAAGCCCACAGAAAACATCTGCCAATTTAATTGAAACATTTTTGCTTTCCGATTTTTTGGCCAAGCAGAAACCTCCATATGTATAGGCAGAATTTGGTAGCAAACTGAGATGCAGTGCTTGTGAATAATGTCTCTTGTGTACCGGTAGTTATCTTAACTATAGGCAATTATTTCACAGTTGCAAAATAATTTAGGAAGGACATGAAGGGGTCATTTCTTCTTTCAGGTGCACAGGAGTGATGTCACAGTCGTAGTATTTTTCATAATGCCAGCAAGCACTAACAATTTCAACGTAGAAACCCTGAAAGGCCAAGCAGTCCGAAAGCAGCTCTGGTAAAGGTCACTTTCTTCCAGTCTTTGTATAAATGATGAAACAAAAGGGAGAATGATTGATTGACTTTGGTGGGAGACTTTAAGGACTGTCTACTTCTATATGAATCAAGCTGTCCATTAAGATTTTTGGGCGGGGGGGGGGGGGGCTCTGCTCCACAAACAGCACTGTTGGTGAGCACACATGGCATGGCCTTATTAGTTGCTTCTCCCAGACTTTGGAACTCCCTCTGCAGGAAATGCAAGCTGCTCTATCTCTCCTGGCCCCCTCAGTGGCTAGCAGAACTCTTGTTCTTTGTGTATCTTGCCTTGTGGGTAGAAGAACTCCCCTTAGTGTGTTAAATGGTTGGCAACCTTCAGTCTCGAAAGACTATGGTATAAGCCAGGGGTCGGCAACCTTAAACACTCAAAGAGCCCTTTGGACCTGTTTTCCAGAGAAAAAAAAACCTCGGGAGCCACAAAACCCTTTTGACATCTAAAATGAAGATAACACTGCATATATAGTTGTTGTTTTTTTACCTTTATGCTCTTATCAGTCCCATTTTTATAATGTAGCCACCTCTTGTAGCTTTTAGTTAGTTTTGTCATACATTCTTGTCCTGTGTTTTCAGACACCTGGTCCTCTATGGTGTTTTGCCTGATTCCAAGGCCATTCTCTGCCTGGAGAATTATACCCACTTTAAGCAAATTAGCTCCCCTTCTTTCCCCCAACAAATGACCCTGGTTCTGCCCTGTAGTCATGCTGGACCCCACCTCCAGGGTAGCTCGCCTGTTCAACCTGCAGAGGTCTTCTCTCCTGCCAGCAGCCTCCTGCCACTACAGCAGACCCTTGGTCCTCAGCAGGTCTTGGGCACAGCAGCCACACTTCAAACTCCAGTGTCTCCAGCAGTCCATTAGTCACAAAGTCAGTCACAATATCCAGAGCAGAGTCCAAAGTCAATAAACCAAGTCACAGTCCAAGGTCAGATTCCAAAGTAAGTCAGTCAAATCAGTCAGAGTATCCAAGTCAAAGTCAATAAACCCAGTCAGTCTCCTCTCCAACCTGCACTCCTTCTATAACCCACAAACCCTTCCTGCCTCAGGTGCTCCTTATATCCCTGAGGGCCCTATTGCCTTCAAGTGGCTGCAGCTGTGCAGCACACTCTGCTGGATGCCCAGGCCTTACCCTTAAAGGGGCCATTGCTGACACCACATTTACCTCCTCACCAGATCTTCCAGGATTCCAATACATATGGCAGTTATGACATCTGCTTATCTTGCATGGATACCAAAGAACTCCCCCCACCTTCCAGAGGCACTCTGCTGGAAGGAAAAAAGGACACAGACTCCAGAGGTGGGGAAGAGAAGAAGGGGGGGGGGCAGCCACAGGCCAGCTTCTGCCCTGCCTGCCTGCCTGCCTGCCCTCCCTCACTCAGGTTGCAACCCTCTCCACACTATCCTGGGAGTAAGCCCCATTGGCTTAAAGGTCAAACAGACCTGCGTGGGCTGGGGGGGGAAGGGGGGAACCACAGGCCAGCTTCTGCCCTGCCTGCCTGCCCTCACGCAGGCTGCAACCTTCTCCACACTATCCTGGGAGTAAGCCCCATTGACTACAATGGGACTTCTGAGCAGACAAGTTGGTTGGAGCTCTCAGGCTGCAGTCCTCTCCACACTTTCCTGGGAGGAAGCCTCACTGACTACTTGTGAGTAGACCTGCATAGGAGGGGGCTGAGGCTGCAGCCCTCCACACCTTCCTGGGAGGAAGCCCCACTGACTACAGCAGGGCTTACTTGTGAGTAGACCTGCACAGGAGGAGGCTGAGGCTACAGCCCTCCACACCTTCCTGGGTGTAGCCCAGGGACTGCGTCAGGGCTTACTCTCAAACAGACCTGCATGGGCTCCCACTGGCTCCAAGGCTGCCATCCCAGGCACCCTTTCCTGGGAGTAAGCTTCATCTGCTGTAATGGGGCTTACAACTGAGTAGACACACAGGATGTCTCCTCAGCTGTGGAGGAAAAGCCTCTCCTTGCACTGAGTGGGGACCTACTCAAGGAAAGGCGGGCTGCAAGGGCTTGCAATGGCTGAGAAGGAGGGCGGCTCAGGATTGGCTGGTGGTCAGCCAGTGAAGGGCCCTGAGCCATTCCAACAGAAAAAGCCAGGAGCCTGCTGGATGCTGATTGGCTGAGCCTGCTGGAGAGTTGGGGAAGGGAAAAACAGGGACCTTAAGCCTGCAGAGTGGGCAAAATTGAAAAGGGAAACCAATGTGGGGCAGGTGGGGGTGAAGGGAGAGGAGGGCAGTGAGCTCAGGGGGCGGAGGGAAGGAGCCTGCACTCCCAAACACAGGTGCCTCCTGTTACCCCCTTTGTCACTTTCACCTGGAGGAGCCGCAGCAGACAGCTGAAAGAGCCGCATGCGGCTCTAGAGCACCCGGTATTCCCAGGCGGTCTCCCATCCAAGTACTAACCAGGCCTGACCCTGCTTAGCTTCCAAGATCAGACAAGATCAGGCATGTGCAGGGTAATAGTAACAGACACATAAAATATTGGTTGGAGAGTTAGAAATTGTCTTCCTTTAATGAGGTGTCATTTACTTCCCTCAGGGACACTGCACATTCTGTGAAGGAAAAATTTGGGAAAAAACTCTATGAAGCACTATTAAGGTGAGAAAACAGGATTCCCACATTCCACTGTGGAGTTATGGATCTATGTATTGTATTGCCTGCCTCATCTCAGGCAAATAACTATCCTTTGGATCATATACAGTACTCTTGAGTGCTGCTTCTTACAGTACACATTTCCTTTTCAGAAATTAATAAAATGAAGAAATTAATGTGCAGCTCACAAGTAGATCATCATATGTGATGACTAGAGGTGGGTGAAAATGGTGATAACAAAATAAAAAGACATAACACCACTTTCAGGTTGCCAACCAACACCATCACTTTCTGTACTTCTCATTTTTGTAAAAAAAAAAAAAAGAAAGAAAGAAAAGAAAGAAAATAAACCAAAATCCGCAAAAAAAAAAAAACAAAAAAAAAACCCCAGAAACTATTTGATTTGGGCCCAAATTGTAACCAACTTTTCTGCACCGACACAGCTGTGCCAATGAGGGGGCATGCTGCATCCTACAGTTGGGGGGCAGTTACTGTGGCCTCCTCAAGATAAGGGAATTTTTGTTCCCTTACCTCAGAGCTGCACTGCCCTTATCTCAGTGCTAGAAAATTGGCTAGGATTGCGCCCTTAATTTACTGTTTAATGGGAGGTGCATGGGTAATGACTGTGGCTGCATCTGCTGACACTGTACCACCTGTATCACCTACTGAGTACACTTTTAAAGGGATAATAATTTTTTAATTAGAACTACAGAAAGTGGTGTTATGTGTTTTTATTCCAAGGGTTCATTTTTATAGATTATAATCTATAATTATAATTTATTAAAAAAGCACCCTTGGAATAAAAACACATAACACCAGTTTCTGTACTTATAACTTTGGAAAACACTAATATCTGTGAAAAAATAAAACCGTTTTCACCCTCCTCTAGTGATGACACATCCGTAGCTTTTCACTGTCTGTACATATAATGTATTTATGTGCACTGTGGCGCCACAGCTGATTACAGTTGCTGTTAGCTGGGGCTCTGGTGACCTAGGAACTGGTGTAAGAACATAAGAACAGCCCCGCTGGATCAGGCCATAGGCCCATTTAGTCCAGCTTCCTGCATCTCACAGTGGCCCACTAAATGCCTCAGGAAGCACACAAGACAACAAGAGACCTGCATCCTGGTGCCCTCCCTTGCATCTGGCATTCTGACATCTGGCATTAGCCCATTAGCCCATTTCTAAAATCGGGAGGTTGCACAACCTGTTTCAGGTATGAAGTTGTCCTTGAAGGTGGTTTAGAAACTTCATTTGGTCCAGTTTGTGGCTTTTTGGGTTTTGACTGGAATCCGCTGGTTGAATCACATCACTCCAATTTTATGCTGTTTTCTTTCATTAACAATTTGTTTCTGAGCCCAACTTGAAATGCCAGTTTTGAGCTGGAAAGCCCTAAACAGGCTAGGACCAGGAAATGTAATGAATTGCCTCCTCCCACAGCAGTGGCGTAGCTAAGAGGGTAGCAGTTGCACCAGACATCAAGCTTTAGGGGGGCAACAAGCTGAGCTTGACACTAGTGGTCAAAATTGTGAAAATCTTGGTTTGTATGAATAATACCATCATGTTATATATCACTGGAAAAGAAATTTACTGCAGAATGCAGTGAAACAAACTGCACTGGAATATCTGTATTTTATCAAAAGTTATGGCCAATTAAACCAGAAAATGAAAACACAACTGTCTTATGGAACAAAGAGTGGTTTTGCTTAACTCCAAACTGACCTATGAGACTGATGGTTCTGAGTGCCAATGAGATGTTATTATGATACAGCATGAAACCAATAACTTTTTATTTATTTCCTTAATTAAATTTGGTTTTATCATGCAGGGGGGCTACAAAATCTTCTTTGAACCCCGGTAGCAGATAGATGCCTTGGCTATGCCACTGACTGGGGGGAGGCAGTGGGTGGTGAGCAACTGGGGGGGGGGAGGTGTGTTCCAATTTTCACTTTTTAAAAAGCCCGGGAGTGATGTCACTTCCAGCTGTGACATCACTTCTGGGGCAACATTTTTAACTTGGCACTAGGCTACACGATCATTAGCTACACCACTGTCCCACAGGTACCTGGCCAAACACTAACGTTCACTTTTGCAACCCTTCTCCACATCCTCTGTCTTCGGAGGCACATGACGATTTTTTAAATTGTGTTTTTATTGGGATGCCATTCAGTGCCTTGTGCACCACTTATCAAAAAGAAAAGCATAAATGTTAGCAATAGAGAAACAAAAATCATTTGTAATGTTGCATGCACTGACTCTTTCCCAACAGCCCAATCCTAAGTATATTCACTCAGAAGCAGGTCCTACAGTGTTGACTAGGATGTGCTACTTCGTAATATGCCTAAGGTTGCAGCCATAGTCTCAGTATTGCAGACCAGAGGAACTCCAGATATCTGTGTCAACCATAACGATATTTCTTACATATCTCTTTTTATTTATTTTGTTGTGCAAACAACTTTGTGAACTTCTTTTGTTGTTGAAAACCAATATATAATTTTATTAATAATACTAAACAATTTGTGAAAATGTCTTGCTTTGTCATAAAAAGACTTTCCCTGTTACTATCCACAGAGGAGAAATTCCTGATATGAACAAGATCCTGGATCGCGATGACCTGACCATCATGAAGCGAGCCATTTATTCTACCCAGGTTAGTGGAAAATCTCCTCTTTGTTCATTTTGCAGTATTTTTAAAAAGAAAAGGAAAAACGAATCTCATAGACTTATATCTCACTAGGGTGGTCGGTATTTGTCTAACCCAGAACTATTTCAAACTATTTCATACAGTGGACCGAATAGCATTCGGGCCAGAAGTGACATCAATAACCAGGAAGTGATATCATTAAGCAGATGATGGCTAGAAATAAGTACTTGATGTTCTCACATTGAAACTTATCAGCTGCAAATGACAGAAGAGAAAATGAGCAAATCTTGTTAATGATTTCAAAAAATGAAGAGCCCAATTATCATGCTGGGAGAGCCTAGTTATAACGAGGGGTGAAGAAACTGCTTCCAGGGGTCTCATCTGGCCCGTGGACCTTATGTTTGACACGCCTGTTCTAGCCTATAACACTTCAGGGTCGAATGACAAGCTGTGTTGGAGTCACTTGTTTGGAACATACATTTTCCCCTCCAAGTAAATAGCAATTTAAGCTGGGGGATTAGCACAGAGGTGAAGAGTTGGACCTGCCTCACTGCTTGCCACACCTTCCAATCTAAATCAGTCTCCCACCACAGCTGCTTTTACCAGAAGAAGAGCATATCTTCAAAGTAACATGTAGTTTAGCCATCAGATTACAGGTGGGGGCTCAAATGATTGAATCCTCCTCCCTAGAGAAATACCCACTCCATGTGTTATGTACCTTCTTCTAGGTTACAAATACCTATTGGGTGATCTGTGGTTTTAAACAAATATTTGAACTGACCCATGCCTCTACATAGGAAACTATGTATCAGGGAGAAAAGTTCTATCCTCCTGAAAATAATCAGCTAGCTAGATTGTCAAACTTTAGTGGGAAGGAAGTTTCAGCAAAGTATCCCTACAGATCATGTCTTGCTGCTCATTTTATGGAACAGAAAGCATGCCTTTCATTGGAACCTGCATCTGTTTATTCTGTTTCAGCGACAGAGCCTCCCACCAGTGACGACCCACAACATGATTGATGATTCTAGTGACCCAATCCTCAGCACCATTAGACGTATCGGCCTTTTCAACAATCGAACAGATCGTGTTAAGGTTCAAATCTCTGTTATATTTTATTTTATTCCCGTTTTGAATTGAGATCCTAATCCTATTGGGCTGTAACACTGGCAGTATGAGCTTTCAGCCAGCGTTAACTATCTTATGGCAGTCATAAAAAATGTGCGGAGTCATAAAAAATGTGCGGAGTCAAGCACCACCAGAGTGCTGGCAGGAAGGTGGAAGCCTTCCCACATGCACTGGAGGATTGTTGTTGACCTGCCAATGCAGGTAAGGTGGTGGGGGAGGCAGAGTGGGGGGAGGATGTAACAAGGTGACAATGGCAGCAGGGAGATGGCGAAATAGGGTGGTAATGAGGTGGGGAAAGAGTGGATTGGCTATGGGAAGGGGGCAGGTTCGGTGGCAGTGGTACCCGCTGAACCTGCCCCCTTTGTGGACCCAATCCTTAGGCCCAAGTCTACCTGGACCTGCACTATCAATTTTGCTAGCGCCTGGCCATTCTGCACCAGGAAGGCTTACCTCCAGGTAAGGGAATGAATGTTTTCTTTTCCAGAGGTGACTTCCTTGACTGCCCCCACCCAGGATGCAGTGCAAGCTATTTTGGTGCTGCTACATGAGCCGGGGGAGGGGGTCTTTGAAGGATAGAATTGGGCTGTGAGTTGCCTTAGAGAGCAAGCAACTTTGGCCAACTTTTCAAAAAAAAAAAAAAGACTTATTTTAAAAGGTGGACAGGAGTATATGAAGGATGCTAAACTGAACCTTATCTTAGCTCAGGGTTGTAACAGTAGAGGATTCTAAATAGGAAGGTTTGGACACAGGATTTGATCTGCCTGCTCCCACCTGGACTCAGACCCCACCACCCGCCCAGTGTCTGGTGTTTGGACTGGTTTGGTCCAGTCCAAAATTTATCCAGGTCCAACCCAGCACATGCAGGTTGTTGTGTGTGCAACATAACCATTGCTATTGTCCATGGAACAGGATTATTGGATTGGGCAGCTATTTTTTTTTTTCTGTCTCTGACTAACAAGTGTCTTTTTCCTTACATTTTTTAGGTGATATTGCATCCTGAATTCCTTTCTTCAACAAGTCCATTGTTACCCATGGATTACGATGAGTTTGTCCGAGGCTGTCATCTGGGAGTATTCCCATCATACTATGAGCCCTGGGGTTACACTCCTGGTAAGGCAATTATAGACTTAGGGCCAAATCCTATCCAACTTTCCAGCCTGGTGTAGCCGTACCAATGGGGTGTGCACTATATCTTGTTGTGGGAGGGTAGATATGGAGGCCTCCACAAGGTAAGGGAACATTTGTTCCTTTGCCTTGGGGCTGCATTGCACCTGCGTCAGTGCTGGAAAGTTGGATAGGATTGGGCCTTTAGGTTCTTCTGTGCACTTGTTATTGGTATCTGGAAAAATGGAATTCACTGCCAGGAGAAGAGGTGGCCACTTACTTAGTTGGTTTAAAAAAAATGAAGTATTAGAGACTTTCATGGAGAAGAAACTATAAGTGGCTGTGAGCTATGGTAAATATTGATATATAAATGGAAGCTCCAGGTTTGGTAACAGTATATGATTAGTTGCTGGTGCCACCAATATTTATTTATTCAATTTTTATCCTGCTTTTTCCCAGCTGGGCACTGGTGTCACCACCAGTTTCTCAGCAGGAGCAGTGCTCCTCGAGGTGAATTTTTTATTTCCCAGAAGTTCCTGTGGAATGACAACGCATGATGATATAGCATCATCCCAAGTGACCTTCTGGAAATAAAAAAATTATGACCACCTGTAAAAGCATGGCTGGCATTGCAAGTAAGCCTCTCCCCCTTTCCATTTCCCTTCCTTTTGCTCTTCAAATTGCAAAACAACCCAACAATTTTTGCTATTGGAGAATGAGATAGTAAAATTGGTAAAGAGTAAATAGTAAAAAAAATGGGATAGTAAAATTGGGACAGAGACCTTTGAGTGAGCCCTGAATGAGACAAATATTATTAAGGTTTATTACGAATATTTATATGCTGCTCTTCAACAAAGAAAAGCTCACAGAGCAGTTTACAGAGAAAATAAAATAACTCAATATGGGTGCAAATAGGTGTTCACTAAAAACCAGAATGCGCTGGGATAAGTAGTTTCAGCTCAATCTTAAACTGGAATGTATGAACATGTTGGAGTCTGTGGCACCATCAGACCTTATCAACAGTCCATCTCAAAAGGGAGTTCTGAGAGTCATTTAAATGGAATTTTTGGAAAGCATATCTACATAGGAACAAATGCTGAAATCAGGTATATATTAGCAGCCCCAGAATCCATGTGGCCTACATATCCACAGCCTCTGACACATCCCCCCACAAAGCACTGCAGAATCAAAACACTTTTTGCTCTTTTGAAACACTTTTTGCTCTTGTCTTGGCAGCGGAGTGTACCGTCATGGGCATTCCCAGTGTGACCACGAACCTCTCTGGATTTGGCTGTTTCATGCAGGAGCACGTGGCTGACCCAGCTGCTTATGGTAAGAACACTCAGACTTGAAACCTTTTCTGAATGCTCAAGCATCTGGGATGAGATCCTGTTGCCATTGTGTGCACAGATGCCTCCCCTCCCCACCCTATTGTAATGAATAGAGAAGTCTCTTTAGGCAAGAGGAGACCACCATGTGTGCATTGCAACTCCATACCCTGGAACAAATAGATGGATTGGGCCTTGTGCCCCTAATTCACAAGAGTTCTAATATAAAATATATACCTGCCTATGATATAACATCCTTATTTGCTGTCTCTCTTCTGTAGCCTATTTACTTTTTCATTCTGGCAACAGTACAGAGCTGCTGAAATTGAGTGTTGGGAGAGTTAGAACAGACAAAAGAAAATATTTCTTTACTCAGCGTGTGGTTGGTCTGTGGAACTCCTTGCCGCAGGATGTGGTGATGGCGTCTGGCCTGGACGCCTTTAAAAGGGGATTGGACAAGTTTCTGGAGGAAAAATCCATCATGGGTTATAAGCCATGATGTGTGTGTGCAACCTCCTGTTTTTAGAAATGGGCTATGTCAGAATGCCAATGCAAGGGAGGGCACCAGGATGAGGTCTCTTGTTATCTGGTGTGCTCCCTGGGGCATTTGGTGGGCCGCTGTGAGATACAGGAAGCTGGACTAGATGGGCCTATGGCCTGATCCAGTGGGGCTGTTCTTATGTTCTTATGTATCTCATGAAGTGTTCTTCAGTATACTATTTTTGGGATCAACTTGTACTCCCTTTATTGAGAGATATATCATCAGGATAAAATGCAGAGTTTTGTGCCCCTAAAAGTTCTAGTTTTAAAAAAAAAGAGGACAGAGAAAAAGAGACTACAGACAGATTTCACAGTGTATGGATGTCTCTGCTTTGTGGAAGCAGAATATGTTAAAAGGTTATTATATGTAATGACAGATGCAGGAGAAGCCCTCAAAGGTCAAAAGCATCTCTGCTGCTGGTTTCCAATCTGGTTTGTCTCCTACAGGTATTTACATTGTGGACAGAAGGTTTCGTTCTCCAGATGAATCCTGCAATCAGTTGACGCAGTTCTTGTATAGCTTCTGCCTACAGTCACGTCGGCAAAGAATTGTCCAGAGAAACCGAACGGAGAGGCTCTCGGACTTGCTGGACTGGAGATACCTAGGCAGGGTACATTAAACTGTCTAATGTGTATCAAGCCCACCATTGCTTTCGAAGCTTTTCTGAGCAACCTCTGGAAATATCCACACAGTGTGTGTATAATAATAATAATATGTGAAAAATAGCTTTTTATTTATGTGATGGTTATTGACTGTTACGGTTATATATGGTGATTTATAATACACCTAAACTCTTTCCATATAGTCCTATCAATTACTATTAGCCATGATAACTAAAGAGAGCCTCCATATATAGAGAGATAGCATATCTCTGAACATGGCAGTCTGAGGACAAACAATATAGAAAGGCTGTCATTGCCAAACATCCAGGTTGCTGGGCTCCTGATAGTGGCTGCATGTAGCTCAGCTTGAGAGGCAAAGTCTCTTTCCATGTGCTGAACAGGGAAGTGCACATCGGTCTGCCCAGGAAGATCCTGTTTCAAATCTCCACTCAGCCATGAAGTTCAATTAGGTGGTCTTGAGTCAATGGCTATCTCTCAACTTAGCCTACCTCACAAGTTTGTTGTGAGGATAAAATAGGATGGAAGAGTACCAGGTATGCTGGCCTGAGCTCCTTGGAGGAAGGGAAGGACAGAAATGTCAGTAATAATCACTCGATAGTCATATGAATTGATTGGTTCCAGGCTAGAATATCTTGATCCAGAACTAAAATCAAGTCAGTGCATTTATTTATTTGCTCACCCACTTCCCATAGATCAGTCCTGGAGCTTTCTGAGAAAGCAGTAGAGAAGACCTGAATAAACTCCTACCAGGTTGCATACAAACCACTCACTATGTGCAGGGCCCAACGAAGGTTTAAAGAACCTGCTTTTCTGCCCACCCAGGACTGCAAAAATGGGTCATGACTGATGAACTGTGTTTAGCATCCTGGGGGATGTCCCAACCTATTTTAAAGCACCCCTCCTCTGAGAACAGACAGCTGCCACTTCTCTCTCATGATTGCTGGTAACCAGTTGTAAGTCTCTCTCTCTCTCTCTCTCTCTCTCTCTCTCTCTCTCTCTCTCTCTCTCTGTCCTCTGTTAACAGTATTACATGCATGCCAGGCACTTGGCTCTGAGTCGAACATTTCCTGAAAAATTTGAGATGGAACCAAATGCTCCACCAAAGGTAATTTCTCTTATTAAGTTAATATTAAGAATTTACTTGTAGGGGATGGGGGACAGTAAGTTAAGCCATCTTCCCCCAGATAGTTCTATTTTATTTTGGATTTCAACTGTGACAAATTGAAATCATGGAATTGCTGGGAAGTTTGGTTGTATGAAGCCATTTCAATCCACAAGTAGAGTGAGCTGCTGTATCATGGACAAGCAACTGGCTCACAAAAGCTGCTACCACAACTTGGCTTCCTCAACTGACTTTAATGTCCAGAAGCATTTTCTCCCCTAATCATGGTACTCTTGAGGAAAAAAAAAAAATCAATGCTTTTTCAGCTCATGGAGCCGAGGTGATATTTTTCTAAACCTGGTCAACAATCTCTTTGAGATTCCAACTATTATCAAACTGCTCTGCAACATCCAGGCTCACTTGAATCAATCAGCACAGGATGTGATCTTTAGTTCATCGAGGTGTCATTCTAAATTCTCTGGAAGAGCGACTGTGGCTTTTTCATACATACACAGTTGTAAGAAACTAGTTTATGCAAAACCGCAGTCAAGTAGCGCCCCTGTTCTTTCTGTACCACAGGGTTGACAATAGGCTGCCATTCCCCTCTGCAGGTTACCTGTTTAGTTTAGTAGAGAACAAAGTGATCCTGAGCTGAAACAATTCCATTCTGCCTATTTGAGATTCAGATTCCCAATTACCAATAACCCCTTCCTTTTTCCTCTGGGATGTTTCTTGTCACTAAGCATGTGATGGTCTGGTTCAGCTACAGATTAGCAGGTTGCCTATTTCAGCCAGGAAGGAGAGGCCTATGAGGTCTACAAAAGCTTGTATTCCCAGGTTTGGACAACACAGGAGTAAAACCAACTTCTTAGAGCCTGGTGTATGTTGCTTAGGGCACAATCCTAAACAACTTTCCAGCACTGACCTAGCCACAATACAGACCCAAGGTGAAGTAACAAACATGCCCTTATCTTGAGGAGGCCTCCTTGACTGCCTCCCCACTGCAGGATGCAAGCCACATTGGCACAGCTATGTCAGTGCTGGAAAGTTGGTTAGGATTGCGCTCTTACACTTTCCCATCACCATAAATTATCAGGTTCTACAGCAGAGGACTGATATGTGTGATACACAGTATATATATATATATATACTCTTGTTTTTCTTACAGACTGAAGGGTTTCGGTACCCACGTCCTTCATCAGTGCCCCCATCACCCTCTGTTTCTCAGCACAACAGCCCGCACCAAAGTGATGAGGAGGTTGAAGATGAGGATGAAAGATATGATGAGGATGAAGAGGCTGAGAGGGACAGGCAGAACATAAAGTCTCCCTTCTCCCTCAGCACTGTGCCACATGGAAAAAAGAAGCAGCATGGAGAATACAGAAACTGATTAACTCCCTTGCACATGGCCACCCGTTGGGGGGGGGGGGTCACCACTTCAATCGTACCTGTGTCACCTTAAAGGTCATATGGCTGCAACATGACATTCCAGGAGTATAAATGAATGCTACGTGAGCTAAATGTCTGAAATATCTTGATTTCACCTCCCTTTTATGAATAGATCTGATAGTATATTTTTCCTTCCCTCCTTTTTTTGGAGGTAGAAAAATAAATTTAGAAAAGTCTATAAACATTAGGAATATATGCTGGCATTTGTATCCCAAATGTAATTTGAAGGAGGAGGGAAGATCAAAGTGTCCTGTGGCTTGCAAACTTTTCAAGCTTATATGGAAAGACAATCAGTGTTGTTAGAGTTGCTGCTAAGCCTGCTATAATTTTTCATGTGCAAATAAAGCATGCTTGTATTCTGCAAGCACAGATATGCTCTTCACTGCCTCTACAGATGCCTCTTGTGTCAGTTCAAAACTGGTTCAAGAACCAGAGTGCTAACCACTATTATGAGGTCGACTTCAAGTAAAAGAAATACGGTAATTCCCCTTTCCAAACAGCTTATCGTTTATGATCAGTATATGACGGATCACAAATTTCAGTTTTTTCAGTTTGTTGTGGAAGTCCCTAAACCATTTTGATACTGTCATCTGTCTGAGTCAGTGAGGCCCAAATAGCTTTTATGTATTTCTAAAATGTTCTTTAAAAATTAGTAGCAGGCATAGACTCGCATGTAAACATGATGTGTCTTCTTTTCCTAAAGTCTTATCAGGCTGACAGAATCAGTACTCTTCTACAGTTTTTAAAAGACAGAATACTAATACAGATAGAAAAACTGCCAACTTTCTAAATTACACGTTTTAATTACGTACGATGAGACAGTCTTCTGTGACAAGATACTGAAGCCAAGTTCCTATTGAGATAGAAAGCTGTGTCTGGGCTGTGTCATTTCGTGCTGCAGATGAGGTCTCACATGATGATATGTCCTTTCACAAAAATAAAAATCCCTAAGCATGGAAAATTAGCATGCCAGGGAAGAGGCTAGACTAGAATCCTTCTCCCTGACGTTTATTCTTCTCCTTTTTGCTTTCCACCACCAAGCTGCTCTACTTCTTCTCTTTCTGGGCCAATTCTAGGAATGGAATGGAAGAGAAACTGTACTGTTTCTCCTGTCTCTTTCTGCTGGTGGCAAGTGGCCTAGAGATTGGACAACTTGCCTGAAGGAGCAAAGATCAGGTGGCAAACCAGAAATATTTAGGTGCTGTCCAGAGGTCAGGTCTGTTTTTTGGCCTGTTGCCCAAGCAAAGGCTGAACGGGGGGCTTATAGCAGGTTCCAGGTTGTGGTCTGAGGATGCATAAGTCAGTTCCCTCAGAAAAGCTAAGGAGGTCTCAGTTTGGTCAGTGTTTGGATGGGAAACTGCTTGAAAATTCCATGGATGCCTCCCTGAGCAGCATGACAGAAGAAAAGTGGAATACCAAATAACTAGCACTTTCTGTCATAGATGGCCAACCTGAGTAGGCAAAGTTACTCCAGCACCATGAAACTCTTTACTGCCTACAAAGATGCTCTAAGCCAGCATTTCTCAAACTGTGGATCAGGCCCCACTAGGTGGTTTGCAAGCCAGTATCAGGTGGGTTGGGTAGCACCTAACAGTACAGGCAGTTCTGTACAGACTGAACAGCTGCTGTTCAGGATACAGGCTGCTAGGCAGGATTCAGAATGAAACCCAGCGGATAAGGGGGCACACCTATACATGCAATTGCCTAGCATGGGCAGTTTGCCCAGAGTACAACATGATGCTATGTTAAATAATGCTGACTGACATCTCAAGAGTTATGGTTCCTCATTCTTACCGTTTCTACTCTAAATGGCTTCTCCTTGGAGGCTTTAAAGTCATTTCTGCCCACCATTGCATATATCCAACAGGGATCAAATGTGTGCATCTGTGAGCTGGGCAGAAATGGATTAAATATCATGCGTAATTTGATGGTATCCTTTCGGTTTTTGAATCATCATGACCCACCCTGTTCTGGATAGGGGAGGATACAAGGCCAACAAAACAAGTGCTGTGCTGTTCAATTGTTTTAATAAGTGGTTCATCAACAGACACGTGACCTCATGCTTTCATTGAGGTATAATAATTATCATTCCCGCTGGTCTGAAGGCTCTGGCTTACATTAATTAGAATCAACATAACTGAGGCAGTGACAGAGTTGAGACGTTTATTGAATTTTGTCATAACAAAAGCAAAACACAAAAATAGAAACCCAGATAAACAAAAGTATCAATAATATAGAATGAAATTGTACAGTGCGAAGAAAGGAATACAAGTTTCAATGCATAGAACACACGGTAAGCAGCTGAGTCTTGAATGAAGAAGAAGGTGCTCACTGACTCCAGCAGGTTACAAAAGATAACTCTTTGCCAAAGCCAAGATCTGCAAGGTTGAAAGAAAAGAAGGAACCACATGGCCATTTGCACATGCATCAAAGTTAGCCTGGCTCTGCTCGGCCCTCATCCCTTAATAACACACTATGCTGAGAGAAACCTCCCAGCACTTGTAGTGGCTGTGGGTTCCCAAGGCTGTTGTATATTGCAATGCCTAGTGAACCTCTTCCTACACTCTGGGAAAGTAGAGCCCAATGCAATGACTCATTGGCTTTTTGTTTGTTTGTTTTGTGAGAAGGACAAAGATATTGATGGCCCAGATTTCTTGCTTCTTTCATCTCTATGGAATCATTTTTCTTTCTTTTGGAGAATAAAGAAAACCAGTTAACTCGAAGTGTAGAAGAAAGGAAAAGATTTGGGGCAGGAATGTCCTTGTTCTGTCATAAGTGAGTGCTAGTCATGGCTCTATTCTTATTTGGAGCACAAAGCTAAGAGAGGATAAATAGGGGGCTTTCTAGCTTGTAGTGGTTTTTGGAAGCAGACGCCACTATGGCCATAAGGAAACTACTTGCCAAGTAGTTCTTCATGTACAGGCACACAAATGAACTGCCCCTATAGCTACCGCTTACAGTGATCATCTCTTAAACTAAACAATGAGAATTTTCAATGGCAATTCTAGTATAAAGAGTGCACTTCTAATGAGATTTATGTTATTCTGTACAAAGAACAGTACAAATTTCACACCAAAGAAATCCAGATTCTGTAAGCAGAATATTTTTTGCATTGAATAAGCAGCAGCTTTGCATGACTTGGTTGCGTTTGTAAACACAGGCCAGTCCCTCTCATATATAAAGTGTGGGGGGTGTATTTTTAAAGCAAAGTAGGTGGCTCAGGGAACCCTACTCCACAACTGACATCGAGTCCCCAGTAGTCTCTCCTCCCACTTCCCCTCCAGCTGATCTCAGTCTCGTGATTGGAGCTGAGCTGAGGAGAAAAGTCATTTCAGAAACCCCCTTTGTTCAAAAATTTATAAGGGCACAATCCTAACCAGGTCTACTCAGAAGTAAGTCCTATTTTGTTCAATGGGGCTTACTCTCAGGAAAGTGTGGTTAGGATTGCAGCCTAAGTAGTGTAGAATTGATGTATCTTGAAATTCCTGGCTTGATTTAATTCTTCTATGCACTGGAAAAAAGCTCATCAGCTCCTGCATAATGCTCCTTTTTCATATGCTGAGAGAGAATGAAAAAGTTGTATATGCCAAGGTACCTCTTGGCTTCCGTATCCCCCGTGTGAGGGCCCTGAATGCAGAATATCAGTGGCCCTGATTCAGAACTCTGTGTGCCAGTGCAGCGATGGAGCTCCAGTCAAGCAACCTGTCTTGCTCACTTCAGCAAGGGAAGCTCCAAAGAGTCCTCTCTATGCACACATAGCGCTTTCCCTTCACAAAGTGGGTGAAGAAGCTCTCATGGTTGAGGGAGCTTTTATTTATTTCATTTTTACATTTATATTCCATTTTTTTTTCATTGCTGGAACTCAAGGCAGCATGCGTGGGGTTCCCAGGCATTGGTCTTCCAATAAGTGTTGCAGACATCTGGGATCTCATGCACTCACAAGAAGTGTGATTTTGTGCTAGATGCCCCCAAAGCATTAGATTTCCTGAAGCTCCCAAGCCTCCTTTGCTGAGCATCAACTTGCAGAATCAGACAATAGTTCCATCTGGTCTAGCATTCTGGCTCCAGATGTAGTCAAGCAGATGTCTTGGGGAAGCTCAGCAATTAGGATAAGATGATGAAAGTCATCTCCTATACCTAATATCTGGTAATCAAACATCTACCATCTTTGGAGACTGACAGTCAAGCTGGATGAGACAGCATGAGATTTATGACCGGGTCTCTGGAAGTGGCTATTACCCCCACACTGTAGCTCTCTTCATGAGCTTAAGCCTGAATGGGTATGGGGGGGGGGAGAACAGGGGAACTTGTCATGCCCTGGCTGCCCCCACCTGACATTCAGTATTTGAGATCAGACAAACACTGAATGGGGGAAGAGTCTCTTCATAACAGTTTATTGTTTGCTTGATTTGTTTGCAACTCCTTATACAAGACGTCCTCAAGTTTCTAATGCTGCAATGGGAGCATTCAGGGCAGCCACACCTACTCTGCTTGATTTGCTCTGTTTGGAAAACATTGAGAAAGGCAGGAAAAGAATGAAGGACAGGGGAAAAAAGCCAATAGGGCAGGTGTTAGAGAGTTGTATTCTGCTAACTGGTGGGTCACTCACCGACTTAGGCCTGGTGGGGGGCTGTGGAAGGCGGCAGGGGTTGAGTGGGGAAGCGCAAAGATGGCTGATGAGATCAGCAGACCACATGTGGCCCAGTCAGCAGAGATACCATCTTTGGGAAAAACATCCACAAAAGAGATTCTGGCTAAGATCATCTTTAGGGACATGAAGGTGGGCAGGCAGAGGTGGGCTGAGCTGTGCAGAAGAGAGTGGACGCACCTTGTATGGACTTCGGAATGGATCCTGCAGGGCCAGAGTAGAAGGTCCATTCAGGCCACCTTTCTAGCTTCATCAGCAGCCAGCCAGGTGTCTTTGGAAAGCCCCAAATAGACAACAGCACCTCCATGTTTCTTGCTCTGTACCTTCTGGAACTCAGAGATATACTGCCTTTGAACTTGGAGGCTCTATTTAGCTATTGTGGTAATCGCTAAAAACAACATTAAGGTAGAGTGACATGTCCAAGATTCTCAAAAGTGGCACATGGCGTGCTGTTGGATGGCCACCCCCGTTCTAGAATATTGTCTGGTCAAGGTTCTTGCCAATGCAGACCAATGATGAATATGGGGAGCATTTGGGGAGAACTTGGAGTGCACTAACACAAGGGATGTGGCTATCTGGCATGTTTCCATTTCCCCCTCTCCCTGCTCTCAGCTTGAATGCAGAAATAATGTCTGCAGAGAGCTCCTGTGTCAATAAATCCATAAGCTGGTGATGCATTGGCAAGAGAAAAGAATTTATTTTGTTTCCCTACTCCAGGAACTCTAATGTTGCCACACGTTTGCTTTGGAGGGTATAGCTACATGACAGAATTTCAGCATGTTTAACAGTCTTTATCTCACCCCAGGGAACCATGGGACCAGTCTCCAGAACCAAATGAGACTAGCAGCCCAATCCAATGTTAATTTCTTCGGTGCTGACGCAAGTGCATCAGTGGGGTGCACACTGCATGCCATGGGGAGTCATCCTCAAGATAAGGAAACATTTACCCCACTGGGTCTACTAGGGCCTTCGCCAGTAATTTTGCTGGAGTAAGTCCAAGTGAACCTGGGAATGTAGACTGAGGTCAGGAAGGGGAGGAGGATATCAGAGGGGCCACTGCCACTGATAACCAGCCCCTTCCTGCCCTTGGCACACCTCCATCCTCACCCAGGTCCCCACCCCATTCCTCCCCCTCCCTGCCCAACTCTCTATGCCAACTTATTAATGCTGGGGCTCCTGCAGTGTCTGCTGTCATGCTGGCATGGAAGCTTACCATTTAAAGCTATGGCCCAGCTATGCTCAATGGCATGTCTTGTTTTGTGACAGTCATTAAGCATGCTGAGTTGCCAAAACATTTCTTCCTGTGACACAATAGTGCAATGTGATTGGGCTACAGGACTGCAATCAGATACATGCTTACCTAAGAGTAAGCCCCACTGAAATAAATGTGACTTGCTTCTGGGTAGACATGCATAGGATTGCACTGCAAGGATCTTTAACAGAATTCTCAGCACCCACACTTTGATCAAACTACATTTCCCAGCATTCTTCAGGAGAAGCCATGGAAGTTACATTTGTACCAAATTTATTACACAATCATAACATAATTATGGGCTGTGGCACTATGCACTATTTGTAGCTGAAGAGAGAAGAAAGAGTTAATTAGGGAACTGACCGCAAACTAATAACTTGCAGCGTGGTGGCATAGCTGGAGGGGGGCGGAGCACTCTGCCTGGCGGGGGGGTGAGCCGCCCCTCCCTTCGGAGCAATTCCCGGCAAGGAGGGCAAAACGGAGCCGTTCAGCTCTGTTTTGTCCCTCCCTGCCGGGAATGGCTCTGAAGGGAGGGGCCGCTCATCCACCCCCCTGCCAGGTGGAGTGCTCCACCCCCCCTCCAGCTATGCCACCATTGCAGCGGAATATCTTTTAGTACAAATGTTCAGTTTTCATAGCGTCACAAACAGCTCACTTACCTAGCCATGCCTGGTTGTTTTTTCAGCAGTTACCCAGATAGTTGAAAAACCAAAAACAACAACAACAACAACAACATAAAGTTTCATGCTATATGACATGAACTCAGCATCATAACAAATGCATGTAAAAGGGGTTTCTCTGCTAAATACATGGCCTTTAATAAGTCTGCAGTCATCCCAGGTTTGATGCATGAGGAGAAGACACAGTGGGTGGCTGAGACAAGGAGGTTGAACAGATTAAAGGGAAAAGTTGACATTTCTTGCACACGCATTTTCTTTCTTCCAAGCGCACACCACAGGCAGTTCTCAAATGAGGGTGAAGAAATTTCACCAGTTTAATACGCTATCAGCAACATATCCAGGTTGTTCATCAGCATCGTCTTCATCTGCAGAAACAGTCACAACACAGTTCATGACAGTCACAGTACAAAGACCCGACACTTGCAATATTCCTATCCTCATATGCACACATTTAAAGCTGTAAATACCTTGGGGCTCAAATACCTGAAATACCACACTTCATCCCTTTGAACCTGTCACATATCAAAATTATCTTCAGAGGCCCTTCTGCATGTCCCTGATGAAGTGGGTGATGAATGGGAACACAGACTTCCAGGTTATGGCATCCTAAATTTGAAACTCTCCCCCCCCCCCAGGTATATCTGGTGGTGCTGAGTGTGTTTCCTTTTCAGAATTGGATGCAAAAACTTTTTACTTTCTCTGGTCTTTTTGAGTTATGCTAGTTTTAAAAATTGTCCTAATCAGACACTGTTCTGGGAGCAACTTTGGGCTGAAGAGTGGCAGGGAACTGGTGACTAAATAAATAAATGGAGGGTTGTCAGGATTGAATCCAGAAATTCTCCCTCTTGCCCTTAAACATCCTCCAGTACTAGGGGAACAAGGAAGCTGCAGCTTCTTCCTTTTCACTCCCTGGGTGGGAGATGAGGAGCTGGATTAGAGGAGCATATTAAAAAGGGGAAGGCAACTTTACACAAATGTGAGCACCCCTCCAGAGATGGCACCAAATGCTGGGCCTACCAGAGCACATGCCATGGACCCAAAGCCCCCAAGGGGCTCCTAAAGCCATCGCCAGGGACAATCTGAACATCTAGAGTTGTGTGGTGATGCTAGGTGTTTTTAACGCTATATGAAAGTAACTTATAGAGTTGTGGGGCCCCACCCTCTCCAGGGAAGAGGTGAAAATGGGGCACTGAAGGGGACCCAGATATGAGACCTGCCTGCCTGTTCTATCCCAGTGGGTAGCTGGGTCTGAAAAGGCTGAAGGCCAGGTCAAGGGGCCTCAGAAGGTTCACAGGGACAGGGTTAGAGCATCACCCTGGCCCTCCTTAAAGGTTTGGTCAGCCAGGCTGGCATCACAGGCACACTTGCCCACTTCAGCTGCTCCCAGGGAGAGATGGGGCTTGCCACTCCATCACTTTTCTAGGTGGCCAAGTTTCATTCCTTTATGCCCCACCACTGGGCCTGCACTATTCCTCCTTCCATGTTTCAGGCCCTGCTCCCATGTAGCCATGGCAACAAAGATGTTTGGCACATTCTAACCACACCACGTGAGAGGTTGTCCCATGCCTTCCCCTCATGGCAGTGGGAGGGGGGCTGTGGCAATGTCATGGCAGCTGGTACAGGTTGCAGCAGACCATCGCTGTCAGAGAACCCTGACATGAGTCAAGGACATCTAAGTCACCAAGTGACTATTATTTCTAAATGTTGTTAATTGAGTGCCATCAATATACATGGCACTACACAGAATGTGAGGACAGATTTATATGCTGAGAGGCCCTCCATTTTAGATTTATTGCACAAGTCTAAATGGACATAAGAGAAACAACAGATGAAGGGGAAGAAAACACAGGAAAGGATAACTAGTCAGTAATTTCATTACTGTACTTAAGCTTACTTATAAATAAGGAAAATAGGTCCCTAGGGAACATGTTGGTTGGCTGGGGGGACAGGGAAGAGGAGTCCTGTATGGGCACTTTCTCCTCCCCCACCTCCTGGAAAATCAGTTTCATTGCCGGGATCCTCAATGTACAGAGAAATCTTGGGAGCACATCAGGGCAGCCAGCAGCAGCAGCAGCCTCTGGCCATTCAACTGCAGCACTGCCAATAATAAATTGGTGAAAAAGTCCATGCCTAAAATTATCAGGAAACCAGCCGCAAACCAAGGTGCACAACAAAGTTTTGAAAATGACAAAAGCAAGAGTTTGTTTTTCCTTTGCAGTGAATCATAAAGAGCGGTTACCTTCTTCCTGCGCTTTCCGAAGGGCGGAAAGAAACAAGGCTGCCGCTTCAGAAAGGGTCAGAGGGTTTCCGTTTTGGCTACGAGTTTCTGCAAAGATAAAAATCCATATGTATGTTTTTCTGATTGTAATCAATAGTAGAAGATAATCAGTCAATATCTTTTTGGAGGGTAACTAAACAAAAGAGAGATATTCAAAGGAATATTAAGAGCTTGGTCCTAACTCCCCCAGTGCTGACACAGCTGTGCCAAAAGGGTATGAGCTGCATCATCCAGTGGGGAGGCAGTCACAGAGGCCTCCTCAAGGTAAGGGAACGTTTGTCCCCTTACTTCGTGATTAAGCACCCGGTTCCCCAGTGGGTCTCCTTAGTTTTACGTTAAATATTTTACTGATGCGAGTCTGTGGAGATTAAGGGAGAAGGAACGGGAATAGAATCCCAGCGCACATTGCCGCCGATGGGATTCACCTGCTCCCACGCTGTTCCACCTCCTGCTCTCCCCCTCATCAGCCCCATTTCTCCCACCTCCCACCCCCTGAGCTGCCTATGGCTAGCCAGTAGCGGCAGGCTGGCAACACAGCTGCCGCAAGTGGCAGTGACTCCAAAATGTGATACAGCCATTTACGACAGTGGAACTCTGTTCTACTGTTGTAATCCATGTGTTAGGATCAGGCTACATAAAACTTACATATATCACATGAACAGCTGGAATGAGAAACTGTACAAAGTTTTCTTCATATACAGTTACGTGCCACCTAATGACAGGGATACGATCTCCTAATCATGTTGTTATGTGATTAGGTTGCTAAGTGAACGTTCAGCCCACCCTAGTGCCTTCGTTATGTAAGCAGGCATTCCCTGCCAGACACTCTACTGTATGGGCTACTGGAGATTGATTGCCTCTTCTTTGCATTAAGAGCCTCTTCTTTGTTGTGTAAACAGACATTTTGCTGCAGGCTATGGGAGACCTAATTGCCTCATTAAGAGCCTCTTTGTTGTGTTTTGAGCACCATCACATATGTGGTCTGTTAGAAGGTGGTATCAATTTCTGTGTGCCTGCCAACATGTGAATACATTGCCACCACACAGATTTCTTAAAATCCCCAGGGTCTGGCTGTTCAGGCATTCTAATCTCTGCAAATACATCAAGGGATAGAGTCACTGCCCCCCCCCTATGTGCTTTCTAAGCAAATAAACTTGTTATAAACTTTAATTTAGTCTAAAGTTTAAGTTCTGATCGTTAGCTGCCTGAAAACATTTGGAGTAGCAGCCTATACATTAAAAAATATATAACATATCTTCAAGTCTTTCACAGACCCTTACCTAGCTGCAACCTGTCATACAGGTCCTTCCTCTGACTCTCCTCTGAGATGAACCGACGACCCTCTGAAATGCAATGACAGAGCAGAAACAGAGATTGCATCACGCTAACATCTATCATCTTGAAAGATACAGGCTGTATTTACACACGGTTTATATCAATTTATAATGGGTAGAAAGCACAAGGAAGAGGTGATGGTGGCAACTGCAGTACCTCTTCTCCCCCTTCCATTGTACCAAAGGGAATGAATGGGGGCTTTCCTTTCCTCTCCTTTCCTTATTTGAGGGTGTTTTTGTAGGGGCAGTGTGGCTCAGTAGCAGGAAGTGGAGCATTTACACCCTCAAACAGAACCAGGGGCTGGGGAGGGCAAGAGAAAGGATGGCTATTCTTCTCACTCCCTGGCTATGGGTTTCCTGGAGGCCTCTGTAAGAACCTGAGCACTGCACTAGGTAAGCCACTGGTCTGATCCAGCCAGACCTTCCTCAAGTTCTTAGCAAAGGGTTGATTCCACAAAAACATAGACCAGGAATCAGTGAAGAGCATGTCCAATGAGAATGGGTAGAACCCTTCCTCTCCTTCCAAAAAGAAATTAGTATTTACACTTACGTGCACCCTTTAAATAGAGCATAGCTTGAGGAGTCCAGTTCCGTCTTTGGAAGTGACCCTTCAAGCCAAAATGAGAAAAAATATGAATGTAACAAAGAGCATGCCCAGCGGTAGACCGACTTCTGCATTGACATGAATTTCACTCTCACAACTAAGCAAGTAAGTTCCAACCTGTTCTTACCTGAGGAGCACTCCAGGAGGAAGAGATGAAAGAAGCAGAAAGCAGCAGGGCCAAGGCAGTGGCTGTTCTTCTGTGGAGTCCCTGACATGGGAAAAGGAGCCAGGAGGGTTTAGTAACTTAGCTTCACTACTGAGAATCATGACTGACTCATCAACAGGGGGCCATTGAAAGACAGCATAGGGAGTAAGCAGAGGCAGCAATAGTGAAGATCTATCATCACTTCTTCAAAACACAACCTGGGACAACTGAGGTAAGTCCTCCCCCCCAAAATATTTAGGTCACCACAGGGGGAGGTCTACAGAGGGTACTTTGCTAAGGACTCCCTCAAGCCTGAAGCACCACAGATCATTGACACAGACAAAATTAAGTCCTTTGAAGTCCAGCTGATTTCAGGGGAAAGAGTGAAGCATATACTCAAGTTTCCCAATTCATGTAGATTTCCATGTGCTTAACTGGCTGAATTGTGCCCCAGATATAATGATGCATGGAGCTTTAACTAAGGACACAATCCTAAGCCAGTCTACTCAGAAAGAAGTCCTATTGTGTTCAATAGGAATTACTCCCAGGAAAGTGAGGATAGGACTGCAGCCAAAGTTACATAAGTGTGCATGTGCCCACTCCATACTCAAGATGAATGAAATGACAGAAATTACACAGAGGTGCAGAATCTAGGCCCATGGCTGATTCAGACAAATAGTTGGCTTTCACTTCCAAACTACAAATAACCAAGCATTCACTTTGTTATTTCATACCAGAGTCTTCATTAAATTATTCTCAACATTATACAGGTACTCCTAAATACTTATTAGTTTTAATGAACTGCAGGAAGTCCTTTGACTCAATCAATACCCTAATAGTCACGGTTTAGACTTCAGAGGTTTGGATTTTGGGGGACTGAGAAGCACAGCAGATGAAAACTTTACAGATATTTCAAGAAATCATAATTTCTTGATATTTGAAGAAATCAAGATATTTCAAGAAATCAAATCATTATATGTTCCACACTGCAAATGATCTGTCAATCAGACATAAATCATTTATTTAAAACTGGGTATTGGAGAAATATTGCTTTCATTGGGCATCTCAATGCTAAAATTTATCCCATGAAATCTAAAAGTCATTTCTGTTGGTTTCAGTGAAGCTTCCAGACCCGGTCTTAGATCACATTATACTGCTACTTACAACTTAATCTATGAGTTTGCTGTACGGGAACAATCACTGCTACGTTTCTAGTAAAACCATGAGACAAATGCAAGACCTCCTCTGTAATTCCTAGCACAAATATACTTGATCAACTAGAAAGAAAGAAGAGTTATTTCCACATACCTTCATTGTTTGCTCCCCTGCTGGTCCACAGTCTTTGATATACAGTACACTATATGGTATGGTTGTCATGTAGGAAGGAATCCCTATTTAAGTCTTCCATGTGGAAATGCCCTCCCCCTTGGAGGCAGATTGGAGCATTCTGAAGGGACCTCTTGTCAACCTCAGAGAAGGAGACATGGAGGGGCTGACGTCTTTGGGAGACAGGGGAGGAGGAGGAGTCACAGGTCTTTTAGGAGAGATTGTGGAATGAATGAAGGCTGGACACATCTGACATGTACATTCACCACATTAGGTGAGTGAATCTGCATCATTACCCAGCAGGCTTCCCCAATAAAGCCATCACCTTCTAACCAAAAATCAAGATTCACAACCATGAGTGATCTTACCTTGGGAATTCCCTCAGCACTGATGGCTGTGATGAAATAATGAAGACCCTATGGAGAGGGTAGTATATGTTATCCTCATAAATCTCATGTGTGGAAGTACTGGAAAAGGTTAATTCAAGGTGTTTTATTGGTCTGTATTTGCTTGTTTCTGACACTTTTATTCCACCTTTTAATAAAATAGTTATTGGTTGCTGGCTTCCTTCAGTCTTGGAAGACTATGGTATCGCGCTCTGAATGGTGGTTCTGGAACAGAGTGTCCTCTCCGGTGGCTGTTTAGTCGCCTCTTACGACAAGTACAGCCAAACTGAGGGCCTATTCTTATCCCCAGCCCCCAGGTTATAATAGTTATAAAATAAAAAAGTTATAAAATAGTAATATATATTCTTGAGATTTTGCAATGAACACCACAACCTTGTTCAATCATGGAGTTAAAGGAACTCTCCTAACCACACTCAGACTGACGCCACTCTATCAGTATTCCAAAGCATAAGAACTTTTGACCAACCACAACTAGTGATTCATTTCTAAAATGAGAGGTGCCTGTGCTTGTAGATATGTGCCTGTTTGCCACTTCTTCTCCATTCTTATTGTTTGTAAATGAAAGAGGAACTTCCACGCTATTCCACTTGGTCAAATATGTGACTGACCTCCTGGCTACCACTGAAAAGCTGTTGAATATCTAAAAGAAGAATTCTCACATTCTTCCATTTTGTTGCAAGTGTGGTTTTTGGTTTGTGCACACACACACACACACACACACACACAGAAAGAGAGAGAGAGAGAGAGAGAGAGAGAGAGAGAGTGAGCACTGTCAGTATCATGAAGGGGACTTTGCATTGTGCATTTCAGGTGTTACACAAACACACATCTCATTTTTCATCCAGTAAAGGGGCACATTGAGCAATGATGTGTACCATGTTCCAGTTCTCTTGGAAGGACACTTGAAGCATTTATGTACTCTCATCAGTGAGGAAACGCCTAGTCCAGAGGTCAATCTACACACCTTAAACATGCCATTAATGGATGGCCTTAATACCACTTGGCAACCCAATGCTCTCCTCAGTGGGGTACTGGGCACAGTGGTGCCAAAATAGCAATGTGCTGCTGGAGGTCTCCTCAGAGGAAGGGGACAAAAAGTCCCCTTCCCCTAAGTAAGGGTGCAGGTCTACTCAAGTCTGTGTTGGTTTTTGCCAGTGCAAACTGGAGAACCTCCACATCAGGCTTTCCAGCCCGACAAGGAGGATAGGATCCAGCAGAATAGGGCTCCTCCAGTCCCACCCCAGTTCCTCCCCCTGCCCCAGAACGCTTCCCCCCACCCCGCACCATCAGACAGTGCACTTGCCTGCCACCGGCAGCCATGTCATGTCCTCCATCGGGTGCTGGGCCCAGTACTGACTGGCACTGGTCCAGTGCTGGCACTTCCTGCTCTCCAGGTGCCATGGACATGCCTTATGGCATGTTTGCAACACCCAGTGCCAGTGGTGGAGCTCAGTGCTAGGGCTGTTTTGGATTGGGCCCTAAGTGGGCCAGAAGTGTCCCTTTGTCTTTACCTGACAAAAGCAAGATACAATGCACACACACACACACACAAAATCACACTTTTAAAGCCGCTTCAGCATTGAAATCTCCATCAGTTAGCCTGAGAAGTACACGCAGTTATTTCACATAAATCTAGATGAGCTTTCCTTTCCCTGTTTCCTTGTCCTAAGAAAGTCCACGTATTTAGCGTATAGCATATGAAACACAAACATATGAAATTCTTAACATTATTCACACAGACAAACAAAAAATACTGTTGGAATTATTTCCAGCAAAAATAAGAAAACATATATAGCGATAGTTCTTGGCAGAAAATAATAAATTTCACACTTTTCATGCCATATGGTCATCCCTTCACCATAATAATAGATTCCCTAAGATTGATGTTTTGCATTCCAATAGAAGTGCCCCTTGGGTTAAAAAGCAGCAGTGGGATGGGGGGGGCAATATGGCTCAGAGCTGTGGCATGTAGGGAGAAGGGCTGACACTTCTCCCAGTACAGTTTTTACCCCAAATATTGCTGCCTCCCCCAAGGAGCCTAAAAGTGGAAACAAGTGCAGAAGGAAAGCACTGAAACCCCCCCCCCCCCAAACACACACACTGCATCCCTGAGCCACATTACCCCTTCACCTAAGCCCCTTCTTTGACATAAAAGAGACACTTGGAATCCTATTCTTGATTTCAGTTCATCTGTTTACAATGGGTTTAATGTCACGTGACATTTGGCCTGTGGAGTCCTTTCTATACGATGATGTAGGTATATGTCTGCGCACATATCTTAAAAACAAATTATCTTTGTTCTGTACCCCAATCATATAACATTTCAAAATAAATTAACGTCTTGCCGGCCTTGTTTCTTCCGACACTTTGTGTTGACGAGTTCTGTATCAAAGAGGCATTACGTCAAGCCTGCCATTTCCCATTGGATTTAAGATAGAAGAGAGATTGGTTTTGTCATGTAATCAATACTCTGAAGTCAGCTTTGTGGGGAGAAGATCACCAGATCAGCAGGGCCCCTTGTTAAAGGGAACTCCATGCATACTTGGTTCTGACTGAAAGACCTCTGAAAGGGCAGTGGTCTGTCTACCTTGACATGGCCCATCACAAAGCCTCAACTGCTAGAGGGAACTCTTTAGTTCTGACTTTACATTTGCCTGCTGGCCAGTCTTTGGGGCAAGGATACCACAAATCAACTCAAAAACTTCAGCCACTTTGGTCCACACCATTACACATATAGCTCTCCTGACTCCAAGTGACAGGCATCTCAGCACTGCATTACGGGAACCGCAAGTCAGGATGCAGGCCTGACTGCATGCCGCAACCCAACTTGGTCTCCTGCCCCTGTCTATACATGCCACAATGCCCCCGCTGCCTGCGTCATGTGTGGAATCACATTTGGGAAGCAATGGGAAAGAACAGGTGTCAAAGAGGTCTATTCCAGGCAAACCACATCTCACAAGATCTCTCCACAGCTGTAAATGTAAACTTTTTTGTTTAAAAAGTGGTATATAAATATTCTTAATAATAATAATAATAATAATAATAATAATAATAATAATAATATGTTGACAAAATTACTATCAAATTCAAAAAGCTACCCTGCTTGACTCAGCACACATGATTCGCAAATATATTATAACATCCTAGGCCCCTGGGTGGGGCCTGACTAGTAATTAACGCCAAGTTCAGCTAAAGATTGGGCAGCTGTGACGTGCAAGATAATAATAATAATAATAATAATAATAATAATAATAATAATAATAATATACATTTTGTGTGTATATGATCATTATCAGCTATGCTGTCATTTTGATGTGAATAAAATAAATAACAGATTTGCATAGTCATTTCCTGCTAGGTCGGCAAGGCACACCATCAGTTTTTTGACAACTGACAAGGCACACCACGATGACAGCAGGGGCTCACATCCCCCACACCTACAGACCAACTGCGGCACACCAGTGTGCCACAGCACTGTGATTGAAAATGGCTGTGCTAGGTGATTGTGGGACTTGAAGGGTGCCCTCTGCTGCCTGTAACCCCCTGAACCATTCCACAAGTTTTTTGGCTTAAGGAAGGTGCAGTTGATTAGCATGGAAAAGGATAGTGATGTGAAATGGGTATCCATATATTTATTTACTTACCATATTTCTATCCTGCCTTTCTCCTCCTGAGGGACCTCAAAGCAGATGACCAATCTCCATTTCATGTGAAGTCCAGTTTGAAGACACCTGGATCTGACTTAAAATGGAGTTGGCTACTTCAAATGGGGGCAAAGAGAGTTTCCATTATGAGTGTCCTCTGCTCAAAAGTCTTCTGCCATTCTTAGCTACAGTGTCAGTTTTGGTAGGAAAATGGAACATCTACAACTGCAAAACTTGCCATGTTACTTGCACTCTCTGACTTGCACTCTCTATTGTTGGGCAGTAGCTCTGTGCATGCTCTGAAGCACAACTGGAGTTCCAGATCAGTGCATATTCTCCTCTCCACTCACTTGACTTTGCAATGGCAGATCCCCTGAAGGTTGGGCTTAAGCATTATTTGACCTTCTCTGCTGCCTCAGTGAAGCTGGCAGAACAAAGAGCTGCCCTCATCAATGCGGCAGCCTCAAGAGACATGGAGGAGGCTCAGACAATGTTTTTCCCCCTCAGTTGAGTAGTACCTGCGTCATGTGCCTTCAGGCACTGAGCCAGTCAAGAAATGCACAGCACTATTGAGTGGGGTGACAAGGAAAACAAATGGTGAACCCGAATTAAGGTGAATTCTACAGATGCTTCAATTTCACTGAAAGGGCATCATGTGCTTGGGAAAAATATTGGGTTTTGTCCCTTTAAAGTTCCAAGCATTGTAGGCAATGATACTGCTCCATTTGGAAAACAATCCCAAAGGCACAGTCTGGCAACACGTGTATTTGCTGGTTTTAACAAAGGCATTACTAAATGGGGTCTTAGAGCTTAAAACTACACACAAGTCTTATACAACTTCTCCATAAGCTGTAACACTCAAATCACCTTCTACAGAGTAGTCCTATTAATATAAGTTACTAAGAATACAGAGCAAGTTTTGCTCTCAATTGAGTCAACTAATAGTGCAATCCTTTATATATTTATTCAGAAGTAAATCCTACTAAGGTGAATGGTGCTTACTCCCAGGTAAGTGTACCTAAGACTGGAAGCCACTTCATATTTTTGGATTAAAAAAACACAAAACCAAAGGCCAACACTAATCAGTGCAAAAGATCCCTCTGTATACAAAATCAACAACTACAAAGAGGAAAGAACAGTATAGAAAGTGAGATCATGGTTGCTTTTTAAGCATCCAAGAAACTGCAGGTGTTCCTGTTCATGTGATTTTGCACAGCTGGGGCTGCAGTTACCCAAACCTTAGAGGCCACTGCAAGGACACCAATATAGGTCCCACCACCTCTAAGAAAAGGAAATTCAAGTGGTTTCTCTTGAGTGACTTTAATTTTCAAACAAAGAAAACTTTCCTTTCTGAGAGAAGAAACAGGGGGCTTCCTCCCTGTAGTGTCATTGTGAGTATGATTCAGAGAGGTTTACAATTATCCTTTTTGTTGTTGTATGGCTGGGTATAAACAGGGCAAACATTTTCCTTTTTTTTGTGATGGATCTGATGTGTTGTGTGTCAATCAAACTGAACTCGAGTATTGCCCTTAAAGTATGAAAGATTATCAGGAATGTTTTTTTATGCAGACCTACTTTTTTTTACAGCTTTGTATAATGTCAAGCTGATCCCTTAAGTTTGGAGCAAGCCCATTCTTACTAGGTCTGTGCAGACCTCTGGTAATAATTATTGTTGGTAACTTACTGGGAAAGTTCAGCATCTAATGCTAGGTTGTGCTTGTTTCTTCCACAAGCCTGAGCACTTCTACTTCATCTGGTGCTAGGGTTGCTCAGACCCACAGGGAAATCACAAGACCTAACCTCTTGTGTAGGCTTTGGCTGCAAAACAGAAACTGTTTCCCCTCCTCCAGTACTGTCACATGGTCTGTATCATCCTGAGGCCTTCTGGGCTTGGCTGTTAAAAGATTGTGCACAACAATACCAATTGCAAAGGTGTGGAGTTGAAAGACATTATCTGTGTGGTAGGAAAAAAGTAAATGTAAAAGTATTCATATGCTGCATCCGGTGTCTTTACTATCTTTTTCATGTTGTTGTATTCTTGCTGCAAAAACTTGATCTTAAAGATGGGATGGGGTGGGAAGCATGGAGTTATCTGTAGCTGCTTCTCTCTTTGTTTTCTAAAGGACAGGCTATAGTTGGGCTACTCAATTCTGAAGTCCACTAGAGAACATAAATTACGATAGTCTCTTTCCTGTAGCAAGTATTTCTACATAAACCTTTCTAAGTAAAGCCAGTAGGCCTGCGCTGTATACAACAGGCCTGCAGGCCAGCCTGGGGCAAGGGGAAATACTTCCCCTTACCAAAGTAACACTGCAGCAGTCCCAATGGGGCTACTCGGATCCACGCCACTAAATTCAGTGGCATAAATCTGAGTAGGCTGCCCGGGAACGGGACTAGGATCAGCATAAGTGCTGGATCCTGGGTCCACCTACACTCCCCACTCTGAAATGTCTCCCTCCTGCCTCCTCCCCGTGATCCGCCCCCAGACTCTGACGCTGGCCAAACCCGCCCTATCCTGGGGCCTGCATCGGTATGGGGAACCTGGTGCGCATCTGTATGCCGGCCTATCTCCCCTGTGGTGCGAAAGTGCTTTATGGCACTTTTGTGACACTCAGTGGCCAGTGCAAGGGACTTGTGGCAGCCAAGCAGGTGCTTTGGATTGTAGTTTGCTCTTGCACCACCTTCTCTAGCTAGCCTGTTGGATGCTACCAGTGCTGCTCTGGTACTGAGGGTTAAGGCAACAGTCTGTCCAGCTGGGTCCTCAAATGGCCGTGTGGTATATTGGCTGAAGGATCGTGCCCAACTTCTGATGCTGTGCCTTGCTGAAGGAATCTGGGATCAGTGAGCCAAGAATTGAGGGAACCTAAGGTGAAAAGACAACTTCTGGTGGGGTTGAATTGCCTAAATCTTAGGTTTTAGGCCTCTAGTTTGAAAAAAATTAACTCAGAATAGCAAACCTCCCACAATATACTTGCCAACAACTCAGAGTTCATAACCTACCCTGGAGGGTATTAATAAGGCAAAACAAGTCCCTTAACACAAACCACTCCATGAAAATGGGCCTATTATTAGTTCAACACACACTGATTTATTATTAGAAGGTGTCACTAAAAGGTCACAAGGTGGGGAAAGTAAAACACTACATGTCTAAATTGGGGGGGGTGCCTAAATGACCGAATCGTAGTGTAAACAAACTGTTTAGTATCACAGCAGCTGTGTTATACAGATGTGGCTGTTAAGAATAGATGTTAATCATTAAATTCTTATATCAGGACAACTTTGAAATGAAGAGGAAAGTGCAAAGTAAAGTGAAGCGTGTCTAAGAGATCACGACAGAAGTGAGACCAAGTATTTAGTGACATTGGAGCACAGTATAGATGTAGGCCTCTGTTATAGACAGTAATCTTTGTAACATTTTATCATTAATATGGACAGGTGTGTCTCATTTACAGACCCTGAAGTTACTGGGGTCTTTTTGATCTAATGGCTGATCAATAAAGTACATGCAGTCAGCTCTGTTATTGCTTAACTTACTGAGTCATTGTTCATTTTTTAGATAACTTTGGCGACGAAGGGACGAAATGTCCTTGGAACGTAATAGCCATAAACGCCATCACAACCCAGTGGACAGTCTCCACCGGAAGATCCGAACCATCAATATGCTGGACCAGGCATCTAATCCTGCTCTGCAGATTCCAAAGTTCCAATCCAAGAACTTTGACAGCCCTCAGAATAACATGAAGAAAAACCTGGAGGAGCTTTTGAAGAAAAGGACTTTGAAAACAAGTGATAATGGCAACAGGCCAAGCAATGATACCTGTTTGCTCAGCCCTCGCAGTGATGTCTTCTCCCTGTGCCCGCAAATCCTTGTAACGCCAAGTTCCAGGCATATCTCTGATATCCACCCTGTGAATGCAATCTTCTCAGTTGATAGAAATAAAGAAAAGATCCCCAAATTTTTGCTCACAGTAGGCCAAGAGGGGGACAGTTCTTCATCTCGCTTCAGATACCGGGAACCTGCCTCTGGGCAATTTGGGGGGGCCTTCAGTGCAGAACAGAAGGGTGAATTGCCCTGGGAACGCAACTGTTTTACCTCAAGTCCCAACCTGTATGTCTGTCAACCGACTCCTCCACAGCCTGTATTCCAAACTCCCATGGCCAAAAGACCACCTTCCGGTGAGGGGACCCATCTAGTCCTTGAGACAAGTCCTGGGTTTTATTTATTTTGTTTTATTAAAATATATTTATATTGCTTTCTTACTTATATAGGCACTTGCTTGTTAATAATGAAACAGACAAATATAAGTATTGGGAATGAACCAATTTGTAGCAAATAACTCAATGATTGAACAATATGGTGAAATACCCTTCCCCCTCCCCAGTGTTACAGGCTATTTTCCTGACAAAAAGCTCATTTTAATTATCTGTTGGAAGCCTGGTAGTCCCTGCAAGGGAGGAAATTGCACAGCTTGGGAGTTATTGCAGAGAAGGGTGCATGCTATATTCCTATCAACTGCACCTCTGTTGGCAGAAGAAAGTAGAGCAGAGCCTTCCCAGAGGGATGGGCAGTTGGATATGGAATTAGGTGGTCTTTAGGTAAGCTGGACCCAAGTGGCTTATGGATTTTTGAGGTCAAAACCAGGAACCTTGAATTAGTTCTAGAAATTAATACTTTGAGAAGAACTTTGGACCCGAACCTATGCAGCATCTCCTAGAACAGTGGTTCCCAAACTGTGGGTTGGCACCTACTGGTAGATCACGACCTAATTTTTGGTGGGCTAAATAAGGGTGATGAAAAGATCAGATAACTAATTGCCTTAAGACCTGAAGCTATTCAAAAATCAGCTAGCTGCTAATTACCCTGCAAATAACTCAGCTCCTGCAGTTTTCATTATAGCTGCTAAGTGCCCTGCAAGGTGCTGAGGTCCTGCGGTTTGCAGACATGTGTAAATACAGGTCCAATCTTGTTATACATGAATTTTTTTATACACGGATTTGACTCAACACAAATGACCTCTGCAAATGAGAAGGAATGTGCTGATTCCTGGAGAAGGGGGGAAATGCACCCCTTTATAATCAGTTTAAAAAACTGCTTTTTACTGTTGTAGAAAGATAATCATGCAAGAGATTACAGGTATAACTTAATTATGATAAGAAATACCCTTTTAAGGAAAACAGTCCTTTAACAATAGCCTCATTAATGCGAAAGAGGGCAGCAGGCTGACTATCCATCAATCATTCTCTCTCCAGGAACAAGGCAAACTCTTGGCATGTGAAGGCTAAATGGCAGTGATTATCACTGGGGCTCCTGGTGAAGGGAGGGATGGCTGCCTCCTAGTGAAGCCTAAGCTCCTGGAGAGAGACTGATCCCCTCTGTGTGCATTTCAAAAGGTCAGCAAGGCTGTTTTAATTCCCCCTGAGCAGAGACTTTGTTTTTTAAATTGATTTGCTTTAGTGCGTTTTTTGCCATCCACGTGAGTTATGGGAACGGAAAACTTGCAAATAATGAGACTCAACCTATATATGTAGATAAAAGTTTGAGGGTCTGTTTTTTCTGGTTATTATTATTTGTAAATAAAATTTCTTTCTAGATCTCCTTTTTAAAAAAAAAAAAAATTGGTAAACCTAGGTGGGTCCTGGTGGAGTGTAATTTTAAAAAGTAGGTCGTGGTGCTGAAAGGTTTGGATGCCACTGGTTAGAAAGAACTGTGATGTGCAATAGGCAGGACTGGGTCTTTTGTCGTAGCAACATCAATGTTCATGCTGGTTTACAGAGCAATATAAACAAAAGTTATAGGTTGCAGCTCTGTGACACTTATGATCACATTTAAAGAGGGAGGGTAAGCTGAGAGAAGTCGATGAAATAGTGAACCCATCTAAATATTAAAATCTTCAAAGTTCCTCTTCTTGTGCATGAGGGGGCTGAGGAGCCAAAATAGGGTCTCTTCACTTGTGGCACCCTGGCTTGAGAATGCTCCTTCCACTGCACATTTTTTAAAGTTGGCACTGCAAAGTTTAGCTACATTAGATGGTTCTTGTATTTTGTGTGTGTGTGTGTGTGTGTGTGTGCTATCTGCTTTGGGAGCCCTCATGGTGAACAGCAGGATGAGAAATGTGTTAAACATTAATGGTTAAAAAAGTATTCCATAGAGGTGACCTTCAAATGCAAAATTATGTTTCTAATTTTTTTAATACTTGGCATTTGAACAATGCTTTTGAGTATGTAAAGCATGTTGCATATATTTTGATGCCGTTCATGCATCAAACAGCTCAACAGTGTGATGTACATCCCCATATTGCAGGTTGGAAAACTGAGGCTGAGATGGAAGGGCTTGCCCAAGGATGCCTGATCACAAAACAAGATTTGAACTCGGAAATCCTGATTTGCACCTCAATCTGTCAACCACTACACTAGCTTTAAAAAAATGAAGTGTTGCTGGATTTTGAATGCAGTTTTCTTTAGCTATAGCACAAACTTTGCAGAAAGATAAAGTTTTATCCTGAGCTGAAGTTCTGGGTACCATTGTCACCTCAATGAGCAGTGCAATCCTATACATGTTTACTTGGAAGTAAGTTCTCTTTTGCTTTGTAGGAAGGAGAGTACCAGCAGAGACAAAAGAAATGGAGGAAGGAAATTCTGATGTAAGTTTAATCTGCGAGGAAGATCTACTGACTACCATCTTCTGTGCATGCGATGTGGAAAGACGAGGTGAGATCTTTTTGTACCTACTTAGGATACCAAGTGCCATTTAATACTTAGCATTAGTGATTTTTTTTTTAAAAGATGTTGGTGAAGATATACAGGTCAATATTTCTTATTATTCAGAATGGCATGCTCACATACACACAGGAAAAGGAAGGGGGTGTCTGTAAACATCATAGTTCCTAATACTGTAAATCGTTGACATTATTCCAACAAAGAACAAATGTGTTCCATTTTTGTACAGATCTGCCTGGCTCCCTTCTCTGATTAGACAGACTTCCAATCTGATATCTTTGGTATCTAGGGGTACCAGATTATTGGTTATGTCAGACTATCAGAAGGTTCTGCTATTCCTTTGATTATCCCTGGTTCAAGGGTCCCCACTGCTATCGCTACTTTCCTCCACTTGGCTTCTGCAACCTGCCTCAGGAACACCATTAGCTGGGAGCATTCCTGGATAATTTTGATGCCAAGCTTTTGGAATTTAATGTAAATTTCGTTTTACTTTGTTGCCACCAAGTATCCCTAGCTTGTCAAATGCTCTGGCCTTTGCAGAGCTTTGAGAGATTGACACTTCTCTCCCTTTTCCTTGAACCCAGGTCCTGCTTGGCACTTCAGTAGCTTCAAGTAGTGTTAGAATGAAGGATGGAATGTAAAGTGAGTTGATATAACTTTTTTTAACAGTTTGAGGCTTATTTGCAGGGGTTATTCACCAAGTGCTTTCTGTCTTTCCTGTACTTTCAGGAAGTACAGAAGTTCAGCTCCTGTCACCAGTTAGTGTTCCATACTTCATCAGGTGTATCATGCATGCAGCAGCATCTTGGCATTTGCTTTTTTTTTTTTTTTAAATAAAATGCAGGGTTTTAAGATTCATGGCTGGGAAGCCAGGGAAGGCTCCTAAACAGGAGGCCTTATGGTAGTTGGAAGGAAGCGGAATTTCGTGCAATTATCCATTTGTATTTTAATAGCTAATGATGTTGTCTCCTCTGTTTATTGCTCTTTCTGAAATCGTGAAAAGCTGCCTCATTGACTTCCTAGCTTTGAAAATCAACACAAAACATCAAGTTTCAACTTCAGTTGTCCACGTCTCACCAGTGACACATGGGCTTGTAGTGATGTATGTTGATCTTAATATTTTTCCTCCTAAACCTCATTCTGGCTTTCTGTCTCTGTGTGTTTATCTTTAGGTAAAGTAGCTGTTTCCAAAATAGTGGACTTCCTGAGACATACTACAAGCCGGAGTCCTGAAGATAGTAATCTTGAGGAGTTGTGCAGCATGCTTGATCCTGATCAAAGGGACATCTCCATGGACTTGGAAACCTATCATGCCATCATGAAAGAATGGATTGAAGATTGTAGAAGGAACTGGTAACTAAGTATCTTGATCTCTTCATAAGACTATGGATAATCCATGTGTATAATTGTACTTGGTTTCACCATGTGTCTTAATAAGATGTAACCTTACTTCCTGTTGCAGAACTTTCTTTCTCTAGCTCCTTCTACATCTTTATATTCTTAGGTATTCTTAAGTACCTAAGCGTTCTTCCATAGTGCTTTTGACATGTTTTGTCCTGTGGCAAGCGTACTTCTGCATCTTGATTGAACCATATTTTTTCTGAACTGCAGAAGAGTAGATAGAAATGATGTCAAAGCATTCCTTCGCAAATGAAAATTCTCTATCTATGAGATGCTCTCAGATTTCATTGGCAGGCTTTACCTGAATGTGTTGTCATCTTGGCCCTTGTGAAAGCTGCAAAACTGTGATTATTGTGAACAAAGGAAATCAAACTTTTTTCTTTTTAGGACAGAAGCATCTAGGGAGACAAACACAGATGTAGAAGAACCTGCAATTAAACTGCAAGAAAGCAGTCTAGCAGGTACCAGATGCCCTTTTGCATCACGAAGAGCTTTCTTTTGTGAAAGGTGTGCTATGAAGTGAATAGAACTTTGTAAGCCATGTGGCTTCTGTCTGATGTTAATCACATGACATTGGTTGAGAAAGATGAGGGAAACAAAAGTGATGTATAGCACATGGTATGGAACAGGCAAATGTGTAGCTAAATTTAGAATAATTGATGTGGGTGGGGAAGTTGCCATGTAGTGGTGTATAACACTAACAGTTCTTGAGGGCTTTCTCAACTTGTCCAGAATGCATCACATCAGAGGCATAACTTTGGCTGATAATGTGGGCAGATACTGAGCTCAGTTGTGTCATTTTTCCCTGTTAAACCACTTGACACAATGCTTTCTCCAGAAGTGTTCTCTAGTGACTTTGCTTTCAGTTTTTGTTTTTTTTTATCAGGAGCCACCTTCTATGACACTCTTTTCTGATGTTTATACTGGAATTAAATGAAAGGGGACTTGACAAAGTACAACAAATGATGGCAAATTTCTGCAGTCTATCAGCTAGGTAGATGCGAGATAGCTTGACCAAATTGGATGCAGTAACTAGTAGTGCCTGGCAGAGAGAGAGGTGGGAAGCCACAAGAGCAAAGCACACAATTCCACATTCTACACTACTGAAGTCTCCAGGTTGGCGTGAAGTGAAAAGAACAAATAAACCAAAACTAATTCCATAAACTTATCTAGCTAGAAATACAGTCCCTATTGCTAGCTACTTTGTTCTGGGAATCCTGACTTTCTGCACTTACTGGAGAATAAGTGTGTGTGACTTCTGTGAATCATCAGCTAGTTCCAACCACAGACTTGGCAAAATACACTTAAGCACCCTTGTTTCTTCAGGAGAGCCATGTCTGAAGAGGTCATGGAGTTACTGATTAGATCAGTGAGAGCCACTTGGCCACTTCATTCTTGCCTTTCACCCAAACTGCTGGGCTTGGCTGCCTAATTCGTGGGCACATAGTCCACCAAAAGAGCAGAGAGGTTATTTCTGACATACTGAAGATAACCTTCCTACAAGGCAATCATGCAGATAAATTGAGGGCAGGTTTTCAGCCAAAAATCATGGAATGTTCCATAATCCTCGGATAAGTCAAGGGGGTTGGGGGAAATTAGGGAAAGGTGCTTGTGAGGAGGAGATGTAGCTTACCCTGGCGCCTGATTGAAAGGGGGGAAAGAATCTGAGCCATGCTACTGTTTTTGAAGACATTAAGCCATTTCTGCCCAGCCCACAGGTGTACACATTTAGCCCCTGTTGCATATATGCACTGTTGGGCAGAAATGGCTTAACAAGGTCCTTATGTAGTACTGTGTGCCAATCCCCCCCTAAAGCAACAGAATTGAATGTTGCATTGAACTGCGGGGAAAAAAACTGCAGAAAAGCATCTATACTTATAAAAACCTTCCAGAACAAATGCAGCACTAATATAAAGCAACATAAACAGCTTAACTCTGCACAACACCCTTCTTCCGTTGCTTCCAGACAACTTCTTATACTGTTCACTATCGTTTTAAGAGGCACTTCTTGGTTTGGGGTTAACAAACATGATCAGAGGACTCTACAAGGAGCCTCTGACAAATGTACGGTAAACAAAGTTCTAAAAGGCTTGTAAGCTGTCTGCAAGCACTCAAAATGTTCTCAGTTGCTTCACAGACCCCCCCCCCCCCCCGCCTTCAAGCACTTTTAAAGCTCTTCCAGGCTTCTCCTGGCTGCTGCAATATGCCTGAACAGCTCTGAGTGACCTGCAGCTAAGACAATCTACACTGGATTTATTAGTATAAATTTTTTGTCTTATAGGTGAGTATCTATGGTAACTAGAAATATCTCTTTGCAGCTAAACGGACTCCTGTTAGGATGAATGTAACTTACGGAAGCTTGGAGGCACTTGGTGGAGATGTATCCAGGGGAGACCTGTAAGTCCCTAAATTTTTTCTACTGCTGGGAGGGAGCAGGTGGAAGAATTCAGTATCTCCTTTACTTCTCTCTCTCTCTCACACACACAAGAGCCATACTCTGTGATACTTCATACCAATGTAATATGTAGTTTGGCTCTAATATTTGAGCAATTTATGATAGGTTGTGTTCCTCACACTCTTTGTCTCATTGATGCACAAAGGTTATCTCCTGTTAATCTTTCAGGCAAAAAAGTAAAATGATTGGGTATTTCCCCCTCCCAACACTTAATGACACAGAACTGTCTTGGCACTGAGTACCAAACCGGTTTGCTTACTGTGATGTGCCTTCAGGTTTCTGAATTAAATTTATTACCTCTGCAAATATAGAAAAATGCTAGCTGAAATGAGCCTTTTATTCCTTACATGTACAGAGAAACTTCTGACTTGATTACTTGCGTAGCAGATCTTCAGTTCAACAATCAGAAACTTCGGGAAGAGAACAGTCAGTTGAAACTGGCCTTGGATGCCCTGGAGGAAGCCAACAACAGGCTGATGGAAAACATTGAGGAGCTGCGCAGTCAGATAAAAAGGTGGGCCACTTTGAGTCTCTTTCATTGATAGGTTTACAAGCTGTGGCAGTGTAGGCCATCTGGAATTGCTTTGGAACTAAACTTGGTTTGTTTGCATCATCTAGAGGTGTTGAAGGCAGTGTAAATGTGGGAAATGTATGCAGTTGTTTCAGCTACCCTGTCTAAGCTTAGTTATGATAAGAAATGGGAACTAAGGCAGAGTTGTAACTACGGTGCAGCCTGAGGGCCACTGACACAGGGTGCTACACCAAGAGGGAGTGTATGACTGCCCCCAGGCTCCACCCTAGTTACAGAGGAGCAGGTGCAGAAGCAGTCACAGCATGTGCCCACTCCTCTGGAAAGAACCTGGCAGTGATGTCACATGATGTCAAGGTGCCGGGTGATGTTGTGACATCACTGCCCCAAGAGCAGTTACATCAGTTACACTCCTGAACTAAGGTGTCGAATCAAAGGCTTTGCAGAAAAGATACACTGAGAAATTACTCTCCAAGTTGAAAGTACTCTTCTACAAAGTAGGCTGTTTGCTACAGTTCTGCATAACTTGCTGCTCTGGTCTTGTTTACTTTTTTGGAATGAGCTCATTGGGAAATGCTACATGAAATGAACTCATTTAGTAATAGTGAACTGCTGTAAGCGTGCCCTGCTTGATGCAATAGCTAATGAATTTGAGCCTACTCAGGAGTCAAACTTTTGAACGCCACTTAGCTTTTAGAATACCTAAAAGCATATAGCCATCATGATTAGTTGTCACTGATGGGCCTCTCATCCTCCATGATGTATCTGCTTGTCTGTCAAAGCCAGGGGTCTCCAAACCCTGGCCCAGGGGCCAGATGCGGCCCACAGCAAAGCCTCTTTCCAGACCGCGGCCAACCTCTTGACCCCTGAAAGACTCTGGCCCACTCAACTGAACATGACCAGAACTGTGCTCTGATTGTGTCTGGAGGGTGTTCAGAGGGCCAGAGAGGTTGAATGAATGGGCTCATTCATTCATTTATTCACTCATCTAAGTTCCATCTCTTAGTTATTTAAATTTTAAATTTTAATTTTTTTCCGGCCCTCCACACCACGCCAGATATTTGATGTGGCCCTCTGGCCAAAAAGTTTGGAGACCCCTGGTCTAAGCCAATACTGCCTTTTGTGGCAGCAAAGAAATCCTGGTATCGGACACTTTTTTTTTAATAGAAAGGGCAGAACTCTGAGCTTTTGCAAAGAGGGAGATGGACACCTAATGAATGGACAGCATTGCCTCACTTGCTTTCAGTAGGTTAGCATGCAGCATATGGACTTTTGGTCTACCTTGGGTTATTGTAGTTCTTTTCCATGGGTTCAAGTAGAGGCCTGATAACCAAGGTCCCCTTATCTGGAGAACCCATGACCACTTACATGTCAAGTGGAAGTTTTGCCATGAAGTGTGTTACCTCCTGCTCAAGCGGTCTGATTTTTTGGAGGCTGATGGGTTCGTTGCCAATCTGCCTCTCTTAAGTCACATATAAATGGCTGGTGTTTGTGGGGAGTGTGTGTACTGTATTGTGCATGCATATACAGTGTCAACCAAACTTGCTCTTGTGATTTTTGGAACTTAGCCTGCCATGACCGCTTCTTCATAACCAGTGCTGTACCGGTGTTATCCAAACAACTTATCGAAACAACAGAGAAGGACCATTCAAGTGAATAGATCTGCTTCCAATACCTCTGTTGCTCAAAATCCTATAATCTTGTCCTTTTTTGGTGTGTTCATAGAGTTGGAAGGGACCTAATCGGTCATCTAGCCCAACCACCTGCCTTAGGCAGGAAATCCTTAGAGCAACTCCAACAGGTGCTTGTTGAGCCTCTGCTTGAATTACCTATGCCATTACCTATATGTCATAGGTAATGTCATTACCTATGGCATTGCCTATGAATTTCCTATGTGTTAATTACCTATGACAACCTGGTGTTGGCTCATTACAGTCTTGGTGGTTTGGGCACTTTCAGTTTCCAGCAGTCTATGAATGGAGTGAGAAACTTAAAAGAGGAACTGGAAGAAGTGAAGAGCAGTCTTGACAGTTCAGAAGAAAACAGGCTGAAGACGGTAGCCCAAAAAAAACAACTGGTGAGCCACCCTTCCATACTGGCTTTCGCTCTACATGTTTGAGGCTTTTATAGTTGCCATCAGGGCTACATTCCTCAACTTAGCAGGAGAGGGAAATGTTTAAAATAAACTGAGATTTGCTTTTAGTCTATATACTGCTTTTCTACAAAATACTGTGTTTGGAAAACCACCAAATGTACAAGAAAAAATAGCAATAACAATTCTCTGACGGAACCAAATAACTACAATACCAATAAATTCCATTTTATAAGCATAACCATTTCAATAAGTGCCAAACAATCAATTCAATAAACAGAGTTTCTAATATCAATGCAACAAACCTCACTAATCAAGTTACCCATGTACAGAAAAATAAAGTGGGAGCAGACTAAAAAGAGCATACTATGGTCTTGAGTGCATAATCCAATTCCCAGAGAATTTAGAATGTCACACAATGTGAAATTTAGACATAGGACTAAAGCAGTTGTTCTTCTGTGTATTGGTAACGAGTCAATGCTGTGTGAGCCGGCAATACCTCCTTGATCCATTTTCTCTTTTCACCAGGAAAGAGAGAATCAGTCCCTCATTCTCAAGATCTCATCACTACAAGAGGAGGTAAGTGTGTAACTGAGAGTGTAAAACTCTCAGGAAAGTTCAACCCTCTTTCGTGTACGGCCAGTTTCTTACACTGGTAGGGTTTGTTAGCTAGCTAGTTCTGCTGTGCGTAATCATTGGTGTGTGTGTGTGTTTAACCCCAGAATATCAGAAATGCATTGGATTCAGATGGTCTCCAAAAGAAGATGGTAGAGCTGTCCCAAAGCATGGCTGAGCTCCAAGTAAGTGGTTCTCTACATTTACACTCTACATTTACATTTACTGAGGCAAAGAAGGAAGGCCCACAGTCAGGGAGACAGAACAGGGACAGACTACATTTGCTCCCAGTGTGGAAGGGATTGTCACTCCCAGATCAGCCATTTCAGCCACACTGATCCACCATTCAGAGCACAATACCAGAGTCTTTTGAGACTGAAGGTTGCCTACTACTACTACTATTACATTTACTTCACTGTGTTGCTAAGTGAAGCATTCAGTGAAACACTACAAATGCTAAATATATCCCAAACATCCATCACTGAGGGAATTGGAGTCCTGAAGTGTTTCTGGTGATTATATGCATGTTCTAGGGTAGCACAGAGTCATCTGTATGGTTGAAGTGGGATAGACCTGAAAAAGGTGATTGAACTAGTGCAGTGCCATACCTGGGGCAGTGACATTGTGATATCATGAAGTCACTTCAGTGTTCTCATGGAGATGCAGCCCCGGCTGTGGAGCCTTCAGAGGGCTGCTGCCCCTGTTCTGCCACTTGGAAGGTCACTCCTTCAAGTGGGAGCCTCTGCAGGAGAAGCAATACAGGTGGCAGCCAGACTGCAAAGCCATGCTGCTAGTGCCACCTTCACTGGGAGAACCCAGATGTTGCAATGTCACTTCTGGGTTCTCCCAGAGGTGGCGGTACTGGTGGCCTTGTGGTCTGGCTGCCTCCCACATTCCTTCTCCTGTGGAGACTCCCACTTGAATGGAGCACCACTGACCAGAAGCAGCAGGAGGCAGCCAGATTACAAAGTTGCCAAAACCCGAGGCAGCGACTTCATGATCTGGCTGCCTTCCCCATCCACTCCTCATGCCTCAGTGGCATGGTGCCCTCTTTCTAGTGGTACCTAGGGCAGATGTCCACACCTGCCATATCCTAGATATGCCTCTGATTCTTAAGATTTTTTTTGACATGATTTTTACTGTTTTAAGTGTGTGCCATGCCTTATCTCTTTGAAGTGGCTAGCAATTAATAACACTAAAAGTCAAGCATCCAAACACAATAAATGAACAGCAACAAGAGGAAAACATAGGAGTTTAGACTCGGTTGTTGATGGCTGGCTTGGCAGCTTTGGGCTGCTCCCTGGATATGGCTGACCTTGGATGTGGCTGGTGGCAGATGTTACTCCAAGGAGGGAAATGCCTCTCATTTGTTTCTCTCCTCCAGATGCAGGTGCACCTGTATGAGAACACAGTGGCAAATAAAGACACAGCTCTCCTTAAGGTTAGTTGCTTTTTGCAACACAGTAAGAAAAATTTTGCTTGCCTATAGCCTATTAGGCTAAATGTGAATGCGCGGCCAGGGTCTCTTGGACAGGGTGCAATCTGAGGGGTTGGGTGCAATCTGGGATTAAAGTTCTGTATCTGAGCACTGAACTATAGATCACACTCTGTATAAAGAACATTACAAATCTGCTTTTTAAAAAGTCTTGAAGACAATCAAAATGATTGGAGGTTGGAACATCCTTTCTATGGGGAAAAGCTAAAACACTTTGAGCTCTCTAGTTGAGAAAACCTCTGGATTATAAAGTTATGCACCATAGAGAGAGGTCATCCCCCTTTCTGAGAAGAGTCATCAAGTGACATTGATTGGCAGTAGAATCGGAATAGACAGATGAAAGCATTTATGGGGTGGTCTGGTACAAGATGTGGTGGTCTTGCTTAGACTTGGATGTCTTGTCTAGATGCTCTTCTAGAAAGGGGATTTGGAATTCATGGAGTGCAGGTTATCAATGGCTCTTGGAGGCGGCCCATCCATGAGACTGCCCAAGGTGGTTGTCTCAGGCAGCAGTTACCAACTCTGCCTACCCACCCACTTGTCTTCACTACCACTTCTCCTCCTCCTCGTCCCCCATCATGCCCTGGATTGGAAAAGGAAGAAGACAGAACCAAGGAGGTTATGTGGAGGAGAGGGTGGACTGGAATGTGTCTGATGCTCTAGCTCACTAATCATCTCTGCTCCACACTTTCTTTTCCATTCCATTGCCCCTCTTTCTAATCTAAGGTGTGGGAGGAGCAGGACCTTGCATATGCCCAAGTAGGGTGTGTAGCATTTGACATGCTACCTTAGGTGCCAGGAGGTCTTGGGTCAGACCTGGCTCTTGGTCATATAGACCCTCCCCAGTCAGAAGTAATATGCTATGGAATTCTGTTCGTCCAGGGTGACAACTATTGCTTTCATTCCCTAGTTGTGGGCTTCCCAAAAGGATGCGGTTTGCTACAATGGAAGCTGGATCCTGGGCTTGATGGATCAGAGGGTGGACTGACCAGTAGTCCCCTCACTGCAGCCATTGCTCCTCAAAGTACCCACAGGATGAGGCCACATTACAGTGTGTGTGTGTGGGGGGGGGGAATATAATGCTTGGTGCTTCTTATGTCAGCCACTTTTCCTCAAACTTTCTTCCTAGCTGTTTCTGCTGCTTCCATGATAGACCCATTTTTAAAAGGCAGATGTGGGTCTGGAACACAGGTGGTTGAACAGCTGGGAGAAGCTTCAGGTGGTGGAATGTGATTAGTTGGAGGAGTACTAGGTAATCTGTGCCTTTTCTGCCACTCTGTGCCTTTTTCCAAGAGTGTTTTGAGAATAGGGGAGATGTTTGTAATCAACAAGGATGCTATTTAGGGCATAGGAAGGGGAGCACTCCCTCAGTGTTTCAAGTCATGTGTGATCATGTCTTGGGAATGCCTCTAGCTCTGACCTAGAGTGCTTGTGTGTTGCATCATCTCCTGAAGTGGCACCTCTGGTAATAAATAACATGGTGTGGGACCTAGAGAACACATCTTGATCCAAGTTGAATCACATCTGTCATGTGCACTGTGTGTGCTCTTAAATGAAGTAATCATGACTTACCAGTTTCCTGTGCGTAAGTGGAGAAAAGGCGATCCTACCATCGTCTATCATGGTACCATCGTCTACCTTGGTACCATCCTACCAAGGCTATCTTTTATGGTGCCCCCCTCCCTCATCCCCCCCAAAAGTCAGTGAAACTTCAAAAGAGAGAACAATGACTCCATAAAATTCTCTTATTTTCCCGCTTCCACATATCCTGCAATAGCTTCTTGCAAGCTGTAGATGGTGTGAGGGTTCTATTGAAAAACTCCATTCTTAAGCAGCTCCATTAGAGTATTAACAGTCTCTGATTAGAGTTGCTATTCACGGTGTCCCAGAATGGCTGCATAATTATTTGAACTTGTTTTCAGTAGATTCATTTCAACAAGCTTCAGCTAAAGTTGCATCTTTTGTTGCCTGAAAACTCTGGCACCTTGATCAGAAGCACTCTGCCTTGAGGAAGTCGGTTCAACGTTGTAGGGATGTGCAGAGTACATCCTCACCAAAACATCATTGGTTAGGAGAGGTGTTGGAGCTAGAGGCACTCCCAAGACACGGTCACAATGCTTTGTTCTGGGAAATGTCCATGAGGGTAGAATTTTAACTGCTGGCGGACACTCTTCTGGTCTATGAGCTAGTAACTTTTCCAAAACCACAGAACCAGCCGAGATACTATGTTGAGTGTCATGGTTGGAGCTCTGGATGTATCTTTAAAAAGTAGCAGTAGGCAGCCACCTTTAGTTTGGGACTGTGGCCCACAGGGAAACCTTTTGCAATTCCACAGTCACTTGCCCCCTTACTAATAGTAGTAGTCCACTGCCACTATTGGCACCTGGTGGAAGGATTTACAAACCCAATTTGCAAGAGAAGATGTTAAATTTTGGATGTGTGTGTCTTAAACTGGCTTTGCAAGTGCTTCAACACGGATGCTGGGATTGCAGCTAATCCTGCTGCGCTTTCATCTGGGACTACATTGCATGTACTTGGCTGAACACAGGAAAAAGACTTTAAGTGTGCCTTCTTACTTAAAGGCAAAGCACCACCCAGCTGTAGGGCAGTTCAGCATGGAATAACTCTTTTGCTGAGGTAACCCTTTACCCCCACATATCTTGGCAAAGTTGTGTGTTCTTGGAGTGCATTTTTTTTCCATCAGGAAAGTGGCACCGGGCAAGTTCCACTGTGCTCCTTTCACCTCCACAGGACTAAAAACACAGTCCAGTGTTAAGGCCATCATCTAATGAGATGGGCTTAATGCAATGTGTACCTTGACCTTGAATCTTCAACAGCATCTTCCAATTGAGTTCATATTGTCTTGTGAAGCCTTCAGATACCAACTTGGGGTATCTTGGGGTGGTGGTGGACAGGTCGATGAAAGTGTCGACCCAATGTGCGGCGGCAGTGAACAAGGCCAATTCTATGCTTGGGATCATTAGGAAGGGTATTGAGAACAAAACGGCTAGTATTATAATGCTGTTGTACAAATCTATGGTAAGGCCACACCTGGAGTATTGTGTCCAGTTCTGGTCGCCGCATCTCAAAAAAGACATAGTGGAAATGGAAAAGGTGCAAAAGAGAGCGACTAAGATGATTACGGGGCTGGGGCACCTTCCTTATGAGGAAAGGCTACGGCGCTTGGGCCTCTTCAGCCTAGAAAAGAGACGCCTGAGGGGGGGACATGATTGAGACATAAAAATTATGCAGGGGATGGACAGAGTGGATAGGGAGATGCTCTTTACACTCTCACATAATACCAGAACCAGGGGACATCCACTAAAATTGAGTGTTGGGCGGGTTAGGACAGACAAAAGAAAATATTTCTTTACTCGGCGTGTGGTCGGTCTGTGGAACTCCTTGCCACAGGATGTGGTGCTGGTGTCTAGCCTAGACGCCTTTAAAAGGGGATTGGACAAGTTTCTGGAGGAAAAATCCATTACGGAGTACAAGCCATGATATGTATGCGCAACCTCCTGATTTTAGAAATGGGTTATGTCAGAATGCCAGATGCAAGGGAGGGCACCAGGATGAGGTCTCTTGTTATCTGTTGTGCTCCCTGGGGCATTTGGTGGGCCGCTGTGAGATACAGGAAGCTGGACTAGATGGGCCTATGGCCTGATCCAGTGGGGCTGTTCTTATGTTCTTAACTGTTCCTTTGAGAACCTGTTGCATGGACTAGCTTGGTGTTCTTCAACCTTGGGGTCATGACACCAATGGGGTCATGAAGCCTCAGTTGTGGGATTGCAGCAACTTATGGGAATGAAAACATTGAAGACTAGACCATCACCAGGTAAAGGGGGAGGCATTTGGTGTATCCCTTTAGGAACTGGGAAATTGTGTCCCAATCCCGCTCAGGTTCTTGGCAATTGTACTAAAATGGCTTTCACTAGTGCCAGGCTTCATGATAACATTTTCCGCTCTCTCTAATAAGAATATTTGGTTACAGTGAACAGTGCTGGGATAGCAAAAAGGGTTTGGGCAGTGGGTGGCAATGGGGGAAGGGAGTGAACAGATAGGATCCTGGGAGGGTGGCCAAATTGAGGGAGGTGGGTCCTCAGTCTCATACCTTATTTATTGGGGTCATGGCACAAAAAAGGTTGAAAACCACTGGACTAGCCCCTCTTAAACCACACATACCTTATCCTTTAGTCAAGTCAAGTCAACCTTTATTAGGCATAAACATTTGGTAGGTGAAGACTCTGTACGGAAACCGTAGAGAGAATATAAACCTAAGTAGTACACAAATATATGTATATGTGCACACCCACATGTACACACAGATACAAATGCACAATACATTTTACATACAAACATGTATTATTTAAAAAACAAAACAATCAGTTACTCTGCAGATATTGCCAAAGATGTAATGTACTCAGTGATTACTTGCTACATAAAGCTTGGCTCGATTCAAATTACTCAAATTTAGAAACTGTGCGACTGAGAGGGTTGTATGCTCTACATCACCTGCTAGAAGGAATTCAATTATAGCTTTCTCAGAATGCCCTGTTTTAGCATGGAGCAAGGGAGAGAGAAATTGCTGTCTTAGTGCTTGACATCTGGGACAGTGCAACATAATGTGTGTGGATGATTCTACTTCACCTAAATTGCAGCTACATAAACGATCTTCCCAGGAGGTGTTTCTAAATCTGCCATGTAAGTCATTAGAGGGGTCACGTTACAGCATGCCAAGGTAAAGGCCCTTCTCTCCAGGGGGTGCACTAGGAGGGACAGATACTTTGGTTGTTGACCACTTGTAATTTTAAGATGAAAATTCAGAGGGGAACATTTTTTCTGTGCTGCACTTAGAATCTCTTGCCTTTCTATATCATATAGTCTGGTTTTCACAAGTCTGGTCCCTTATCCTTTAATGAATTTCTGAAAGCAGACGTTCCTGTTCAGTGCATCCTTTCCCTATAAGCTATCTGGCCTCTATACTTGGTTCATTGTACTGTCTCGGTCATGTTTCCTGCAGACAGCTCTGAGCCTGGAAATAGAGGAAACTGCTGTGCAAGTGTGCTCCTGAAAGACTCTGCAATGACGAACCTTTGTCTGCTTAACTCTGTTTTGCATAGATGGTTTGGTTGCAGGTGTTTAGAGCAGGAGCACATTTGAATTATGTAAAAACTAACCTTAACATTACAGAGAGGGTACTTTTTGCTGCTGTTTAACACTGTAGTTAAGGGAAAATGGATTGACCTGCAAGCTATGAGACATCAAAACTGACGCTCATCATGTAGCGTTTCCTGTGCAGACAGAGGTTAGCAGCCCCAATGGCTAAACAGAACTTCCATGTTGAGGCAAATCTCGGGTGCCATAAATGTACACCTGAATGTTCATTTCCAGCATCTCCACCTTCAAGGTGGATATTTCCCTGTAAGATACTTTGCATGCATTTTTTCTCCCTTCCCCCACTGTGCCAAAGGCCAGTTGTTTGAACTTGAAATCTAGACTTCTTGTCCTGAACATGTGTGCCAAAACGTCATTGGCATATCTATCTCACTGGTCAGTGATGAGACCAAGCAAAATGCCTTTAGTCAACAATTTAATGCAACTAGCTAAAGACTAAAATCTGCTAGGAATGACTTGTATGGGAGATTGACTTTCTAGCTTTCTTCCTGAAATTAATTTTGTGCTCCCTACTCCTCCTGAGCACTGGAACTAGCTGTGGGAACATATCTCCCCTCATTGCTCCCCTGTAAGGATCTAGAGACATGTTGCTTCTGATCTTGTAGGTGGCACACAGCTGTCACGACTAGTTGTTGTCCAACAGACAACAACCAACAGACTTGTTGTCCTCCTTCCCCTTTAAAGCCATCAAACCTGACGACAACCACCACATTTTATGGTGGTGAATTCAATTATGTGAGGGACTTCATTTTGCTTATACTAAATCTCCCACCATTTGGTTTCATTGAATGACTCTGATTCCAATGTTTAGAAAGGGAGAATAACTCGGTTCAATCATAGTCTATCCCCTGAAGGAGGACTTCTTGTCATTGCATATCTCCTGCAGGTAACAGGATGTCTAGCAATTATATGTGAGAGTGTGACAGCTTCGGCCTCATGGATAGGCCAGCCCTGAGCATTCCTCGCGGAGTCCTCCAAGTCTCCCTTCTACCCAGATGAAAAATGCCAGCTTCTGCTCCTGCTCTGGGGCACATGCTAACTACCAAACTGTGTAGAATGTCTGTGTAGAAACTTGCAAGTAGAATGTCCACAAGCTGGTAGCAATCAGCCATCTCCTGGCTATCATTGGAACATCTCTAGCTACATCAATGCCTGTTTTATTTCTAATCTAGACAAAAGACCTGCTCTCCATTTTGCATGGCTGGAAGAGCATTCTTCTGTTTGCTTGGGCGAATCTGATAAGAATGCTCTGTGTGGAAAGATCAGCTTCAGAGTCTGGACTAAGTTCATTTTTCAGATTTCTTCGGTTTTTCTAATTCTGACCCTTCAACCTTTGCAGAAAGATTTGGATATCCAGGAACTGAAGTCTGCCCTGAAAGAATACTCCTCTGTAATAGAGGTACCATTGCAATACTCTGGGAAGAGGTGGGGTTGCATGTTTTCAGTCAATACAGCCTGTATTAAAAGCTGTTTTTGTTTATGGGCATGGTTATAGACTCTACGTGTAGAGAAAAATAAACTGGTGAACAACCTTCAGCAGATGCAGCAAGAGTTGATTTCGTAAGTGTCTCTAAGCCTTGGTGTGGGGGCCCCCAACCAGTTCTTCTGGAAAGTAGCTGCAAATGTTTAACTTCTTGTCTTCTAGAAATGGCATAAGCATCCCTTTACTATGCAAGTTCAACAGCACCATCCCGGAAAGAAGTCATTCACTGCACTGTGAGCTAGAACTTGCTCAAGAGCAATCGCAGGTGGGAAAATTTGAATATAACTCTCTCTGGGGGTTGACCTGTAATAGCAGTGGCTGCTTTTTGCACAATACTTTGCTCCCCAGAGCTGCTTTGGTGAGGGAGTAACATCATACTTTGGGGATGTCCTCATGTGGGCTGGTGGGGGGGAAAACACCTAAGGTATGCTCCCTCACAACCTTCAAACTCCTTCTGAAAAGCCGCTGTTCAGTGCTTTTGGCATAATGCTTTAATCTCTATCTTACAGAGACGAAGTTATGCACATGTTGACTCAATTGCATGAGCTTCCACTGTTTGCCCTGCATCCACCCCCATTTCCTCCCTCTGTTTCCCTTGGGTCACCTTCGAGAGTGTAAATTCCTTGGGAGAGGAAGCTGTCTTTCAATTCATCTATGCTGATGGCACTATACAAAAAAGTTATTGGCTTGATCCCAACAGGCGAGGTGCCGTGGTCCGGTTCTAGAGCACCTCCTTTGCATATAAAAGGTTTCTGGTTTAGTGCTAGCATTTCCAGGTAGGTCTGGGAAAGTCCCCTGCCTGATACCATAGAGAGCTGCTTTTAATCAATTTAGATCAGTGGTTCCCAACCTTTAGAAACCTGCAGACCACTGAAGCAAAAATTGGAGTCGTCGTGGACCACATGCAACCTCCCATACACAAATACAGTTTGTAGTCCATAGGGGAGCACTTGGAGAAACACTGGAAGTGCTGGCTGCAACTGTGGGCTGTGGGTAGTCCATTCTCTGTAGCAGCAGTCCTGGCGCTTTCACACTAGGGACTGTCTCCATCTGCTGCTCCCAACCTGGAAGTAATTGTGGTGATATCACTGCAGTTACTTCTGTGCTGCTTCCTCCTTTCCCACTTAAAAAAAAAAGAAAGTGGGGAGGAAGGAGGCAGCCCAGGCTCCTTTGGTGCTTATTTGCGCTGCTAGAAGGGGCTCCCGCTTCCTCCAATTTTGGAGGAGGTGAGCGCCTCTTTGAGTAGCACAAAAAGTCTCTCTTCAAGCGACTAGAAGCAGCACTCACTTCCTCCACAGTTGGAGGAAGCAGGCACTGCTTTTCACTGCAGTGTGAAAAAGCTCCAATGGAGCCTTTTGCACCATTAGCAATGATGTAAAAGGCTTCCTCGGAGCTACCCAGACGTTTTGAGGCCTATCCTCTTCTCTGCCCCTTTAAAGAAAGGGAAGGAGAAAAAGATGGCTCTCAGATCAGCTCTGAACCATGCTGACAGTGGCTGCAGGAGCGCAGCCACTGTCGACATGGTTCCAGACCACACCAACAAAACCAGTGGCAGGGGGAGTGGATTGCAGCGTCACCACCACCCCAAGCCCAGGGCTAGGTGCCCAGGGCATTTGCCCCCATTGCACCCTAGGACTGACTCTTTGCCATCTCTTGCGGTCCATGAGGGAGCACTTGCTTGGCGAGATGCTGGAAGTGAAGGCTATTGTTTTCCTGAGTCCTCACGGACCACTTCTCAGGAGTGGCCATATTTTCCCTTCATATTTTCCTCCTCCAGCACACAGTCAGGAGGATTGTGGGATGGGGGGGGGGAGGTTGGCAACTAGAAACTGCATTGGGCTTTTCTAGGGTGCTGCTGGTTGTTGTCTCGCATCTACATGGTGCTTAAGTGTATATAGTGTATGGTTCTTCTCTTTGCTCAACTGAAAAGTAAGAGTTGACTTTATGTGGTCTTCGACCCCATATCAGGACTTGGTTGTACTATGTGAATCTCTCTCTTTTGAAGATCATTGGATATGAATGGACTGCTCTGGATGCATCCCTGGACAGGGAGGTCTTGCTGCTCCTGCAAGGCCCAGAACAAGTGGGAGAAAAGTTTAAGGCTACCATCCAGAAACTGGTAAGAAAAAGTCTGATGTTGGTGGAGTGAATTGTGAGTCAATCCGGTATCCAAAACCTTTCCTAAGCTTTTGCTCACTTCAGAACTTGACCAAGATGCTTGAGCTGCCCTCAATACTTCTGAGAAGAATGTGACTTCCTGCTGTTGCTGCTACATGGCTATTAACAATGTTGAATGAAACGCAGGGATGGAACAGGAAGAGCAGATGCTTAGGTGTTATTGGGCATCTATAAGATATACAGCATATGCAGAAAACATGGAATATTATGACCCTTTAGCTCTGTATGTGCTATCCTTGGGAATCTGAATGAAGAGTGAAAGCTAATGAGGATTCAATTTCATCTTTATGGGTGGATTGAAATGGCAATAGTAAAGTCATTATAAACTTCCACATCTATCTGTGGAGGACTGGTATGCATCGGGTACTGGGTGATAGCAAAATGAATGGGGAGATCAACAGTGATCTCATATGTTTCCATTAGGACAAGAAAAACTTAATATCACCTGGAATGATTCCTTTGGAGCTAATGGAAAACCTTAGATTGGTTTCCTATATCAGCCAATGATATTGTACAATATTTTATCTGCTCCCCATATAGCTTTTTATAGTACTGTGACTTTTGATCTTGTAGACATGAATGGCATGCTAGATGGTCTGTGTACTTCTGGTTGCGAAAGATGCATAACAAGAATAGAAAAGTTCAAAATTGTTGGCCAGATAGTTGCAAGAGGGGGTCCTTGAGAAAGTGTTGCTCTCAGGGCTGGATGTAGACAAGAATTTTACTGATAAAGTTTCTCCCTTGCAGAATCTCCCTATGGAAACTGCATTTGTTGAATCCTGCCTGTCACATAGTTCTTAAAGGCATGGAGCCCTAAGTGGGGTGGAGGGAGAGAGAAGTTGTTGCTGGGAAAAAGTAACCAAGGAACATGTCTTTCCTGCCTGGCACCATTCACTATGTATGTGGTGCTGGAGGTAACTGCTTCAATGCATGGTTTTTTTGTTTTAAAATTCATATGCTGCATTTTAATTCAAGAGTCTCCAAAGCAGCATACCATAACTTAAATGTACTAATAGCACTTAATAAAATGGTACAAACATAATCAACCCCTGGGGGATAAGAATAGGCCCTCAGTTTGACTGTACTTGTCGTAAGAGGCGACTAAACAGCCACTGGGTAGATGGGACTCGTCAGCCTGGGAAGGCAGCTCATCTGAGAGAAGGAAAACTCTGTTCCCAAACCTCCACTGCCTTGTGGCTACATCCAGTTATGGAAAAGGCTTCAGGAGTCAACCTCAAGGCAAAATCCGGAGCCGGAGTCCCTGAGGCAGTTCATGGCTGAACACAGTCAGGTTCTGGCAACTCCTGCAACGCTGCTAGAACCAACCGTATTGGCTTCTGCCTTTCCATAGGACCATTTCGGCGACATGGAGAGGGGGGATTTGCTGCATGGGTAACGGCCTATCCTCCATACCTACTTTACACAGGCTTCGCACACTGGAGAGGGCACTCTGTTCCAGAACCACCATTCAGAGCACGATACCATAGATATTATTAAAATATCTTTTATTTCCTAAATTTCTATTTCCCCTTCCATCATGTACATTTTTTCAGTGGTCTATTATTATTTAGTGACTGTTGTAATTTTATATGCCAATAAAGGTATTATTGTATTGTATAAGTGTTCATGTGTTGTTCACTAGGGATAACGCATGTGGTGCTGGAGGTGACTTATAGCACTAGCTTATGCATGTTTAATCCAAAGTCCCATTATATTAATGAGGCTTACTCCCAGGAAAGTGTGTAAAAGGCTGCAATCCTAAACTTGGATGTCTTGCCAGCCCCCAAATTGTGACTTGGCCCTCTTTATTTACAGCAAGAAGAACTGTCTCAAGTGGAGGACTTGGCAGGACTGCATCCAGTGTGGGCAGGAGCCTCTGACACTAATGTGCAAGAAGCCTATGAAAAGAAGCTTGTGGTAAAAACCCTCATTGTTCTGGATGGTGTAGCACAGGGATGTCAAACTCATGTCATACAGAGGGCCGAAAAGCGTTCATGATGCCTGCTAAGGTCCGGAGGTGATGTCATTACACAGGAAGTGATGTCATTAAGCAGGTCAAAACCAGAAATAAACACCCTGTTCTTGTGTAGGAACTCATTAGCTGCTAATGACAGGAGAGAAAATACACAAATCTTGATCATATTTCAAGATATGGGAGAGCCCAATTATCATGTGGGCCAGCCTTTCAGCAGTGTCACCTCAGCATTGTTCAGCAGCTGAGAGCCAGAAGGCCAGACAAAAAGCTTCTGCAGGCAGCATCCTGCCCCTGGGCTTTGTTTGACATCCCTGGTGTAGCACTTCCCTTGAAGGATCAGGTTCACATCCTGGAAGTACTCATGGACTTGGCCTGTCTTATGGAGAGATGAGTGGCAGCTGTGAGCAGGCATGCTTTTATGCAGCTCTTGCTAGTGTACTAGCTGCAGTCTTCCTTGAAGAAGGCAGGTCCAACTATGGTAGTTCATGTCCCAATAAGTCTCATTTAAGACTACTGTTCTCTGCTAGGTGACACCCTCTGAATATTGTTTGGAAGCTTCAAATAGTGCAGGAGAAGTGCTTTAAGGCACTCATTGGTTAGAGCATGCTACACCTGTGCTTCGTGAACTGCACTGACTTCCAGTATGTTTCTGCAATCAAGACACAGTCCCCTGCCTCCAAAGGAAGCAGTTCTATGTCCAGGGGCAGGACATGAAAGAAGGAGAGAGAGACCAGGGCAGTTGCTATCTGCAGGATTCATTTATTGGGGCTAACGTACAGGGGAAGCAAATGGAAGAGGGGTGCCAGTATCCATTTCCCACAATCTCCTGGTGTCAACCTAGTGGCTGCATCACTCTGGGTTGTCTGGTCTCTATCATCCTCAGTTGGAGGCTCTGCAATCCAACCCCCCTCCCATGAGATGAGTGGGGGGGGGGTAGCAAAAGTCCCATCTTGCATGTTGGCTCTCCAGGGCTTCTGTGTCTATGGCAGCAGGGTCTTCACAGCCCCAGGCTAGGGTTTGTGTATGGGGGGGGAGTTGTTCTGCTTTTCAGTCTTGGTTGTGATTATTACTTTATAAGTCACCTTGATGGCCCTTTGAAAGAAGTGGAAAGCTGGCACAGGCATTTTTCTAAATAACTAATCAAATGAATACTGGAGCTGAAAAAGATGGTACTCCATTTTTTGATTTTTCTGTCTCTGTAGGATCTTGAGCAACGCCTGGAGAATAAAAGGACTCTCTGGCTTCAGAAGCTTGAACTCTTGGAAACTCAGAAGGGATCCTTGGACAAGGAGCTTATAAAAATGGCAGGAAGCCTGAGGAGGATGAGAACAGAACAGCTGCACTTGAAGAAGGAGCTTTCATCCAGGTACTTTCTCTGTATAGCAGTGGGATTGGGAATATTCTAGCCAAGAGGGCATCTTAAGAGAGCTGGGAACCCATGCTGATTCTTTAGTTACTAAAAGCCAAGTTTGGTGGAATCTGAAAGATCTGTGATTAAATTTATCCTGCTGTGGCTTTTGGCTGTGACTTTTTGACCTAAATGGACCAACATAGGCTACCTAATTGCTTTCATGCAAAAATGTCCTCCATGTCTTCTCTCATGCCACACACCATGCCCTGCTATAAAGCAGGGGTGGGGCTGGAGGTCAGGCACTGGCTGAGGGTTCACCTGTGCAGGCCCACCCTTGAACCTACGTGGTAGTCCCCAATGCACCATCGAAGTTTGGTGAGAGCACCTTAGGAGACCCGGTGCACGACTTAGTCCCAGAGCCCCCTACAATCTGGTGACAGCACTGCTAAAAATCAAGCCAATGGAAAGAGTTGGATTTACTAACCTCCCAACTCTAAACTGTAAACTTATGGCAATGAATGAAGTACTGTGTAACTTTTCACTGTTGTGAGTTTATATAGTAAATATTCTGGTTTAGGACAGCAATAAACTAAACCAAGCCAGCTGGGGTACAGCACAGAATAAGGCGATATCTACAAGCTAATGCTTGGGGGTTTATCCAAATATAGGATGACTTCCCCATCACACCTCAAAGCTTTTGGCAATCTTGAAGTGCAAACAACTCTGAAAGTTTTTTGTTTTTTTTCCCCCCAAGGCAATTTTTTTTTTCTGCCATGGGACTTCTGCTTGCACAAATTGTGATATAAATGCCTTTTTCCCCCTTCAACATTACCAGTTATGACTATTTTTTGGGCTTAGGAGATAAGTGGCTTTAACATGATGTTGATACTTAAGATTGCCTTAACCTATTCACTAATCGGATTCAACTTGAAGTATCCTTTCAAGTCAAGGAAACATTTAATAGAAAAACAATTCAGAACAAAAGTTTGAAACTTGTACAAAAGTGTTTCAAATCTGCTGAAGAGGAAAACTGGGAAAGCGTATACCCCACTTGGTGGATCCAATTGCATTGAGATGCGAAAAGACGTGACAGAGGATGAGTAACAATGTCTGGGTGAGAGGGAGACTTGTAAGAGCTGATTGAGGAGGGAAATTCAACACTGGGAACTGTCACAGATGGGAAGGTGTACCCAATGGTGCTCCTAGATTTGGGGGTGGGGACTCTCTCAGAAGCCTAGGCTTCTGAGAGCTGCTAGCCATCAGAAAGATTGCTTTTACCAAATCCCTTTTTTGGTTTAAGATTGCTGCTCAACACAGAATGTGTCCATATTTTCATCTTCAACTGAGGCCTAGACCAAATGGTGGTCCCAACACACATCTGGCCTGGGGGTGGCGGTTGGCTAATAAAGAAATGCTGTTCTGTGCTCTTGTCTAATCTCTCTCAGACGGCATGAACTGGAATTGGTCAAACAGCTGAAAGAAGATGCTGTTTCAGAAGGAGATCTCTTGAGAGTGGCACTTCAAGAAGAAACCAGACTGCTGGAAGATGCCAGGAGCAAAGTAAGTATTTTGTAATGTTACGTTAAAGATGGGTCACGCAGGAAGGAGAGGCTTTTAAAGGAAGAAAACTAACAACACACAGGGCTCAAGTACTTGTGCCAGCCATACAATAGAGCAGAAATGGGGATACGCCATATCTTTCATATCTTCTAACTTATCCTGATTTCCTAGGGACAGTCCTAGTTTCCTAGTACCTGTCTCTGCATGAATTGTTTTCCTTGTTTTGCTTTTGGCATTTCTTTCTAAAACTTGTATTCTTACAAAGTATACTTACAAAGTGACTCTGGTCCCTTTAAAAAAAATTCTATATATCATGAGAGGGGCATGCAAAACACCGTCAACCATGGTGGGAGGTTTTGGCATTTAACCCCACTGTGGTTCCTATCCTGATTTTACACCTCCATGTGCTACTGAAGTTTTGAAGTTTTCTTTTTTAGTTTTTTTTTTAAAGAACCTGTAAATAGTTCACATGGAAGGGGCACATGATCAGGAAAGAGGTTAAATGCTAAGGCCCCAGTACCTTTCCCCCCCAAAAGTATATTATACCATTTTGCAGCATTCTTCCCCCTCACGTCCAACAGTACACAACCTGCTATGTCACCAGTGCAACTGCTAAGGTTTCTTTTTGATCTGCTGACAAACCGTAGTTCTCCTCTTCTTGTTGATCTTGAAAGTAAAAAAGGAAGTTTTTCAGGTCACACTGCAACAAAGAGTTTTAGCAGGTGCTGAAGGGCTTTCTCTGATATGCTGTATTATAAAAGGGAGATCAGGGGGCTTGCGCAGTGATGAACTTAACACAGGTGTTTTGTCAAGCATATGCCTATTGCCACTTGCGATGCGCTGGAGGGTATGAGCTTTGTCTGCCAACAAGGTACTTCTCTTGCTACATCCTGTGTAGCAAAAGCAGAACCTACATATCTGTCTGGAACTTGCAGAACTCAGACTGCGGGGGAAGTCCAAGCAGAGGGGGTGGCTTGCAGTACCTTGCACAGGAAAGAAGCCAGTTGGCAAACATCTGGCTTGAGAAACAACCCGTGTAAAAATGCAGAAGCACATCAGGAGCTCACCACTTCCGGCAAGAGATCAGATGTGTCTGGTTTTATTCGAATAAGCTCACCAGAAGGCTTGAGAAGGGCTAGCCTGCATTGTTGTTTTTTGTCTTGCTCAGATCAGAGATCTGGAGAGGAACCTTCAGGCTGCCTGTGAGAAAGGGAAATCATTGCAAAAGAGGCTAGAAGAGAGCTTTGCTGAGCGAGGACTTCTCCGGGCTGTAAATGTGAATTTAACACACACCTGCCAGGGACTGGAACTGAAAACTAAAGAACACTGCAGTAAGTATACTAACATTATTAATAAACTTCCATTACCACTAGGAAGCTGCCATTTCTCGATCTTCAGAAGCTGATAAGCTTTTTCTCCCAAGTTTAAAAGTAGGAAGTACATGTTGCTATCTGTAGGCACAAGAACTACCTGCTCCCAGAGGAGCTCATCCTTCTGTGATTTTCTACGGAACTCACTGTTCTGGGTATCCTTCCTCTGAGTGGAGGCGATTCTTGTACATCTCTATATTGGGAGTAACTGGATCGCTAATGGCATTCAGCAGATCTTGTCTGCCAGCAAGAGAAGTAGTAGGAAGCAGTGGCAGCAAGGGCAGAGCAGTGACTTATTCAGACCGACATTGTGCAGCCTCTGCTGAAAATGGGATAACTTTTTTTGGGGGGGGCAAGTGGTCAGTTCCATATCTGACTTCAGTTTGGAACTGGTGCTACAATTGGTCTGTTCTGGGTTTTGAATTAGAAATGATCCATGGGAGGATTTTATCCCAGACAAATGAGAATATTAGCATGCATGCTCAATGAGACAAATAAGAATCTTCCAGCCCAGTGGTCGCTACTGTTGTCCTTGGCACTTTGACAAGGTTTCTGAATCCAGCCAGTCAGGGATCACGTGTGAGCAACATCTTTTCTAGTGCCTGTCGGTAGGTATTTCTTCTGCAGTATTTTAGATTGTGAGCCCTTTGGAGATAGGGAGCCAGCATCAGCAGAGGAGGCCCTCCTTTGTGTTCTGCCACTGGACCCATGCAGGGCTGAAAGGTAGGCAAGTGAGGGCCTCCTTTGTGGTGCTGCCCAAGCTCTGGAAACTCTTAACCCTGAGAGATCATTTAGGTTCTTTTTGGCAGTCTGATGTTGGGCCAGGTTTGTTCTGGATTCATTTTTGACATACCTTAAGGGGGTAATGCTTTTTTCTTCTATAGCCTGGAAATGGTTTTTATTAGTGGTGTATGATAAATTTTTTTAATGTGTTGTACCTTCCCCTGTTGTAAAGGACAGGATATAAATGTTTAACAAGCCCCCAACAATTCTGATGGATATAATCAAATGTTTGTTTTCTAGCTTTTCTTGACTTGTTGAGGGACAAAAGGTTTAAAGGACTGTTCTCTGGAGTTCTTTATAAGGTATGAAATTTCCCTTCCTTTTTAAAGCAGTGATGGAAAGTCACACTCTGAAATCTTTATGGCTTTCTGAAGGTATGGAATAAGCAGTATGCATATCAGAAAGCTTGAATTGATTTGACGAGCCTTCTCCTTTCCTGGGGAATTTTGATCCCATAATTCCCAGCACCTTCAAACTACTGTACCAGGTAGCTGGGACATGTGCCCTTTTAAGGGTTTGAAAAGTTTTGTAGGCATAATGTATCATAGCATTTCTCTTTTCTAATTAGAAAACTTGCTGCTATAAAAGATTGGGAGCCCAAGAGTGTCTGCTTTTTGGCTTATCCTGGTCACCAACCTTACAACACTGGTGCTCAGAGTATACTCCTCTACTAGGTAAGGCCAAAGTACCTATTCCCTCCTGAAGTACAGTCCAACAGGTATTATGAGTGGTTGAGATTTGTGGTCAGGGGAGGCAGAGCCTCACCTGTCATAAGGAAAATAGCCATTGCCTCCTATGTGATTGCACACTTGCTCCACCCAGTTTCTGAGTGGTTTCACAATCGCAGGGGAGGCTGAGCTCTTGTCTGCCACAGCTCTAGTCTCTCCCTGTATAGTAACAGGGACTAGAGCTGTGGCAGTGAGAGATCTGCTTCTGCTGTGATTGCTCAGTCACTACGGCTTCTGGGTAGCACCAAGAATGCCTTGCGGCACCACAGCAAGTGTACCTCCAGCCATTCACTTCACCACATGACTATGATTGACCAAACTTCAAGAAGGTGGCCTAAATGGCCTTGTGAAAGTCCGCACTCTCCCTTCCAGAGAAGCTTCCTAGGTTGGAAGGAAGATCTGAAACTGGCTGCAGTGCTTTCAGCAATGAACTAATTAATTGGATTGCTAGTTCAATCCCACGTACTTTGAGAGTCCTGTGCTTACCCCACTTACAGTCCTGCTCTGTTGGGTTCTGGGAAAAGTATAGTTATGACCTGTAACTTTCCTCTCCATTAATTGGAACTTAACTGATCTGTGATATTTGAACAGATGCATTGACACTTGACTCGCTCCAGTTGTTCCGAGGAAGCTTCATGCTTGAAGTTTCTGGAGATCTGTCTAACTTTGAAGAACAGCATCTAGATGATGGCTCTGTCTTGGTTGTGACATTGGAGGGATGCAGGTAAGACTTAGTGGCCTTGTGTTAAAAACATTTCTTCTGTGGACAAGAATTGGCTCCTAATTGATGGGTGGAAGCTCTGTGCAACTCGAGTGCTTCCAAATTGCTGGACTTCCTCCAGTATTGTCAAGACTAGTACAAAATCTTTTTTCCTGGTTCTTTTTGCAAATGGGAACATGGTGGATGGGTGGTTGAAACTCACTGTATCAGTTTCCCAACATCTGTTCCCACTTTGTTCCAGGAGCATGTGTCAGGATGCTGTCCTGAAGCTTGTCTGGGTCCCAGGTTTTAAAGGTGGTAACTAACACTTAAGATTTGGGCCTGGAAATTAATAGGTAGCCAAGGAAGACCAAAGTCCTCTGTAGTTCCATCTCGAGTATATTGTGTACCATATAGTGACATCTTGGAAGCTTACAAAGGACTTAAAAAAGGAGGCATATACAAAAACCCTGACAGGGCATAAACATCAGTCAGAAGTAATGCTGTGTATTAAATTTCTGCCCAGCCCACAGGTGTACATATTTTATCCCTGTTGCATATATGCAACATTGGGCAGAATGGCTTAAGTAGTTGCCCTATTCTGAAGAGCTCAGTGTCTTATATGGTTCTTGGCAGTCTCACATTATGGGTGGTGCTTAGTTTTAGCAGTAATGGTCATAGGGTGTTACGGCCTAGAAAAGCAATTGACATAGGCAAATGAAACTGGGGACCAGCAGGTCGTGGTTAGTCTTTTTGCTGCTTTTAAGCAGTGCTGGTCATCCCTTTAGGCAGAATTAGGTAACCTACTTAAGTTGGCATTTTTGGGGGGTGTGATATTAAAGGGGGAAAAACTTTGTAGTTTAACTGTCATGTGCTGGAGAGCACCATTTGGATTTTCTTCCTCAGCACTGAAGCATCTTGTACTGTTTGTCAGCAATGTGAGTGTGTGTGTATAAATTGTTCTAAAGGTTAATCCCTCTTCGGTGAACCTACCAGTGCTGAACTATTCTGCTTTGCCTCTTAATACTTCATTCTTGTCCTATGGTAACCGAAATGGCTGGCTGGCTGCTTCCTGCATTGGCCCACAATTAAATGCTGCTTCTGTATCACTATTGGTCGACCATTCACTTATGTAAATACTGGAGATATTTTTATCCCCAGTGTCTTGCTTTAGGGGAAAAGGATAGTGAAATGTAAAGTTTGACTGGCACATGCAAATAACTTTCTGCTATCAGGTGCAATAACCGCTCCATGGGTAACCAGACTGATGCAGATCATCTTGTCTCTGGCACAAGGATGGATGCTGTCTGTACCAAGGTTAGTGTTCTTTCTGGGTTTCATTGGTTTTAATGATAGTGCAACATTTGCGAGGAAAAAGTGCATTGGCAAATATTTTTAATACTGGCACTCATGTGCCAGGTGCATTTCTGAATGTCTGTTTGCTATATGGGGGAACTCTGCTTTTTCTCAAAACTAGAAGAAAATACTTTGTGCAGACTTTAACAGGACAGGTTGAGAGATGTACTCATAATCTCTAGCATAGTGACTTTCTCAGTTTTAGGCTGTAACCCTATAAGCCATTTTTCTGGGAGCAAGCCCTCAATGGGACTTACTCCTGAGTAGACATACCTAGAATTTGTGCTGTGAGAACCACTTTGAGGCTATGTATAAATGCATGTGACCCTAGTTCTAGAAACTCACTGCAAGGCAATGCCCAGCTGGAAGGGGACTCTGTATAATTTTTGCATGCAGGAACGTACACCTTTTATTCAGTGCTTATCTGGCAGTTGAATGTGTGAACCAACAAAATGGCAAATGAGCTTCAGTTTAAGTGGCAACTTATCCAAAGATGAACTAATTTATAACTTATGTAAGTTTCATGCATACACTGGTGTACTTATGAAAGATCTTGGTCATGGTTGTTAGCTCCATGAAAAGATCATCTCTGTCTTGCTGCCCATGAATTTCATGCTATGAATTGGGAAAGGAATTGAAAATTGCTGCGGTTAAGATGTTTTTATACAAATCTCTGGTGCAGCTGCATTTGGTCTACGTTGGTCTACTTTGCACAGTTCTGTTCTCCCCATCAGAAAAGGGATATCCTAGATCTAGGAAAGATACAGAAGAAGCCAATCTAAATTGACATTTTTTCTTGTGCTAAAAATGGCATGTGGGGTGGGGGCTGCATGAAAACTGTAAGGAAGGGTAAACTCCTGATGTGATTTTTACCACACTTTTGAAGGCTCCCCAGTGTGCTTTTGATCACTAGAACACCTCCTATAGGTCATGTTATCTATTTAAAGCACATCTTATGTGACTCTTGCTTTAGAAAAAGAGAAGTATATAGAATTGGAAAGGGGGGAATATAGAATTTGTGTGGTGTGGAGAAAGTGAAAGGTCTTTCTCTCTCCTGCCCTCTCTCAGATCATCATTATTAGAACTGTACTAGCAATGGCATTTGAATCCTGGCTGAATTTATCCCCAGATGGTACAGGTACAAAACCAATTTGGCAGAGGCCAAAATGGTTTGGATCAACCCGGAAATGATTACATGTAATTTACCACGCTGTTGTGCAGAGAGCCAAGAGGACTTTGTACAGTACTTGCAGGATAGAAATGTTGACCTTTCCCAGCTTGCAGAGCACTTTGCCAAACAATCTAAGCTGCTGCTGCTGCTGGTCAGACTATTATAACTCCCTTTAGTTTCAAGGCTCAAAAGAAGTCAAATGGCAATTTTTTGACTTGGACACAGTACTTCAGGCAGAATGTGTTGGAAACACATGAATGAGAGCATATAGTTCTGTTCTTCAGTTCCCTGTCCCACAACTGTTGAACTGCCTGAGAGAGGCCGTGACACTTTGGTGGGGGGTTCTGTTGTTGTTTTGTTTGTTTTTTGTTGAGGATTGGGGAATGCTGAAAAGAGAAGGGAGAAAGGTCTTGACCCCACAGACAGTCTTTTTGAATCTGGAGATTTGGCATCCTATCAGTTTGCTATCTGAATTTTTATTTTCCTTTTGTAAGAGCAGGTGGCTAAGCTAAGAATGGGAAAGACATCCTCATTTAAAATCATGCTTCTACCGTGACCCCACCAGGTGACTTTAGGTGTGCTTCTATCATCCATCTCTCTTGCAGGTGGAATACTGGCCTACCTTATAGGGTGACTTTAACGCAACAAGTGTGTGTCTGTTGCTTTGGATACTTGACATTGTCTATAATTGCCAAATGTTGTTAGATGGGAATTATAAGGTAACTGTGAAGGTTTGTGATGACTGAACTGCACCTCAGTGTGCTAATAGTCATACTGCTACTGCTGGGGAAGGTAGGAAGGAAGGAGAGAAAGTTGGAGTAGTAGAAGGAAGATTTCACTGTAAGCTTTATTTAAGGAAGAAAGTTGCTTTGTTCAAATATCATTTTACAAACCATATAAACACTACAAAGTATTTTGAGGTGCATGTTTAGAATTATGTACTAATTCTAAAAGCACCTCCTAGAATACATCATTAACATATAATCTGCCCATTTAAATTCATGTAAGCTCCAATAGGTATTGTAACTATTGGAGAAGACTGCTGCCAGGCTTAATCACTTAAGGTAAGCCTCATAGAAATCCTACTTGTAAATTCATATCTTGCTCTAAAAAAAGTTTAAACATCTTAGCACCTGCTGCCACATTTATAGATAACAAAAAACTCATTTGACTGCAAACATGCAGTTAATTTTATTTTTTATTTAAATCCCCAACCCTTAAGAGTCTTTCTGTCTTACAAAGAGCTTTAGATTTTGCAAAATGATGGAAAGGCAATAGATGTGCTACTTTCAGTAATTACAAAATTGGATCCTGAAGTTCTTCTGATTAGGCTAGTGTGGATAATAACAGTGGGGTTGTTTGGAGAAGGAAAATATTTCACATCTGTATTAATAGCAGTTTGGAGGGGAAAGAGTTAAATGTCTCCTTTCCCCCACTACACAAATATACAGCTGATACCCTCCACATGCCCAATCTCGTCTGATGTCAGAAGCTAAGCAGGGTCAGGCCTGGTTAGTACTTGGATGGGAGACTGCCTGGGAATACCGGGTGCTGTAGGCTTATACCATAGTCTTTTGAGACTGAAGGTTGCCAACCAACCTTTCAGAGATCAGGAACATCAAGAGATCCAATAGCATTACCTCATGTGTTACTGTGTCTTGAGGGACAGTTAATGCTCCATATACCCATGGAGCCTGGTGAGGAAAACCATGGTGACTTTCTGGGCTCTTAGAACTGCTGCCTGAGAGAGTTGATAATAATATAATAATATACAGTATTTATATACCGCCTTTCTTGGTCTTTATTCAAGACTTTATTCAAGGCGGTTTACATAGGCAGGCTTATTAAATCCACGCAGGGATTTTTACAAATTGAAAGAAGGTTCTTTCTTTCAAGAACCACTACATTCAAGGTGTTACACTCCGATCTGGTTTAACATTCTGGCCTCCATCCTCCCACGCTCCGAGCAGATGGAACAGCTCAGCTGCAGCTTGCCAGCTGCTTCAAGGTCACACGGTGCCGGTGGCCTCGAACTGGCGACCTTGTGGATGTTAATCTTCAGGCAAATGGAGGCTCTACCCTCAAGACCTTGATCTTGGGGATTTTTCTAAAATAGCATTTTCTTGATGCTTTAGGAAGCTGCATCTGCTGAAATGGCCTGAGCAAAATAGCATTTCCTGCAAAACCAGTGAGAATGCAAATAATCCTAGAATTTACTAAAGATTTGCATACAAGAACGGCTGTCAAAATGGTATCTAGTCATGCATCTCTTAAATACATAAGCAGCCTTGCTGCTGACTGCCTGCTTCTGGGGGTGGCTGAAAGGCTCAAGTTTTTGACAGTACATGTGTGTACTTTTTTGTGCTTGATTATAATTTTTAAAATGCATTTCTTGTCTTTGCAAGCAGAGCAGTGCTGAACTATTGACAGATGTCCCGACCAGGTAAATGTGTACATACTCACCTGCATTTCATAACAAATCTCTGTTGTGATGTTGAATCATTTGCTCAAATGTGGTGTTGGTCTCTTAGCAGTGAACAAACTTCATCCGAGGAAGTTTCTTCCCCAGCTTTGGAAGGCACTAAGGAAGCACATGGTAAGCTGCAAGCTGGTATTTTGTGGCAGAATGTAACGTATTTCATGGTATTGCCAGATTTTGGTGCATTCTTTTTGGCATAGAGTATATGTAATATATTTGCCTCCCTTGGAGTAAGTCCCACTGGACTCCATGTAGATTACTTCAGAGTAAGCATGCCATGGATCACATTCAAAGGATGTAGCATTTGCTAAGTGTTCAGTCTTCCTGGGTTTTTTATTGTCACCAGTCTCTTCCTTGCACCACAGTTGGCTCTCAGCGCACTTCAAATGCATTACTGTATGCTACTCAGGGTGAAAAGTAAAATCCTTCTTGGGGCTGGCTTAGCACTGAGGCCAACTGAATCACTTGCTTTAAGCCAGGAGTGTCAAACTCATGTCATACAGTGGTCCGAATAGCCTTCATTGTGCCTGCCGAGAGTCAAAGCAGATTGCCTGAATAAGCACTTTTTTCTCACATAGGAACTCATTAGCAGCAAGTGATAGAAGAGAAAATATGCAAATCTTGATCATATTTTCAAGATATGGAAGAGCCCAACTATTACATGAGCCACCCTTTCAGCAGCTCTTCTTCTGCTGAGGTATCACTCTGCAGCTCAGCATTTGAGAGGTGTTCTGCAAAGTGATGCTTTTGCTGAAGAGGCATGACTGAACCCATTTGATAATTGGGCTCTCCCAGTACCTTGGCAGCATTTCTACCCCTTTGCTCTTTCCCCATAGCATTTTTTGCCTTCTGAAGCCAATTTCCATCTCTCCCTCCCAGAGCCTTGGCAGAAGTGGCACTGCTGAAAAGGTGTTGCTGGGAGAGCCCAACTATCACGCCAGATAGAGAAAGCTTCTGTGGCCATATCTGGCCCATGGCCTTATGTTTGACACCCTTGCTTTAAGCAGTGAACTGACCAAGAATGCTCTGAGCCATGCATCTGCCAGCTGCCCACTGAATAATCAAGGAGAATAGGGGAAAAGCAACCCACCCCTTCCTCTAGCACCTCTGGAGTGGGGAGGGGCAGATCTGCTGTCACCTCATTCTCCCAGTTACTTAAAAAAGCAGCCAGGTGGGCAAAGAGAGGTGAACTGTGATGAGTCAGAACCTGCCCCATACCAAGCTCTGGTACTTGATGTACAGCTCCCTCCTCACTGTCACTCAGTGTGTCCTGTTTTATTTGAAATAAGACTGTGAGGAGGTGGCTTCAGAGCTTAAGGCAAGGAGACTGGCTCTGTCTCTCCTTGCCCATCCAACTGCTTTCCTAAGCAACAGTAAAACAAAAGCTCTATATGGAACTTCATCTAAATCTGCTTCCAGTTGACTTTGCTACCAATGCATTGCTTTTCCAGTTGGGGCCAGGATCAGCCCAGCTATGAAGTGATCTGATGCGGCAAGGGGAGCAAGCAGCATGCAGATTTGGGATACATTCACTCCTCATCTGCTTCCAACACTGCAGACAGTGGAGGGGAGTGTTCATGTGTCTTGTCCCGTCCCCCCACACACCCAAAAGCAGCAGCAGCAAGTTGGGGGACAGCATTAGGCAGTGGACCTCATTGGGCTGGCCAGGCACAAGACCATGGAAGTAATCTGTCGCCTGCCTTTGATACTCTAACCACTGCAGAAGCCTGGGGCCTCCTTGTGTGTGTGGGGGGGGGGACCTGCTTTTCCCTCCCTGCAATTTGTATGCAAGCTCTCAGTCGAAGGGCTGCTAAATGATTCATGAATCAATACTTTTTCATATTACTCTTGTTATAGATATTAACTCCACACTACCACATGCAATGGAAGAGAAAGTTTGTGAAGTTTCTTTGGGAACAGAGGAGGCCACTACAGTGGAGGAAGTGAATGAGGAAGATCAGAACTCTGTCTTTGGTACTGGACTGCCTTAAGATGCCTGGGATACTGAGAGCACCCTGAGAAGGGTTCTTTTTATGCCCTGCGAGAGCCAATCCAAAAGGGTGCCAGTGTTTAGTAGTCTACATCCAGTGACAGGTTTACCAAGAGAAAATGTGCCTGAGGAGCAATCCCTATCCTAGCTTCTTTGTGTTAGAATTATTTCTTGTCCTTTTATAAGGCTTAGAGTTGCATTGAATTCTTGGAGAGTAAGCACCCTTGCTCACTTGGATCATTCACTATAGACTACTATAGATCACTGGCTTCCAAAATATATTCCATGAAATCCTGGAGGTCCTCTAAATACTTATAGGGCAGGGTTTCTTAACCTTTTTTACAATTACAGATCCTGAGTGGATTGCCTAATATGTCCCCATACCCCCTTTGTTGAAATTAGCATCACCACCAGTTTTGTTAGGTACCAGTATGACTTCAAAAGATGTCAATAGCTTAGTTTTACTTATGGATAGCTTGGAACAGAACGTCTCAATCTGTACTGATAATGGTGATCATTATTTGAATTTAACAACAATTTTTTTTCAAAAAATTGTTCAGAGATGGTCCCAGTTAAGAATCCCTGTTATAGGGGCCCTGGGATAAATTCAATAACAACAAACTGTTTCCCAGAAAGAGTATCTTCCCACCATTCTTAATCTTGCTTTGGAATGCACAATCACCAGGAGCTGTGGCCTCATGAAGAACTGCCTAATAAACACACTCCTGCATGTAGGGATCTTGGCTTTTCAAATGTATATTTCATGTTTATTCTTCTGCCAGTTACAGGGGTCTGAGGAGAAACCTAGAATTGTAGAGTTGGAAGGTGTCTGCAAGGTCATCAAGTTCAGGAAAGTTCCTGTGGCAGGAAATCCTCCTAGAGTTGATCCTCTGCTTGAAGATCTTCAGAGAGGGAGAATCCATTACCTCCCTTGGCAATCTTATATGATAGCCCTTCTAGTATTTGAGGAGTGCTAGGAAAGAATTGAGAGGCGTGCCTAGCACCAGCTAATGCCAGGTAGTTGCCAGGGGCCCAACGGTGTTTGAAGGGTCCCCCAAGTTGAGCTCTGGGCTCAGTGATCTTAGCTCTGCATGTATGTATTGCTGGTCTTTTGATTGGGAGCCCATAACTGCAGCTGCTCTTAGTGGCTGTATCCAAATCTACCACTCCTACGTCCACCTTCCCTTCTCAAGGAGATGGTCTGTTTTCTAACTGTATGTATATGTCTTTTAACAAAATGCTATTTGCTCAATTCAACAGGGGGTGATTCTTCAGCTGAGAACTTAACCAATATTGCTCTGGCTAGAAACGGAGAGAAAGACATGTGAGTATCAGCCTCTGTGATGAGACTCTTAATTTTGTGTGTCGTCCTTGTGTTACTCTGCTAATACAGTGGTTGTTTGTTCTGCTTTCAGCATTTCTCCCAACGAGAAGGAAGTGGAGGTAAGTGTAGGCTTTGGATCTGAATACTTCTGTGCTCCATTGTGACTTGAATGAAGACATTTGGTGCAGCTTCTTTTTCTGTGGTGCATGTTAATCATGCATATGCAGTTTTTGTGGGTGAGAATTATCATATCTGGCATTTGCTTTTAGTTGGTTGCATAATGAATATTAACATAATGAATATTAACACTAATATTGATGTGCCCTCCTCCTCCCACTCAATTACTTTACTCTCCAATCTCTGCATGTTGGGTAATCCCTGCTAATTGGGTAAGAGGCACTTTTTCAAGTGGGTGCTCCTTTTTTTAGCAGGGGGAGAGTAACTGGCCCACCTCACCCCAGCACTGTCTGTTCTAGTGGCTGTCTGCTAGTATGCCTTTGCATCTTTTTAGATTGTGAGCCCTTTTGGGACAGGGAGCCATTTAGTTATGTGATTTTTCTCTGTAAACCGCTTTGTGAACTTTTAGTTGAAAAGCGGTATATAAATACTGTTAATAATAATAATAATAATAATGTTTTTTGGGGGGGTGCTCTTCATTGTGACTACCTCCTTAAAAGATGCAATGTCTCCACTTGTGGGGCATGGTATTCCCTTGAAAGAAACCATTAACGAGGTATGCCTTTTGATCCAGAAAGTTATCTGGCACTCTACATTGGGGAATGTGTGTATGGAATTTTTTCTTTCCTTCAACAGGCAGAATTTCTTAGGCTGTCGCTGGGATTCAAATGTGACCTCTTTACTCTGGAGAAGAGAGTTAGACTGGAAGAAAGATCCCGGGATCTAGCTGAAGGTAACCTGAGAAAGGAGATTGCCAGTGCCTTGAAATTACTGGAGGTAAGAAGGCAGAGGAGATGTTGCATATATTTGTTTAAAAAGCAGCTTTTAATCTCCTGAGGAAAACTCGGGGGGGGGGGGAATAACCAGTCCTGCAATTTGAACTGCGGAAAGCACTCATTAGCTGTGGCTTTCTGTCCTTTTGGTTAAACAGTTTCATGGCAGCAAATAAGCAAACAATCCAGCTGCTTATTCTTAAGTCCATTTCATGTTGTTTGTGGAAGGGAAAGGCAAAAAAATTCAGGGATGTTACAGGCACATCTCATCTGACCCCAAGTAGCTAAAGGAGACCAAAAATCAAACACTGCAAACAGTAAGAGAAACATTTTAAAAGAGTAATGGTGAAAAGCTCAAGAGAAAAAATAGCCTTTGTTTTGCCTGAAGTCTAATAAAAAGGCACCAGGCAAGTGTCCTTGGGGAGAAGATCTTCTCTCTGGTCAGCTGCTAGGCTCTGAGAAAAGGTGTGCTCAGAGCATTTGTGGCATTGCCACAGTGCACACCTCCTTTTCATTCCCTCAGTACAGTGATTCCCAAACTGTTGGCTCCTTTGACCCACTGGGCCATTGGCTCCGGCTCCCCATTAGGGCTACAGTCCTATACATTGTATAGGGCAGTAGATTTTTTGCGAGGATTCTGTGGCTACCCAGGGAGCCGTGGCACGCAGTTGGGGAACTACTGTCTTAATGCCTAGAGCGTTTTTGCAATTGCCTTCTAAAAAGGAGTGGGGAGAGACTTGGTGATTATGTGCATGAATGTACTATATGAAAGCAGTCCAGCACACAGCAAACGAACTTTTGTTATGAACTTGATTGAGACAAAACTGCAGCCATTCTGCAGAACAAGCAGAAAACAAAACAGAAAAGAAGTCAAAGGAAGGTCTTAGGAGAAAGTCCACAGGATTTAAAACAAGAAATATAGCACCCCACTGGTGGAGGCTAACACTAACATACTCGCTATCTACAGTATATACACTGGGTGGCTCAGCTTACCTGTTTTGTCTCCCCAACACAATATTGCTACTTTAGATGCAACAGCCTGCCTGAAATATGAGGGTAAAGATAAGACTGACTGCTGAGCCAGTGTCTGACTTGCAGATATCTTTGCATCACAAACAGCCAGGGCTCACATCACAAATGAGTTTCTATCTCTCATGTCTTTTGGGTGAAGCCAGATGGCATACAAGAGGATCCAGAGGTGCACAGGCACCTTATACTTGTCATTAGCTCCAGTTCTGCCCCAAGTATTTATGTGTTACCATTTCATCTACTTTGTACCAATTCCTGGAAATGTGTGTTTGTTTTCAATATGGTCCAGTCACTGGCTTCTCTCAGTGAAGATAACCAGGCACAGGAAATAGTTAAGAAGCTGGAAAAGAGCTTGGAACTCCTGAACCAGTATGCCATCAGGGTTGCCAGCAAGGCTGAAATGCTGGGAGCAATTCATCAAGTAAGTGATACATTCAGCAAATGCAAATGTTGGGTCCTTCGTACAGAAGCTAAAAAGTATTGCTTAAAACTGTTCCTTGGTGTTCTGTCATTGGTGCTGTACTTGTGAACTGCAGAGTGAGGAAGGGTGAATAATAAAATATTAAAAATCAGTACAACAAAACAGGTAGAATAGAAATGAGAAGTCCACTAGAGGTGGTGGTAGAAGCTTCTCACTGGAACTTTGGCCTAGAAAGTCCTTGTGACATAGGAAGAATGGGGTGAGGGCTTCACTGGCAGGATAGCTGCAGGCCAGTGAGCCAAATGGGGATGTGGGTGAAAGGAAGCAGGAGAAGAACTGAAAGGAGAGCACATAGGACCCATTTCCTGGCAGGCTGCTGGTGGTGAAAATTTAACTTAATACTGATTAAAAAATAACCCACTAAATGCCTGCAGATCTCTGATGAATCCGCAATGGATTTGTGGTACAACATTTGCAGTTGTCTGCTTGAAACTACCAATCTCTGAGAAGACTAAGAAAAATGAATGACCTGACCTGTGCAGGTTTACTCATAGTACATCCTATTTACATCAATAGAATTCCTCTTCCCAAAGTATTCATGTACAGGATCACCATCTATATTGAGAAAAGGGCAGCATCTCTCTGGCTGTTGGAGAGCCCTGATCTCAAATCACCATTGAAAAGCACTTAACGGGGGGGGGGGGGTAGCTGTGGTGGAAGAGAGGGGAGAGATGCACCTAAAGTACAATGTGGGGAGGATATCTTGATTCTAGGTAGGGATGCCACGCTTCAAGCTGTTCCTATGTGCTGTACTAGGGATAGTGGCAATTGTCAAGTGCCTGTCCTTGAGTATACTTGTCTTCCTGTTGAGGTTGCCGCCTTCAAAAACTGAGATGACGTGAACCCATCTTTGCATTAAAGTTCAGATTTTGGCCCCCCTGCCCAGTCTCCAGAAGTTAGTGGTGGGTGGGAGTAGGGGATGTGCATGTGCATTCTCCAGTGGCTTTGGAGGCCTTGCTCCACCTCCTGTTGCTGGAAAATTGAATTGGCTGGGAAGTGTGTTTCAAGTAGTAGCATCCAAGTTGTAGAAATGCTCCCCAAGGGGGCATTATTGACCCCTTCATTATCGGTAGTTGAGTGGGCTGTTGCAGCGTTTTCCTTCTGTGGTGCCTTTAGTTAGTAGTTTTGTTCCTCTGTTTTGTGTATTGGTTCAACTTGATAGTAGAATTCTCAGGGTTTGATTTACAGTGGTGCCTCGCAAGACGAATGCCTTGCACAACGAAAAACTCGCAAGACGAAAGCGTTTTGCGATTTTTTTTTTGTGACCCGCAAGACAAATTTTTCTATGGCCGTGCTTCGCAAGATGATTTTTTTTTGCATTTTTTTTGGTTTGTTTGCAGTTTGCAGTGATGCCTCGCAAGACGAAATTTTCGCAATACGAAACGACTTGCGGAACGAATTAATTTCGTCTTGCGTGGCACCACTGTATTATGTTGTCAGTTTCGTCTCGATGTCATTCTTAAAATTGTATTATAAACCACTGGGGGGGATTTCATTGGGACCAAAGCCAGGGTACCAAATTTTTGTGCATGTTTGGATGTCCCCTGATGCAACCAGTGCTCTGCCCACTTGATTATCTGATCAAGCATTCTGTACAGTGGAGTTCCAACTCCATTTCACATGAAAGAATGGCATTATAAGGAAGCATCTGATCTTGTTGCATTAACAGCATTTCCACTCTGCATGGAATCCAGGGTTCAAACAGAACCACGCACAGTCTTATAAGTCTGCTGTTTTTCCTTAGGCTGATCTTTGATCCTGCACAATTAAAATTGGTGTTCAAACTCTGATTTCTGAGCCTTCCCCAAAGTCCAGTGTTGAATACAAAACTCCGGGAGTGGCATTTTGAATTCTTCTGCACGTGCATTACTGACGGATCACATGTGTGTGTCTGAAATTCAAGGTCATTGTCTCCATGGATGCCATCCTTGTTTGCACTGTAATAGCCAGTGAATTTCACCAGCCGGTCTCTGCACATCCCTTTTTTCTTTAGGAAAGTCGAGTCAGTAAGGCAGTAGAAGTGATGATTCAGCATGTGGAAAACCTGAAACGTACATACACAAGGGAGCATGCAGAACTGGAGGAGCTGAAGGAGGCACTGCTCCAGAGTGAAAAATCCTTTAGTTCTCTTGGTGAGAGAGGTAATGATGGACAAGATGCTGGCCGAGTTCCTGTGATGGCAGCTGCTTGCTTTTCTATAGCGCAGTGATGGTGGCCTAGGTCTGTTGGAGCCTCATAAAACTTCAGTCTAGCTTTGTTTGCAAGCGTTGCAGTGATGGCTCTTTGCTTTTAGATACTGGGGATTAATGGTTAGGAGTATCCCCATACGATGAAGAGAAGCTTTCCCCTCCCCATATGATCTCGTACCCAACAGTGATGGGGAGTTGTGTATGTTTTCCAGTCTTTCGAGACTGAAGGTTGCCAACCATCTATTCCTCTGTCTAAAAAACTATTCTACAAGCATTTTATGCAGAAGGAAATGGAAGGCTGCAGGACTGAACCGCACTGAGCTGCCAAGTTGAAAAGCTCGTAACTGCTCTTCCATGTGAATACTGTACTTCCTTTTCCTGCAGTAAGCAAGAACATTGTGGGAGAAGAAATTTAGTGGAGACGTTCATCTATTTGAGTTCATAGACAGAATGGCCGGTGTCAGAGGCAGTTGCTCCCTTTGCTATACTGTGTTTCATATTTTTCACTATTTCTCTACAGATGAGTCTCCAGTTAAAAAACTCTCAAGCTCTCTAAAGGTACAAGCGCTATTGCAAGCTTCTTGCCCTCTGCTTGCTGCCAATGCCTGATGTGTAATTTCATTTGTGCTCATGCATGTGTGTGCATGATCACCACTGTGATCTTGATATCTCGATTCTATTAAATGCTATTTCCCACCCTCCTTTCTCCAAATACTGTAAAATGCAAATCAAGATATTAAAGTTTCAGTGATATGACTAAAAAAGCACTAAAATGGTATCCGAGTGAAGTTGAGATCAAATTCTTGGGTATGCTATATCTCAAACAAGATTGTTTACAATCTTGATTGTAAATTGTAGATTGTTTACAATCTACATTGTGATCTAATACAGTCAAAGAACAAAGTAATAGAGTGCAGAATTCTGCATCCACTTTGATCTCTGAAAATATTCACAACTTAAGGCTGTGAAGGATACTGGTAGGTTTGAAAGTGTATAGCAAATGTCTGGTTAAATCTCAGTAGAATCTCAGAAGGAGAGGAGATGACTTGGGGATAAGTAGAGGATTCTGATGTCTTGCAGAACTCCTTGCCTTTTCTCTAATGATGAGCCAAGGGTAGTGCAGCCTACATACAGCTTCATATGCAAATACTGCTTATCTTGCAGTTTAGAATAGGGGCATGCATGAGTTTTGCAACAAGTGAAACAAGGGAGCTCTTTTGTGGTGCTCTTTTAGGATTAACAGAACCAATGACAACCCACCAATGAGTTATGAATGTCATATTTGTTTTGTTCTGAACTCTTCAGTATTGAAATTGATAGGAAGCACAAAAATGAATGTAATGAGGGCCTTAACAAGTGAATGGAATAATGAAAGAAATGTTGTGTAGAGTACATATACTCAGAGTAGAATGTGTGCAGCTGTGGTTCAGGAGCCCATAAGTAAGGGATAGGTTGTGATCAGTGCTTGCAGAAGCCTCCAGTTCATGTCGATCTCCAGTGGACTGCAGGCTGTTGAGACCGGAAAATCTTGCTTGTCTAGTCTTCAGGGTTGAAGAGGAACTTGTGCAATCCAGAAAACCTAATTTCTTATATTGCTGCATTTTTAACATTGGAGGGGAAGATTGGAACATCTTTGGCATCTTTCATGGAAGCAAGTACCTATAAAGGACTTTTCACGTAAACCTAGTTCACAATTAGACAGAAAAGGTCCGCAAGTGAGTTAGGTACACCTTTCTCCATTTGGTACCTCCTCTCTGTGCTGCTTGCCCAGTTGCCACCCAATTTCTGAAAAATCCCAGCCTTTCATTCTGATTACTGACATTACTTGGGTCTGTTCTTTCTATAGTGCTAATCTGATTGGGTGCATTCAAAGCATAGAAGGTGTCCTTCAAAAATGGCTATATGAAATTCAGCAGGCTGCAGAGGCCCCTGGAAAGTTGCCGCAGCCCGCAATAATGTACAATTGGTCAACATCGAGCGTATTAACTGCTCCTCTCCCAAGGAATTGGGTGGAAGAGCTGCTTGTATGAAACCAGCAACAGTTTGCATAGATTTGCACACCATCTCATTTACAGTCATGTGAACAGTTAATCAAGTGGGGAGTGGCACTTGGTATAATCTTTCCTCTGTTTGTGCAATAAGGCCTATACTAGCAACAATGGCTGTTAACATGGAAGCTGTTTATCGAGTGCCTTCTCCATAATGCCTACTGGTATTTGGCCATATTGTGACTTCACTCTGCTTGCATTTTGCCACTGCTGCTGCAAATGGGTCTAATAAGTGCTACTAGACATTTAGAAATGGAAACCGCTTTCAGTGTTTCATCTATTGTGGGCCCATATGGATATGTATGTACTACTCCTCATTGAAGGGTGTCACATCTCTCTGCCTCATGTACATCTGTAGATCACATGGTCCAGTAAGTCTAGAAAAATTACAAGATAAGTTTCTGCATAAGTGCTGGGTTACAATGCTTTGTTCACGTGAGCAGGGCTCACAAAATGTCAAAATGCATAACCTGTGAAGTAGTATCTCCTTATTTATGTAGTCGGCATCACTACGCAGAGTTAGCATTGCAACCTTGCCCAGGAATACTGGAAATGCTGGCACTGGTTTGCCACTGGTAGGTAGGAGTCTTCCCAATACTGATGTTTTATTACCCTACGTATATTGGGTACCTACTTAAACATTCCCACTTTTCTCCCAAGGCTCAGCTAAATGATACAGATGGGAACGACAGAAGCGACAAATTCAACAGACGTGCAAGCTGGTAAGGTTGCTAGTTATGTTTGTGTAAGATATTCAGCCAATATAATTGTGTGTGGGTCACTAGTGTCTCTTGATTAAAAACCGTTTGAGAATATAAGCACTGTAGGGCTTTAAAAAGTAGTGCTGCTCGGTCTGAAGAATAGTTAAACAGAAACCTTCTCCCTAAAACATTTGTCCTTTTATCCAACTACATTTAGATGCTATCTCGAAAGTTTCTCTTGCATACTGGGTCTTGCTATGTAAGATGTTCTCTTGCATGCAAGAAATGTTTTGGAGTCAGATGTTGTATGGGAGCCCCTTGCTTGGATCTCCTGCAGGTCATACAGCCTGACCCTTTAATGTGAGATTCCTGTCTATGATGAGATGGCCACACTTCTCCCCCCCCCCAACTTACAGGCATGCAATGTTCAGTATGTTCTACGCTGCAACAGCAAATAGAGAGCATGTTAATTATTTCTCAACAGGGGCTTAGTAGCAGCAAAACAAGGTGAAAAGCGCCCTTTGCTGAAGCGCTACATTAGTTCACATTCCTGGACAGAGTCAGAGGAAGAACAGCCTGAAACTGAGTAAGTCTCTGTTGCTTGTATGGTATCTGTGAAGGCATCTGGCCCTAGAAGCCCGTGCCATCACTCCAGTTCACCTGGTTTCTTCTGGGTATGGGCCACTTAATTGCAGCAGTTCAGGGCCAGAACTTTCTCTCACCGCTACCTCTTGCACTTCTGGAAGCCTCATTCACTTGTAAGCAAGACTGGTATTTCCTTAACTTGATAAGCTCTTGAGCACTTTGGTAACTTCTGGATTTTGCAGTGTGGAGTGGATTGGGATGGGAGTGAGGAGAGAAGTCAAAGGTTGAAATGTTGCTGTAGACCCAACACCAGTCTTCCCTGTAAGCTGTATGGCCACACAGCTGTGCAACTGAATTCAAGCCCAGCGCAGCTTTCCTCTCGGTGCTCTGGAGCTCAGTAGTGTCATCGCCAAGCACTCCAGAGCCACCCCCACACAGCCACTGTATGGCTCTGTGCACTCCTCTCAGAAATTAGAGGGAACACTGCCCAACACTGGATCTGTTCTAGATTCGTAAGTAGACTGTACAGAGATGTCATGGATTGCAGTGTGTTCTCTCAGAGAATATGAGCCTGTAAAACAAGGGTTGGCAATCTACAGCCCACAGTCCGGCCCATCACCCAAAGTCATCTGGCCCACGTGGAGCACAGCTTGGGAAGCAAAGCCTCCCATCCAATTTGCCGCTTGCCAGTCAGGGAATGGCAGAACCCCCTGCCCAGGCTTGCTGAGTCCCTGTACTGCTGCTGTCAGAGACTTGATTTCATGATTCTTAATTGTAATTATGCTGTAGATTTTTAATTGGATTGTGTTTCATGTGCAGCTGTGGCAGCCAGGTTGGCTGGAAAAGCAGGTTTAAAATCTTAACGTTGAGTATTCCAGAGGAAGAGGGCTTTCATGGATTAAATGATTCAAGAAGAGATGGAAGTACTTGCATGGGACTAGAAACGGCATGTGATAAATGCTTCTGGTCCTTCAAAACCATTGAGTAGCATCTTGTTCTATACATAGAGTAGGCAGTTATTGAAGACACGTTGTGTGTCTTGCCTGGAAAAAGGTGCTCTGTGATAAAAGGTTAACCCCCTTGCAAAAAGTAGACATAGAAGTACCAGAGTAGATGACCAGCTGAATGTAGGAGTCCATTTAGCACCCCTAATTTGTTCTTTCCTTACAGAAGCATCCCTTTGGAACTACCAGCTTCAGAGGTGCGAGGAAATAAGGCGCGAAAGCTGAGCGAAAAGGAAACTAGTTCACCAAGATGGGGGTTGTACTCGGTGTAAGTGATGAAACGGCACATGCTTGGAATGTGGAAGGTTACTGGACTTTGTAACCACTGAATTTGGGTCAGTAGTGACAGGTGGCAGCTCCTGGATAGTGTGTCTTTCCCTGCCCCTCCACTGACGGAAACTGGTATAACTGGCCTTATAGGTAACAGCAGAGATGCCTGGTTGGGAACTTGTAGATTGCTCTACTGGGCACTCTTTTTATATACTTGCTTTTTCATAAGTTGCCTACACAACCCTACTAGCTCTACTGGCACCAAACTGCCCTTTTCAACTTGAGGATTTAACCCTTTAAGTGGTTTTTGGGAGGGGTAGGGAAGGGAGGCGTAAGCATGTGCAACACTAGCATTGTCCTTTTTAATTAAAAATAATTCCCATCTCCACCTCAAGAAACTTGTTTTTTTAAACCCGTTTACAGAGCAGTTTGTGAAATCTGCATGGGATGTGTCTGAAAAGAGAAATCTCTTCCCCCCCCCTCCAAAAAACCAGTGTACATTCTATGTGTGTGGGGTGGGGTCCTCTCTGAGGATTGTAGTCAGTCATTCAGGGGACGACAGCTATAGCTAGATGTTAAGAGGCATCAAGCCACCACCACTACTTTGACTCTTGTTCTTCTTTGGTAACTTTTACTGTGACACAGTGCATGAGGTGACCTTTGAGATAATGATGTCCTAAGCATCACGAAAATGGGCAAAAAGACAAGAAGTAGAAGCGGCTCTTCCTTGCATCATCTGCCCTCAAACATGGTGATTTGGGGGCCAAGCTCCGCTTGCCTTTGCAGTGGTTCCCAAACTTTTTTGACTGGTGGTTCCCTTAACCTACTGGGCTATTGGCCACAGCTCCCCAATAGGGCTACAGTCCTATATATTGTATATGGCAGTGAGTTTTTCGTGAGCATTCCACAGCTCCTCAGGCTGGTTTCTGTTGCTCTCCGGGGAGTCACGGCTCACAGTTTGGGAACAACTGGCATATGACAAGTTTGCATATGACATTTTTGCCTTCTACTTGCTTTGCATATGACATTTTAATCTCTTAACAGCGACTGACAAAAGGGGTGGGGAAGAAACTGGAATCGGGGCCAGAGCATGCAGAGAGTGGTATTAAACTCTTTTCTGCTATGTTGTGGGCCTGGCTAATTGTCCTCGTGATTAATGCTGCTGTAGCCTTCCTGTTAACATTGCATAAGAGGGTGAGGATTTCAGTGCTGTGACTGAAAAGAAGTGAATTGGTTACTCTTGAGATGATGTGGAAAAGATTTTAGGTCATGTTCCTAAAGGATCAGAGTAGTTGCCCCTGAGGGGAAGAGTCTAAGCCCTTTTTAAGCTATCCTCTGTGCATCCCTGTCTATGCCCTGCCATTTTTGCTTCACTGGACTTCAGTTCCTACTTTAGTCAACCTGACTCTGTGGGTTTGTCTACTTCAACTTACTAGGACTTGAAATGTTGATAGTGGCTGGGCTAAAACTTTTGAACATCTTTTTAGAAATGGAAAGGAAACTAGCAGGTTCTTGTTGCATAGCTTTTACCCAATGGTGAAAAATTCTTTTTATTATTCAGTATAGCAAGTGGAACTTGCAAACAAAATATTGCAGTTCCCAGCCCTAATGCCTCTTGCAAGATGCCATAAGTTGTTACAAGCTCCAGGCCAATTCAATCTGCTGCTGGTGTTCTTCTGTTTTTTCAGCATCTTCAGTGCTTCTGGGGGCTAGTAAGCAGACTCGGTCTTTGTAGTGTAAAGAAATATCCCCCCCCCCCCGCCCCACAGATTGTCAAACCTACTTCTGCATTCCTAAATAGTCCCCAGTGTATACAGAAACCACAAACTTATTTTAGGGTAGCACCAACTTGCTTCCAATCTGATAGGCACTCAAAATACCTAAGTTTGCTATTGGTATATATACTAAGAGGGGTCCTGCAACAAAATGTTTCTGGATGATCACTGGAACTGCATTTTGTGGTTGATGCATTTGGTAAGGAATTCAGAGCATACTGAGCTGCTATAAGTGCCAATTACTTACGTTGGCTCTGCAAGTAAAAGTCCTGGACTGTCTTTCCACAGGTGTACCAGACTTTCGTCCTGGGCATCGTGTCGCAAAACCAGCAAGACACTCTGCATATCTGCCATCTCAGCTGTGCTCTTTGCCCTTCTTTCAAGTCTTATTTTGGGCTTGTCATTCCAAAGACCTGCGGAGGCTGCTCCTGTCGAGACTGGGGATGCTTGGACTTCAGTTCAACAACTGCTGTGGCCATATATTGGTCTCCAGCACCAGGGTCCACCGCCTGTCTAACTCATTTGGGGTTTCTAAAAGAGGTTTTTGTGGATGATTGCTGATGTCAGTTCCTGACATGGGCTAGTGCATAAAGATAAGCTTGCCAAGTTTTTTCACTCCAGCATAATTTGTAAAGGATGCAGTTTTGGAATGTGATAGGTTTGGAGACTTTGAAATCACCCATTAATACTGGTAATTCAGTTTGAAACAGAATGTAATTCGACATTTGACACAACAGGTTTCTTTTCAGAATAATTTTTTAAAGTGTGTTTTCATCCATCTAAAGATATATGATTTTAGGAAAAATATATTAAGGAGTCTTGGGAGTGCTGTAACTTCTCTATAAATGGTTTAAAAAGTATTTATTTTTAAACTCTGAAATGTGAAACAATTGCAATTGCCTTTTTTTGACAGAGTATTTTCAAACTCAATAAAGTTCTTAAGTGGCCTGTGCTGTCTTAAGAATATGTCAGCACTCTGGTAGCAAAGAGCAGTTGAAAAACAGTGTCGATAAAAAGGTAGTGGGTTTTCTTAATGGTTTCCATCGCTGCTTCACTAGCCATGTCTTTGATCAGGTGGTAGAGAGTGGAGTGGAATTCTGTGCCCTCAGCTATATTCTTGGAGAAGACATCGCTGTCTTCTGTGATTTCGAGTCTCTGAGCTCTCTGGCCACTGAACATAAAAAGGACCCAGTCCTCTGGCACATCTTCCTCGACCAGGTGTTCACAGGCCTGCAACAGGAGATGTAGAGTAAGTTTTGCACATTTACTGTTAAGTATAATATTGAGCTTTAAGATGGCTTTAAGAAAGCTTTAAGAGCTTTATTTAATATTTAAGCTTTAAGAAGATAAAGCTAGCGCCTGCCACTGCGTGAGGCTCTCTGCAGAAGCATGCATGGCCTCTGGGACACCAAGTGCCTCGGGAACAAAGTGCCAGGTAAGGCACCGCGAGTTTAGCCTCAGTGCGAAGAGAGGGAGAAGGCAAGTGGACCTTTGAGTTTTGGGAGAAGGAGAGGGAGGACTCTGAGTTGTGAAGAGGAGAGGAGGAGGACGATGAGAAGGAGAAGGTAAGTGTATTCTTTCTTTGTCTTTCTAACTCTTGTCTTCTAACCTTAAATCAACATTGAAATTTAGCTTAGCTTTAGCTTAGCTTTACCTAAGCTTTACCTAAGTTAGCACCTAATCTAACCAGAGGGAGGGAGTTTAAGGTCCAGCAAGTTGGGGCACAGGAGCTAGGTGAGGGCAATAAAAATACATACATGAGTGAGAACATAGGTCTACTCTGAGCAGGAGCAGAGTCCTACTTGTGAGTAAGGGCCCAAGGTACAGGCACTTGGAAAAGTAAATAAAACAGAGGAGGATAAAGTAGAAAGCAAGTTTTTCTACTTTGTTTAAATTAACCCTATACTTAACCCAAGTTAAACTTAATCCAAGTTAGAACATAATCTAAAGGTTCAGTAAACTGGGACACAGGATCTAGGTGAGAGCAATAAGTAAATAAATAATTTAAATAAAGGTACACACTTAATAAAAGCAGGAGGTATAATTTAGATAGGAAGCTAGAGCCCAAACTAAACAAAGAAGAGGGTAATAGGGGGAGAAAGTACACTTGCCGTTTATTTTATAAACGGCAAAACAGGATTTAAACCTTTAGTGTGTAAGTTCTGCCAAGCCCAAAAAACTCTTAAACAAGTGCAGTTAAAATTCAAATAAAAAGCAGCTTGAGGTTAAAAAACAGTCCAGCCTAAGAGAACTGAATTAGGAGGGTAAGAACCTAGGAAGGGCCAGCCAGCCAGGGCAATTTAGCTTAGCATAGTCATAAATTTAGCAAATTAGCATAGTCATCGTCCTTTAGGAGGTGATAAGAGCCCCATTAGGCAAATCCAAGCAACCCCATTCAGGAGCCTACAGAGTAGATTAGGCCCATCAGCAGCTTTTTCTCTTCCTAATCTTTTGTAATCTCACCTGGGAAGATCAGCCCCCTTTCAATCAGCAAGGAGGGAGGGAGGAGGAGCTAGCTAGTGGCATAAAGCTAGCGCCTGCCACCGCTTGAGCCCTCTGCAGAAGCGCGCGTGGCCTCTGGGACAACAAGTGCCTCGGGAACAAAGTGCCAGGTAAGGCACCCCCAGTTTAGCCTCCGTGCAAGTTCAGCAGCAGGGTGAGGAGGCCAGGGCCCCAGACACTGTCCTTCTCTTCCCTTGAGAAGAGGACAGCAAACCAGTGAAGGGTTTTTAAATACCCCTAAACAAACAAACTATGCAGTCAGACACCCAGCAGCAGGGTGGGGGCTATCCAGTGTTTTGCATCGAGTGCCTCATGTATGACTATATGCCTCTGGGGCATGTCATGGATGTGTCCTCTGTGCAAGGAGCTCCAGGCACTTGGGGAACGCGTCCGCTCCCTTGAAGCCTTGGTGGCCGACCTGGAGAAGCAGAGGCATGCATACTGTGGAAGCCCCAACACACACGGGGCTGCCCTGTCCCTATTTTGAGACTACTTGGGCCAATGGCAATAATTTGGGCAAGACCACCAGCTTTGACAACTGTAGTAACTGCTTGGGGAGCTGCCATGTGATCATAATAGAAGTGAGCAAAAAACCTCAAGTGGGCTGGCTTACTATAAAATCCATGAGGTGGAAAGCAAGAGTCAGCATGCCAGCTTGCACATAGCAAGTCTTGCAAAAAATTTTTAAAAAAACCTTACATGAGGATAAATCAGGAGGTAGGAGCAACATCTATATTCACTTTTTGATAGAGGCAATGCAGCTGTTTTACAGGGCTAAATTCACTGTGACAGTCTTCTCATTACGGTTAGATCAAAAGGAACCCATAGGCTTGGTTCTTCTCTGCTGCTTGCAGCATAGTATTTCATAGCTTTATTGGTGCTAACCACAATTGTCCTCCTAATCAGTTTGCATATGATGTCTGAACACCACTGATTAAAGCTAGTACTGTGTATTGTTAAACTATGGTTAATGCCAATGCAGGCATAATGCTATAGCAGTGGTAGAGCGAACCATGGAAGGGAGCATAGTTTTTCTTGCTCAAGGATTGGGAACATTGTAAACAGCAGGTTTATGTTTGCAAGTGCTAGAAGAAAGATTCTGACACAATCAAGTTGTACCTTGAAGACCGTTTGATCCTCTTCACATTGTGCATTCCACTTGCTCCAGCCAAAAGCAAAAGCAGATGCAACCAGTGCCATTTGCTGGTAAGCTGTGATTTCTGCTAGCAGGGTCTGTAACAGATGACAAAACAAAAGGGGCAGTGAATAAATCTTATTTATCCTGCCTTTCTCCCACACCAAAGTGGACTCAAGGTGACCAACAATGTAAAAACATGAAACCAATCCAATTCATATATAATAATCAACACACACCTAGGCTCCCAACTATTAAAATATATCATATAAACCCAATTCTTGTATAGATAGAGATGATAAAAATGCAGCCAAGGAACACTGACCGAATAATACACAACCGAATAATAGTTGTAACTTCATCCTGATAAAAGCAAAACGGGCTTTTACTACTTACTTGTACTGCTGGGGGGGGGGTGTGACGGCACTGCAAGCAGATCCAAAGGAAAGGAGGAAGGGGCAGAATTGCAGGCTTATTCTGTAGATTTACTCAGATGTAGGTACAATGGCTTTCAGTGAGGCTTAGCCCTAAGTTACATAAAGGACTGCAGCCTTAGATGGACTGAAAGTGCTTTAAGTATCACAGGGCAAGAATAAAAACAAGAAAGTTTGGGAAAAGGCTAAGATTTTTTTATGTAAATGATCAGGATATCTGCCCTCCTGCTTTTCAGGCCTCTAAATGCTTATAATGAGGACTTTCTTACATAGCAAACAAAAACACCAGAGCAGCAGCACATGCAATATTAAACTGGAAATTAAGAGCCCTGGGTTCAAGGATTTAGACAGCCTGAGCACAGAAGAAGGTCTTTGCCTGGGACTGAAAAGATGATGGATGCGGAGCTGGTGTTCCACAATCAGAAAGGCACTATCCTTAGACACCACCCGCTTCCTCGCTGACAGAAGGGGAAGCCAGAGTTGGACTGGGTCACTGGGAGAATGGATCACAAAGATCAGTGCTTATACCACTTCCCGTTCAAGGGAAGAGGTTAAAAGAGCCACTTGGTCCATTAAAAAGGGTCCTGTTGGAATGGGCCAAAGACCCAAATCCAGCACCATCCTTCTAGAGTGCAGAATCATTCTGTAACCCTGTTCTGCAGTAGCTCCCAAACTTCTACAGGGGAATTGGGAATCCTTTAGTTGTGGCAGAGACGGGGCAGCGCCAGAGCAATTGCTGCACTGCAATGACCAAGAGACATTTAAACTTACCTGGGGGGATAACACCAGCCATTGGGAGGGTATGTGGGGCTCATAGCCCCGCTGTAGCCTTCCCCGCTGCTGTAAACAGCGCAGATTGGCGATCAGAACTCTGCTGGTTTTCAATTGAAAACCAATGGTCAGCAACCCCCAGGTAAGTTTAAATGCCCAATGGTCCTGGTGGCACCATTGTAACTGTATTTTCCAGGCCACTCCTCTTAAGGGGGAATGGCCTTCTTCCAGTTTCCATAGTAAGTCACTACCCACCAGTTTGGGAACTGCTGCTGTACTGAACCGAGTTCTTGCAACCTGGGCCTTGGACAGCTCTCCGCTGCACCTGGTAGAGATGTACCCCTACCCCACCTAAGATCATGGATAGCAGTTGACCTTCTGCTTACTAAAGAAAAAGGGCCACATTAAACCAATGGAAAGGAGGAAGAGAGTTAGCTGGGATCTTACTTTTTTGTTCATACTGACATACTTTGGAGAGTATTCAGTTGGGAAGATGTTCATTCCGGCCTCCTTCAAAGCCATTGAAAGGGCCAGTGGAGTCATCCATCTTCCTCTTAGCTCAGGAAGGAGAACAGTGTCTTCCATTGTTGTGACTGAGACCAGTTTGCACAGGTCAACCTGTCTCCAAAGAACAGTACAAGGACTGGTTAGCTGGCAAACATCTGTATCGTTTCCTAAACATCTTGACATTTGAGTTATGTTGTCTGGTTTTAACTCGTAATTATACATGGCAAGCCACTTCAGTCAGCCAAATGCAAACTAGATGGCACATCAAGCATGTACTTTGCAGCATGTGCTTGCTTTCAAAATGTGAAATAGTAGCTGAAATGGGACAGCAGCAGGGAAAGGGGGGGGGGCTTTAACATGCCATGGTCCCAATGCAGGTCTTCCCCCCCCCCATTGCTTGAAGTCCCAATCCTAGTAGTTGTTGTCCTCACCCGCTCCACCCACAGTGTTTATGTGTCACAGAAAGAGAGAAATGGGGGAACAGGGACTGCAGGAGGTTGGAAAGGTTAAAGCTCCCTTCTGCATTAAGGTTCTCAGTTTGGCTGCTATTTGATATTTAAAAAATGACTGGCTTGAAGTCACGTGTGATTGACTTTGGGAGTATGAGAGAGGAAAGGTGACCTGCCCCCAAAGGAGCCTAGTCTCTGCAGTGTTTGTCCATCAACCAACAATTTGGGCAAGCCTGTTGATATTGTAGGCCAACCCAGGGTTGTGAGACGCAGAGAAGCAGCAGGTTCTTTTACGGACCTTTTTGGCTTTGCAACGCCTTGTTGAGGGGATGCCTTTCAGGTGGAAAGTTGATTCACATTAATTAAAATAAAAGGATCATCCAAGCTTTCATTTCTAGATATCCGCCTAGTGAAAGCATGTCTCACAACCAGGTGCTCTGAGAACAGTTTTACAAATGTCCGGGTGCTCTAGTTGCCCCTAAATAAAAACCACTATGCACTTAAGAGAAATGGTGGTCATCACTGAAAACTTGCAGGATGCAAACAGCAGGTTTAAAGTATATGTGACACCAAACTGTGAGGCAAAACTATCTCTGGTGTGTTTTGTGTCCCATATCTCTCCTGAATTAACAGCAATGTGAAATGAAAGATTTTGTCACTGCTTTGGAATGTATAGCCTCAGATGTGAAAGCAGCTAAGGGTGCATTTCCTTGGGAGTAAATGTAGACCTATAAGCCAGGACTTTAGTGGTGAAGAAACCTAAAGGGGAAGGAAACCACTGCAGAACACCCAGAATATAAATACTGGTAGCTCAGTATAGTTCTCAATTAATTGCATTACTTTTCAGGGAGCAGCTGTGTGAACATTCTTCCTTTTATATCTAAAAATAAAAGAGCTTGACATGGTTCTTTTGTTAATGAAAGAGCCTGGAAATCCTTATGGGGCCAGGCTATCTCAGACACCCCTGGTGGTTCTTGCCCTAAATAAGACCCATTGAATGGAGTGGGCCTTTCTTCCAAGTGAATAGATGTTGGATTGGACTATAGGACATGCTAGCATACCTTGATCTCAATCTGCACTTCAGCAAAGGTTGTGAGGATGCTGAAAAGGGCTTCATCAGTGCCTTTGGGCTGAAGTTCCCATGACTGATAGGGCATGTTGACATGGGCATCCTGTAGCAGCGTCACAGTATAAAACCTGTTCATCTTGAAAGAGATCTCCTTCTCTCTCATATTGTAGGCCACTTCCCCAATGTCATCTGTTCTCCAGCACTGGCCTTTGGTGTGGAGGAAAGGGGAACAACTTATTTTGGTTGGTGCTAAAGAGCGACAACAGTTATGTTAAATTTTTATCTCACCCTTTCTCTAAAGAGTTCGGACAGTGTACAGCAGGGTTGGCAACCTTTCTGGGCAAAGGGCCCAGATTTTTGGCAATGATGTTATCACATCATTAGTGAACTATGGGGTTGCCAAATTCCTGGAAGCAGCTGTGCAAACCTCCTGCCCAATTTGCCACGTGCCAGACAGGGAATAGCAGAGCTGCCTCCCCAAGGTTACTGTGCGGCACAAACTCTGCAACCCTGAACAAGTAGCTCTGCCATTCCCTGTCTGGCATGCTGCAAATTGGGCCAGGTGCCTGCAGGCTGTAGGTTGCTGACCCCTGCTGTAGATGGTTCCCCTTACTTTATCTACTTAAGGACAGGTTCTATCCTGTTCTATTTATCCTGAGAAAGAGTGGCCTTTCTCAACAGGAGCCATATGACCCTCTGGGGCACCCTGGCAAATTTGAATGTGGCCACAGACAGACAACTGAAACCTGTGAGAAGGGGAGCCCCAAGGATTTATGGGGGGCCCTGGTAACTGAATCAATTAAATACTCTGAGAAGAGCTCCTAAGGGGCTGTAGACAAAAATAAACAAAAAAAGGATTGAGAACGGCTATTCTAAAGCACAAAGGTTTCCAGGACATCTAACTATGACTTATAAATCAATACACTTTAAAAACAGTTGGATGGCCAAAAACATTAAGCCAATGGCATGCCAAAGTTCCACAAGATCTAACAAGCCTGGGCAAATAAACAGTTCTTCATGCAGCACTGAAAAAATAAGTCATGTTTTTAAACATCTGCTGCATGCGTCCAACATGCATTGCTCTTCTTTATTTTGCAAAAGGAATGGTGTAGAAGAGGGAGGCTGTGCATCATGCTCCTGGGAAGGGAAGGGGAGTGGGCTCCCAATTGCTCCTGCCTGCCTACTTGGTGTTTCCTAAGCACTGGATGGGTGGGGTGAGGCAATCTGGATCCACAGCAGCTTTTTCCTTCCCTTCTCTCTGGAGAGTAGCGCTGGTGGAAGAAGGAGACTACTCTGGCTGAGATCCTCTTCTACTCGCTCTCAGCAAGCTAGAAGAGGATCAGCATGCCCACCAGAGTGGCAAGCTGGAGAAGGAGGTAGACTGAGGGGTGGGAGCTTATTTTGCCACTCCCTGCCACTCCATGTGACCATTTCAGGATACTTCACGGTAATGTGCCCGGAGAGGTCTTTAATCTTAAGGGTGGAACACTAATTCAATGAAATCAACTCTCACTTTCAGTATCCCATCTAGCAATCAGAGGCTCCTCAAAATAGATCACACTGTCAAGAAGCTGGACAGTGAGTCCTACAGTCACGAGAGAAGGGTCCTCATTCTCTTCACACTCTGCTACGTAGGGAATGAACTCCAATCCTGTATCCAGCACCTTTGCAAGAAGAAGAAAGTAACGTTGGTTATTTTTGAAATAGGCACAACCCTGCATCTTGAAAGACAAGGGTCTGAAAATACAATTTGTTTTCCCCCAACAACCTATGAGCGAAGTGTCACTCCCAAGAAGTGATGTCACTAAACGTTGACTTTTACTCGTAACTTGGAATTGGGCGGCTTTGAGATTTTTTTTGCTGAAAAGCAGTATATAAATATTCTAACTAAAATAACAATTCTTGCCTCCAAAGTGCAGCAAGATTCTTCCCAAAATTCTTGCCCAGCTCAGACTTCAATCCAAGCGGAAGATGAATTGTAGGCCTCCCCAGCTTACCCTGCTTGCCACTCCAAAAGCAGTGAAATGCTCCCTTCTTTGTAACCTAGAGGGCTGCTATGCCCAGCGTGTAGCTCACAGTTGCAGCAGAATGTCAGATACCAGGGAGGGGAGGGAGAAAGAGAGATTTGTTTCCCTCCATTCCACTACTGACAAAGGAGCAGCAAGCCAGCTAAGCAGGTGCGGGAGAGAAAGGAAAGGGGAAAAAATTGAGTTGGAAGCTTACTCGGGCTGTTGTGATCCTGATTACATGTTCAAGGTATGACAAGGTCAAAATTAAACTTGGGGGGGGGAGCGTGGCAGAAATAGTTCAGTTTTCTGAACCCAGTTCTGTGTTTGACTAGAAGAGTACTCCATTGCTGCTTCTAAGTAGCCATGTTGGAACAGTAGCTGTGTACAAGTTGCACTGATTCACATAGTAACAGCTGCGGGCATTGGATCAAAGCTCAATACTGGGTAGCATCCACTGCCCATTTCCTGGTGCTGTTTAGGGCACTAGCACTGCAACTTGTACGAGGGTCAGGTTACCTAGTTGGGTCCTCTGACAGGAGTGGTCATTGCCTAACCTGTCTACCTTGATGCCATCCCTGCACAATTTTGATACAGCTCTCCATAACTCACCCCTCAAGGCCACATCCCTTGATCCAAAACACAGTCTTGTAATATACCTTAATTAGGAGCAACCAAAACATCAACAAGCTCTGAGAAGAGAGCTCTGAAGAACCTGCTCTCAAGTTTGTGTCATATTTATTGGTTCACAGACAGGTGTTACTAAACTATAATTTTTTTAGTTTTTCCAATGAACCAACATGACTATTATCTCTTGATACTGTTCAGCCAAACTTGGAATCTGCCTCCATTCTACTGTATTTGAGTTGATGGGATGTGATATGCAAGTTTTGTCTGTGCTGGCTGGTTCACATGATCTAATGGTAGGGAGCTAAACATGCATCTATGAAATGAAATGGTTGTATAACTACTTTAGAACAGGTTCAGCTCACATTTACTGCATGAAATTAAAGCTATCAGGTTGATTATTTAATAGATGCCTAAGCATCCTAGGTGTTCCACAAAGAGGGATGAGTAGTTTTTTACATATTTCTCTCCTTACATCAGAGGGCACATCTTCACCACAAATTCAAAATAGGTCCAACAACACTCTCTATTTCTAGAGAATCCTAGAGAACCACAATTCCAATGAGAGGAGAATTAGGGAGTTCAGAGACTCCTCAGCATCCCAACCAGCCTACAAGTCCCAGAACTCTCTGGAGAAAGCTGTGGTAAACATAAACAGATATAAAACCAACACAGGTTTTAAGTGTAGATGTGCCCAAATTGTTCAAAGCCCTACCAAACTTTAATGTGCCTGACAAGCTATTCTGAATCCAACACAAAGGCCTGTAATTGTGTACTTCTGTAATCTCATGTCATGTAGTATTTGAATGGATTCACAGAACACACAAACAAACCAGCCTCAATGTGGTTCTCAGTGTGGGGGAAATGTCTCTTTTTCTTTTTAATTCTACATATATCACGAAGTCATATATGTACAGTTATGTGGGATTGTGGGATATATGGAAACGTGCACAGTTGTGGGCATGATGGCATGTCAACATGCCGATAAAGGTTTCTTGTCTTGTCTTGATGACTGTTGGATTATTTTGTAAAAACACAAGGTTCTGATTATTTTGTAAAAACACAAGGTTCTGTTCCTCCAAGGATGTGTGGTGGGTGAGGAGGCAAGTGAGGGAGAGCTGCCGTGTCAGGCCCCCAAGCACCCACAACCCACGTACAAAGTACGTGGGTTGCGGGTGTTTGGGCACCTCACAAGGCAGCGGCACCTCTCAAAGGGTTCCGGTGGGGAGGCTCTGCCTCACCTGCCTCCGCACCCACCGCACATCCCTGTATTCTTCATGGTTGTTGAGAAGTGTGCAAATGTTTCATATTTGCTAACCGCTCAAAAACCAAGAGAAGTCTTTGTGGGGCTTGAAGTTATTATGAGATGGGACCTTTGTATGCCCCATCACTTTTCTTCCCCAAGGGATACACACCTACTCCCCTCAAATCTGCTTTCCCTTCCCCCTCCCTGCCCTGGTTCTTGAAAATTACTTCCACCATGGTCCACCCTTTGACGTGTTTCGCTTGAGGTGGGAGCTTCAGGGCATCAAAATGGTACACGCCACCCACTGGCATGAACTGGTGCAAATCGACCACATTTTTGTCTGGCTGCTCCTCCTCCTCTTCAATGATCCCCAGTGCTGAAGCCTGTGCAGAAGCTGAATATGAACAAAATGTGAGGAGTTACACTGCTCTTAACTCAGGCAGCTCACTATCACTCAGGGTGGAGGGCAGCTGTTCCCAGTTTAGAAAATGTAGTCACGGAAGGTTCCGGTTATTGATCATTGTCTGAAGTTAATAATATCAGACTAGCCATTTTACACTATACAGAGATACTGCTAACCATTCCCTGTTCAAATAAATCAGCTAGCCATTGTGCATGGTGTCTGACTATTACCGATCATGCCTAATTAAATATCCTTGGCTAGCTATTACACATGGAGCCAAGCTACTACCCATCACCCCCAATTCAACACATCCAGTTACTAATGAATTTGGGCCCAGGCTTCTTCCAGAGCAAGTCACCACACTGCTGCTTCCCCCTTTGCTTCAAAGAACCTCAATAACATTTAGAAGCATGCTACTTACATCAAGGATACTTAAATGTGAGCAGATATTCACCCCTGGTAACAGATTGTGGAGATTCATTGCAAAGGAGCATGCATTTATATTGCCAAATGAGCAACAAGTACTTTCTATACAAAATGAGATAACCCTAGCAGGGGTGTCCAAAATTTTAGGCAGGAGGGCCACATCAGCTCTCTGACACTGTGTCGGGGGTCAGGGGAAAAAAAGAATTTACATTGAAAATTTGAATAAATTTACATAAATTTTCATTAATATATTCATTTAAGATGAACTTATATGAATGAATGAAGGTCTTGCAATAGCTCAAGGCCTATAAAAGGCCTTGCACAAAGCAAGGCTGGCCTTTCCTTTGCTGCCGCTGCTGCATCACAGATGTGGAACAGCAAGCAGTGGAGGAAGCTCTCATCCCGCAGCTCATGTGAGAGGTCAAACAGTTGCCCTCATGCTGAGAGAAGTTGCATTGGGCCAGTGCGGGCGTCAACAAATCTCCGGAGGGCCAGAGGCTCATTGGAGACTGGGGGCTCCCTGAGGGCCGCATTGAGAGACCGCGAGGGCCATAAGTGGCCCCCGGGCCAGGGTTTGGGCACCCCAGCCCTAGAGGATACTGCCCCATGATAGCAACCTCTGCTGCAGGTGCACAAGGCTCTCACACCAGGCTCTGGGCATGGCAGCACATGTTTGTGCTACTTCCAACATGAAAGGCTCCTCTCCCAATGTGAAAGGAAAGCATGCAGTTAATTGCTATGGTGACAGAGGCAAAAGCTTTTGTGATGCCTGCTCCACTGACAGTTATTGTCATAGAGGCTACAAAACTCTCTTCAGTGCAATGGAATCATTCTGAATTAAGTGGTTGGTCTGTAATAGTCAACTGTACATCCAGCAACATTTACTGATCATTCTGATGCCTAAGTCATACCAGTGGGAAGTGACAAGTTGCCCTAGCAGGAGGATCTAGCCTTAGCCCAGTATTTGCATAGCAGTTGTTTTTCATGCACCCTCTCCTTCCCCTCTGTGTCACAACTACCATGCCATGAAAGGGACACACTGTTAGGGAGGGGAAGTGAAAGGGCAAGATTCCCTTCTTACCTCTTGTGTGGCCACAGAATTCAACTCACACAAGGTCATGTGTTGCTATCACATTGCTGTAATTAACAGGGGTGCTGAAACCCTCTATGGAAATCAAGGGGCGGGGGGGGGGGCTCCTATTCATCAAAATGGCCAGCCACACTTGTTACTCTGAAGGCCAGTATAAAAGATGCAAGAAAAGACTTTGTAATGCCCAACAGGGGTCCTGCCCCATGCAAGCAGGAGAGACTAGATCATGACTCAAGTTTTTTAAATAGATGCCATGTTTCAAGATGGTATAGAAAGATGGACTGAATACCTCCAGAAATAAATTGCAAGATTGAAGATTTCTTGTTAAAGGAGTCCCCTAAGGTTGAAAATCTCTTGCTAAAGGAGTCTCCTAAGGTTACCGATTCAACTACAGAGCTTCTTTCTAGGGAAAGGGGAGAGCTTGTGCGGCTCTAGACAAGAGAAACAAGCACAAAAAACAAAATCATGCATTAGCAGTAAATATGTTAGTAAAACAGACTTTTTTACTTCTACAGATGGAGCAAAATACCTTAACAGATCAGTCCAATTGGGCTATAGTACTGGTGAGACATGCATTCAACCAGCAACAACTGCCTTATGGCAGTTGTGAAAAACACTGACTGCAAACAGAGTCATGCGCAGCTGGACAGCTGGTGGGAAGGCTGGGTTTTCCCCCACACATTGAAGGGTCACCAGCCACCCACCACTCCAGGTAGGATGGCTGGGACAGGGGGAGGTGGGATGGGGCAGAAGAGAGCTTAACAAAGTGGCACAAAGAGAGTAGGACTGGGTGGCAACGGGACAGGGGAAGGTTAAGTTGGGTCCAGGAAGGGGGCAGATTTGGCAGCAGCTGCCAAATCCTAGCACCCTTCCCAAACCCAGTCTCCCTGCGTTGGTTCATGTGGATTCATGCAAGAGAATTCGCTAGTGCAGATTCAGTAGATCCCTTCTGTGCTACAGAACCTTATCCCTAGGTAAGGGAATGAACATTCCCTTATCCAGAGGAGACCTCTGCAACAGCCACCTCCTGCAGGATGAAGTGGTAGCCATTTTGGTGTTGCTATATCGGCAGGGGAGGGGGAAGAATAGGATTGAGCTGGTAGTCACGCATGGGAAACTCCTTCCAAAGAGTTCAACAGAAGGGCTAAGTCTTATCAGGGGACTGATTTATTGTATTTTTCCACTCTTCCTGCAAGCTCAGGGTACCACACATGGCCCTCCTTCCACCTTCCTCTTTTATCCTCACAATAACCCTGTGATGTACCGTATTTTTTGCTCCATAAGACGCACCTGACCATAAGACGCACCTCGTTTTTAGAGGAGGAAAACAGGGAAAAAATATATTTCAGATTGGAGGGGGGTGGGGAATCAAATGAAATCAAGTGTTCTCCTCTCAGGAGAAGCCAGATGCCCCTTGGAACAGTTTCCACCCTTGGACTATGTGACCACTGCGAAGAAGCAGAAAGTGTCCCGCTTCTCACTGGCCAGAGAGCAGGGTGTACTTGAAAATGCACGTCCAGTGTCGTGAGTTGGAGCTCGGGCAGCAGCACAGGAAGCCAAGGCAGCAGCAGCGGAAGCAGCTCCTCCTCTCCCTCCCTGTCTCCCTGCCAGCGCTACTGATTGTCCTGCGGAAAGTTTACAGCGGAGAGAGAGACGAGCGCGCTAAATGCCCCTCGGAAGCTCGGCCAGGGGGGGGCAAGAGGTAAAAGGGGGCGGCGTTTCCTTTAAAAGCCGCCCGCCCCATCGTGCCTCCCAGCAGCAGCAGCCGCAGCAGCTCGCCATCTCCTGGTTCCCACACAGGCCGCCTGTGATTGGCGCGCAAGCCTCAAGCCCCCGGGGTCGTGACATTAGCAGCAGCGAGCAACAAAAAGCACAGGGGGAGGCAGCGCAGCCACTGCACCTCCAGCCCATTCGCAGCTCAGGGCGCACTGCGGCGCGCGCAGACGCGGACCGGCCAAGCAGCAGCAGCAGCAGCAGGCGGTGTGTGTTGCAGCAGAAGAACTCGCTGCTCGCCCGGCGCCTCCTCGCAGCTGCCGCCAGGGAAGGGGAAAGCGCTCCGCTCAGCGCTGCTGGCGGGAGCTGGCCCAGAGTATTCGCTCCATGAGACACGCACACTTTTCCCCCCACTTTTTTGGGGGGGAAAAGTGCGTCTTATGGAGCGAAAAATATGGTAAGTAAGGCTGAGAGACATTGTATTTATTTATTTCAGTCTAACCTGCTATTCAGACTAGATTGGCTCCCAAAGCAGTATACAATCAAAATGCACACAAAAAAGGCACAATCAGCACCCATTTCCACCCTATTAGATTGACAATGTCTCCAGTTACACTGACACAGCATTTGACTTCCAGGGAATATATTCCCAGACCTATTCAAGGTATTGTCACTGACTGAAGGGACTCTCCAGTTTCAGGAAGGGTTATTTTTTCCTGGGTCTACACTCATGAATCAGGGTTTGAACCTAGGACCTTTTGAATGCAAAGCATACCCTCTACCACTGAGCACATCAGTGCTGCCCTGTACTCCACTGATATCTTACCCATGATCCATCTGTGGCTGGCTCAGCAGAGACTTCCAAAAGACCTTCTGGTTCCTTTTCATTTGTCTCCACACTTGTCACAGTTATCATTGGTTTGGTTTCTGAGATGTCCGGGTTTAGCAGCTCTTTGGGAAAAATCCGCAAGGGAGATACATGATCATAATGGGTGTGCAAGATTCGTACTGCAACATCACAGATGGCCAATGCTTTAGGGAGCTCAAACCCATTGATGGGTTCCCTCACTTCATCATAAAAGATCTGGCTTCTGAACCTGATTGGAAGGCCGTAAAAAAAGAATGACATCATAGGAAAGCAGTTAATTCTGATGGCATCAACGTAATCATCTAAATATTCTAACAACCAGGGCCGGTGAAAGACCTGAAGAAACATGCCAAATACTGCCCCCCTTACCCAGTGTTGTGCCAGCCTCTGCCATTTACTGGATTAGAAAAGGAAGAGGGGTATGAAAAGAAGTGTGGAGGAAAGAGGTAGGTTGGGACATCTGAGACTACTCTCCTTTCTTCCACAGCCCTGCTCTTCCTTTTACAATCCAGAAAGTGGAGGGAGAAAGAGGAGGAGAAGTGGAGAAAGGTGGGTGGATAGAGGCGGGTACCCCTGATGTGACCATTTCAGTCAGCCTCATGGATGACCTATACCCACCTCAAGAGATTTATCCCCCAGGGTGGGGGTGAGAGAATTCAGCAAGCTCACAAATTCAAGGCCTACTGCTATCGTTTCCTCAGGGACAATCTTGAGCCTGAAGAACCAATATCTGAATTACTGATCAGTGATATTCCTCCCCTCCCCGGCCCAGTATCTGCTGTGCTCTTAATGGTATCACAAGGGATCCAGCAGACTTCGTGCTCCCAGCCCTCTACTCTGTTGTGAGGTCCCTCCTGTTACCATTTTGTGTTCCTCAAACTCATCAGGAAGATAGCAGACGCAGTGACATTGTGGTCTTGCACTAGGGCCTCTGTTAGAGATCTTGGGCACCACCATAGCAATAGCCAGGGGAGCAGAGACCATAGGAAAATGTAGTTCCTGTGGTTCCCAAAATCCCTTTTAGGGGATCAAGGGCCATAGGAACAATGTTTCCCATTATTCCTTGCACTGGGAGCAGTCCAAGGGCAGAGTCAAAGGCTTAAAAGAAGTCCTACTAAGTTCAGCCACAGAGTTTACTGCTTAGGAGGTTGTTTCAAGTAAGTATCAAGTATCCTGCCTGGAAGATGGAAGATGCTGCACAGAATATGAGGCCAAGATTACCTGTCATGGTGCTGTCATCCAGCAGCCATGCAATCCTGCTCCATGCAATCCTGCTTTATGTTAAGGAAGGGATAGAATCCAGCAAAGTAGAGATTGAAGGTGGGTCCGACTCCACCGTAGAATCTCTGTGGGTTAAATTACCAGGCTTGAGCAGCGATGTAATACTGGGGGTGTGCTATCGTCCTCCAGACCAGAAATCTGATGGGGACCTTGAAATGAGGAAACAGATCAGGGAGGTGACAAGGAAGGACAGGGTTGTAATCATGGGGGACTTCAATTATCCTCATATTGACTGGGTCAATTTGTGTTCTGGTCACGATAAGGAAACCGGATTTCTTGACGTGCTAAATGACTGTGGCTTAGATCAGCTAGTCACGGAGCCCACCAGAGGACAGGTGACTCTGGATTTAATTTTGTGCGGTACGCAGGACCTGGTTAGAGATGTAAACGTTACTGAGCCATTGGGGAACAGTGATCATGCTGCGATCCGTTTTGACGTGCACGTTGGGGGAGGAATACCAGGCAAATCTCTAACAAAAACCCTTGACTTCCGACGGGCGGACTTCCCTCAAATGAGGAGGCTGGTTAGAAGGAGGCTGAAAGGGAGGGTAAAAAGAGTCCAGTCTCTCCAGAGTGCATGGAGGCTGCTTAAAACAACAGTAATAGAGGCCCAGCAGAGGTGTATACCGCAAAGAAAGAAGGGTTCCACTAAATCCAGGAGAGTGCCCGCATGGCTAACCAGCCAAGTTAGAGAGGCTGTGAAGGGCAAGGAAGCTTCCTTCCGTAAATGGAAGTCTTGCCCTAATGAAGAGAATAAAAAGGAACATAAACTGTGGCAAAAGAAATGTAAGAAGGTGATAGGGGAGGCCAAGCGAGACTATGAGGAACGCATGGCCAGCAACATTAAGGGGAATAATAAAAGCTTCTTCAAATATGTTAGAAGCAGGAAACCCGCCAGAGAAGCGGTTGGCCCTCTGGATGGTGAGGGAGGGAAAGGGGAGATAAAAGGAGACTTAGAGATGGCAGAGAAATTAAATGAGTTCTTTGCATCTGTCTTCACGGCAGAAGACCTCGGGCAGATACCGCTGCCCGAACGGCCCCTCCTGACCGAGGAGTTAAGTCAGATAGAGGTTAAAAGAGAAGATGTTTCAGACCTCATTGATAAATTAAAGATCAATAAGTCACCGGGCCCTGATGGCATACACCCAAGGGTTATTAAGGAATTGAAGAATGAAGTTGCAGATCTCTTGACTAAGGTATGCAACTTGTCCCTCAAAACGGCCATGGTGCCAGAAGATTGGAGGATAGCAAATGTCACGCCTATTTTTAAAAAGGGAAAGAGGGGGGACCCGGGAAACTATAGGCCGGTCAGCCTAACATCTATACCGGGTAAGATGGTGGAATGCCTCATCAAAGATAGGATCTCAAAACACATAGACGAACAGGCCTTGCTGAGGGAGAGTCAGCATGGCTTCTGTAAGGGTAAGTCTTGCCTCACAAACCTTATAGAATTCTTTGAAAAGGTCAACAGGCATGTGGATGCGGGAGAACCCGTGGACATTATATATCTGGACTTTCAGAAGGCGTTTGACACGGTCCCTCACCAAAGGTTACTGAAAAAACTCCACAGTCAGGGAATTAGAGGACAGGTCCTCTCCTGGATTGAGAACTGGTTGGAGGCCAGGAAGCAGAGAGTGGGTGTCAATGGGCAATTTTCACAATGGAGAGAGGTGAAAAGCGGTGTGCCCCAAGGATCTGTCCTGGGACCGGTGCTTTTCAACCTCTTCATAAATGACCTGGAGACAGGGTTGAGCAGTGAAGTGGCTAAGTTTGCAGATGACACCAAACTTTTCCGAGTGGTAAAGACCAGAAGTGATTGTGAGGAGCTCCAGAAGGATCTCTCCAGACTGGCAGAATGGGCAGCAAAATGGCAGATGCGCTTCAATGTCAGTAAGTGTAAAGTCATGCACATTGGGGCAAAAAATCAAAACTTTAGATATAGGCTGATGGGTTCTGAGCTGTCTGTGACAGATCAGGAGAGAGATCTTGGGGTGGTGGTGGACAGGTCGATGAAAGTGTCGACCCAATGTGCGGCAGCAGTGAAGAAGGCCAATTCTATGCTTGGGATCATTAGGAAGGGTATTGAGAACAAAACGGTTAGTATTATAATGCCGTTGTACAAATCTATGGTAAGGCCACACCTGGAGTATTGTGTCCAGTTCTGGTCGCCGCATCTCAAAAAAGACATAGTGGAAATGGAAAAGGTGCAAAAGAGAGCGACTAAGATGATTACGGGGCTGGGGCACCTTCCTTATGAGGAAAGGCTACGGCGTTTGGGCCTCTTCAGCCTAGAAAAGAGACGCTTGAGGGGGGACATGATTGAGACATACAAAATTATGCAGGGGATGGACAGAGTGGATAGGGAGATGCTCTTTACACTCTCACATAATACCAGAACAAGGGGACATCCACTAAAATTGAGTGTTGGGCGGGTTAGGACAGACAAAAGAAAATATTTCTTTACTCAGCGTGTGGTCGGTCTGTGGAACTCCTTGCCACAGGATGTGGTGCTGGCGTCTAGCCTAGACGCCTTTAAAAGGGGATTGGACGAGTTTCTGGAGGAAAAATCCATTATGGGGTACAAGCCATGATGTGTATGCGCAACCTCCTGATTTTAGGAATGGGTTAAGTCAGAATGCCAGATGTAGGGGAGAGCACCAGGATGAGGTCTCTTGTTATCTGGTGTGCTCCCTGGGGCATTTGGTGGGCTGCTGTGAGATACAGGAAGCTGGACTAGATGGGCCTATGGCCTGATCCAGTGGGGCTGTTCTTATTCCATTTTATGAAAGTTACGGACCATGTTGCGGGAGCACCCATGTAACACAGTTAACTCCTGAACAGGCCCTGCAGCGGCTATTTTATCTAAGCAGTACCTTGGATTCTTCTTGAGATTTGCCCAAATACACAACGTTACACCCGTCTCTTTAATGACGACCTCCATGTTTCCACTTTCGGATTCTGCGTAACTACTAGCCTGCTGCAAAGATCATGGAAATAAAGAAGTTGACACGTCAAGTTGAGTAAAGGGAGCACAGGTCGCCATGAGAGGAACGAGAGCCTGTTCTTATTTCTGTGCCCTCAACATTCCATAGACTTCTGGAAGTTGCAGGGAAGGTGGGGGAGACTCAGCATGGAGGGTCCATCTTCATTGGCAGCCCTGACGGTCACATGTACTGGGTTTAGTACCCTGGGTTTAGTTCTGGTTTGGACACTACCTTTAACAATCGAGTTGGAGCTGGTTCTGACACTTTGAAGTGGCTTACAGCTCAGTCCTATCAGCATTTAAAAGTTTAAACAGTGTAACAGAGCTGCCTGCTAGTTGACTACCAGCTTCAGACATTGGGTGCAATCCTATCCTGCGCTGGAACAGGCAAGCCAAGCCCAGGTAAACCGCCTTGAATAAAGTCTTGAATAAAGACCAAGAATTTACCAAGACCTGTAAATAATAAAAAAAAAGATGCTTGCGCTGTATCCAGTGCAGGATAGGGGCCCAAAGTGGCTCAGCCAGAGGTAAGCGGAAACTTTTCCCCTTACCTCTGGGTAAGGCACCCTGGCCCCAATGGGTCTCCTTGGATTTACACCACCTCCTGAGGTGGCACAAGTCCGAGGGGGTGGAGCAGTTTCAAGCAGCTCCGAACTCCCTGCGAATGAAGGTTGGGATCCAGCATAACTGCCGGGTCCCAGCCCCCCCACCAGCTCCCCCCCACCCACCCCACCCCACCCCACCCCACCACCTGCCCTCCCCCCTCCCCAGAATGCCTCCCTTCTGCCTCCTCCCCACCCACCTCAGAGTCTTGTGTCAGCTGAGCTCAGCCAACGCAAGACTTGGCATGGAGGCTTTTGCCAGCCTCCGCAGGTCAGCACGCCTCTGCGTGCCAGCCTTGCTGACTCACAAGGAGGAGCATGTTTGCAACCCTCCTGGGCCAGAGCAGGAGACTTGCGCCAGCCCAAGGTCGCCTCAGGATTTTGCGCCCATTGTGTCACACTGTAGCACTGTGGGAAGAAATGACTGACATGTTTTTTATGGCTACTGTTTCATCTCACAATGTCTCAGACAGATGCAGTTTGTATCAAGACCACGGCATGCAATGGGGAGTGTTTAACTTCTCACTTTTCCCCAACCCATCCTGTGGTTTTTTCAACCTTGAAGCACCTTTTCCTACAATGGGATTACAGCATGAAAGAAAACTTTCAGACACCTCCTAAGTCTGTACTGCGGTCCCAGTCGCACACAGCTGTTGCTGATGGATAAAGCCTTTAACTAGATGACACATGTTTGATATGACCCTAAACAAATCACTTTTAAAATGACGAACACAAATGAAATAAAAACAAAGATCCTTCCACAGCCTTCCAATCCCCACCTGTTTACCTTCAGCAATTGTTCTGTTGCCTGGTTGTATTTCTGATGAAGAAGAGCCTGAAGCTGCAGAATGGTTTCTTGGTACCGAAGCACATCGCTTGAAGTTAGCTCAGTGTAAGGCGAGTCCATTAGAATAAACTTTAACTTCTGGATTAACTGGAAGACATTGTGTTGACTATGTTAGTTGATGAAACCAAGTCTGAGAACTTCTGTGTTTTTCATGCTGTGTCAAAGAAGAGGAGACACTTTTGCTCTTTTCCTGATTTTACATGGAACAATGGTACTAAAACAGAATTATAAACCATCTACTACTGGGAGTAGATTCCAACTGCAATTAGAAACACTGTAAACTAAAATGATCCCCAAATCAGTTTACCCCAAACCCAATAAAAAGAATCAGATTCATTTGTTTGGTTGTGGTTGCCTCCTTCCCAGATCCCACTGGAGGTGTAGGCTCAATGATGGACCCAGAAACATGCCTCCTGAAGAACAGGGACATGAAGACCTGAATAACCAGACCAGGGAGGCTAAGCCTCCCTGGCTTAGGGGTCTCCCTGGCTTACAAGGGGTGTCCCTATTCCCTTCCCCACCTTCCACGCCCATAGTCACTAGTTTTACTTATCACTATTGAACACTATTCTGACTTCAGACATGTCTGGATCCACATTTGGTCATGTCACTGACATTGCATGGAAGTAAACAGCTGAGGAGCATGGGCAGACCCTGCATGTGCAGGGGTGCCTTGTCTTCCAAATGCCACCTGTTTGGCTGCATCTCACCTTGCTTTTCACATTCCCTGCAATTAAGCATTCCCTTTCACAACCAGTAAAGCACAAACCCCACAGACTACCATACAAAGACATACAAAGGGGTTAGGGCGCAATCCTAACCCCTTATGTCAGTGCTTTCCAGTGCCAATGGGACATGTGCTGCATCCTGCAGTTGGGTGTCACTCACTGAGGCCTCCACAAAGTAAGGGAATGTTTGTTCCCTTACCTCAGAGCTGCACTGCCCTTATGTCAGTGCTGGAAAGCACTGACATAAGGGGTTAGGATTGCGCCCTTACTTTCTTAGTGGTGTTTCCCACTCAGAGAGAAGATGTTCCTGTGCCAGGAATTGTGTGGAAACTTTTAGAACACGTATTTTTTTTAACAGCCTGCTTCATGACATTCTTCATAAGAACTATCTGGCTCCACTGCTGAATAAAATGCAGGGTTGGGAGGATTTGATTAAGCTACAGTCTCTTCTTTCCATATTGGAAGCTGACTCTCTTGACAAGGTTGCTAACTTTGCCTCTGGGGTATTGGGGGAATAGAATTCTGGGTCTTCTGTTACTTTATGGTGAGTGGGAAGGTAATGGATGATTATGATTGTTTTACTTTATTGTTTTTGTTTGTTTTTTGTTTGTGGTTTTTTTAAAATTACATTTCCATTATCTATCTATGCCAATAAAGATCTTATGTATGTATGTATGTATGTATGACTTACTTTCAGCACACTGTTGCCCTTCTCGACTACAGTCTTGATGTCATTATTTTTATCTTCTTGCCACAAGCTCATGAAAGTATTGATTTCTTGGGGAATTGTTGGGTCTGGGCTTCCATCACAGGCTGTGTAATGTTCCCACTGGCAAGACACAAAGCATACACACTGAAGCACAAAAACAGAAAGGGAGATGGGGAGGCCTTTGAGCTAGACATAGATGAATGCAGCTCATGGTCTCCTGCAAAGCATCTTCTTGAACAGAGGTGGGCAAATCCCAGTCCGGGGGTCATTTGCAGCCCTTGGGGACCCACAGGGAGCCTCAAGTCTCCAATGATCCTCTGGCCTGTTGGAGACTGTTGGAGCCCGCGCTGGCCCATGACTACCAGTTGCGACCACCAGAGGTGAGCTGAGTTAGAGCAAGCCCTCCTAGTTCCCATGTGTTTTCTGCTTTTCCCTGGGCATTATTATAACCCCCCACCATTGCATCTGAACAACATGTCTCCATGTGTTTCTTGCTTGGTCTGCATGTTTTCACTGTGCAAGAGATGTGTGGCAAACAGTTCGTAGTTCTCATGTGGTTCTACACACCTGTATTATAGTTCTCATGTGTATTATAAACAAGTTCAGTAAAATCCATTCATTCATATAAGTTCCATCTTTAATGTATTCATTTATGTCAATTTATGTAAATTAATTCAAATTTGAAATGTAATTAATTCTTCTTTTCCCTGGCCCCCAACACAGCATCATAAAGAGATGATGTGGCCCTCTTGCCAAAATGTTTGCCCACACCTGTTCTTGACCATCACATGAGAGAACCATCCCAGGACTTGCAAGCAACAACCACTAACCCCCACCAAAAAAAAAACGTAAGTTCTCCAGCCTCTAAATCAGTTTGTGGATTCATTTTTTTCTTCTCAAGGAAGCCAAAGGCTCGCATATGTGTTCCATGGCTACAAACAGGTTTATCACCAAATGCTGAGTGATTTGAAAACCAAATGTACCTTAGCAGAAGCTCTGAGCCTCTCCTTCGATTGGGCTGCAACCAAGAAGCGTTCTTCAAGCTCTTGAAGTTCAGCCAGTTCACGCCCTCGGCGCTCTTGATCCTGCATGGAACATGAGCAGGTAACTAGATTTAAACTTAAACTGAACAAAAAAAAAAAAAAAGGAACAGTGACTTTTAAAAGACTGGGCCATGGACCCATGGCCATGGACCTTGCAAATCCATGAAGGGGCTGCTTCTGGTATCTGGAAGGGGCTGTGATTTGGTATCTTAACATTCCACCAAACCCTGGCACATGGTTTATCATCAGCCAGCCTGTGACTCCATCTGCAGTTCTGGAAGGAAGAGCTTAAGACAGAAGTTCCCAAAGTGAGACACCCTGGGGTATAGCAAGGAACTTGCCAAGCTGCCACAAGCACACACTATCCGGCGGGAAGACTACAGTGCAAGGCTCCAAACAGCGGCAGAAAGTTCAATGCAATGGGCAAAGCTGCAGCACACGAAAACTACATGATGGGGACAGCCCTCCTGCTCACCCTGACCCTCTTACTGCTATTTTGAGGCTTGTGACATCCTCCAAACCTGGAAGTAACACTGATGATGTCACTTCACGACACATTTTGCGTCATTGCCACTTCCTTCTGGGTTCTGAGGGTGTCACAAACCGGATAAGTTTGAGAAACACTAGCCTAAGACTTGGACTATGGAATCAACTATCAGGGACCAGAAGACTGCAGATCAGCAGAAGGGCTGCTTCTGTGTTTTGGCATCTAAAACCACCCACCAACCCATGAGTCTATCTGCAGTTCCTTCTGCCCCCTCCTTTTAGAGGGCAGAGCTTGGAAACTGAACTGTATCACCAACTGTCACCAACCAACTGGTCCCTGTTGCGTATATGCAATGTTGAGCAGAAATGGCTTGATGTTATTGTTCATTTTGTTAAATCGTTCCTCGATGAAGAATTTGGTGTAGTTTAAAACATATCGGGCCTTTTAGGGTCATCTTCTCCAGTACAGTTACTTTTGCATTGAGTTTGTGATGGGCTGATTTTCTGCTCCATCAGCCCAGAAAATTCTTCTTTCAGAAATTTTCTGGCAATAGCTAAAGGGCATCTAAAAGCTTGGAAGCCCTGAAGTACCCAAATTAATTTTGAGTTAAAAACTGTTTTGTTTTAATTTTCACTAAAGTTAAGCAAATAGAGAAGATATGTTCTTACAATGAATTGATTATGGCCAGTTATCAGAAGGTATCCGTTATCATATCATATCATGGCCAGTAATCAGAAGGCACTGATTTGGCACAGCACATGAATGGGATATGCCCTCCCTGCTTTTGCCAACCCTGAACATCCATGCAGGGACAGAATGTCCAAATACGGCTCCTGCACGTGATAAGTAATGCACATAAGCTAAAAATACCTGATTACCAGATTTTCCCCGAGGAATCAACATTGGGTTTCATGAGCATTGGCTGCATTTGGTCATTCTGTCCCCTCATGGACTTGCCGGGATTGACAAAGCCCAAGAGGCACACACCAGGTTGGTGAGGAGGGCATGCACACACTCACTACCCTCCTCTGCTCCAGGGAGAAGTATTGTCTGGTCCGGACCATTCAGAAACACAGCCCAAAACATTTGCAGTGTCAGTCTGGCACAGTGCATGTGAGTACTGACTTTAGCCTCCAGTTGTTCAGTCTTCTCTTTTTCAATTCTTTCCCTCTCTAGCCTCAAAGCTTCTTCCATCTCGGCTCGTAATCGGGCTTCCTCTGGAATTAGGAACATATCAACAAGACAACTAAATAACTGAGTTAAATCATGCAGGCAAACTGTATGAGCAATGACTTATTCGACATCATCATAATTTAATAACAACCAAACCCAACGGGGGTGGGTGAACAATGTTATCAGTACAGCAATACCTTGACTTTCATCCACTGGATTTTCATCGCTTTGCTCTTTCAGCCATTTTCAATTATAACCACATTTGAAATTTCATCCAAGTGCTTTCCTCTTTCATTCGACCTTCCACAATGTTTTTCGATGTTCTTATGTTTATCTTTCTTTTATTTCTGCTTATTTTGCTTTTGTATGCATTTGCATGTCTCATATAGTCATTTATGTTTTTCACCAGCCAAAATAAATCTGCAAGTTTGATAAGGCTATGCTTTGACATTCATCCATTTTTGAATTTCATCCTTGTTCCGGTCCCTAACCAGGTGAAAGTGCAAGGTATTGCTGTACAGGTTGAGCATCTCTTATCCAAAGTGCATGGAACCAGAAGTTTTTTGAATTTTTATGTATTTTTGAAATACTTGCATATACATAATGAGAAATCTTGGAGATGGGGCCCAAATGTTGTGATTCATTTATGTTTCATATACCCCTTTATTCACATAGCCTGAAGATAATGTTATAAAATATTTTTAATAATCGTGTGCATGAAACACAGTTTGTGATTTTATTTCATTAGGCAAAAAAGTTAAAAAAAAAAGTTCATGTTGGTGCACAAAGTTCCATAATTCAGAATATTTCTTATTCCGGATAAGGGGTACTCAACCTATTGGTTTTGGGGTCTTTAGGCCATAAAACCCAGAAATACAATCTGATTCATGTGCGTTATGGGTGTATGGCCAATCACCTGTTTACAATCTGAAATATCCTTGGTCCAGATTTTTGATGTATTTATTATTATTATTATTATTATTATTATTATTATTATTATTAATTTGATTTATACTCTGCCTTTCTCCGCAAAGGGCACCCAAGGTGGCTAACAATCAATACATTAAAATACAATATAAAATACAGATAAAAATATTATAAAAACAAGAAGAAGAAAAAAACAATATAAAATACAAAGCAGTCAGCAATAAAAATGCACAGTAAAAACATTGATTAATAAAAGCAGCCATTATAAGGTCTCAAACACTTTCCTAAATAAAAAGTCTTCAGTCCCTGCCAGAAAGTTAATAGCAAGGAGGCTGTCCTCAATTTAAAGGGAAAAGAGTTCCATAATGCAGGTGCCACCACTGAGAAGGTATTCACAGCAAAGTGGGTTTTGCTGGGTTAGGTGTCAGTGAGCAAGATCATTAAGCATTTGCCTATGAGGAAGGCCCCCCCCCAGCCTCCCCAGCTGCTTCTCCTCCTCTTCTCACCAACAGATACTGAGTTCATGAGCTGCTCCCTGCTCTGCTGCCTTTCCCAGTACAAGGTACTGTTGAGCAAGTGAGTCACCACTGCCCACTGCATACTGTCCCCCCTCCCCCGCTCTGCTCAGCCTGAGTTGGAATGCTTTGCAGTGGGCAGAAAGGGCTTGCATGCTCAGTACCTTTAGCAGCAGTGGGCCAACATGGTGACCTGTCTTTTTGTCTCAATAGGCTAGCAGCAGATTTGGAGAGAGAGACAATTTTGATCAGGGAATTGGAATGATGAAAAGGAATAGCCCTTCTCACCCTGCACTGCTTCCTCAATCAAAATAACAGTCTCCTGGGGCTGATGTGAAATGAAGAAAAAAACCTTGAAAGAGCTGGTTGCCAATCTCCCAAGGGACAAATAGCTTGGCTCTAAGATGATCACAGGACAGAGAGCATGAATTTGGCTTATTGGAGTAGGGACATGGGGTGAACCGCTCCCTACCTTCTTCTATCATTCTTCTCTCTTCTTCTTCTCTCTGCAGTCTCAACCGTTCAGCTTTGCTAAGCTTCTTTTTCCCGCCACTGCCGGCGGACTGAATGTGAGCAACACAGTAAAAAAAAAAAACAGATACAAATATTCCTTACACCTTTTTGGTCCTTAGCAAGCGTGGGACTCCAATCTCAGAATAACTTACATCAATGTAAGATAATAGTCAACATATTTTATCACTTTTTGGGTGTTCTTTTAAATCAAAGTTCCATCCTTGGTTTTAATTGTGCCAGCACTGATTTTTGCTAGCATAAAAGAGCTCTCACAGTCATCAACTATGTCTCATTTTAGCAAGAGGAGTTTTAAAACAAAAAAAAAAGTTGATGGTACATTTTAATTCAATCCACTTCTATTCCTCCTTTCAATGGAAATTATCAGGGTGATTCACAACCCACGAAAGCACAATATCCAGTAAAAACTTAAAAAGAACACTCAACTCACAAATTTTAGAACAGCAGGAGAATGACAGCAGTCTAAGAATCAGAGTTGGAAAGGACCTACAAGATCATTGACTCCAGTCCCCTGCCAATGCAGGTTCATCAAAACTCATCAGGTGTTAAAAACCTGGGAAAATAAAAAGGTCTTCATCTGGCACCTAAAGGAAATCTCTGTAGGAGCCAGGCAAGTCACATGGAGAGAGTTATATAAATGGGTCACCATCAGTGATAAGATCCTATTTCTCCCATTGCCACCTGCTGGAGAGCCAGAGAAAAGCCTCTGATAACAGTAGATGGGCAGGTTGCTACAGTGATCCTTCAAGTACCCAGGTAGTACTCAAGCTACATAGAACGGTTAACAATAAAACCTTGAATTGTGCTCAGAAATAGATCAGGAACAGCTGTTTAAGCTGTAGTGCGATATAAGCTGTAGTGACCCGTCCCAGCAGCCTTGCAGTATATGTTGCACTAACTGAAGTTCCCCAACAGTTTGCAATTGCAGTCCCATGCACCACACATGGAAGTGGTTTGACCTTCTCTAAGGTGATAGAACTATGGTTGTACTGAACCTCCAAGTGGGGTGACATGTGAGTGTGATATATGGGAATTTCCTTTCTTAATATATATTAAGCCATAAATAAAATTCCTTGTCACATGTATGTGAATTGAGTGTGCATATATATAGTTATAGGCATAATGAGAGGTTGGAGACTCATGCAACAGAGGCTATTAATGGCACAATCCTATACATACTTACTGAGAAGCAAATCCTATTTTATACAATGAGACTTACTCTAAGGGTGTGTAGAATTGCAGCCAAAGTCCCTAAATTTGCTTTACAGACCCTGCATAGTCAACAAATATTCAATGAACAGTGACAGAACCATTCTCAATGTCTTCTTAATGCATAGATCATAATGTTAAGGAATGTAATATAAAGCAATGTGTGAAGCCACAATCAAACCATGGTTTGATATTCACATTTGGTAACAAACCACTCAGAATTAGCCACAGTTCCCCAAGTTCAGATGTAACAGGCAACTGTGGTTAGCTGAAAAGCAAAAGCTTTCATCATTGTCTTCTGGTGCTCAGAATTGGAGGAGAGGGAGAGAACAAAAACTCCAGGGGCATGGCAGGCTTTAAACCAAGGGTGTCAAACATAAGGCCCAGGGGCCTGAAGTGGCCCACAGAAGCTTTTTATCAGGCTGAGGTGGCACTGCTGAAAGGGCAGCTCACATGAAAATAAGGCTCTCCCATGTCTTGAAATATGATCAAGATTTGTGTGTTTTCTCTTCTGTCATTTGCAGCTAGGAGTTCCTAAGTGAGAAAAAGTGCTTATTTTTGGTTATGACCTGTTTAATGATATCACTTCCTGCCTAATGGCATCACTTTCGGCCCTCAGCAGGCATCATGAATGCTATTCAGCCCTCGGTATGAAACAAGTTTGACACCCCTGCTCTAAACTATGTTTGGGATTATCTTTTGAACCAAAACTATGATAGCATAAGACAAATCTTTAAGGTCAAGAGGAGGGGGCAACAGCAATACTTCCTTGGCAATACTTTAAGCAGAAAAAACTGCTTTAAAGATTATTTTACCTATAAATTATAACTAAAACATTTAACCTAATTATTCTTGGACTGAACAATACCATTCACTGACTAATACTATATAGCTAATAGTGTCTATCAGGCTACAGATCTACCTACATACCTTTTTCTTTTTTGGACCCTACATGTTGAGAGGAAAAAGCAGAGAGAAAGTCAGAAAGTGCAAAAATAATAATTAAATAGTCAAGAATGGGCATGCAAATTCTAAAATGCCACTGGCAACATTTCAGGTACATGGCTCTTCAAGGACTGAAGACGCTTATTAAATTGACCAGAGTTCGCTGCAGAAGTCGATGCACATTTCCCAGAAGTAAATATCATTCAGTGGGACTTGTTTTAGGCAAACATGCATAGGATTGCAGCCTTACAGCACAAGCCTATGGATATCTACTTAGAATAAGTCCCTTTGTGTTCAATGGGACCCCAAAAAGGTACAGACAGGATTGTCAGCCTTAGAAATTCAATTAGTACTTAGAGACTTCAGAATTTGTCACCATGCGCGGTGACATTCAAAACTGCTGTTTCATTCCAATTCCAAAACCTGCTTATGCAGACACATAAATGCTCAGAAAAGGACATTAACTGCTATGCGAGCAAGTCACCAGTCACAACCTGATCTAAAGGAGCACATGGAAAAAACTGCACATGGTTGAGAAACACTCTGATAAGCAGATCTACAAGCCAAAGAGCTACTGTAGCAGACCAGTTTCTTCCCAGATTCGACACTGTGTTAAGGAGTGTCATGTATGCATTCCTCAGCCCAGTGTATATGACTGTGGTAGCGCCTCCAACATCCCACATGGACAGTGAGTCTGGGTGAGATAGGAAAATGTAAGATCCCAGGAAATTTCTGGACCCCCTACTTTTGGGAAGGGTGAGGGGAGCAGGTTTAACAAAGTGGGGAATGAGTGGATCAGGTCCCAAGAAAGGGTCAGATCAGTGGTGCTGGCATGCACAGTATCCTATTTCCCTTCCTAGGCCAGATCCACTGACACAGATTTACTCAGATTTACACCAGCAATTTAGCAGGCACAGGCCAGAGTAGACAGGTTGCCATGGCTGAAACTTTCCCTGGGACAAGGGGAGAAATGTCCCCTTACTTCAAGAAAACTTCCAGAAGACTGCAAAATTCCCCCTCCCACCCCCCAAAAAAGGATACAGCACAAGCCTTGTTGGCCCTGCTGCATCAGCGAGGGGGAATTTCAATAGAATTGGGCTGCCCATCTAATACGCCGACACCTACATATATGAAATACTTGGAATCACAGCCTATCCAAATCTCAAAGTATGAACTGTAGGCAATATTACTAATTATTCCTCCCTACCCCTATATTAAATTGAGGAACAATTCATTAAATTATGAATTTAATTAATTAGAACTAGCATAATTAGAATGAATTTAATTAATTAGAACTAGCATGGTGAGACTCAGAGCAGGACTACGGACTCAGCCATGAAGCTCACATTGTAACTTTGTGCCAGTAACTGCCCAATCCTATTCTGCATTGGAACAGACAGGCCAACTGGCCTGCACTGTATCCAGCACAGGGTCGGAGGTGGCTGCTGTGTGAGCTGGAGTGAGGAAATTCGTGTCCCCATACCCCATGTTGTCCAGCGTGAACTGACCCTTACCCATAGTCCAGTGCGAACTGACTCTTCACCAGTCTGGATCTGGCGGTGGGAGGTTGGTGCACATCCTCGCACCGGCCTGCCCAACTCCTGAAGTGGGGCATACATGCTTTATGGCACATACACAACACCACAAATCCAGTAGGCCAGACAAAGTGTTGGTTAGGATTCTGCTCTAACAGCCCAGTCCTACCCCTGGTGGGGCCACTGGCTGCAGTGGCACCAAAATGGTGACTGTTGTATCTTATGGTCCTGCGGAGGCCACCAAAGGTCTCCTGGGGGGGAAGGGGAAATTCATCCCTTCCCCCGAGTAAGGGTGCAGGCCCCACAATGGGACTACTCAAGTCTGTGCCATCTGTTTTGCTGGCACAGACTAGAGAACCTCTGTGTTGGGCTTAGCAACCTGTGGTGGGTGGGCAGGCAGGTGAGGCAGAGATTCCCCTCCAGAGTCCTTTGAAAAGTGCCACCGCCATGTGAGGTGCTCAAGCAAAGTCAACCCACAGCAGGTTGAACGTGCTTGAGCACCTTGCACGGTTGCGGCACTTTTCAAAGGACTCTGGCAGGGAGGCTCTGCCTCACCTGCCTCCCCACCCACCATACGTCCCTGAAATATTTATACACTGCTTTTCAAGTTGTTCCCAAAGCAGTTTACAAATCTTCCATAAACCAATCAATGGTTCACTGTCCCCAAAGGGCTCACAATTAAAAAAAAATGCAAGAGACCCCAGCAACAGCAACTGGAAGCAATTCCATGCTGGGGTGGAAAAATCCATGCAATGGCGCATCTCTTCTCAGAAGTCCATGCAATGTGTGCGCATGGCACATCTAGGCTCAGGTCCATGAGTTCTGCGTGCATGGCACATCAATGCTCAGAAGTCCATGAGATGTGCATGCATGGCACATCTATGCTCAGAAGCCCATGCAATGTGTGCGCATGGCACATCTAGGTGCGTGCATGCTCAGAAGTTTATCCAATGTGTGTGCATAGTGCATCTATGCTGAGAAGACCATGTGATGTGTGCACATGGCACATCAATGCTCAGAAGTCCATGAGATGTGTGTGTATGGCACATCTATGCTCAGAAGTCCGTGAGATGTGCTCGCATGGCACATCAATGCTCAGAAGCCCATGCAATGTGTGTACACGGCACATCAATGCTCAGAAATCCATGAGACATTCGAGCATGGCACATCAATGCTCAGAATTCCATGAGATGTGTGCGCATGGCACATCTATGCTCAGAAGCCCATGTGATGTGTGCACTTACTCCCAGGTAACATGGCACAGGACTGCCACCTGTGGTACATAAAACCTGCAAGGACCAAGGAGAGACCCACCCACCCCTTCCCAGCTTTTTAATGGAGCATTCTTTCAAAACAGAGAACACCTGCCTATGCAGCCCAGTTCCCTGCCCCGCTGCGCTCGCTCACCATGTCGCCACTTCCAGCTGACCAGCTGACTGAAGAGCTGTTTACAGCCCCGCCCCTTGGTCGCCTAAGCAACCGCTCCTTTCCATGCGCACGCGCAGTGCGCTCCTGAACTGCCCCCCCTCTTGGGCTTTGCCAGAGAAGAAGGAGTCCAAGGGGATCCGGGACTGGAGGAGACCAGAGAAACACTTCCGGTACTCGGTCATAGGCGCTGTGTCACTCCACCAATGAACGTGGCCCTAGAACTGTGAGGGCAAGACCACGCCCCTCGTGACGTCATCCCTGAGCCCCGCGCTTCAAATGGAATCCGAAAATATGGGCAGCCTTTAGGTAAGAGAGAGCTACTCATTGAGGTTTTGGGTAAAGAGATGGTGCACTTTTGTGTGCAATACGGATTTCCGGGTTGTGTTCGAAGCCTGGGTTGCCTCCCATGGGAGGGCAGTAAGTCACAGGCTCTGCGCCTGGGACACGTCAGTGCAGGAAGCCAGACCCCCTCTAGCTACGCCACTGGTTGGGACTGAAAGATTTTGAGTCCACCTGAACTGAGAACAACAGCCCTGCCTTGCAGACCATGCAGTGCTTTCTCCACATGTCGAGAAAGAGGGAAGAGCAGGCTAATGCTGAGGGAGGCTTAGGACAGCCCTGCAGTGCAGTCCATGCAGTGTTTCCTCCACATGTCGAAGGGGTAGAGCAGGCTGATGATGAGGGAGACTTACGATAACCCTGCAGTGCAGTCCATGCACTGCTTCCTCCACATGTCCCTCCACATGTGGAGGAAGGGGGAGAGTAGGCTGAGTGAGGGAGGCTTACGACAAACCTGCAGTGCAGTCCATGCACTGCTTCCTCCACATATCGAGGAAGGGGGAGGGCAGGCTGATGCTGAGAGAGGAACAGGTGCTTACGACAACCCTGCAGTGCAGCGCTTCCTCCACATGTCGAGAGGAAGAGCAGGCTGATGGATGGGGGGTTTACGACAGCCCTGCAGTGCAGTCCACCATCTATTCCTCGCATTGCCACTCTGCCGAGGTCGCAAAGAACACTAGTAAGGAGGTGCTCAGGCGCCCCGCGCACCCTTTCCGCTTTGCGCGAGGAGCAGCAGCCCGCCCTCCCCTTTCACTCGGCGCAAGCGCACTCGCCGCTTCTACTCCCTGCCCCTCCGGCCAGGTGACTTCATGGAGTCAGGAGGAGGTACAGACCTTTTGCCCTCTGGGGTGGCCCGTCCCTGGTGGCCGGGGGAGAGGGGTGCGCCTTCCCATGGGTCTCCCAGCCCTGGCTGGGGTCCCCTCGCCCAAGGTAAGGGGGAGGCAGAAGGTGGTGGCTCAAGAAGCAGCAGAGGACAGACCCCTGCCCTGAGAGGGTTCCAGTTCTAGACAGACTCAAGGGAACAGGGACGTGCGGTGGGTGGGGAGGCAGGTGAGGCAGAGCCTCTCCACTGGAGTCCTTCGAAAAGTGCCACCACCATGGGGGGCACCCAAGCACTCTCAACCCACGTGCAATGAGGTAGGTGAGGCAGAGCCTCCCCACCGGAGTCCTTCGAAAAGTGCCGCCACCATCAGAGGCACTCAAACACCCACAACCCACATGCGTTGTGTGGGGAGGCTCTGCCTCACCTGCCTTCCCACCCACTGCACGTCCCTGCAAGGGAAACAATTTGAGGAAGAGGTTAGAAATTGAAGTAGGCAAAAAAACATGCTGTGCATTATTGAAAATCATTCTGAAGCTCCTGTTTCAAGAGGAGCTACAGGTGCTGCTCCAAACGCCACATAGTTGAATGTATGCCCTTCCCTTCAATCAGTGTTTCTCAACCAGTGGCACTGGAGGTGGTATCTGGTGGAAGGTACTCATGGGACCCCTGCCACCCAGCAGTGAGACTGGGAATGTGTTGCAACAAATGGCTTGGGGGCAGAACTCCAAAGCATGCTTTTCCGCACTCAAAAAGCCTTCCCATCCTGTCCATGCTGAGCCTCTTACTGGTGTTGGTCCTGTCGCATCTGGCCTCCAAATCCAGAAGTAACTGGCAATGATGTCATCACCAGTTACTTCTGGTAGGTGGACTGGACTGTGTGAAGTAGTACGGTGGAGGACAAACTTTGAGAAGCACTGCCTTAGATTAACAGCTCAATCCTATGCGTGTTTGGTCAGAAGTCCTGCATCAGGGGTGCTCACACTTTTTTGGCTCGAGAGCTACTTTGAAACCCAGCAAGGCCCGGAGATCTACCAGGGGGGAAGGAAGCATCTGACAGACACCCCCTTTAATGTATGGAGCCCCTGCTGGAGTCTAGTCAGTTTCTTCAGTTTTGTTGCTGCATGCCTGAAGAGCAGCTAAAGTGTCAGTTTCAGTGTCAGTTTAGTGTCAGCTAAATATGTCAGTTTCGTCTAGTCACTAGACCAAACTGACATATTAACAGTTTGGAGAGACAGGGCTCCCCGATCTACTCATTTTGCCTCGCGATCTACCGGTAGATCACGATCCATCTATTGAGCACCCCTGTCCTACATCATTAAGTGAGGCCTGTTCATAGGCAAGTATGTACTGTAAGGGACTGCAGCCGAGTTCAGGGTAACCATCATTTATTTCTTCCTTATCGGAGGCATGCACTGAAAGAGTGGGGAATCGGCTCACCTTCCCCAGCCTTGATCTCTTTTTTAGCTAGTTTATTTCTAACCCTGCCCTTGCCAAGGACTTGGGATAGCAGATGTTGAAATCAAAATTAGGTCACCATCCCACTGAGCACTTAGGTAACAGGGCAGAATAAAAATATAGTTTTGGCCATTCCTTTTCAAAACACCCTCACTGCAAGTCTGAAGTGCTGTGCAGATGATGAGCAGCATCATCTGTTTTAATGGCAAGGATCAGATCTGTAGTCATTAAACTGCGCCATCATGACTAATGAAGTAGGAGAGCCTTTAGAGACCTCTTTCTGCCAATCAACTACATTCACTACCTGTTAATTGGGCTGTTCATATGTAGTAGCAATTTTAGGTGCTAATGCTCACCTTGACATCCTCTGCCTCATGTCCTGCAGAGTTCACCCTTTTGCATTGTTCCTTGAGCAAGATGACCTGCGTGGACCATGCTCTGAGTGGCATCAGGCTGCTTCCTATGTTCATAAGCCACCTTAAGCCTTTGAAAAGTGGCAAATACGGTACATGGCTTTAATAAAAATGAAGAGGCTGCCTGCTGGCCTTGCATCCTCCAAACAGCCTCTGTAGGGAATATAGCATTTGTTGTTCCCAGTGAAGAGGCATGGTTGAATTACTTACCCTCAGAGGAGATTGAGGGCCCAATCCTATCCAATTTTCCATTGCTGGTGCAGCCATGCCAATGTATCCTGTGGTGGGGAGGCAGTCACAGAGGCCTCCTTAAAGTATGGGAACATGTTCCCTTACTTTGGGGCTGCATTGCAGTTGCACTGGGTGCTGGGAAGTTGGTTAGGATTGGGCCCTGAATGCTACATCTCTGCATGGCAACTGCTTTAAGTGTGCTTCCTGCCAATAATGGAGCTAGTAGGAGCTTCCAGTAGCAGTCTCCAGCAAATGGGGGGGGGGGGATAGGGGAGCCAGATCAGGATTGTGACAGGGTCAAAGGCTTAAAGTCCACACCTGTGGTTTTTTTTTGGGGGGGGGGGGTGGCAACAAGCACACACAGGTCAGTCAAGTGCCTGTAGGGGTGTGTAGATTGGCTCTAAGTTATTAAAAATTTGGAAAATGCCTGTGATAGAGGTGGAAGGGGCTGGAAAATGTTCTGATGGCCTAAATTGATCGATATCTGATTTAGCATGTTTATTTTGCTTCTGTTTAGGAAATAAAACGGGGGGGAGGAGGAGGTATACCATGTTAGTTTTGCATGTTGCATAAGTATCTCAAAAGTTGTTCCAAAATTTGCTTTCCAGTTATCTAATGAGTATAGAAAATGTTAAAGTATACTTAACAGCACAATCATGTATAGATTTACTCTGAAGTAAGTCCCATTTTTTTCAGTGGCTATATTCCCAGATAACTGTGGTTAGGATTGCAATTTTAGACTGAAAGCCTGTGCTCTCATGTACTTAGGAGTAAACTCATTTTAATACACTGGGACTTCTGAGTTAATGTGCCTAGGATTGAACCTGGTTTGATGCGGTTGTGCTTTCAGCTGCAGTCTGCCAGATGAAATAAAGATTCTACTTCTGGGCAGCATTCATGATTTCATTTTTTGTTTGGGTTAATATGCACCTTTGGTTTCCATCTACCTCCCTATTTTGCACTACTTTCCTCTTTTACAAATAAGTAAACCTTGCATGGGTGTGAGAGAGGGAATAGATATTTTTTAAGGATAATACCTGAACTTTAAAACTGGGCTCTTTGACTACCATGGTAACCATTCATTATGTTACTAATTTTGTAAAACAGAGCTGTCCAGACTCCGGCCTGTAGGCCGGGTCCAGTGCCCTTCCAAAGCTCTCCCCTGCATGAACGGCACTTGCTATTCTGCGGGGGAGCCTCTACAAAACGCCTCTGTGTGCCCCCATTCCTTGGTGCATCCTACCACTTCCAGCTTCTGATGCCCCAGGAGACATTGTGCCCAGATTTCCAGGCAGAAACGGCTGTTAAGTATACTTTAATCTTTTCTATACTCATTAGATAATGAGTAAAAAGCGAACGGAGGCGTTTTGCGAAGGCTCCCAGGTGGAACAGTAAGTGCTGGCAACGCCAGGGAAGCCTTGGCTGGCAAACAGTGGTCTCCACTTTGGTGTTTTAGTGGTGTAAAACAAGTTTCTAAAAAAGGTTTTAGAAACAGAAACCTTTATATAGAAAAATATAGTTATGAATATTTTTTAATACAGCAACCTTTCTTCCTGTCAGAACTGAAAAATATAATTTTATTCAGATAACCATCTGTGACTTGGAAATAATTGCTATGATTGAGGGATTGACGACAGTAGCTAACTCGCATTCAGACTAGACTGCTGTAACACACTCTATGTGGGGTTGCTTCTGTGTTTGAAATCTGCAGCCAGTCTAGAATGCTGTGGACAATTTGCTTTGAGGGATTGTTTGTGTGGTATCTTAAGGGCCTCTTCCCCCAGTATCAGCTTGTTAGCAAGTTAAGTTCTTCCACAGGTACTCTGCTACATATCCCACCTTTCACATAGATGCACTTGGCTGTGACACGAGACAGGGCTTTTTTGGTAGTAGCATCTGGGTTGTGGAAGTCTTCTTCCCCCAGAGGTTCATATGGCTTTATATTCATTATATGCTTTTGACCACACTGCATAGACCTTTTTCTTTCAACTGGTGTTTGGACATCAATAAACTGCCCACTGAACTCTCGTGATTTTCTATGGTTATTGTGTTTGTGCACTTCTGTAGTGTGGTGGATAAGCAACCTCTGTATTTGAAGTTGAGGGGAGAACAATTAAAGGAAATTGATCCCAAGTAGGCAGGTATTGTCAGTAAAGTGAAGAGACAACTGGTCAAAGTTCATTGTGCAGCTAATGTTAAACTAATTGTTCTTCAGGTAAATACCAGTTCATATAAGCGGACATGTACATGATCTTTGAACATGGCCAATCCTTTAAGATACGAAGTGTTGAATCTTTACAAGAATGTAAGTTCTGAGGAGAAACTGGATACAAACACAACTCTTTTTTGTGCTCTTATATGTGTGACATTCAACATTTTTCTGTGTGTGTTTTGAAGCTGCTGTACCTCGGAAAAGAATATCCCAAGGGGGCAGATTACTTTCGAGCCCGACTGAAGGCAGCGTTCTTAAAAAACAAGGATGTGAAGGATCCTGAAAAGATTAAACAACTCATCGCTAGAGGAGAGTTTGTGATTAAAGAGTTGGAGGCTTTGTACTTCCTCAGAAAGTACCGAGCTCTGAAGCAGCGGTACTATGAAGACGATAAGTGACCTATGGCATGAGTTGAAATTCTTGCATGCAGAAAGGGTAAAGCACTGATGATCAGTTAACAATAAAAAGAACTTTCCTACAGAATGAAAGTCACTCATCTTGAAGATCAGCCTCTGCTGTGGCCCTAGTTTCAGCATAAACATGGTCGTAGTAAAAGGAAACATTAAGAGGTCTGCTGGAACAGACCAAAGAGCTATCTAGTCCAGGCTCTAGAAAGCCTACAAGCTGATTATGGAGTCAACAGTCATCGTCTCCCCCCTTCCCCCTGTAACTGGTATACAGAGATGTACTGCCACTTTTCAAGGTTGCTATAGGGTAGGGGACTCCAATCTTTTTGGCCCCAGGGCCACATCATATATCTTAACATGGTGTTGAGTGCTGGATGTGGCCCACTGGCCAGAGTTTGGAGACCCCTGCTATAGAGTATCATGGCTAACATCTGTGAATTTGTCCAATCCCCTTTCTAAGCCACTGGCCATCCTCATGTGTTGTGGCAGTGACACTCCATAAATGAAGCATTGTGTAAACCACTATTCCTCTATTGCCCTGAAGCTAGTGCCCATCACTTTTGTTCGATGATCCAGCATTCTAGTGTTACAAAGAAAAATTGTCAACTGTAGATGTTCACGTATAAGGTGAGAAATTTTTGCCAAAAAATTCAGCATAGACCATCTTCTCATCCTAGTTGAGGGGTCATGGCAGTTCAAGGGTGTTGCCCAGCCAGGACCAGCAGCAGACACAAGCTCAGACTGCAGTGTTAATCTAGCTGGCCATGCTTTACCTCTCCCAATGTAGAGGGTCAGCACGTGACTCTGCTGGGTCTTAAAGCCTGCCAGCTACAAATTCAGTACAACTGCAGATGAGGGGTAAAATTTCCCTCGCTGCCTCCTTCCCCTCTGTTCCATTACACAGAAGGGGAGGGACTGGCCCACAGTATTACATAAGCAACTTGTCTTCCACACCAGTGGTGCAGTTAAATTCTTTCCCCCCTTTCACTCAGGCTACAGGGCAAGCTGCAGTTCTTCTTCACAAGCACCTTTCCCTAAGTTTTGCCCCAACTTATCTGAGGGTCATAGAACATTCCATGATTTTTGTCAGAAAAACCTGCCCTTACCTTAACTGAGATAGCCTTATAGGCAAGTATCTGCAGTATATGATGCAGCATTTTACAGCCCCCCATCCTGCCTTCTCATTTAGGAGCAAGCTGGTGGGTGGAGGAGCACTAATATGACCCCCTTGCGGGCAATTTCAGTACTTGCTTCAGTACTCTTAGAAAAGTGCTTCTGTTTGATGTCACTCCCAGGTTAATGTCATCATGTCCAGTGGGTCTTGGACAGATTGTCATTCTACAACATGGGTCCCGGTGCTGAGAACCACTGCACTGTGTTAGGTGAACAAGTAAGGAAGGAGCAACAAGTTCCCTTCTCCCCTCACACACCCAACAAAATGGAAAGCTGCTGGCTTGTTAAACCAGTTTCCTATGATGGCTGAACCTGGCAACTGTTTAAGCACTTCCTATAAATAAAAATTACTATGGGTTGATACGCTGGTTTGTACAGAGCCAATGGATCATAAGAAGCTTTCCAATTAGCCCAGTGTGCAAGGGGACAAGAGTGTGAGCTCATTTTTCCTACCTCTTATTTCTCACCCAACAACAAACCCTTGCTTAGTGGATCGTTTGAATCAGACCACATTCTATAAGTAAGTATTTTTGGCTGTAGCAACAAAGTGTGACTATTTTTTTTAATTTAGACATAAAGCATGACTAAAGTTTTGAGAAATACGAGCCAAAGCCCCCTCGTACTAGCCAAAGCCCCCTCCTCTATTTAAGAAAAATCTAAGGCTACATTCCAGAAACAGATAGCTGTAAGATATTGTAAGCCTACCGAAGAACTTAAGATTTAGAAAACAGATACTGCTTTTGAGAAAAAAGATACACAGAAACACTGAAATTTTGTTTAATTACAATAGGAGCAATATTGGTTGTGACAAATAGACCGTATTGGTATCACTTCACAGCACATGCTGCTAAGAAAACATTTGTCAAGGATTAAACAAACAGTGGTCATTCTTCCAATTTAAATTTACGCCCAACATTCTGAGGTCACACAATTAAAATATGTTGAGGACCCCAAAAATAACCTGGATCACATTGCATATGTTCTGCCCCCCCAGAGCACAATGTACAAAACACACATTTAGTTTATATACTATACAAAAATAGTTAATACATTCTAGATAAATGCACTGCATTTTAAGAAAGTTCTAGTAAGACTTGGCACGCAAGAGAATAAAAGACATTTTCAGCATGAAAACAGAAGGACAGTGGACTTAACCAGTTTCAGGAAATAAAGGACAGCCCAGGACCACAATCCACCAGCACTTTGATTGGGTAACTGTCATCTTTTTCAATGTCATGCTCAGCAAGGCAAAATGAAATGAAGAAAAGTCATGTCGCCTCCATGCTGGGTGAATTTCTCCTTGTGTAGGCTTTAAAAAAAAAAAAATTTTTCTCCATACTCCAGTTCTCCATGCTCTAGTGGAACACCTTCTCCCCAAGAAGGTAATGGAAATATTGCAGTATCTTTACCAAGGACTCTGCTCTGAAGCATTAATTAGCTAATGTTCACTGTCTACGTTGGCTTTCCCCATTGCAGCTTTTGATGTGACATATTTATTATCACAAGGTGAAGTTTTACCTGCCCAATTCATTTGGTGACAAGAATTACCACATCAAAGAGGAAAAAAAAAATCCAACCTGTCAGCAGGTATAGGGGGCCTGTACAACTTGTGACCCAACACAACCAAGCAGCCTATCAGGTTCATGAGATGCAAAACCAGGATTGAGCAGTGGTTCCTGAACTGAGCCGTGGCTCCCCCAAGGAGCTGTGGAAACCAGCTAAAAGGAGTCATGGAATCCTCACAAAAAGCCTGCTGCCCTATAAAATGAATAGGACTGTAGCCATAATGGAAAGCCATGGCCAATGGCCCAGTAGATCAGGGGAGCTGCCAGTCGAAGAAGTTTAGGAACCACTGGGATAAGGGGTTGTCCGGAATGTGGCGGGGGAATACATACACGATGACTGATTTAGGGTTGCTGAGGCAGAATTGTACAGTCCATAATCAAAATTGGGCATCTGTAAAGTTTCATATTCAAAAAATATAATTTGTAACTGGAACTTCTCATCTTAAAAATATATGAAAATAAAGGAAAGCCTTCTGTGATATGCATGAGCCCCAGGAGTATGGAACAGACAGTGAGGCTTTTGACTAATGCTCTTAGTGGACTACGAGCAAAGCTACTGTGAGGAGGTATTAGTAACTGCCACGTGGAAAAACAAGGGGATCCGTTTTCAGCTGTAGTGAGTCTTCAATGTTTATACTACCACTCCACACCAGAGCTAGATCAAAAGTACTTTATTAAGCTAAAAGGCACCCTGAGCCTAAATATTTGCATTGGTGTAAATGACTGAGCCTAAATCACAGCACCACTGTGATCAGTATAGTGATTAGCACTATGGAACTTGATAGGACAACAGTTTGATGTGTCACCCTAAAGAACAAGATGCCAGCAGCCTTATCATGAAACTGTTGGTCCCCTTGCATCAAGGAAGCAACAACCTCTCCCTGAAGCCAGAGCAGAGAGTCTGCTGGTATAATCAGTGCAGCATCATAAAGAGATTGAGCTGTTGGACGTTTTGTCTGCTTGCTATGGGTAAAGAGGACTGTTCGTATGCCCAGCACCAATCAGTAGTAAACTTATTTTCACACAAATCCTGAAGCTGCTTCCTCATGCATCTAAGTTTGCTTAGGCTGGAGGGGAAGGAGACAACACATGTATACACACACACTCTCCACATCAACCATCTGTGAAAGCATTACCAGCCAAAAAAGGTGTTAGAAAACACAGATCACAAGAGCTTCCAATCACACATCTTTTGGAGAAGCTTTGCTTGTTGCAAACATTTCACATTAAAAGATGACACCACATCTTAAGAGGAGGTTAGCTTTAAGCAGGCTGAGAGTATGTAGGTCAGAAACATCACTGATATATAAAATGCCTGCTCCTTATAACAAGACAGGCAGCAGAAAAAATTAGGCAGGATTGAAGGGATGAAAGGGGGGAATAGAAAGTGCCATGGAAAAGATAGTAACACAGAGATAGTCACCTTCAACTTAGGATAAGTTCATCCCACAAAGGAAAGAACTATTTTAAATGCTTGCCTATCCAGACTGCCTAGCACTGAACAAAATAAATGGGCACAATCCACAATAGATGCCCTGTTGAAATGAATGACTTGCATGAGAGCACCATGCTCTCATGAAACTCCAGCTTGTTCCAGTAGGGAACGCCCAACAGTTATCAGCCCACACATTAATGTAAGGGTAAATAACCATTTTAAAAACCAATCCGATTAAAAAGTTTACTTTCCCTTGGGTGTGTGCCCTCCCCCCCCCCCCCCCACACACACCTTCTTTTCTAATAGAAAAAAGTTTAAGAGTAACCCATGAGAAACTTCAGTGGAAAAACTTGTCTTTTCTGGAGAAAAAAATCCTGTTTTTTTAAACATTCGTTGAAATTGATTGGAAGTGCTACAAGAAAAGGTGCCAAAAAGCAGAAGTTATAGGAAGGCAAAAGAAACGTTTCTGATATATCAATATTCCAGTCAGCAGAACCAAACCATTTTAAAAAGTATGTCAGTAACTGGGGTTTCTTGTGTTAACCAGGTTCTTGGACGAGAACTGCACCAAAAAGATGACAAGTAGAATACACATTAGAGCTGGGTTGTTAGCATGTTAGTGTTGACTGGAGATGGAGGGTGAGCTGTGGGGAGGGGGGGCTCCACGCCCATCTTGCTCACTGCTGGCTTTCCACATTTAAAACAGGGCCTTCCATCCACACCTACTGTCTCTTTATGAGCTCTTGATCCCAATGAGTTGTTAATGCTTACAACAGCTATGTGTTGCATTCAACTAAGGCCCTAACTGTCTCTTCACCTGCCTCTTCTCATTACAAAAGACACCCTTTTTTCTAAGTCACTGCAGGTTTTCTCCCCCCCCCCCCGCTTCCTTCCAAAAACCCACAATCTCCTTGTGCACTTCAAAGGCCCCCAAAAGATCTTTGCTCTCTTCCTCAAATACACAGCACCACCACAGCTTTCTGCTGGCCTGACCCCACCAGGCAATCTACCCCTCCATACAGGATGTTTCATTCTTAAGGTGGAGGACAGTTCCCCCTTTCCTGGGGTAAGCTCCACTACAAGCTGCAAGTCCTTCACTCATTCTCCCTGTTTCTGGATGAAGGAACTTGTGCACCAAAAAGAGTGCTGAGAAGGAGAAACACATCTGCTACTGCAGCTCCAGTGCCACTTCCCTGCTAAGGATTATACTTCCCAGGCTGCATAACCCACAAGTAAGGTGGCCCTGTGGAGAACAGTCACAACTCTAAGAAGGAAAAAAAAGATGTAAGTTTTGCATGGTCCAAAGTACCCCTGAAGTAAGTGTGCAGGTTTGCTGGTTTCACGGGGATTGCTACGTTCCAAAACCAACACACAAGGATTACCGGCACTTAAAGACAAATAATTTCCACAGTCATTGAAAGCAAGCATCCAGGTAAAAAGGCCAGCAGGTTCCAGGAAACAGAGGAAGTAATGCTAAAATGTGTGCTAATAAGTTAGTGTAATGGTCCAAAAATGAATCACATTCACTGACGTACACCTTAAGGATAAAGGGTAAACAGCATTTACATAATTATACACTTTGTCTTCGACTTCTTTTTCTTCTTTTTGCCATCTTTGCTCATCTTCTCTTTATGCTTTCGGATTTCCCGAACTAATGTGTAGAAAGCATCGTCAACACCCTGCAAAGAAATGGAGCACCTTTAATACTCAATGACATTTTAAATTGAGTAGGGTTTTTTTTATAAACTCACTGCTTGCCAGCTCATTACAACTCAGGTTTTATAATAAGGCAGCTTTATTTATCAACTAGGAGCAACTTTCCAGCGGCATTGTTCACATGTGATGCCTACACTTTGGGCATGCAAACTGCTTTGCATTATTGCAATTGTTTCCAAGGAATTTAGAGTGGAAAAAACTATTAAATTCCATTTGGCAGATAGTTCCTCAGTAGCAAGTCTTTTTAGGTAGCAAACAGCCCTTCTGACTTCAGGCACAAAAGTTCATCAAAAGATTACCTGCATTTGGGGGGGGGGAGCCTTACACCAAATTTCATCTCTAACTTTTTTCCCCCCTAATTTTAATTCAAGCAGTTTCAAGTGGATTGGGGGGATACAAGATGTATTGAAATTATCAATAGGAGCATCACGTGTAACTTGCTAAGCAGCCATGGTGCAAAATGCACTTAAGTTTGGTTTTCCCAGTTTTTGCTTATGGATAAAATGTCTATCAAACTCAGAGTTTCCACTTGTACAGTATTCTACACACACTCACACCCCCTTGAGCCTGCTGTCAAATATTTTACAGTGTGCATTAAAACCAATTACTGCACCATCCAAGATGGATGTCACCACCTTGCACAGTATTGTGCATGAATACAAAGTGGTGGGTGACCACTCATCTGTCATATCTTGTAAATGAGCTTACAAATAACCTTACAAATACAGAACACTGATATTTAGAGATCAGATTGCACACAACACAAAGCAGCATCCCACCACCCAGCCTTGCCAAGAAAGCACTTTATAACAAGCCAAAGTCACGTCTGAAACCTACATGAACCACCTCAGCCTCTCTTGGAGAAATCTTTTTTTTTTTAATGAACTTGAAAAAATCAAAGGGGCCATGCATTTCGCTGGTCTAGCAATTTGCTAAGAATAAGCTACTGCAGCCTAGTCTGTTCCTGATCCAGTTCTTATTTGGACTGATGGAAAGAAAGTGCTAGAAGTAACCCAAAAGGCTATTCATTTTAATTCTTGAGACTGAAGTCAGATCCCCAGAACAAGCAATCCTAGTAGAGGAGCATTTCAGCTACATGATATCAGCAGCACAAATAAAAAGCAAGTCTAAGCAGTGTCTGTTAGACCAAAAAACTAATTGTTCAAGCAAGCAGACAGGAAAACAAATACAAAACGTTACCCCATCCCATTGCCACAAACTCCAAAACCACATAGTCCCATGAGCCCATTTGGTCTTCTAAGACAGCAGATCAGTGGTGCCAGCAAGATCTTTCCAGATACAACATGCACCCTTGAACCCCTTCCACAAAATTTCCATTCAGATAGCATGTTTTTCAGATGGTGCCACCTCTGATGCTTCAAAAACAAATCATAAGGGGGGGATACTTCATCCTGGTCCCTTGAATGGATGATCAGACTATCCAACAAAAACCAATCATCCAAGAATTCTCAAAGTGTATCTAGGTCTGCTTTTAACAAATGGAGTATCCTGCTTACGTGCTTGCATGGAACATTTTCTGCACGCAACTACATGAAAAAGACTTTGTGTACACAAGGTCTGTCCCCTCCAAATTTCAAACACAGACAGCCATAAAACCACCACTTCTCTGTATCCCAACCAATTTAAAAATGCACACTCATCTCTGGAGAACTGCAACTCCTAACAATACCTTCTATATGTGTAAGGAAGAGCCATTGTAGACCTAATTGTATATAGAAAAGTTTCATCATTATCATTACCAACGGGTTAATGGATGTTATTCACACATCCGCAGAGAGTCACCTAGTGCTATGTTATAAACACCCTGAGGCAGTGGCGTCACTAGGATTCGCATCACCCAGGGCATGAGGCCTACGCATCACCCCATATAGTGGGCAGGGCAATGCTCCAGGTGGTGGGTGTGGTGATGTGCCATCGCCCCGCCCCCACTGGTTTTTTGGCTGTACCTTTTGTTAGAACACAGATATTTCAATGTGGTTTGTTTCATTGCATTTTGCATGAAATTACACATTGATTGATGGATAACATGATGTTCTTATTCCTCCAAACTCTGATTTTAGTGATTTTGAAAACTTGTAGAGTCTCACACACCGTGTCAACTTACTAACACCTTGTTGCAGCAGTTCTCAAACTTTTAGCACTGGGACCCACTTTTTAGAATGACAATCTAAAATGAATGACCCATTCGAAGTGATGTCATGGCCAGAAGTGACAACATCAAGCAAATTAAAATAAGTAATTATAAATAATTAAATTAAAATAAAAGAAATAATTAAATAAGGGGGAGCCAGTCCTGTTCCACCAAGTGAATCTACTCTGAAGTAAGTCCCATAGTGGTCAATGGGGCTTACTCTCAGGAAAGTGTGGGTAGGATTGCAGCCTGTGAGCCCAATCCTATGCATGTCTACTCTGCAGTAAGTCCCATAGTGGTCAATGGGGCTTACTCTGTAATCTGCCTGCAATAACCCCCCCCCGACCCCCCAAAAAAAGAATCTGAGATTTCCAGCCCTCCCCAGTGCCCAGTTTAAAGTTCTTCTACTTCAGGCATATCAAGACAAAGACCCTCCTGGCTTTGCAAGTGCAAAATAGAAAACTTTCCCTTACCAGTTCAAGCCTCTTTTTTTGTCCTTTTTAGTGGGGGAGAGAGGCTGCCTTCTGGAACATATGCTGAGCTTCAGTTCCATCAGATCGGGACCATTCTGGTGTCCTCACATGCCCCTTTGCCTGGCCTGACCACCAGCCAAGGCACGTCTGCCTACTCACGAGTAAACACGACCATGAGGCTGCTTCGCTTTCCATAGGGCTGGGAGGGAGGGACCTCCTTCTCCCTTTTGTGTTTTTGGGGGCTGCATTCATTGGATCAGGACCATTCTGACATCCTTGGAGTCCTCTCAGTCCTTGCCTGGACTAAGGCAAGTTTGCCTACTCGCAAGTAAATGCAGCCATGTGGCTTCGTTTCAGGCTCAACAGATGCAGCTGGGGGAGGCAGGGACCTCCTTGTGTTTTGGGGGGGCTGCATTCATTCGATCAGGACCATTGTGGCGTTGTTGGATTCCTCTCAGCCTGCCCTTTCCAACAGACTATGGCAAGCACGCCTACTCGCGAGTGAGCGCGCAACACGGCTCACTTTCCATAGGACTCCGTGCATTTTTTCTTTCCAGTTTTTTGGCCATAACTTTTGAACGAAACGAACTATTTCGATTCTGTTTTTTGCATTGCATTCTGCTGGATATTCCGCATCCAACGGTGTATGGCACCATGGGGTAGCTCTGAAAACCGAGAAGTTAGCGCATCACCACCAAAGGGCGCGTCACCCAGTGCAGGCCGCACCACCCGCACCTCCCTAGTGATGCCAGTGCCCTGAGGATTCAACTGACTCAAGATCAGGTTGTAACTGTCAACTGCCAGAAGCACCAAATACTAGACAGCTAAGTATTAACAAATGCTGGTGTTGGTTTCATCTCAGCTATGAGATTGTTTACTTATTTGTGGATATATTTGAGTGCTGATTTCAAGAATGACATCAGTTTTGTCCTATCAACTCTGCAGTCCTGGGGGTTTTGGGTGGTGCAAGGAGCCCTCTACAGGCCTCCTCATGCCTGCAAAACAGAAAAAAGGGCCCAGCTTTTGCAATGAAACCAGAAGTCTCCCCCCCCCCTTTTTTTTTACAATTTTTCAAGCAACGGGAGCCCTGCTGAGGACTCGCCGCAACCCCCAGACCTTCCAGGACTGCAATGCTGGTTGCAAGTAAGTAGAAAATCCCCCTTCTGTCCCCAGCAGCAGTGTGATCCTGGGGATTACGTTGCTCACTTCCCCTGCAACAACTTACAGTGCTCCCAACTCCCTTGTAGGAGTTTGGGAAGCACTGCATATACCTGGGGTCGGCAACCTGTGTTTTCAGAGCCGCATGCGGCTCTTTCAGTCCTCTGATGTGGCTCCCCAGTGGGGGCTGGAAGTGGGGCGCCCTTCCCCTTGGCCTCCGCCCAGCCAGCCCAGCCCCGAGGGCGCCTCACTCCAGCGATGTGCTGCGGGTGGCTGCTGGTGAATGCGGGGCGCCACTGCTCCCTGCAAAGCTGCAGCTCCTTCCCTGCAAAGCCCCCCCCCCGCGCACAGCGGGTCCTTCCTCGGCAGGCAGGCAGGCAGGGGTAGCTGCGATCTCCTGGACCTGCTCTCCCCGCCCCACTGCGAGCAGGTGCAGGGGGGGCAGCCAGGCACCTCTTCCCTGCGCTCTTCCTTCCTTCACCCTGCAGTGGGCAGGGGGCTGAACGAAAGAGGCGAGGCTGGTCAGAGAAGCGCGGGAGACGCAGCGCTGCTGAGGCAATGGGCAGGAAGGAGCGAGGTGAGCTGCATTCCTGTCCACACTTCCCTGGGAGGAAGCCCCGTTCCCTCTACTGGGGCTGACTTCTGAGGAGACAGGTAGAGGATGTCCCCTGGTTCTGGTGTTATGTGAGAGTGTAAAGAGCATCTCCCTATCCACTCTGTCCATCCCCTGCATAATTTTGTATGTCTCAATCATGTCCCTCCTCAGGTGCCTCTTTCCTAGGCTGAAGAGGTCCAAACGCCGTAGCCTTTCCTCATAAGAAAGGTGCCCCAGCACCTACAAGGGAGCTACAAGAAGGGGCTACATTATAAAAATGGGACCTGTAAGAGGGGAGCACATTATAAAAGTTGCATATACAAGAGGGGAGTGCATTATAAATTGGGACATACAAGGGGGAGTAATAACTATAAATCTCTTTATTATATTGAAAAATACTAGTCATTAGATTTTGTATTTCATTGTACCTCTTTTACATTACTGTGGAAAAGACACAAAGATGACTATTTACTGTTGGTCAGGATTTTCTGCTAGGGAGGGCACCAGCCCAAGTCTTGCCTATAGCACCAAATTGGCTAGGGCAGGCCCTGGGAAAATAAATTAGTATTTAATTTAAATGTATTTTATTTTAGCTCTTTCGTTTTTTATATGTAATTCTAAATTTAAGATTATGGTGATCTTGTAACATTAAAATATGTTACATATTGTTTTCTCTGTAGCAGTTCATTCATTTCAAAAATGCAACACACTATAGTTTTTTTATACATAGCATAAAGGTAAAAAAAACTATATATGCAGTGTTATCTTCATTTTAGATGTCAAAAGGGTTTTGTGGCTCCCAAGGTTTTCTTTTCTCCAGAAAACAGGTCCAAATGGCTCTTTGAATGTTTAAGGTTGCCGACCCCTGGCATATACAGTTATTTATTTATTTATTTGCAGAATTTATATTCTGCCTTTCCACTCCAGAAAAGAGCACACAAGGCTAACAAGTGAAATATAAAAACCATGAAAAATATAAATATAAAAATCAAACATTTAAAAAACACAAACAAAACATTGGGTCCCCCCGCTAAAAAAGAAGAAAAGGTCATGCCCCCTTGTGTCAGCATTAAAAGGTTTGTGTAAATAAAAAGGTCTTAAGCCCCTGCCGAAACAACTCTAGAGAGGGAGCTGTTCTCAGCTCCAGGGGAAGGGAGTTCCACAAACGGGGAGCCACCACCAAGTAGGGCCTCTTTCTTGCCGTCACCCCCTTCAGCTCCACTTGTGATGGCACATTCAGAAGGGCCCCCTCTGATGACCTGAGAGGATGGGTCAGATTGAATGGAAGGGGGTCCCTTAAATATTCTTGACCCAAGCCATGTAAGTGCTTTAAATGTCAAAACTAGCACTTGCTCTATATAAATGTCAAAACTAGCACTTGCTCTATATTCTTAAAAGGAAGATGCTGATGACACAATAGATGTGATACAATAATTTTGAAATTACTGGAATCACCACAGAGAAGTAACTAATTGGATTTGATTCGTATTGGTGATTTTTTTCTCTGTTAAATGCTATTTTTTTCTTAAATGAAAACAAACTTACCCTGTTACATTAAAAGGCATTTTTTAATTTTCACACACCCAGGAGTCTTTTCTTCTGTGTTCATTTTTCTCAATCTGTACTGACGAATCTCTCGCACCAATGTATAAAAAGCATCCTCCACTCTCTGCATTGTAAAATACAACTCCTTTAAACTTGGGCTTTGGTTAACTAGGATGGCAAAGAAAGGTCTGAGTTGGCAGAAGAGAGTTGCAAAAGCAACTGTACTTTCAGAAATACAGCTGCACCGTGTGTGTGTGGGGGGGGGGTACCCACCCTCAGGTGGGGAAAGATTTTGGGTACAATTCATATTCTCTAAGGTCAGCAGCAAAAAACAAAAACGGTTCAGAAATACCTCAACTTGCACCTTTTACATTTGCACCTCTTTAGAAGAATTATAGCTTCTCTTGCATCCAACTCTCCCAACAGGTGGCAACATACCACCAGTTTCACAAACACCTTATTAGTTAGGTCAACAATTTCAAACTATGACTTGCAACCCACTAGCGGGTCATGAGCCATTCTGAGTGGGTTGCAAAAATGTAGCAGGCTGGTAACAGTTGTGCCACCACAACTGGGGCATTCTGGGGCACTATCTGGCTGCCATAATGCATTCTGGGGTGCTACCTAGCTTGACAAAGTGTGTTTGGTGCCAAAACGTTTGGGAAGGACTGACCCAAGTCAATCATTCTCAAACTTTCTCCCTTTAAAGGCCCCTTTTTACACTGAATCACCTGCCAAGGGACCCTAGTGCACAGCTAAAACTTCTGGGGCATGATCTAGGGCACATATAGATAATTAGTGTAGGACCTCACCCTGGCACCATATGAGCTCAGAATGAGCCCTAGAATAAACCTGGAGTATTGCGTCCAGTTCTGGTCGCCACATCTCAAAAAGGACATAGTGGAAATGGAAAAGGTGCAAAAGAGAGCGACTAAGATGATTATTGGGCTGGGGTACCTTCCTTATGAGGAAAGGCTACGGCGTTTGGGCCTCTTCAGCCCAGAAAAGAGACGCCTGAGGGGGGACATGATTGAGACATACAAAATTATGCAGGGGATGGACAGAGTGGATAGAGAGATGCTCTTTGCACTCTCACATAACACCAGAACCAGGGGACATCCACTAAAATTGAGTGTTGGGAGAGTTAGGACAGACAAAAGAAAATATTTCTTTACTCAGCGTGTGGTTGGTCTGTGGAACTCCTTGCCGCAGCATGTGGTGACGGCATCTGGCCTGGATGCCTTTAAAAGGGGAATGGACAAGTTTCTGGAGGAAAAATCCATTATGGGTTACAAGCCATGATGTGTATGTGCAAACTCCTGATGTTAGAAATGGGCTATGTCAGAATGCCAATGCAAGGGAGGGCACCAGGATGCAGGTCTCTTGTTATCTGGTCTGCTCCCTGGGGCATTTGGTGGGCCACTGTGAGATACAGGAAGCTGAACTAGATGGGCCTATGGCCTGATCCAGTGGGGCTGTTCTTATGTTCTAAAACCTAATGCTTTCTGTGGCTGCATACTGAGGGCTTGATCAGCAGCAATAGACACTTTCAGAGAAGACTGTCCACTTTCTTTCACTTAAGAACCTCAGAACCTTGTTTGAAAAACCACAGAGTTAAATCACTCTTATTCTCATTTTACAAACAAGGCACCAGAACATTGGATAGCAGAGAAAAACAGATCTGACTGAATCACTTGGACAGTCATCTTGATACAAGATGCTCTTTCATTCTCCCAATACCTGAGACTGTCTGTTTTCTAAGTCCCTATTAACAGGGGAGGGAGGGAGGCAAGAGTTCTCATTCATTATCTTCTAGTGCAGCCATCAACTCCTTTCAATGGAAAACCCACAGGCACTACGCGCTACTTCCAGGCAACTGGGCCCTCTGCATCCATCCTAATAATTACGAACACAAGTGGCAATTTTGTTTCAGCAAGACACACAGACTGAAAAAAAGAGATGACCGCTGTTGGAACCACCACCAGAGAAACCAAAGAGAAGCCGTTTCAAGCAAAGCCATTCACCACAAAGAAAAAGCAGCGGGGTTTGCAGGAAGGATTTTAAAGAGCCAGCCACCACACGGAGATATTAAAATAACGTGCTTGGAACTCTGCCTGATCTCTGAATGGTATTCCACAGAAACACCAGAAGTAGCTTCGTTGCCATAAGTCAAACATTTTCACTGCAGTATAATTTAAGGCAGTTATGCTCAAAGTCGCAACTGCTGTGCACACAGAATGCGGTCCCTATCCAGACCACATCCAAGTGTTCTACCCATGTGCCGCATGGAGTCCTCCTAGTTAGATGATAGGGACACTCTGGGCAGTCATGGCTGTGGACCAGCATTCCAGGAGGCTGTGCAACAGGACATCAGGGCAGAAGTGACTGCTCCAAGCGTCCCTGTCCTTCAAATGAGGATTTTACATGGCTCCCAAGTATACCGCATTCAGCCACTAGATAGGATGAATAATGGAATCTAATGGAAAGAAATTATAATTTATAATTATACAGCACAAAGTAAGAAATTGGATTTTGGTGCTTTTTTTTCTCGTTACAAGGCATTTAAAGGTCGACTTCAGTATCAAAGGTGGCGAGTCAAACCAGTGTATACCAGGGTTCCTCCTGTACTCATCTTTTCTTCAAATTCCTCCACAAAACATAGAGGTAGAAGAGTCAGGAGAGCCAGCATGGCGTAGTAGTTTAGGAGTTGGACATAAACGTGGAAGATCCAGGTTCAAACCCTCACTCAGTCATGAAGCTTCCTGTGTGACCTTGGATCAGTCACCATCTCTCAGCCTCACCTACCTCACAGGGTTATTATGAGGACAAAAGGAGGGAAGGAATCGTTTATATCACCCTGAGCTCTTTGGATGAAGGGCAGTAAAGAAATGTGAAAAATAAAATCAAAAGAGCATCAAAAAGGCATCAAAATGAGGAAAGGGAAAAAATGGAACAGACCAAAGTTCAGTGGTAGAGCAACATGCTTTGCACTGAGAAGGTCCCAGGTTCAATTCAACATCTCCAGATAGGATAGACCATTACCCAAGACCTATAAAGCTACTGCCAGCTGGAGAACACTGGTTCAACAGACTAAGGGCACAATCCTAACCCCTTACGCCAGTGCTTTCCAGCCCTGACATATGGACAATGCAGCTCTGAGGTAAGGGAACATTCCCTTACTATGAGGAGGCCTCCATGATTGACACCCTACTGCAGGATGCAGCACATGTCCCATTGGCACCACTATGCCAGTGCTAGAAAGCACTGTCATAAGGGGTTAGGATTGTGCCCTAAGAGTCTGACTCAGTAGGAAGTAACTTGACATGTGTATTAAAAGATAGGGCTTTTCTGCCACACCATAGCTAAGAGTTAGTTGTTGTCCAAAGCTCTATGCTGATCTTACCTCATCATTTTGGCTACAAAAAGCATCACCATGCTATGTGCTCTTTCTAATCCTGGCTACTTGAAACTTACTCAATAGCTTCAACAAATCATTCTTCCCAACGTCATCTGAATGTGCTGTACAGATCAGAACCATGAACAGAATCATACTTGACACTCCTGTACTAACAACTAACTCCTTTATAGAAAACTGCCACTCCAGAAGGCAGGCAACACTTCCATTTCTTTCTTCATTTTAAATGGGCACTGAAGACCTGGGGAAGGTTTAGTAGATGCCCCCAAAATGGCCAGGGCCGCATGCCCACTCTTCCAGTGCTTGACTGAACTGCTAAGTGGGCTCTAGTCCACAAGAGTTTGTAATGCAGTCAGTCTCTAAAGATGCTCTAGACTCATGGTTGCTTTTGCTGCAGCAGATTGACAAAGGTACCCCTCTGGAAGCCTATCCTATACATTCCTGGCTCAGTGGTGAATGTCATCAGGGACATAAAGGCACAGGATACTAAAGCATGTCATCTTCATTGATAAGCAGAATTTAAGACTTCAACATTACATTATGGAGATTCTTTTTAAAAAAGTAAAGGGGGGAAGTGATCCTCATTCTTCATGGTCCCAGCTGAACCTTTTTGCATTTTGTCTTTTTAATGCAAGAAGTTGTGAAAGCCCATTTTATGGAAGCCAACTAGGCAGGGTAGCAATCTAAAAATAAAGCCCATTACAAATTAAAATGTAAAAAAAGCCAAACCGTAAAGACCACAGAGCAGCCAAAGCACTACATTAAAAAAAAAACAACCAGGATTTAGATACAAGAAAGCTACCTAGTGGAAGACAACCTGGTTGACAACTTTGGACTCTTTGCCAACTCTGTGTACCCTGACTGTTCAAGTACAGAGCACTTCTGCCTTCCAGATACCCCTGACCAGCCGGAAGGTGAACAGATAGGACTTCGGGATCCCAAAGTGCTCTATTAGACACCTGTGCTTCCTACTTTCTATTGGATCCCTCAAACCATGCCTCTTTTGAAATATGTTTTCTGTCATCACAACTTCCAAGTTTCTGTACATGGGGGCTTCTTCACAAACCCACTTCACCATGCAAAAATATCATAGTAAACTTCACCCTGTTGAGGATGTCAGTAGGCATAAGAATGAACTTGCATTCTCCTATACACAAGACACTGCCCAGAACTAAACATTACTTGCAAATCTCCCTCCCCACCACCCCATTTTAAAGACTGCTTTCCCGGAGCTGGAATGTCATTCATTCCAAGTTTCCGAGGTCCCATTCCTTATTATTGATGGCTTCTAGAAGTGGTGAGAAAAACTCGCAATATGCACTCCCAAACACAGGTGGAGGAGAGGGAGGGCTCAACATGGAGATGCCTTTTTCTCCAGCCAGTTCCCTTTTTCTTTTCTCAAACCCAGGTTGAGGAAATACTGTTTAGCTTTAAGCACGGTTAACACTGGTGCCAATGCAATGCTAGCAGGGGAAAGAGAAGAGGAGAAGAAAGTAGTATGTTTCAAAAGAAAGGGGCTGGAAAGAATGTGTGAACTCACAGCCTGCTCCTTACTGCTTAGTCCTGGTTAACCATCAAGGAGCATTACTGGCACACTTGCCATTACTTACAGCCAACTGAAACTGTGTTTTGATTTAATCATTCAGACCAGGGGTCTCTAAACATCGGCACTGAGGCCAGATGTGGCCCATTGTGAGCTTCTGGTCACAAGAGCTTCTGGCCCACTCTACTGAACACAACCAGAGCTCTGCTCTGGTCATGTCTGGAGAGTGTTCCGAGGGCCAGGGAGGCCTAAGAACATCACTTCCTGGCTTTTCCGAAAAACTGGAAGCAACTTTTCATGCCGTCTGAAAGCCTTAGAAGGCTTTCTACGGGTCAGGGAGGCTCCAGCAATTTCCTGTGGTGTGCTGGTTCTGAGGTACTTACTCCTGTACATTTAAGTAAGATGCTTGGCAGGTGGGGAATGGGAGTTTTGTGTGCTTTATTTCTGTGGTGTGTGTTGGTGCTTGGAGAAATCCTTCAAATTTGAGCCCATTCATTCTTTTATTCATTCACTGAAGTTCCATCTCTAATGTATTTAAGTTATGTTTAAAATTTATTTTTATGGCCCTCTACACCATGCCAGGTATTTGATGTGGCCCTTTGGCCAAAAAGTTTAGAGACCTCTCACTCAGACAATTTTAGGAATAGCACTATGAATGGGCTTTTGGCACTATGCCATTTATGCCAATGTTTAGAGGGTTTTCAAGTACTAGACAACGAGAAAATAAGAGATTACAATCAAGATCTCAGAAGCTAGTCCTTGCTGGAGATAAGATACTATGTTCCAGAGACTCTAGTAGCTGGATCCTTTTGCACTGTACAACTAGCTGGCTTCTCCAGCACCTGTAAAGATAAATAGCTGTATACAGAAGTCTTGGCTAGTCACAAGGTAAAGGAGAGAACCCCCACAAAATACAGGAAGATATATGCCAATTGATGCAAGAAAGAAACAATTTTACACAACATGGATCCCCAACACATTTCAACAGAATGTCTTCCTCTTGGTGTAATGGTTTACAATTTGTATGCTTAAACTCCAAAACTACTAACACCATTCTGTGTTAGAGGGAAGCTACCCAGAAACTAGGGCAAAGTACAACATTACACACCAATGACGACATTCTGTCCAGATGTGCTAGACCCTGTGTTGCATTCAGTTAAACAGCTTCCTGTTTCCACAAGAGGAATCTCTCTTCTTGTGTTTGTCACAAACAATTTCAGTCACATACAGCTGTGTTGGTAAAATGCTTTTTGAAGTTCAAGATGAAATGCTTGGTGCAGCTCTTTAAAAGGCCTACAGAAAATGAAACATCTGAGATGGAGGAGGTGAGACACTCTTAGAAGAGCAAAGCAAGATGATTCTATCACCAAGCAAAACTGACACTTTTCGAGCAAGCAGAGTTTGAAGTCACCACAATGATTTGGACACAGATGCTAGGTACCACAGTTACATGAAACATATTCAGGGCTGTTGCCTGCACTGCACACCAAACTGCACAAGTCACACAAAGTATGAAAATGTACCCATCAAGTTAGCTTTGTGTGTATTTTATATGTTGACATTTTCCTAAAACTTGAAGGAAGGAGAAGGCATTCAAAAAACAAAGCCTCCTGAACCCAAATCCCACATATGCTTCAATGTGTGTTTGGAGCTCTCCCCAACTGGGCATCCCCATTCACAAAGCTTTCACTCTTCCCACTGAAGAAGTGAATAAGGGAACCTTGTGGGCAGATGAGCTCTGTATGTGCACCAAAACTCTTCAAAGTACTTGGAGCAATGGTTGCAATGCAATCACTTTAATACTCAAAAGTATTACTTGGGCACTGAAAGTATTTACATGGGCACTGAAGAGGGGTTTCAAGGATTCACGCCCCCACATAGAAGAACTCCAGTACCAAACTGTGAACTGTTGTGGAATTCCAAGTTGGCACAGAATTTGGAGATTGTGCAAGGTATAAAACCCCAACCTCCTGACCTTGCCAAACTTCCTTTTGATTTCTGAGACTTTCAGTGACACTGGCCCTAAGTTTTGAAGGCTTTCCTAACCATGAGGGCTAGATGCTTTTGCTGGTTCTCACACTGCCAAGAAGGGCTGCAACCATTTACTGATAAATTGGTCAATTTAGAAGGCTTTCAAATATATTAAAAAGGCACCTCCAATCAGTTAACATTTCTAAGTTGTTATTCAGTATAATTTTGTAAAACAGCAGATGACAGGTGCCTTCTTAGACCCCCCACTTCTGCATCTCTAAGATGACATCTACCACATTATACCATAAAAATGCCCTTCAAGAAAGAACACAGGAAAGTACCATGCTTTGCATATAGAAGGTTTAAGGTTCAATCCCATGTTTGAAATCCTAGAAAGCCACTGCCAGTTAGCATGGACAACAATGACCTAGAGCAGTGGCTCTTGGTTTCCCTCGGTATCCAGGGCCCTTTACACTCCTAAGTCATGAGGAGGCCTGCTGGCATGTGAGTGGATTTCAGAGAGCCTGAGCACAGGCACGGAGTGGCACATGGACAAAACACACAGCAGCCACTTGTGGTGTACTCATGGAGTCCCTGACTGCTAAGGAGTACACTGTGAGAAGCAGTGACCTAGAAGGACCAAGGGTCCAACTCGCTGTAAAGCAATTTTGTGTACGTAACAAAGTATTGTGTGCTTTTTTACTTCATGCAAATTTAAACTGTCAATTTAAATCAAATGAGTTTTATCGACTACCAGAGCAATCCTATGCATGTCTACCCAGCAGTAGCTTCATTGAATCCAACTGAATTTACTCTCAAGTAAGTATGTACTATATAGAATTGCAGTCGAAGATTTCTTCAACTGAAAGCAGGGCTGCTACCCAAGTTCTGGAGATGGAATTCTGTACTCCTGCAGTGTACCCACACAGCCTTGGACACATTCCCAATATACAGTGACAATTTCAGTAGGAAGGAATCCAGGTAGAGGAAAGAAAGTAAATTTCCATACCAAGGTCAGGTAATTACAGAGGATAGAAAGAAAAAACAAATCAATGTAGCTGCAAAGCAGCCCTTGTACCATTCTCTCTCACCTATTCTGTTTTACCATATCAATGACGGACTTAAAGAGATCCCACACAGGCAGCTTGCAATACCAAAATTACTTCAGCTGGCTCTTATGCTTGCCCAGTGACATTGCTAATCTGAAGAGTTCTCCCTACAGTCCATTCTCAGTGCAGCTGGGGAGAAATTTAACAGATAATTCTCGCTGTTATGAAAATTACTAAAAATAACTCCGGCAAAGCTGCAGCTGTGAATGATTCTGCTGATTGAAATATGCCAGATGTTCATGCCAAACTATTTCAGCAGTTCTCTCTCTCTCTCTCTCTCTCTCTCTCTCTCTCTCTCTCTCAGATTGCTGAGTCAGACCTCTGAACTAACATTTTTCTGATTTGGTGGAATGGGAACTCAGCTAGGACTGATGTGGCTGCAGCTGTAAAAGACTTCACACTTGTGGGATTGGATTGTGCACACATACACCCCGGACTGAATCCTATTTCTAGGACAGAGATTCAGGCTTGTGCACCTGAGATCATCAAGTCCACATGCAGCTATGTAAACCACCTACAATTCAATACAAGGAGGAATTTGAGGTCTTGTTCAAACACAATCACAGCCATGTAATGGTCCCATGCACATAGAAAATATGCATGTATTTAAATGAGACAGGAAACACATGGAACACCTGCACAGATGAGAGCATTACCTGCAGCTCATGTATTATTTTATAGGCAAAATACCTGCAAGGTATCATATACATAACAGCACATGAGCTGGAAACTGCTCCAGGAAGACACACTTCCTATGGCATGTGATAGTGGTGAGGTTGGATTTGACCACTCTACCTGCGGCAGACTGGAGGAAAGAACCACACACCACATAGAAAACAACCATGTCAGGGTCAAAGCTATTCCAGGATATCTAGTATTCTTTTTGTAGGGAGTATTCTTCATACGGGAAAGCATGTAGTCATGCAATGGCTCACCAGAAGCAACCTAGCCCCAGAATCATTTGTACAGGTCAGGCCTCCAGGGGGTTTCATCACTGCATGAGGACTTTGACAACTGAGATACACAAACAGACCCCCTGAGCAAATTAAATCTCTGCCCCTCTTCAAGCACTCAATTCATTCCCAGCTACTTCACAAAATGACTATCAAAAAGTCTTGTGTGAAAATTTGCAAGTGTTGGTGCCATGAACCTCACAAAAAATGGTCATTCAAGTAGAAAATTTTGACTTGCACCTTAGAAGATAACAGTTCTCACACGCACCTGCATGCACACAGCCTGCAAATTACCTGTCTCGTTTTTGCAGAGGTTTCGATGAAAGGAATTCCGTAACTTCTTGCTAAGTCCTGAGCTTGTTTTGTGTCTACAGTTCTGGAAGGCAGGTCACATTTATTTCCTACTAGCACCATGGGGACATCTTCAGAATCTTTCACTCGTTTTATTTGCTCCCTGAAAAAGAAGAGGTGCAGGAGAGACCACTTTAGCACTGCAGAATTTCTGTGGCATCAAGAAGATCTTATTTCAGACAAGGGGGAAATGTAAAGATTTATTTAAAAAGCAAGAGATGGTGACCCTTTTGAATTCATCTGCTTTATCCAATACAATAGCTTTCAAATTCTCTTCCAGAAAATTCTGGGGTCCTTGATGAGAAAACCGGTAACAGATCACAGCTCAAAAATAGAGTGCATGTTCTGTTCCTAGGTTCAATCCCTGGCATCACTAGTCAGAGTCACCTCAAGTAATAGGGTTCTGACAGAACTCCATCAGGCAACTCCCCACCTACTCAGAGACCCTCAGAGAAACCTGCCACAGCGGGTATTATTGTTCTAGATCAGCAGATGCCAAACCCCAGCCCACGGGCCAGATCTGGTGCCTGGAAAAAGCCTTCTCTGTCGTGCATAGAACTTACTGTTCCATGTTGCCGCCTGTTATCATTTCAGCCCATCTCATTAGAAAGTTGCACCAGGCAGCCACTTCTGTCCACACCAGGCAGCCCGTCACCCCAGTAAGCTGTGCACCACAATTTCAAGGAGGAAATGGCTGCCCAGAGCAACATTCTGACAAGATCAACTGGAAAGATGACAGGTAGCAGCATGGAACAATAAGCACCACACACAACAGCGAATGTTTTGTCACTATGCAGTGGTCCATGATTTTGATACCGCTGGTCTAGAAGATGAATCAACAGTCCAACTCTGTAGAAGGCACTTGAAAGACAGCTTCTTCTCCATTAGCAACTGCTCCCAACAATACATGGCTACGGGATACATACTGGTTTAAGGCTGTGACCTTTCTGATCGGCCCCAATCTTGTATCTTTCAACCTGACACACAGAAAATAAACTAATGAGTCTTCCTCTCATAATTCTGTCCTTATTACAGGACGCAGAAGGGAAGGGATCCCCCTGGCTCCTCTGGGAAGCCACTGTACATTTGTGGAAATAGTGAGGAAACAGGATTATACCCTGCGCCATTTGCAGCAAGTTCGCACACTCAACTGATCTGTGCATTTAAAAAGACAAGTACAGTAAGTGCCTTGGACATACTTACGTATATGACTGAGTTATGTATTTCCTAAGTCAACACGAAATAAAAGTTTAGCTGGTGGCTCCCCCACAGGAGGGATATGGAACGCCCATGTTGTTCCCTTTGCCTCCACCCGAAAAAGAAAAAAAAAACCTGCATTCTCAATACTGGTGAGCAAGTCAGGCGAATTGACTGTGCTGATAAGAAAGCCATTTCATCACATCGTATCTACTCCCAGATTACTTTAAGGTATCTGTTGCCCTACAGCTATTCAGTTTGGCAACGCTTTCATCTTGGGCCATGACATTACATTACGCAACCAACAGGTTCACAAGCTGGCATCAACTGCAGCCCTCAGCCTGCATTCTTCCCTGGGAAAAAGTTGAATAACTGGCTAAGAATACTGGCAGGGTGGGGTTACAGGACTACAATTAGGTTGCCTTTCCATTACCTCTTTGTAGGACTTTCAACAGCATACTGCACAAATCGTGTGACCTGGCACTTCTGGAGCCAGATAAATATATAACTCAGAGGCTGCTTTTGACTGATCAGTTAAAAGAAGGGGTTGCTACAGTCACATGGCTGGTTTTTATGGACTTGACTGCTTTTATGTTACATAAATCACAACTGTAGTCAGTTTCTAATCTCACCAGCCTCCTACTTAACATATACTTAAGGCAGCTGGTGGCCAATGGAGGGGGAAGGAGTTCTAAAGCATTTGCTTAGTCAGTGTACTCATCCCAGAGAATGAGATGGTCAAAAAATCTGAGTTGGAACCACTTCAAAGTGAAGTTGGGGACAACTTTTTGAAGACACCCATCCACTCCCTGCAAATTCTCCCTGCATGTAGTACACTAGATCAGTAGCATAGCCCTTTCCCTGATCTGCTGGTTCATTACATACAAGAACTTTTTTTTTATGCAGAAGATGAAAGAGCATGTAAAGATACAACTATTGACTAACAGTGATAGAATTCTGGATAGTACCACTTTCATGATAGGGCTGTATTTTTGAATGCAAATCTCATTCTCAACACCACAAGACATCTCTTCAAAGGATTCATCTCATTCAAAGACATCTCATTCAAAGGATTACAAAAGCCAAAGCAGGTATACGTGGACCAGTTCATATGGTTATGATTTTAATCTGAACAGGTTACAAATCCATGTTAGGTACAGGCTCAAAACAGAGATCCTTTTTAATTGGTGTCTGGAACTGAATCTAGGACTTTCAGCAGAACCCCCCCCCCCCGAACTGCCACATCTGTAGGGGCAAAACAGTTTGTTCCATCTCCATGAAACTGGCCCATCAAAGATTCAGAATCTTGGTCTCTCATCAGCCTTACCAAGTCACTTTCAAGGCAGGTTCTACCCTGCAGTAAAAACTTTAATAATGATACTCTGCAACTACATAACTTTTGGAACATTCAAAGCACTTTGCATACAACAGCTCGGTAATCTTAACAGCAGCCCTGTAAGGTCATTTACTACCCCCATACTGCAGACATGGGCTTGAGGCTAAAGACCTTGTCTAAGATAACCTAGTGAGTTCAGGGCTGAAGCGGGAATTTTCAGATGCTCACAATTTATCGGAGCTCACTGTGCCAATCCAAACTTTCTGCCTTAATGCCACCACCTAGCTGTGTCTGCAACATATTGGAGGATCTGGCCTCCATAGAAATGGAGAAATGTTCCTGCAGTGATGCAACAGGACAGTCAACGAAGTGTACATCAAAATATAAACAATGATGGAATAAAATCAAAATCAGATACAAGGCACCTACACCCATCATATTAAGGAATCTCCTTTACAGTCTACCGCTATTTCCCCCAGGTAGTTGGCACGAATAGTTCTAGCAGCTTTAGCAAACAACGTTACACTATAAGTGACCATTGGGTCACAGTCAGAAAGTAACCAGCACAGTTTCATTTGTATATTCTCCCCTTGTAAGGTAGCCAAAATAGGCTCCAGAAATCTTTCCCTAGGATTTTGATAGAGCTATCAGAAAAGCGGGTAATGTGCAATATCCTCAATCTGTCCTGCTCCACAAATACAAAATCTCAAATGCCTGGGAACGGACAAATATCTGCCATCTAGAACTGCCGTTGGCATGGTTTGAAAACGCAGTTTGGTGAACGCCTTTCTCAAAGAGGCAAAGGTAAGTGAATATAAATATTTTGCTCTTGAGTGACTTAATTTCAGGAAACGATACAACTGAGAAAAATTTAAAGATCTTACTGAAAAATTTAAAGATCTTACCAAATTCAGATGCTTACTGATTCAGTAAGGTTCTGTCAACAAAGTGCCACAAGAAATAAACTGCAAGGTCCCAATGCACCCTGAAGTACCTATCTCCCAAGAAGATTGCCTGAAGCATCACTGGGCGTGACTGACTGATCTACATGTAGAGATGTGTGAATTAGTTACCCAGTGCCAGAGGAGCCTCCCCCTTGCATCTGCATGAGTCACTGCTCTGGCTGGTCTCCTTCCAGAGGCACACCCTACACAGTGACTTGCACAGAAACATTTCTCAGAAGGTAGTTAAGCCTCACTCTTTGTGTGTGCAAGAGTGAAGTGTGCTTCCAATTTTAATTCTTAAGGTCAACATTTCTCATCTATCAGAAATTCGGGAGGGGTTGCATTCAGGAAAAGAAGAAAGCAAACAAGAGATTCTCACATAATTTTGATCATGGTCACCCCAACAGTGCCAATGTTCCAACAGCACACTTTTGTGGGGATCCTCCTATTAGGTTTGATCCACACATGTAGCAGAATGAGCTGAGAACTCAGAGGCAGGATGGACTGTACCACTTCAGACTGAAGGTGGAGAGTGACCATTATGGATGCTCCTCTAAGTAGAAAGCTCCCTGTAAGCACAAAACAAAAGGAGCATGGAAGAGACTACTAGACTAACACCCCCCATGTGCTAATTGTTTTACTTGCACGGCACTTTTCTTCTTCAAATGACACCTCCACAAATGTAGTCCAAAACAGCCTGTATTAGTTCAGGACTGTACCAGTTCATTCTGCCACATGTTGGTGAGGCCTCAGCCAAGCATATTACAACATAAGCAAGTCAGCCACTTGCAAACATTTTCGGGGGCCGCAGTGGCACCAGTCACAGAGTCTTTCTGAAAATTTAAGAAAGCTTACCTATAATGGTGAATGTCTTCAAAAGATTTTGTGTTATTTATAGCAAATACACATAGAAAGCCCTCTCCTGTCCGCATGTATTGGTCCCGCATTGCACTGTACTCCTCCTGACCAGCTGTGTCCAGAATATCCAGGAGACAGGTTTCGCCATCAATGACTACTTGTTTCCTATACGAATCCTGAGAAAGATAAATACACTTTGGATTACTTATTTGTACTTAATTTCAAGCAACCAGCACCCTTGTTGTGACACTGAAAGGATTCCTCACGGACAATCGGAGACAGGGTGCTGGAGGCAGGCAGGCATTCAGCAAGGAAATGAGTAGCAACACTAGTGGCCAAAGATGGGGCCACAGCTTTCCAGCCATTTTCCGGTGGTTAGCCACTACTCCCTCGGCATGGCATCAGAGCTCTGAGATGCATGGTATCTCTGGCATGGCATCTTGGCTGCAAGGCAGCATTGGGCCTCAGGACTAAGTGCACCCATCATACCAAGACTTAGTCACACAGACAGAGGCGCATGCACTGTTTTCCCAGTCTATGTGCTCCTATGAAAAAACAGTGAGGAGGACCAAATGACACACACATATTTGTTTAGAGATTTTTCTCCTGTCCTTTGGGCCCCTAGGGTTGCTCTTGCTTCATATCTATTTGCACATGTGAGTATTACAATATCTTCCATGAAACTATGTACACCACCCTGAGCTCCTTGAAGAACAGGCGGTATAAACATTTGAAAAATAAAATAAATAATTTAAAACAGGACAATAATCACCTAATCAATAATTATGAACACATAGCAGGAGGACAATCAATGTAACTTAAATGCCCAGCAAACAAAGAAGTCTTTGCCAGGAGTGGGAACACCTACAGTGAGGGAGACAAACAAGCATCCAAGGACAGGAATTTGTGCAACCTGAGGGCTGCAATCAGAAAGGCACATTATCCCCCACCAAACCAGTTTGCAAATGGCCCACAATCTGTGCTGGCTATTGCTGGGGTGGGCAACACCAGAACAAGTACTACATTTGATCAACGTAACACTAGTAGGGATACACTCTCCATTTTAATTAAAAACAAGTCATTCATTTTATGGGAATGCTGTTTTATCTGACGGTTCAAAGGCATCCCAGACACCATTCTTCCCTTGATTGTGACAAGAGCTCAGTCAAAAGCAGGACTTTTAATCTCACTTTCTTAGTGTTGAAAGCATCTTGCTTACATAACCAGAACAGAGGAGTGATTATATAAAACTGAAGAACAAAACCAATGCCAGGATTCTGGAGTCCTTTCTGACACACCTACAAGAACTCTTTTGTGCATCTCACAGGTATGACGTAGTTGGTCTCATTAAGAATATTCCACAGCATACAGTTATGTTCTAAAGTTATACGTTTACAGGCACACACAACTGCAAGAGGGAGCAGGAGCCTGGGAAGAAGAGTAGTAGAAGTAATCCCTGCAGGGTATTCTAAGTACAGAAATGAAAGAGGACAGTACCCTGGCCTACTCCACTCTGAGCCAAAGAGCCAAAGAACTTAAGGGTCCCACTAGATCAGACCGAAGACCCATCTGGTTCAATAGTTCCCAAATTGTCAGTTGCGACCCATCAGTGAGCCACAAGCCAATTTTTGGTGGATTTGCAAGCTGGTGCCACCTGTGACAGCACAAGGCATTCTGGGATGTAACCCAGTCAACGAATACTACCTACATAAAGAAAACCAGATGACCTGGGATAGTGGCATATCAGGGACTTACAAGTTCAACTTTAGAACTGGAACTGACGACTTCAAGTGACATCACCTTGGAACTGATGGCATCAAGTTCCAAGAATCTGTGACCAACTGCTCAGAACAGTTTTCCCAGTTCTTCCACCCAAGTGCGGTACGGTCTCCCCTTATATGTGCTCAAATCACCTTTAGTGATGAACAATCAATCGAGCCATCATCTGAAGCCTCACAAGCTTCCCAATGCAACATCAAGTCAACTGCCCAGCTGACAGATGGGAGGTGCTCAGTAGTGCCACCAGGGAGGCTCTCTCAAGCAGAACACTCTCCGGCTGCGCAAGGAAGGAAGTGGGAGGGTGGCGGCAAGGGTACAATCCCCACCACACGGCACTGTGCCAGATTTAACCTATGTTATTGCTCAAGTCCTCCCAATCATTTCTACTAAACACATGTTAAGAGAAATTCCTGTTAGATTGTGCTCACTTTAAAAAAAAAAAAAAAAGACGAAGCAGAATCTTTCTGAATACCAAGAAAAACTTTTGATGTTCATAATGGCCAAGTCACATCTTACAACTTAGTCCTCTCTCTGGATTTAGCAAGAAAGTTGTTAGTGCCGCAGAGGGCACTCCTCTAACTTCTGGAGTACCTTAATGCCTGTGTCCAACCTACAAAGTCCACCTTTTAATTCGCCCCAAGGCTGCTAATGTCAACACTGAACTTCACTTTCAGAAGCCTTTATGTTCTTGTCCTCTTAAATCATTCACCTTTCATCCCGATACGTGCACACACTGAAAATAGCCAATTATGTTTTAGGAATTCTATTGTCAAACCTATCTAGTAGACCAAACTTAAGACTGTAAGAAGGACATTCCCATCCACATTTCACAGATGAAAATTCCAACAGCTGTAATTCCTATATGGAACTAAAAGTAAAGAGGACACATTCTTTTTGTTAAAAAAATATACTGGATAAGCATAAGTATTCAGTAAGATGCTATCAACAGTTCAATATAAACCTCACCAGCTCTGATGTGTAAAGGGAGAGACTGTGCATGACATGAGCCTTCATGTTCATGTGTGTTCATTTGCATACATGTGCATGCAAGGTAAGATACAACTCCCTCCCCCTCCCACCCTCAGAAATCAAACTTCAAGATATCTGGTGAGAAAGAAGCTGAATCTTGAAAAATGGGAAGCAATCCACTAGAATTTTTAAAAGAATCACCATAATCTCAACCACGTAAACACAGAGACATTGACTTAATAACAATAATAAGTATAGTGACTAAGTATAGCATTTCTCATGCATCACTGTGCAATTCTCAACAACCACTCTTTAAGGCAAGTACCATTCCCATATTACAGCCAGAGAGGCTGAAAGGGAGCAGCTCACCAGTGGTCAGTTCACAGCAAAGGTGCGATTCAAGCCATGGACTTCCTGATTTGCAGCTCAGTCTCTTAGCCACTATACTATACCAGCTGCCAGAAAACTTAAGGCTGACCCCAGGAAATAAAAACAAATAAGAGGCATGAGATAAATGAAAGCACTAAGCTGTGCAAACACAGAGCTAGTGTTGTCCAGAGAAACAATTCTCAATCTATTTGGAGTTCTCAGAGCAGTCACTTGAAAACAGTAAATATCAGAGTGTCCCCCAACAATATAACTCTCCTTGGATATGCACTAAATACCTTACTTCTAACTGCAATTTTCAGGCATTTGATTGTCAGAGGGCACAAGAGCCTACATGCTTTGACTATCAAAGAGAGAAGGGGAAAATCAGGAGGGAGTTTCCACACCATTTTGAGACCTCTTGCCAACATGTAAAAAACTTACAATACATCCAAGGCTAGCCCAACATATATTGATGCCTGCAGGACAAAATCCAAGAGCCTCAATGGATTTGCATTGGAAGGGGTTGGTGGATTGTGCCCCTTGGGTCAGACATGTTTGCCTCCTAGTCTGCCACCCTTAACAGTGCCCAAAGTCCACTGTCTGAGCAGCCACTACACCTTGAGCCCCAGTTCCCTTCCATGCTGGCTGTGTCTGGCGCGATTATCTGGTGTTGTGCAATAATGCTCTAAAAAGAAGAGTGGGGCAAAAGTCAGATCAGGATGTACTGGCAGATTTACTGGTGAGTTGTAGTAGATCAGGTTTCCAGTTGTCTACTTACATACTACAACAACAATCTAGAAGGGTTCTTCACCCTGCCAAAATTGCTAAAATGAATATTTATACCACTGCACACATTGTCTAAGTATTATGTGGTCATCTTTAAACAACATTCTTAAGTGGGGGGAAGAAAAAGGCCAGGTACAACAAGTCACAGCAGCTCAAAATTTCCAGAATAAAACACATGGCATTTTGTTTGTCTCAGGACTGGTATGGAGAACAGAGAGGTGTCATTCATACTGGGCTGTTTCCACTTCCTGAGGAAGAACAGGAAGGAAAAAATTCAGCATTGTTGGGGGTGGGGAGGAAAGGAAGCAGGTGGGTCAGGAAGGCAGTAGCAACAGTGGAGCGGGAGGGAGACCACCAGGCCCTCATGCTAAGGGCCAAATCAGGAAGTCCAAATTAAGATATATCACATCCAGGGCTTTTTTTTCTAATGGAACGCGGGGGGATGGCATTCCAGCACCTTTTTGCAGGGGCCCCTCCCCTTCGGAGGCATTCCAGGAGGGGGGGAGCAAAGCAGAGGCATTCACTGGGTGAGTGCTGGGGGGTGCAGGGTAGGCGGGTGCCTGGCCCCTGCCTGACTGCACAAGGACCCCCTCCTGCCCCATCTCCAAGTTCTCGCCTGAGCCCAGCCCGCCTCCCCTCCCCCCGCGCTCTGCTTCCCCGCGCAGCTTCCAAGCTGGTGGAGGGCGTGGGGGACATGCGCCGAGGAGGAGGACGGACAGCCAGTCAGTCTGGGAGACGGGCTGCGGCACCCATGGAACGCCCAGGTACTGGCTTGGCAAAGGAGGAGAGAAAGGAAGCTGGCTGGTGCAGCCCCCGTGCCAATCTGCAGCACAAGCCTAGGCGTGTCTACTCAGAAGTCTCATTCTGCTCAATGGGGCTTGCTCCCGGGAAAGGGTGCATAGCCTTGCAGCCTGAGAGCCCAAGCCTATGCATGTCTACTCAGAAGTAAGTTCCATTGTGTTCAATGGGGCTTACTCCCGGGAAAGTGTCATAGCCTTGCAGCCAGAGCAGACAGGCAGAGGAAGGGCTCTGAGGCTGCAGTCCTCTCCACACTTTCCTGGGAGGAAGCCCCACTGCCTCTACTGGGACTGACTTCTGAGGAGAGACTCTGAGGCTGCAGTCCTCTCCACACTTTCCTGGGAGGAAGCCCCACTGCCTCTAATGGGACTGACTTCTGAGTAGACAGGCACAGGATTGGGCCCTGAGGCTGCCACCCTATCCACAGTAAGCCCCATTCACTAAAGTGGATTTCTGAGTAGACACGCATAGGATTGGGCTCTTAGGCTGCAATCCTAGGCACTTTCCTGGGAGTAAGCTCCACTGACTAGAATGAGACTTACTTCAGAGTAGACATACCTAGGATTGGGCTCTTAATCCTGGCAGAGATATATATCTGCACCCGTTTTCACATGCTAAGGGCAGGTGAAAAGGGATTCTACGTTTGTAGAACGTGCTGTCCAGCCTTGCCAGAGATCCTCCTCATCCTTAGCCCACAAGCATGCCCTCCACCAGCCAGCGTTTGCAGCTCCTCTCCAGCAATGCACAGCAGCTGCTCAGGGCAGCAGAGAACATACAATTGCATGCCAAGCGCCTTCCCAAAGACACAGAGTATTATGATACCTGAATTAAACCATATTTAATTGCTTGTTTGCAAACATAGCTGTTTCTGTGTGCACCTAAGGACCCCTCTTGTATAAGAATTCCTTTTTTGTTCTTACTCCCACAGTTGCTTAGAGTAATTTTACTACATGGAACTCATGTAAGCCATTTTTTTGGAATCCATTCACTGCTTCCTCTCCTTGAAGTAGTGCCACACTACATACTACAAGCTACAAGTGCACCTGTACTGTATTTTTCCCCTTGTGTAGAAAAAGTAGCTAGAGGGAAGGGGATGTGGAGATTGACAGCCCAATCCTATGCATGTCTACTCAGAAGTAAGTTCATCTTTAGGGGGGAAGCACATAAAAAGTATTTTATTTCTCCAATAAAAAATGGCCTAAAAATAAATAAATAAATAAATAAACAAATAAATAAATAAATAAATGATCAACAAGTTGTGAGTTCCTGCACCTTTTTTTTTTTTTTTTAAACACACAAAAAAAGCACTGAGGCAAAAACATCCGCTGTACTTAGTAATTCGTCATATACAGGACTTGTTAATATTGCTGCAACTTTTAATCCAACTCCCAAGTACCTCAGGCTTGTAAAACAAGGAGCTTGAAGAAGAGAATGACAATAAAAAGTGGAAATGGGTTTTCAGGAAGCCAAATGCCACTTGTTTCCAGATTATACACAGCCCTGTCTAAGCAGAATCCCACACTCCACACTGACCCAGTAAAAGGGAGAAAGTCACAACCTGCATCTAATTACACAAGCTTGGTTTGCAGCCCCCTTTACAAAGACACAGCGCACCAATGCCTCTGCCTACAAGCAGCTACTGGTTGATTTTGAACTGCTTTATAAAAGCAAATATGAAGAGGACCAGGTGAAACTTTTGCTCTGACTGACTTTAAAAACTGTTCAATCCCTGTACAGAGTAGCACCTCAACAAGCAAAAGAGAGCAGGCAAGTCGCTTGCTAGCACAGTGACAACAAAATGGCACCACCCAGGCAGAGAACTGCATCGTCCCACTCAGATGTTATTCCAAGCCTGGGCCATGGAGCACTTTTTCTATGCTTTCCCTGGTTTTAAGAGCCAGCTGAAAAGGACTGGCCTCTGTTCCATTGCAGGATTTGAAGCCACGTTCTGAAGGTTGGACTAACCCAGAAAACGCTTTTCTGCAGTTTCAAACCTGGATTTTTTTTTTTAAAGCCATTCAATGCATTGTTCAATTTTGATGATTTGGGGGAGGGGTAGGCACACAGTACTACATAAGCACCTTGTTAATGTCTTCAAAAACAGTGGCATGGCTCAGATTCTTTCCCCCTTTTCAACTGGGCTCTAGGGCAAGCTGCAGCTCCTCCTCACAAACACATTCCCCAAGTTTTACCCTCGACTTAGTTGAGGGTCATGGAACATTCAGTGATTTTTGACTGAAAGTCTACCTTGGCCTTATCTGTGAGATCACCTTATAGGCAGGTATTTGTGGTACATACTACAGAAACAGACTGTGCAACAGATAAAAACAAGTTCATTACAAAAAAGTGAAAGCTCCCCAGAGGCTATTTCCTCTCTGTGTCCCATTGCAATCTCCAAAATAAAGAAAATTGTTTTCCCAGCTATAGCTTCTGTTCCTACAGACAAGATGTTTGGTGGGTTCTTCTTCAGTATGGAGCCCCTTTCTCCTGGAGGTTAGCTGCAAGCCTTCCTTCTGAAGGCCCACAGAGTTTTTCCAGTTGGGCTGCTTTTGGTGACCTGGATTAAGGCAACGTGGGAACTTTTAGTTTAACACATATTTGTGGGACAATTTGCAACAACACCATCATTGCTAGCTCCACATTTTGGGGATTTTATCCTATGTTTTTTCAAAAGAATCCCACAACAGGTGCACTGATAAAATAATCAGGGTTGTATTTCAATATGTTTGTGCATACTTAGTTCTAAAATATTCTGCAAAACCAGAATATTCTGCAAAAAATATTCTGAGAAAAACCAAATTCTATTATCTCAATCTGTTATGCAAACCAAGCAATAATTCCAATGTTGGCTTAGGTTGCATATTTCCTCTTCTACTGTGTGTCAGTAGGAGGGTCAAGAGGCTGTAAGGGAACCATGAACCATGAAAGTTCCTGCTCATTGCCACACACAACCCACCTTCCAACATTGCATCAGGCACTGGCCATACTCTTTTAAGCCCAACTTTGGAACCATAAAAGACTAGAGGGCTGGAAGTGACATCATTAAACAGGAAGTGGCCAGAAATATTAACTACATTAAATATATTAATGTAGTTTATTATATTAATGTAGTATTTATTATAGTAGTTTATTATATTAATGTAGTATTTAATATATTAAATATATATTAACTATATTAATATTATATTAATCTCCTCATTAATTAAATGCAGAACTTAAAAATATATTATTAATACACAGCAATATACATGCTTTATAAATGATCAGCTGCATCACCATTGGAGACAGGATGCTGGAGTAGGTAGATTTTGTCTGGTCCAGGAGGGCTCATTTTTTTAAACTTTGTAAGCATACCAATAGAATTGTTTTATCAAATGAACTTTGTGAACAACCAGTCTGACCAACATCACACACACACACCCCTGTGGACCCCAATCCAACTAGTCATTTCTCCCATTCTCCTTGGATAGGACTGAACCCTTTATTAATTTAATGAAATTAAATTTTTCTAGCAGCTGGTGGGGAAAACAAAAATAGACCATGAAAATATATCAGAGCTGATAAGGGTTTGGTGAGGAAGCTGATTAGTCTCCTATACTAGGAGATGCACAGCTCAAGCCTATGCATGTCTATTCAGAAGTAAGTCCCATTAGAGTCAATGGGGCTTACTCCCAGGAAAGTGTGGATAGGATTGGGCTGGCAATCACTTCATCAATGGCTGATAAGTATTCCCTTCAAATAGCAAGATTCATCACTTTAAAAATACAGCCTCTCCTCAAACAACAAGATTAATAAATCACTTTAAGAACAGTACCCTTTTTCTGCTCCTGGCCAAGTAAAGTATGTGCTTCTCTTCCCCCCCCCCCCCCTTTGCCAACTGCATGGAAGCAACTTTAAGACCCCTGGTGACTGGTAAAATAGGAAGCATTTTATTTGGGGTGGGGGAGGAAAGCGGGAAGGTTTGGAGATCGAAAGGGGGAGTGGAAGAATGAGAAGCGATCCCAGGCTGGGAACTAGGAACCAACCAGACAAAGATCAGCTAGGGTTAAGGACTGCAAGCTGAGCATGCTTGGTACTTGCCAGATGGGGGTTGGAGTCAAAGAGCTTTGGAAACATGCAGCAAACACAGAAGGCTGCAGCCTCAGAGTGGAGGGAGAAGAGGGCAGGGTGGCAGCAGCCACTCTCAAAGTCCCTCTTGAAGGGAGCAGCTGAACAACTCCCTTCTTCTGCTTTAAAAAAAGTGCAGAGATGGGCAGAAGACAGGGTCATCTTCTGCCCAGGGGTGTGACTGTATTGCTGGGAGAGGACATCCTGTGCCTCCCCTTTGAGTTCCTGGAGCCTCCCTAAAGAGCCACGCCTCACAGTTTGAATAACACTGGACTAGACATTTGCATTTAAAGAATACAATGTAAGGAGAGCCCTCCTGGTTCAGACCAAAGACTCATCTCACCCAGATCTGGATTCCCAGTGGCCAGCCAGAAGCTTCTGGGAAACCTACAAGCAGCCCCTGAAGGCAATCACCCTCCCCTACTGATTACACCTCAGGAACCTTGCAAGGCACACTGCCTATGAACACAGTGGTACAGCTATCATGGCTACTAGCTGTTGATAGGCCCATCCCTCACCATGAGTCAGCCAATTGCCTTTTAAAGCCATCCAAAACTGTGGCCATTGCCACAGCCTTTAGCAGTCAATTTCAAAGAGCACCAAGTACTAAATTTCACACTTGTGTGGTGCAACTGCAACATCACAGGCCACACCTAGCATTTGCACAACACGTAAGGATATGCTCGTCAGCAATCCTTTCACTTTCAACATTCAGTTTGAAGTTGATATACTGCCAATGTCACCCAGTGCAGCTTTTCTTGTTAGGAACCAAATTGCAGACTGCAGTCCATAAATCACTTGAGAGAGGTTTTCAAATTCCAGGAAACACTGAAGTTTCTCAAAAAACTCACAGGACTTCCTTCCTGAGAATGTCAGTGGTGGTAGAGAACACTGACTGGAAATTGGCTTGCTTATCACTACTCAGTTTCCACTGCATAAATAGTGGAGAATATTACCAGGCATGCCTTGTTTGTAAGGCACATGTCTTTGAGGGAGGGGACATAGCTCAAGGTAGAACATGCATTTTGCATGCAGAAATTCAATACAGAGCATCAGAGAAAGATTTCTTTCTAAAAACCCTGGAGAATCACTGATAGTCAGTCATTGTCGGTAACTCACCAGAATGCATGTCACCTTGGCAGGACTTGAGGTTCCAGGAAGAAGTAGCTGACAGACTTCAAACCTGCAGGACAAGGCTGCTTTTTTTATTGGAACCCCAAGGTCCTACCTGAATCAAATGCAAAATAGGAACTGGAAGGTGGCGCCAGATGCAAAATGGTGGCTCAGAGAGGATTCATTGTTTACTGAACTCCATGAGCCACTCATTAGCATAACATATAGAGAGCTACAGCTGGGTGACTACAAATCACATGTTTTAACACAACACGAAAGAACTGTTAGTAGAGCTACAGAGATAACTGGCCAGAGTTAACCAATACAAACAACTATTGTATAGGCAACAGCACAGAAATAAGTGATCAGCATAAGGTCACTGCAATGATTTTTAATACATATATATTTTTACTTCCTATTGTTAAATTACTGGGACCCCAAAAATCTTTGTTTATCTACTGCAATTCACAAGAGATCTACCAAAAGATCCTGACTGCCTGCTCTACAACATGCCCCAGAAGCCTCAATGCACAGGGGTCCCACAGCAATCTAATCAGTGTGGAAAGTAAGTGGACTAAGTAGTTTTCATACTGCACAGCAGCAGCATCTGAACAAAAGTTGATATTTCCTGCTTGGAAGAATTCTGCTCCAACTGTCAACAGCCCAGGGACTGGAGAAACAAAAAGGAGGCACAGTCTGTCATCAGCCAGAGGACTGAGGGGCTGCTGGCTTCTTTTCTATAGTTATTTATCTGTAAGTTGCCTTGGGGATCTTTTCAGCCACACTAGACGCTGTTCCAGAACCACCTTTCAGAGCGCGATACCATAGTCTTTCGAGACTGAAGGTTGCCAACAGTGCCTTGGGGATCATTTTGATCAAAAGGCAGGATATAAATTTTCAAAATTAAATAAAGGAGTATCATGCACACTGCCGTTGCTAGGGGGTGCGGGCCGCATCGGGTGACGCACCAGGGGGTGACGTGCCCTGGGGGAGGATGTGCTAACATCGCAGCATTAGGAGCTACCCCATCATGCCATACACTGTTGGATGTGGAATGGCCAGAGGGGTGCAGTGCAAAAACCAGAATTGAAATAGCTCCTTTCGTTCAAATATTATGGCCAAAAAACCGGAAGGAAAAATGCATGGAGCCCTACGGAAAGTGAAAGTGAGCTGTATCGTGCATTTACTCGCAAGTAGCTGTACTTGCCATAGCCTGTCAGAAAGGGCAGGCTGAGAGGAATCCAACGACACCACAATGGTCCCAAACCAATGAATGCAGCCCCAAAAAAACACCAGAGAAGCTCCCCACTCCCAGCTGTGAGTCTGAGCCTGAAACAAAGCCATGTGGTCACGTTTACTTGCAAATAGGTGGACTTGCCTTAGTCAAGGCAGGCTGAGAGGACTCCAAAGAGGTCAGAATGGTCCTAATTCAATGAACGCAGCCCCCCAAAACACAGAGAAGGCGGTCCCTCCTCCCAGCTGCGAGTCTATGGAGCCCTATGGAAAGTGAAGCAGCCTCATGTCGCGTTTACTCATGAGTAGGTAGACGTGCCTTGGCTGGTGGTCAGGTCAGGCAAAGGGGAATGTGAGGACACCAGAATGGTCCCGATCCGATGGAGCTGGAGTGCAACAAATGTCCAGAGGCAACCTCCCCCCTACCCCCACTAAAAAGGAAAAAAGAGCGGCTTGAACTGGTAAGGAGCATGTTTCCATTTTGCACTTGCAAAGCCAGGTGGGTCTTTATATGGATATGCCTGAAACAGAAGAACTTTAAACTGGGCACTGGGGAGGGCTGGAAAACTCACTGATTTTTTTTTTTTGAGGGGGGGGGGTGTTATTGCAGGCAGACTACAAAGTAAGCCCCATTGACCACTATGGGACTTACTTCAGGCAGACATGCATAGGATTGAGCTCACAGGCTGCAATTCTACCCACACTGTCCTGAGAGTAAGCCCCATTGACCACAATAGGACTTACTTCAGAGTAGATTCAGTTGGTGGAACAGGACTGGCTCCCCTTAATTATTTTATTTTATTTTTTTAATTATTTATAATTTATTTTAATTTGCTTGATGATGTCACTTCTGGCCATGACATCACTTCCTGGACAGACTGTCATTCTAAAAAGTGGGTCCCAGTGCTAAAAGTTTGAGAACTGCTACAATAAGATGTTACTAAGTTGACATGGGGTTGTGTGTGTGTGTGTGTGTGTGTGTGTGTGTGTGTGTGTGTGTGTGTGTGTGCGCGTGCGCACATGCGCGTGAGAAAGAGACTCTACAAGTTTTCAAAATCACTAAAATCAGAATTTGGAGGAGTAAGACCATCATGTTATATATTAATCAATGCGTAATTTCATGCAGAATGCAATGAAACAAACCACATTGAAATATCTGTGTTATAACAAAAGGTATAGCCAGAAAACCAGTGGGGGCAGGGCAATGGTACATCACCACACCCACCTGGAATGTTGCCCCACCCACTACATGGGGTGACACGCAGGCCTCCCGCACCAGGTGACTCGAATCCTAGTGACACCACTGATCATGCAGGATGCTAGATTATATTGCATCTGTGAGTTTCCATTGACTTCATGCAACAACAAACACGGCTCAAAGAAAACTATCTTCTGTAAGCAACAAGATTCCAATAAAGTCACTGTTTAGTTTGGCGAGTGCCTGCACATTGCCATCACGGCCCAGATGGTGAGAGGGAGGGGCTGCTTACATGGCACATTGCAGCGCCTGCAGTATTTATTGTTTTGCCTCCCCCTTTAGCTATACTACTGTCCTTGGCTGTGCCTTCCTCCAGTCTCTTGTACTGGTCCTCCTTTGCCTCCCTACCTTCCATCTCTCTTCTTGCTTTCTCCTCTCCTCTCATCTCCATACTTTCTCTTGCTCACCTTGCCTCTCTCTGAAGCAGTCCTTTTAAAAGGCTCATATGTAGCTCAGCCAGTCCACAGCTGATCCCCTTCACCTCGAGCACCTTCGGCTCCTACACTGCCAGCTGTTTCCTCAGAGTGGTTGGTGTCTAGCGATGACAACATCACCAAGTGCACCAAATCTGTTCTCTCCCTGTACTTTGCCATGAAGCAAAGGCCACAGCCAGTCAGAGAATTTTCCCCAAAGCAAGCTGTGTTGCATAACCAGCTTTGTTCCCCAAGCCCACCCCCCACCCCCAATTTCAGGTATGTAACACATATGCAACTCAAAATTCACTGAAAACTTACAAATTCAGGGTATGGGCAAACCAAGCAAATCCAAAAACATTTGTGTTGATACCAAGATGTAGGCTTCAAATAAATCTGTTGCCAGGAGAGAGGCAGATTTTTACATATTGGATAAAGTTCCTGCTGAAATAAAGAAAGCTGAGATTTCTGATAGTTTGGACCGTACTTTTGGGAAAACTCCTTTGCTGTCTCCTAATCCCAACTGAGAGAACTTCAGATCAGTTGCTTTTATCCATAAATCTTGCACTATTCTTCCTTCTTGGCTCTCCCCCCCCCCCTTAAATCTGAGTCCACTGTTGATGTCTGGGGGCCCTATGGTTTATAGTTTAAAGCAACCAAAGGTTATCATCATTACAGGTGTTCGCCACTTAACAGGGATACGTTCTCCTATCCCCGTTGTTATGAGATTTTGGTCATTAAGTGAACATTCCAATCTATTGCCTTTGTTGTGTAAACAGACCTCCCTGCCAGATACTAGCTGGCTGCACAGGCTACTGGCGATAGATTGTCTCTTCTTTGCATTAAGAGCCTCTCCGTTGCATAAACAGACACTCTACTGCAGGCTATGAGAGACTCGATTGCCTCATTAAGAGCATTTTTACTGCGCTTTGACCATGGTCATATATGTGGTCCATCGTTAAGCAAATGGTTGTTAAGCAGCGCACACCTGTACTTGTAAGGAAGTCACTCTCCGACTTCAAAGCCCACAACCATCCATATAATCCACTTCTCATGCGTAACGGTTTACCTCTATTGTTGGATCGTATTCATCTACAAAATGATTCTGAATTAGCTGTATCGTCAAGGCACTCTTGCCTACACCACCAGCTCCAACAACGACAAGCTTGTATTCTGTCATCTTCTGCAGGCCTCCTGAAGATCAAGCAGAAATAGCAGCTTTGTTAAACAGAACACTAGAACTTCTTCAGCATTTAGAACAAATTCGGAGAATTGGGAGTGTATCTCCCCTTCCAGTCCCATGAGAAAGAGACCCAATGTAAAGAGCACTCTATAATCATGCCAACTTCTTATTCTTAGAATGTAATTCTATTCACATTTTCCTGGGAGTAAGCGCCACTGTACCCAACTGAACTTACTTCTGAATAGACATGTTGTTAAGGATCATGCTGTTTATTATTATTATAATCAAGTGTCTCTTGGATCATTAGAATAGGTGGCAAAGAGATCTAGACCAAATTTTTGCTAAGTATGATTTGCCAATCAAAGCTTACAAACCCTTCCAAAGGACAAGGAACACCATCCCACCCCTGCAGTTTTCTCACTTTTACTCCCAAGTCCTGAAAAGTGCCTTAACAAAACCTACTTCTAGCCAGAGGGGCACATATATGACACAGTCAGTATCAGTAATAGCTGGTGAGGTTAAGTTAGGTTCTGTACTTGGATAACCAATACTGAATCTCGTTTCCAACAAGACTCTTAGAATAAGCATCTTGAAAATCATCACTGTATCTTTTGGCATCCAAAAGGTACATACTTTACCACAGTTAAGACACTAGGCAGCAGCAACCCTTCCTATCCCAAATTATATTCATGACATCCACCATAATCCATCCACCAGACCACATATTATACAAGACCACTCTTTCAAATGTTTGTCAAGCACTTTTGGCCAATTCCAAAACGGTGAACTGCAGCCTTAAATGGGTAGATGGCCAAAACCTAGGAAGCCGTTATTGGGGGCAACTCAATGCAAGTTGCTTCAAGGAAGCTATTCTTCCAATCAGCACACAGGACAAAAAGTGGATCCCATGCCTTACCTTTCCAATAAGTGCCTATTCATCCTTTAAACCTAAGGTTGTCTGTATCAACTTCCAGTGGTGGTGACACAGACTGAGCCAGTTGTGGAACTCAGGCTGAACTGGCTTTTGACACCCAACTACAACTAATTTTTCAAATGACTGCAATCAAGCATCACACACAGATTTGGGATGAAATCAGAATGTGGCATTTGGCGAGAGATTAGAATGTGGCATATTTTTACTTGGTTCTTGAAAGAGTATACAGGTCAAGCAACTCTCCAATGGGTGAACAGTCCCTGATCCGTCTTGCTTGCCTGCCCTGGAGCATTAAAACTAGTGGGATGCTCAAAAGGACTGAAGGATTGTACCCTTCCTTCCTTGCCCCACTAAGCTTTTTAACAATTTTAAAGGGGGAGGCATACAAGGGACCTTGATCCATAGGTAATTGAATCCGCTGATACGGGATCCATGGGTCCATCTGTACTGCAACCAAGGTGGTGTGACACCCCACACTCAGCAAATATTAAGACAGGAAAATAATCTCTTGGAATGACATATAATTTAACACCATCAGCTGAATGGCGGACAGGAAAAGGCAAATTTGCATTTGGCATTTCCATCAAATTAAAATTTTATATTTTGGATTTATCCTAGGATGATTGTTACTAGTTACATTCTCTATACCTTTTAGAGTAAATTTTTATCTCATTAGTAATTTATGAGCCTATAAGAACTCAGCACTTCAGTTACTGTGAAGTAACTTCTACTGCTAATTTCCATGTATGTGATAGATACCCATAAAATACGGTGGAGACTAGTACCAGGTTTTGTTGAAATGATCAACTTCTTCAGCAGACAAAGTGATTTTATTCATACCCAATTCATTCTCCTTACAACTGCATGGAGTAAGCTAGGATGAGAAGGATTGTGACTTGCCCAAAGTCATCCTTGGCTGAACAGGAACTAAAACCTGGGTTTTTGCGCTTACAACCACGCTACACTAACTATACACATCTCTAACATTCAATCTTCAGGAACACTTTCCACACTGGCATGTCCCTGAAGGAACCAGAAACCATCTGCTGCCACAGACCCGTGCAAGTTGCAGAGAGTGAAGGAATGTTCTAGGATATATACTTAGTTCAGCAGGGTGCTGGCCCCATCCTTGACCTACATAATGAAAAGTATTACCTACAGCTTCCATTTTTTTTTCTTTTTGCCATGATCATTTTTCCACCTACAACTGCTATCACAGACAGACACTGTGCACAGAAGAGGATGGCTTGCCCCACAGTTGTCCATGAAGTTAAGGAGAGGCTTCTCCAATTGTTTCTGTCTCCTGATCTCTGCTTTGCACCACTGTGTCTGACTTGCACCTCTTTTGAAGAAAGCCACAGCTTGCTACTGGTGCACTGCTGCCGCACGTCCAGTGTGGCCAGGGAAGGCAAAGCAATGCAGTATTACCAGTTCTGCTTCTTCCACTGGTTGAAAAGCATGGGCCAAGAGAACACCTAATACAGGTCCCGCCTCCATGTCCACGGATTCAGGACCCGTGGTGGAAGCCAGACCTTAACTCCCAGACATGCCCTCCAGTCACATCCAGGAGCCTTTCTGAAGCCTGTAGAGGCCACACCTCAGAACACCGATGGATAGTGATCAGAGAACATCTACGGTGGCCTCTAGACATCCTGTGGACAGCACCTGTGAATTTGTTTGTCCATGGGTTTTGGTATGGGGGTCCGAAAACAGATCCCCCGTGGATACAGAGGTCCAACTATATATCCCCACAACTATGTGTTGCAAGGAAAGCCAAAAATAGTGAGCAAGTTCTTTCAGGGAAAGCTGTCTGCCATGGCCAATCTTCCAAGGTGGGGGGGAAAGGGTTGTGGTTCAATGGCAGAGCATCTATTTTGCAAGTAAAAAATCCCAGGTTCAATCCCTGCATCTCCATGAACGGCAGAAAAGCCCTGCACAGTGACTGCCAGCCAGTGTAGACAACACTGAGCTAAAGATGAACTGACTTATGGTTTGACTCCATAAGGCAACTTCCTCTGTTTACTGCTGATGTTCTCATTGAGGAATCCATGATAAACTTTCTAGGAATTCCTGGCTTTCCCAGAACACCATCTAAATACTACTGCAACAGTGGCCAGGTTTTCAATTTTTCAATCACTTATTCTACAAATATAGCTCAGAGTAGTGCTGCACCCAGCGTTCCATCTGCTGCGCCCGATCCTGGATGACCTCGCCTGTGGCAGACTTCAGAGGGGCAATTTTCTTCTGTGTTGGACCTAGGGCCTGCTTGATACCATCATACATCCCCTTGATGTTGCCCGTGTCAGCTGCTATCTGTATCTCGGAACAGAGCTGGAGCCAGTAGTCGTTAGCACATCTCCTGGCAGTCCAGCGTTCCATCTGCTGCGCCCGATCCTGGATGACCTCGCCTGTGGCAGACTTCAGAGGGGCAATTTTCTTCTGTGTTGGACCTAGGGCCTGCTTGATACCATCATACATCCCCTTGATGTTGCCCGTGTCAGCTGCTATCTGTATCTCGGAACAGAGCTGGAGCCAGTAGTCGTTAGCACATCTCCTGGCAGTCTGTTGGACTTTGCTGCGAGCAGTTCGGAGGACCTGCAGGTTGCGCTCACTGGGACAGACCTTGTATGCTGCTGCAGATGGAACGCTGGGTGCAGCACTACTCTGAGCTATATTCCAGAGAAAATGTAGTCACCGAAGAAGCACTGAACAACATTGAGTGCCTGCCTGTGCTGGAAGAGCTTGACAGTGAACCAACCCTAGAAGAACTTCACGTGGCCCTGGACTCCCTTGCCTTTGGCAAGGCACCTGGAAAAGACAGCATCCCTGCTGAAGTCCTAAAATGCTGCAAAGAGATCATCGTCACTGAGCTGCATGAAATCCTCTGTCTCTGCTGGAGAGAAGGTGGAGTACCTCAAGACATGAGGGATGCAAACATCATCACGCTGTACAAGAACAAAGGTGACAGGGGTGACTGCAACAACTACCGCGGCATCTCTCTCCTTAGCGTTGTAGGAAAGCTGTTTGCCCGAGTTGTACTAAAGAGGCTCCAGGTACTTGCAGAGAGCGTCTATCCAGAATCGCAGTGTGGATTCCGAGCCAACAGGTCCACCACTGATATGGTATTCTCCCTTAGACAACTGCAGGAGAAATGCAGGGAACAACGACAGCCACTCTTTATAGCCTTCATAGATCTCACAAAGGCTTTCGACCTGGTCAGCAGAGACGGCCTCTTCAAGATTCTCCCCAAGATTGGATGTCCACCCAGGCTCCTCAGCATCATCAGATCCTTCCACAAGGACATGAAGGGCACTGTTGTCTTCGATGGCTCCACATCAGACCCTTTTGACATCCGAAGCGGAGTGAAGCAGGGCTGTGTTCTTGCACCAACCTTGTTTGGGATTTTCTTCGCTGTCCTGCTGAAGCAGGCCTTTGGAACTGCAACAGAAAGCATCTATCTCCGGACCAGATCAGACGGAAAGCTCTTCAACCTCTCCAGACTGAGAGCAAAATCCAAAGTCCAGCTGAAATGTCTGCGTGACTTCCTCTTTGCCGACGATGCAGCTGTCACTACCCACTCTGCCAAAGATCTCCAGCAGCTCATGGATCGTTTTAGCAAGGCCTGCCAAGATTTTGGACTGACAATCAGCCTGAAGAAAACACAGGTCATGGTTCAGGATGTGGACTCACCTCCCTGCATTACAATCTCTGAGCATGAACTGGAGGTTGTCCATGACTTTGTGTACCTTGGCTCAACGATCTCCGACACTCATTCTCTCGATGCCGAGCTAAACAGGCACATCGGTAAAGCAGCTACCACGTTTTCCAGACTCACAAAGAGAGTCTGGTCCAACAAGAAGCTGACGGAACATACCAAGATCCAGGTCTACAGAGCTTGCGTCCTGAGTACACTTCTGTACTGCAGCGAGTCATGGACTCTTCGCCCACAACAGGAGAGGAAACTGAGCGCTTTCCACATGCGCTGCCTCCGACGCATCCTCGGCATCACCTGGCAGGACAAAGTTCCAAACAACACAGTCCTGGAACGTGCTGGAATCCCTAGCATGTATTCACTGCTGAAACAGAGACGCCTGCGTTGGCTTGGTCATGTCGTGAGAATGGATGATGGCCGGATCCCAAAGGATCTCCTCTATGGAGAACTCGTGCAAGGAAAGCGCCCTACAGGTAGACCACAGCTGCGATACAAGGACATCTGCAAGAGGGATCTGAAGGCCTTAGGGATGGACCTCAACAAGTGGGAAACCCTGGCCTCTGAGCGGCCCGCTTGGAGGCAGGCTGTGCAGCATGGCCTTTCCCAGTTTGAAGAGACACTTTGCCAACAGTCTGAGGCTAAGAGGCAAAGAAGGAAGGCCCATAGCCAGGGAGACAGACCAGGGACAGACTGCACTTGCTCCCGGTGTGGAAGGGATTGTCACTCCCGGATTGGCCTTTTCAGCCACACTAGACGCTGTGCCAGAACCACCTTTCAGAGCGCGATACCATAGTCTTTCGAGACTGAAGGTTGCCAATACAATTCTACAAATAGGGAAGGAAGTGTGTGTTTCAAACCACAACGCAAGTGAAAACCATACTACACATGCAGCATTCCCTGAAAATGCTTGACCTTGAATTGCTAGCCACCTAGGAAGGGCAGTTAGCACAAAGCCTCAAGCTCTCTGAAACATTCGTTATTACACCCACCACACAAAAGCTGACTAAAATTGTGACACACAATACAGTGTTGTTCATAGCTGTGCATCATGCAGACCACTGTGATGGTGTGGAAAAATTCACCTGACCTGAAATAATAGTATATTTTGTGGTGTAGTTCACACCATGTGGGGCCACTGTGGAGCCACAACAGTTACAAGGAACAGTTTTTGTGTGCTTTTTTTTTTTTTAAAAAAAAAAGCTTCTCTGTGGTAAGTCCTAACACTTGGAGTCATCATGCCAGTAGTTGCTAACCTCTGTTTTCGCAGAAATATTTTGGTGGTGGCAAAGTTCTTACACAAACCAATTTATAAGGCGTCCCAGAGAAAGGTTTTCCAAAATCAGTTTCAAAGTTAACACCTCACACTCCTAGTTTGATGTGACATTGCCCACAACTAAACTAAGTTTCCTGGTTGGGTCAGACTAAGGCACATCTACTCAAGCATTACGCTTCCAGCAGTGGCCAGGCAGATACTTCTAGGACAGGGCTGTCCAAAGTTTTTGGCAAGAGGGCCACATCATCTCTCTGACACTGTGTTGTGGGCCAGGGGAAAAAAGAATTAATTTACATTTAAAATTTGAATAAGTTTACATAAGTTTACATAAATGAATATATTAAAGATGAACTTATACGAATGAATCAAGGTCTTGCAATAGCTCAAGGCCTATAAAAGACCTTGCACAAAGCAAGGCTGGTCTTTCCTTTGCTGCGGCTACTGCATCACAGATGTGAAACAGCAAGCAGTGGTGGAAGCCCTCATCCCACAGCTCACGCAAGAGGTCAAACAGTCACCCTCACGCTGAGAGCAGGTGTGTTGGGCCAGTGAGGGCTCCAACAAATCTCCAGAGGGCCAGAGGCTGAGAGCTCCCAGCAGGCCGCATTGAGAGACCTTGAGGGCCGCAAGTGGCCCCAGGGCCGGGGTTTGGGCACCCCGTTCTAGGAAACTGAAACAGAGCAGGACGGTGTTTGGCCCTCCCTTGTATATCACAGCACCTGGTATTCAGCAGCACTCCACCTCCTGCCATGGAAATTCCATTCAGCTGCTAATGAACCTATTCCCCATGTGTATGTCTAATCTTTTTCAAAAGCCATCACCCCAAAGCGGAAGGAACAATTCCCCTACTGTTCTGTGGTATGGAAAAGTGTGTAATCTGAACGCACAACCCCTGGGCAGAACTTGATTAAAATGCTGCAACTAAATCACAGGCAGCTCAATCCTAACTTGCACTGGTAGGCCAACTGGCCTGCACTATGCCTAGCAGAGGTTAGGAGGTGGCTGAAGGGCAATTTGGGATAAGGGGATATTTTTCACCTTACCCCATGTTAAGCCCCAGCCACCCCTATGGGGCTATTCCAATCTGCACCAGCAAATTCACTGGTGCAAATCCAAGCAACTGGCTGAGTAAGGCTGTTCAGGCCAGGGACAGGATTTGGATGTCCTGGCACAGGCTGGTCCCATCCCTTCCCTGCCTCCTGGACTGTCCTCCCCGCCTCCACAATGCCCTTCTACCACCCTCTCCCACCTTCTGCCAACACAAAGTTATCCCCTTCTGTCAGCGTAGGAATAGGATCCAGCAGGAACAGGACGGCACGCATCCTTTCGCCAGCATGGTCTGCTGCCAAGTTGCCAAAAACTTGCTTTTGGGCATGTTTGCAATGCATGAGAGCCAGCGCAGGAGGAATTGCCCTTTGGATTGCCCTGTAAGACATACATATTGCACAGGAAGCACACAGCAGCACATGAAATGTTGCTGAGAAAAGACAGGTACCTTTCCCTTCCATAACATGCCTGAGCCAATAGCAGGAAGCCAGCCCTGCAAGTTTCATACCCCACAGAGGTCCTGCAGTCATTTCCAGCAACCTTATGGTGTGCTTTGTGCAAAGATTAGATTTGTTACTCTAGTACACCCTATTCCAAATATGGGTCACGGAGTTGCTGTAGAGTGGAATGATGCATAGTCTTGTTTTTAATTGATCCAGTTAACTTCAAAAAACACAAGCAAGCTTTAGAGTTCCACGTAGTTTTTTCAAACCAAGGCGCTCAAAGCAAAACGTGTTTGCCATATTGTGCTTTCTGCTAGCCAAGCCTGCTGCTTTTAAAGAAAAAGGAGAGCGCTGCAAGCACATATTATGCTGTAGATCCCAAATAGTTCAGCCTTGCTGGGAAAATGTGAAGTTACAAAGGCCTTTTAGAAACAAAACAGTAAACAAGAAACATCCATTAACCTCTTAATATTTTAACTACTAGTAAGCTATTGCACTGTTTTAAGAAGGCTAGTATGAGCCAGTGACCCCACAGCATCGTTGCCTCTTCAATTGCTGTGGTTACAGCAGGTGGCAGCAACCACAAACACAAGGAAATGGCACACCCACACTTATAGGATCTCTTGCTATGACTGGCAACTAGATACAAAATGAAGAGCTCCTTTGATTTAAACCAGGAATCTTCATCACTAACATTTGTTCATAGTCATTAGCTACTCTTGCTTCCAAATGTACATTGATTGTAAGCTCCTAGGGATCAGGGATCTAGAATGTTTTGCTTAATATTTATATACCATCTTCCAACACAAGCAAAAAAGAGATGGCTCCCTGTCCCAAAGGGGCTCACTGTTTAAAAAGAAAAAAAGGCACAAGGAAGACATCAGTGATAGCCAAAGGGAAGGATGCTAGGCTTGTTGAGAGAGGGCAGTTGTACTCCTATTAAATATGGGACAGTCACAAAGGATAATAAGATTTGGGAAGAAATCCAGGAGTACCATCCTTATGCATAACCACACTGGGGGGACACAGAAGAGTGTGTATAACATGAGGGCCCCAGGAGACATTTCCCTGGCAGGAATGGAAAATAAAGATGTCTAAGGCAGTGTTTCTCAAACTGTGGGACGGGACCCACTAGGTGGGTCACGAGCCCATTTCAGGTGGGTCCCCATTCATTTCAATATTTTATTTTTAATACGTTAGACTTGATGCTACCATGATATGTGACTGAATTTGGGGAAATGTTATAGACCTGTACTTTTAACAAGGTACTATGTATATTATTTTAACAATGATAGTAAATGGGACTTACTCCTGGGTAAGTGTGGGAAGGATTGCAGCCTAGGACTGTTAAAAATTTTCCTGCTTGATGATGTCACTTCTGATCATGACATCACTTCCAGTGGGTCCTGACAGATTCTGGATTCTGACAGATAAAAAGTGGGTCCCAGTACTAAATGTGTGAGAACCACTGGTCTAAGGAATGCATCAGACAAAATGCTTAATTTTATGGTGACCTCTGTCTTGCCAAGTCACTTAATAATTCAGAAATGTCTGTAAGTATATCCTGCAAAGGATTCAAAGCCCCATCGATCATAGTCCTTTAGGGCTAGATCATGCTCACAGGTGTGAAAAGAACTAAAAATGAAGCATATTTACATCCCATTCATTTCAATGGGTGAGGTGAGCACATGATTAGATTCACTGAAGTGAATAAAACTTACAGCCGAATCCTATGACTGCTAGCGCCGCCAGGAGCAGCAGTGCCAAAATAGCAAGGGCTAGATCTAGCAGCCCTACAGAGGCCATGGGAAGTCTTCTCAGGGGAAGGGGACATTCGTAGCCTGTAGGGCTACTCAAGTCTACGCCAGCTATTTTGTCAGCACAGACTGGAGAACTTCTGTGTCAGGTTTTTCAGCCCAACATGGAGGATAGGAACTGGCGGAGAAGGCCTCTGCTGGTCCCACCCCCCTCCCACCCCACCCTGGACAATCTCCACCTCTGAACAGCTGCACTGGTGCCACTTATTGCCAGCCAGCATCCTTCTAGCACTGGGCCCGGCACCAACTGGTGCTGGCCCGGCAGCAGCACTCCTCTCTCCCGTGGTGCCATAACGTGGTAAGCTCATGCTTACCAGAGCCATGAGCCCATATGATTGCACCCTTAAAGTGCTTAACATTGGCTGGATCATACCATAAACATAAACAACTGTCACTGGCAAAGTATTAATGTGCACTGCACTTTATAAACTATGTGAGGCCTGCCCCAAAGAATTTACCATCTAAAATTCAGCACAAGGCAAATAAGAGAGGAGGGAAGGATGAAGGCAAGGAAAGAATATGTATTTTTAGAAAAATACATATACAAGTTAAGCCAGTTTGGAACATATTCTGACCACAGAGATGCACACGTAACCCTCTCCTGAGTGCTGTCCTACAGCCACTAAATTGACATGCAGCTACTGCACAGTGTGGGTGTGGAGAGAGAAAATGTGTATAGCCACAGTTCTCCCCCAGGGACATGCTGTGGGCAGGGAGGCAGAGCCTCCGCACCTGAGTTCTTTGAAAAACACTGTGTGAGGCACCCAAGCACCCACACACGGAACCCTAGACTCCAGACCCTGTTGAGCACATAGGTAGTGGGTGCCTCAAATAGCTGCAGCACTTTTTGAAGGACTCCAGTGGGTAGGCTCTGCCTCACCTGCCTCCCCACCCACTGTACGTCTCTGTGAATCTCCCCCCCCCCAATGATTTGGATAGTCTGGTCAGAGAACCGTGTGAAGCAGACCCAGGGCCTCCAGGATACAGAGTCCGCCCATCAGCATGCCTCCTCTGAGTGGAACTCTAAACTGCAAGCCCCGCGGGGCAGAGACTTGCCCTCTTGTACTCCCTGAAGCAGACTCAGCACGCCACCATCCATCCCCATTCCTGCTGTGTCCCCAAGCCTGCGCAGCTGGAGCAAAAGCGTGTTTCTCCCCACTGCTCCCTGCCTCCCTTTGAAAGCGGAGTTGCAGAGCCCTCGGGGCGGAGACCAGCCCACCTAGTAACCTGTGAAGGGCTCCGGCTCCGGAGCAGGAGGCCTCCCGAGCAAGTTTTCAAACAGGAACTCGCCGCGGCTCTGCACAGGTGGGTGCGCCTGGGCACTGCTCGCTCCGAGGGCGCCTGGAGGGGCTCGCCGGCACCCCCCGCAAGGAGCCCAGCGCCCCGATCACGCCTGCAGCGGGCTGGGCTGGGCTGGGCGGCCCCGGTGGCGCTCCGGAGAGGCTGGGCGGGGAGCGCCCTGGAGAGCTGGTTGCGCGGCGCGCTGCTCCCGCAGCCCTACCTGCTCTTCCCGCGGACGCCGCCCGAGCGCAGGGCTCGCTTCGGCTTCTCCGGAGGCGCCGCGGCGTGAAATGGCCAGAGCCGAGCCGGGCTGGGCTGGGCTGGCGAGCGGAAGGGCGCGCGGTGGGGTGGCCCCTTTTCCCCTCTCCAAAGTAGGACTCGATACGCTCGGGCGCTCAATGCGCCTGCCCGGTCGGTGGGGCGGGGACCAGGGGTGGGAGGGGCGGGTTGGGGGAGGGAGGGGGCGGTAGGGGCGGTGCTGGAGCCTTGGTGCAGGATCCCCCCCCGCATGCAGCTGGAGCCGTGCGCCAAGCAGCCAGCCAGGCTGGTTACATAAAGGCGAGCAGAATGAATGGGTGGACGGATGGATAGGTGGCTGGCTAGATAAACCCCCAGAAGTGCAATGCTTCCAGCCTGTGCGTGCTTCCCCGGGGGTAAGCCCCATGGAGCCAAGGGTGGTGGGGAGGATCGAGCTCCCTGCAGGGGAGATCAGGGCCGGGAGGCTGGCTGCAGTCCTCGGGTCTCCATGCCCCCCCTGTGCGCCCTGCAGAGCGCACTTCCCAGTCAAGGCGCAGAGGGTCGCCCTGGGAGTCAGGGAGAGGCATGTTTACTCGCAAGAAAGCCCCGCTGTGTTCAATGGGGCTTGCTCCCAGGTAAAAGGGGTCGGGATTGCAACCAAGGGCAGGCGCTTTTGTGTTTGTTTTGTATTTAAATCATCATCCTCGTCATCATCACCACACTGGGTCAGATGGACGGGCACTCTTCCGAGCAGACCATCTTGAACAGTGGAGTAAAAAAAAAACCCTGGAGAAGTCATAAACATAATAACATGAGACTGCAATCCTAGCCACGCTTATCTGGGAGTAAGCCCCATTGATTACAATGAGATTCTGAGTAGAGATGTCTAGGTTTGGGCTCTGACAGCCCAATCCTACCCACACTTTCCTGGGAGTAAGCCCCATTGACTCTAATGGGACTTACTTCTGAGTAGACATGCATAGGATTGAGCTGTGAATTATCGACCATCCCGTGTCAATCCGGAAAAGCATACAGGACGAGGGCTGCAGTCCTATGCACACTTTCCTGGGAGCAAGCCCCATTGAACATTATGCGACTTACTTTTGAGTAGACCCGCTTAGGATTGGGCTGCAGATGAATAACCTGATGAAAGTAAATGGCTGCTTCACGGGAAAGACCGATTTACTGACCTCCTAAGCAGGCAGGATGGTGTGAACTGAGCAAGCATCTCCCTAAAATGCTCTGAAAATTACATAGGGCGCTAACCACACAGCTAAGATTCAGAAGAGGTAAGAATGGCTGGCTGGCTCCTTTGCTTGTTTGTTTTTGCTGTGAAATGTTGCAGACAGGCCCAATTAAAACCATCGCACAAAATCAAATACCAAAAGATTGCAAACCTTTTTTAAGATTTTTAAGATTTAACCTTTGTTGTAGATTTTTTTTAAATGCTACAAGCAGGCATATCACAATCCTGACCTTATTAAAATACAAGATCAGAGAAGGGAGCCATCAAGCAGGCTGTGTCAAAGTGATTTGCCATGCAAGCCCACACCTCTCTACTCAGAAGTAAGCCCCACTGTGTTCAATAGGACTTACTCCCTTGTAAGTGTGTTTAGGATTACAAGAAATAATGAATACTTGCACAATTCCAATGGAAATGATTGAGGCCAATCACCCCCTTTTACTCCAGATGAATAAATCTGGAATAACTACTACCCCTACTCCCATTTCTGCAGCCAGCATGCAATCATCTGGGATTCTGGTCTTGGAAGAAAAAATTTGGATTTCCAAGCCAGATGACAGTGGGGTGGCCCAACCCCTGTTCCTGTCTCCCAATATCCCCATCCCCACCCTTCACACAGCTGTCCCTTCCTTACCCCTCTCGGTGTTGCCTGTCCTAGATCCCTTTGCTGCTTCCAGGACGTACATACAATGCTACTTCTCTGCTCTCAGGCAGGTTCCGAAATAACTAGCAGGCAGTCTGTTATTGGCTAGTGGGGAGAGGGAAGGGAGGATACAGAATCTTTTATCTGTGTACCTATGTAATAGGTGCCTTGACAGCCCAATCCTATCCACACTTTCCTGGGAATAAGCCCCATTGACTGTAATGGGGCTTACTTCTGAGTAGACATGCATCGGATTGGGCTGTTAATGATGTTGTGTCAAAAGGGTATAGGTGACAAAGGTGCTTGATGAATCCAGAACCTTTTTTTCCAACCTCATGCAGACCTTTTATTTTATTTGTTAGCAACATTCTAATCCTGCTTTTCCTCCAAGGAATTCAGGGCAATGTGCGCCCCTCTTCCCACAGTCATAGCTTTGTAACAACCCTGTGAAGCAGGTTAGGTGATGAGCGACCCAAAGCCACCAAGCAAGACTGGCTCTCTCTCTTCCTAGTCCAAGAATCCACTACAGGACACTTGCTCAGTAGGTGGCTATAGTGCGCCAGATTTGTACCTATACTGGAATGTAGTCATGGGCTGTATCTATCTGGATGGAATAATCAGTGTGGCTAATTTGATTTCTTCATTAACAGGAGAGAAAGGTTCTGCTGGGCTAGGCCAAATGCCATCTGTTCCAGCATTCAGTTTCCCATAGTGGCTCAGCAGCTGTATCTGGGAAGCCCATCAACAAGAGAGTCTTCCCCCCCCCCCGCCCCGCCCCATTGCTCCCCTGCAAGTGGTAATTTAGCAGCATTGCTGCCACTGAAACCTGAGACAGTGCATTGCCATTATGACTAATAACCATTTGAGATGTGTCCTCCATGGATTTGTACAATCCACCTGTAAAGGTATTTCAAGCTATGGCCTTCACCACATCTTGTGGCAGCAAATTCCACAGACTGAGGGCCCAATCCTATCCAATTTTCCAGTGCAGCCCTGCCAATGGGGCGTGCACAATTTTCCTGTGGTGGGGAGGCAGTCAAGAGGCCTCCTTAAAGTATGGGAACATTTGTTCCCTTACCTTGGGGCTGCAGTGCAGCTAAACCGGAGCTGGAAAATTGGATAGGATTGGGTCCTAATTATGTGTTGTGTGAAATGCCACTTCCTTTTGTCCACCCTTCATTGGAGGACCTCAAGTTCCAGTATTGCCTGTGTATAAGAAAGAGAGTGAGTGTGTGTGAGAGATTTCTTGTTCTGCGCTGTGCATAACTTTAGAAGTCTCAATCACGTCCTTCCTTAATAGCCTTTTTTCCAAGCTAAAAAGCCCCAAACATTTTTGCCTTTCCTTGTAAGGAAAGTGCTCCAGCCCTCTGATCACTTTGTTTGCCTCTTTTGCACCTTTTCCAATTCAACAATATCCTTCTTGAAGTGTAGGAACCAGAACTGTGCACAGTATTCCAAATGTGTTCACACCATAGATTTGTACATAGATTTTTAGAGTGGCGGTTGTCTTCTCAGTAACCTTCCTAGTGACCCTTAGCATGGAATTTGCCTACTTTACACCTTACACACTCACACACAAGATCCACCTTTTCATTGAGGCTTTGCCACCCCAGGATCTCTTTCCTGGTTCATCATTGTCAGCTCAGACCTCATCAGTGCATATGTGGAGTCTGTTTCCCCCCCCCCCATCCCTTTACACTTATTGACAATAACTTCATTTGCCATTTGGCTTCTCATCACCCAGTCCTTTTGTAGCACCTCACAATTTGCTTTTGTTCTTACAAACCTGAATAGTTTGGTGTCATCTGCAAGCTATTGGCCACTTTGCTGTATACCCCAACTCATCATTTAGGTATAAACAAGTTAAAAAGCAGAGGTCCCAGATTGACCTCTGCTTCACTCACTGTGAAATTGCTTATTCCTACTTACTGCTTCCTATTCTTAACCAGTTACCAATCCATAAAAGGGCCTCTCCTCCTAGTCCATGACTGCTAAGTTTATGCAAGAGCCTCTGGTTAGGGACATTGTCCAAACCTTTTTTGAAACTCCAAGAATACAGGTGTCAACTGGATCACCTCTACCTGTTGATACTCTCGAGGAACTCAGTGAGATGGAACTTACCTTTGGTAAGAACAATACTGGTTCTCCTTCAGCAAGGCTTGTTCCTATATGCTTAATAACTTTATATTGATTATGCTTCCCATGATCACTAATTACAAGTTTATCTGAAACAGACGTTAAGCTGACTGGTCTGTAATTTTCTGGATCCTTTTTAAAAGATTGGTGTTACTTTCCAGTCCGCTAGCGTGGAGGCTAATTTAAAAAAACATGTCATAATTTTGTTAGAAGATCAGGATTTTCATATTGGGCAGCCCAATTCTAAGCTGTGCTGGTGCAGCAGGGCCAAATTGGCCTCAGCAGGGCCAAATTCCTTACATGGAATTATAGTAATTACAATAAATAATTGTATTATAAACATAATATAAATTATAATTACAAAAAATAGTAACCTTAGGGAAAGAATACTCAGTATTCAACATATAAAAGTTTTGTTTGCACCTCTTGAACACCTTTCTGTTCTGCTCTGGTTATTGAGAATTACTTCCCAAATGGTCTTTTGCTACTGTTGTCTTTAGTGACTAGTACTTTAACCCCTTCATTCCTAAAGTATGCAGGCACCAGATGGAGGTCCCAGAGATTGCTGCAGATAATGTTAAGGCTCTCCTAATTTTAGATCCTACACGTCAGATTTGCATGTGTTCAGATTTGGATTTAATGGACTTCTGGCATTAATGGACATCCCTCCCCCTCATTAGTCCATTCCATTGGGGAGTTCCCTGTGTGTGCAAATTAAATACCTACAAAATGCTTTGCTCCTGACTCTTGTGGAGTTTCCAAACCATCAGATCTTGAGGTAGCTTTGGAAGTGCCCAGCCCAGCAACATTCCTTTATAAACAAAACATAGATAAACTGAAACCAAACTTTCAGATAGACAATACTAGAGGTCTGGGATAAGGAATCAGCCCGCTGCCCCAGAGTACATGGAAAATGTCATCGCAATCCATCAGAACACCCTCACTTGATCTCAGTCTGACATTAATACAACAGAAACTCTTATCCTGGATTTGTTGGACCACTCCGGGATGTTTTGAGAAGAAAAATGAAGGACTTTTCCTCATGTAAAAGATACAATGGGAATGGCAACAGGATACAGGTATCTTGTTGTCCTGAGTGCTTCCTGAAGTATCTGGTGAGCTGTTGGATACAGGAAGCTGGACAAGATGGCCCCTTGGCAAGATCCAGCAGGGCTCTTTTTATGTTCTTATCCTATCACTATAATTCTGTTTATCCTGTTTCCTTGTCCCGTCAACATCAGTCATCTCTTTTTCTTCTTTGTAATCTTGATGGTGACTGTTATTATTGATACTTAAAATAATAACCTATTGGAGTGTTGATTGTTGTATTTACAGGTTAAAAACATAAGTTAAGCGGCAGGCACAAGGCCAATGAGAACTTGTACCAGTCTCCTTGGCCTGTGAGTTTTTTAAATATACTATCTTGAAAACATTTTTATTTTAATGTATTTTCTTTTTTAAATATACACTTCTCTTGCAAAGTAACTTGAACCAGTTTACAACACAAGCAAATCTAAAACAATAAAAGATCAGAGAACAGAAAAGCAATACCTCCAGCAGCAAACAAAAACGCTGACAATAGAAAACAAGACAATTCCCCCATTAAATCAATCCAGCCAAAATACTAGTATTTAAAAAAACAAAAACACAGGTCTTGGTACATGAAGGGGTCATACAGGCTTCTCTAGCAGTGCATTCCACAAAATTAGCATCACCACAGAAAAGGCCATCCCCCTAGTAAGAATCCACCAAGCCTCAATCAATGGTAGAACCCAGAGCAGAGTTTAGGAACTCAGAGTCAGCCTTTAGGAACTGAATGGAGCACGTGTAGGATGCATACCATCTGTTCAACATCTGAGGCCCTGCTCCAAATTTGACCGCTGATGGAAGTCTGGCTGATATATACCAGAAGCAGGGCCATTTTCTGTGGTGGTGTTTCAGTACATTATTTATTGCAAGGAAAAGATTTCTTGACATTATTTTGATAACTTTGAATGCGTAACACACATTTGGATGTCCATTTTGTGGCCTCATCTTTACCCTGAAGTGCCAGTGCCAGTTCTCTAGAGCAGTGGTTCTCAAACACATTTAGCACCAGGACCCACTTTTTAGAATGATAATCTGTCAGGACCCATCAGAAGTGATGTCATGATCAGAAGTGACATCATCAAGCAGGAAAATTGTTAACAATCCTAGGCTGCAATCCTACCCACACTTACCCAGGAGTAAGACCCATTTACTATCATTTTTAAAAGAATAAACATAGTAGCTTGTTAAAAGTACAGATCTGTAACATTTCCCCAAAGGCAGTCACATACCATGGTAGCATCAAGTCTAATAGAGTAAAAATAAAATATTGAAATGAATGGGGACCCACCTGAAATTGGCTCGCGACCCACCTAGTGGGTCCCAACCTACAGTTTGAGAAACACTACTCTAGAGGCACAGCTGGGTGTGTGGCAGGAGATCCATGATCAAAATCTCCTATCTTTTTTTTTTTACAATTGAAGACAGTAGGGGGGGACTCTGTTTCCCCCCCCCTTTTCTGCAGCATGGGACAAATAGAAACATAGGAAGCTGCCTTATACCAAGTCAGAACATTGATCCATCTAGCTCAGTATCATCAGTATCATCACTGATTGGCAGCAGATCTTTGAGGGTTTTTCTTTGTCCTATCTGGAGATGCCAGGGATTGAACCTGACATTTCTGCATGCATGTTGTGCAGTACCACTGAGCTATGGCCTCTCCCCATAATTATTGGGGGCAGTGGCATAGCCAAGGGGGTGCAGGGGGTAGCAGTTGCACCAGGCATCAAGCTTTAGGGGGGCAACAAGCTGAGCTAAACACTGGTGACCAAAATGATGAAAATCTTGGTATGTATGAATAATACCATCATGTTATATATCATTGGAAAGGTAATTTAATGCAGAGTGCAATGAAACAAACTGCACTGGAATATCTGTATTCTATCAAACATTATGGCCAATTAACCAGAAAATGAAAACATCTGTCTTATGGAACAAAAAGAGGATTTGCTTAACTCCAAACCAACCTATGAGACTGTTCTGAGTGCCAATGAGATGTTATTATGATACAGCATGGAACCAATAACTTTTTATTTATTTCCTTAATTAAATTTGATTTTATCATGCAAGGGGAGCTACAAAATCTTCTTTTACCCCAGGTAGCAGATAGATGCCTTAGCTATGCCACTGACTGGGGGAGGCAGCAGAGTAAGTGGGTGGTAAGCTGCTGTGTTTCCTCCCAATGTTCACTTTTTAAAAAGCCTGGGTGTGACGTCACTTCTGGTTGTGACATCACTTCTGGGGCAACATTTTGAGCTTTGCGCCGGGCTACACAATCATTAGCTACGCCACTGATTGGGGGGAGAAAGTGATGCGGGAAGAAAGAGTTAAACTCCCTTCCAGCAGAACTGTGGCTTTCATTGGCTTGAAGGATCCCCTGTGGCTGCTGGAGGTCTGGCTCAGTTGGTAGAGCTGCCGCCTTGTATGCCTGAAGATCTGAGGCTGCCAGTTCGAAACAACCGGAAGTACCTGAGAACTGATGACACGCTGATATACTGATGAGCTGACCCTCAGTGGCAGAGAGGAGTTGCCGTCAAGTGGAGCGTGGGAGGCGAAGAGCCAGAGAGAGGCTAGACCGGGAAGGAATCCAGCTGGAACAAGGAGTTCTATGAAAGACTAGAACTATTCAATTGTAAAAATCCCTACGGGGGTTTAGAACAGCCTGCCTATGGATTAAAGTCTGAGGAGAAATCTGACAACAAAGAAAGGCAGTATATAAATACCTGTATAAATAAATAAATAAATGTGGCAGATCCTGATCCCAGATCACTCTCATCTCATCTAGTTAAGCACAGGGAATTCTTTCTGCCCCCAGTGAGCATCCATCCCTTGCCTGCATTCTGAAATGGCAAGTCCCTAGAAGAGATGCACCACCTGATTTTTAGCTCTTGGTTAAACCATATGTAAACCCATGTGAGTGCCACAAGGATTAGCCTCATAAAACCATGAGGGGCTGAGGAAGAATGGCTCCTCCCTTGAGCAGATATCAAGGGCGAGTGCTCATGAATTCTGGTATTGTTTTGTACAGCATTTCATGAAGACGTTTTTAGACACACTCATACACACTCTTCTGACATGCTATTGTCTTTTGCACAATATATCTAATTCAGCAGGAAAAATAATAGTAACAAGAAAAACCAGGTAAGTTTGGAAACTGGTTTTCAGTGTTACTATGTGCACTAAAGAAGGACTAATAATAGTAAATGCTTAGTATTGCCATAGTGTTTTCCTAAGTGCACCTAATTACATCACTCACCCTTACAACATCCCTACAAGGCAGGCCAGTAATTATCTCCACATTACATGAAACTGAGAGCAACATCAGAGTGCTAGCTCAAGTATATTTTAAATTAACCTGATTATGGTACTAGTGCTTTCATTTTTGTTTTCTTTTCTGTTGCACCTCCTTTAATAAATGCCAAATGGAAGATTTTTCCTCTCTGTGAAATGATTCATTTCCCCCCACTTGTGCTTTGAAATGCACTTTAGCCTACAACTAACAATAAATCTGTCCTAGCTTCACTGAAAATCCTTCTGATCTCTCATCTCCACTGCATGAGTAAGCTGTTTGCTTACGTCTTTTCACCCCTTACCCAGGAGCTGCCCTCACTTTTCCTCTCCAGCACTTTTCACCTTGGTTTTTCCTCCCACCTGAGCGGCCTGTCCTCTCAGTCCTCCTATATTCTGCACATTGTTTTCTCTGTGTATTATTGAAGCAACATGAGACTGCTAAGCAGGTGCTGGACCACACCACAGCAGCCTTAAGCTCACCCTTCTGTGACATTTCAATCCCAACTTCTTGAGGGCTGATGGAGATGATTTCATATGAAAACCATCTTATCTTCCACTTCACATATACACCATGAGGGTGCCAATATGACTGGCGGGGGAAGATTAATTAATGCTGCTCTGATCTTAATAAGAAGAAACTCACATTTAGTCCATATGTTGTTCTCTGATGATGGAAATTCTGTAGGCTCATAAGATTGAAATAAGGGAGGGGAACCTACAGCTGGTGAAAGGACTGCCATCCCATCCGTTATGTCTGCTGATCAGATGCTACCAAGCCTACTTCCTTCCCAAGGAATGTCACATTTGGATGTCACATTTCTTATTCAAAGTGGCAAGATGCTCTTTAATTGTAACTCTCCAACTTTGCATTCAGATAAAGTATTTGAGCAATTACCTGAAACAGGACTAAACTAGCATGAAACAAAATGGAGGCTGGTTGATTAGACAAGTGTTAGTCCACGTTGACAGAGCTTGCCTTAGGTAAGATAACTGGATGGGGGAAAGAGCCAGGATGTATTGTTTACTTTGAAAAATGGAGATGTTCATTCTTGTGTGGGGATCTACACTTACCATAAGAACATAAGAAGAGCCCTGCTAGATCAGGCCAAAGGCCCATCTGGTCCAGCTTCTTGTATCTCTGTGGCCCACCAAATGCTTCAGGGAACACACAAGACAACAGACACCCCTTTTGAGTCAAAGGTTGTGCTTATTGGCTGGCTCTTGTAACAGTTCTGAAGTCAGTTCTCACTCAGCCAGATCAGTGTTTCAAGTCTTGTTTTTAAAGGAGATTTTTCCTTTTTTTAAAAAATGTGCTAATAAAAATTTAAATGGATAAATATGCCAAGTTAGTGAAACAGTTTTTAAAAGTCAAAGCACGAGGAGAGGGACAAAAATCATGCTGGAGTTGGGGTAGGGAACATCTGGCAGTGGAAGAATGAGGGCAGGGAAAAGGAGATATTGCCCCACACAGGAACACTTGTGCTCCCCCTAGAACTTGGTGGATAGGCAGAGTGTGAAAAAAGCTTTGACTCCAGGGACAGTCCACCCATGAAGCTGATGTCACTGCGGACTGCAGTGGCTGGTCCAGAGGTGAACAGACTCCAACCCAGTCCATCACCCTCCTAAGGGGATAAAACTCACTGCACAAGAATCACAAATGCTATTATGAAAGCTTTATTTTGGTTACAAAGGGCAAAAACATTTCATTAGGTTTACTTGCTAGTTTCATCACTGTACAGTCACACCTGCTCAAGCACACAACCAGAATGGCCAACCCTAGTGTAGCTCAGTCTTTGAGGCAGGCGTTTGGACATGTGTGACTCCTCATTCTTCTGGACTGCTGTCTCCAATAAGCTGCTCTCTTGGGTTTCTTTTTAACACTTTTTTCTGGCTCTTGTTTTCTTGCTCCTTGAGTTACTCCCTTTTCCTCTTGGATGCCATCAGTCTGCCAATCTGGTGTTATCTCTTCCTCCCTCTTTGGATAGCAAGGTGACCTCCAACATAACCTATCATCTCTTATCACCTTATTCTCTTTCCTCTGGTTAGTCTTGGCACCATGATGTTATGGTACCACTGATGGCCAGGGAATAGTCCTCCAAAAGGTCAGGCTAGGCCAGTTTTACTTCTGGAGCCTGACTCTCTGCTTGGAGTTGGGAATTCTCAAATTAACTTCAGTCACATCAGAATCTCTCAGTCTGCTTCAGCCATGTTTTTTATCTTCTCTCTCTCTCTCTCTCTCTCTCTCTCTCTCTCACACACACACACACACACACACACACACACACACACACACAAACTATATTCATCTAACCCCTATATTCATCTCACATTTATTCAAACAAAAAAACCAAAACAAGTCATAAGAATGACTGAGGTAATTGCTTCAGGCAGCAGGTTGATGAGGGGTGCCCACCTTGGCCTGTCTATTCTCCTCCACTGTCTACTCTCCTCTGCTTCTCCCATACCTGCATTTAAAAAAGGAAGAGGAATTGTGGAGGAGAGTGGTGGGCAGAGCAGATTTTTTGCATGCCAATAGCTCCATACTCACTCCCTCAGGACACTGGTGTCGCTAGGGGGGTGCGGGGGATGCAGGCCGCACCAGGTGACGCGCCGGAGGGTGACGCGCACTGGGGGGAGGACACGCCAACTTTGCGGCTTTCGGAGCTACCCCGTCGTGCCATGCACCGTTGGATGCAGAATGGCTAGCGGAGTGCACAAAAAAACAGAATTGAAATAGCTCCTTTTGTTCAAAAGTTATGGCCAAAAAAACGGAAGGAAAAATGCATGGACCCCTATGGAAAGTGAAAGTGAGCCGTATCGCGCGTTTACTCGTGAGTAGGCGTACTTGCCATAGTCGGTCAGAAAGGGCAGGCTGAGAAGATTCCAAGGACATCAGAATGGTCCTCATCCAATGAGTGCAGCCCCAAAAAACACCAGAGAAGTAGGTTCCTCCCTCTCAGTCTATGGAGCCCTATGGAAAGCAAAGCAGCCTCACGGTCGCATTTACTCATGAGTAGGCAGACGTGCCTTGGCTGGTGGTCAGCCCAGTCAAAGGGGAATGTGAGGACACCAGAAAGGTCCTCACTCCCCTGGAGTGCAACAAAAGGCAGCCTCCCCCCCCTCCCCCAAAAAGAACAAAAAGGAGGCTTGAATGGTAAAGGTAAAGTTTTATATTTTGCACTTGTGAAGGCAGGTGGGTCTTTATTCTGATGTGCCTGAAATAGAAGAACTTTAAACTGGGCACTGGGAGGGCTGAAGAGCTCATTGATTCTTTTGGGGGGCTTGTTATTGCAAGTAGACTACAGAGTAAGCTCCATTGACCACTATGGGACTTACTTCAGAGTCGACATGCATAGGATTGGGCTCACAGGTTGTAATCCTACCCACACTTTCCTGAGAGTAAGCCCCATTGACCACAATAGGACTTCACACTTGGTGGAACAGGACTGGCTCCCCCTTATTTAATTATTTTATTTTAATTTAATTGCTTGATGATGTCACTTCTGGCCATGACATCACTTCCAATGGGTCCTGGACAGATTGTCATTCTAAAAAGTGGGTCCCAGTGCTAAAAGTTTGAGAACTGCTGCAACAAGGTGTTAGTAAGTTGACACGGGTGTGTGTGTGTGTGTGAGACTACAAGTTTTCAAAATCACTAAAATCAGAATTTGGAGGAATAAGACCATCATGTTATATGTCAATCAATGCGTAATTTCATGCAGAATGCAAAGAAACAAACCTCATTGAAATATCTATGTTCTAACAAAAGGTACACATAGAAAACCGGTGGGGGCAGGGTGATGGCACATCACCACGCCCACCTGGGGCATTGCCCTGCCCATTACATGGGGTGATGCGCAGGCCTCCCACACCAGGTGAGGCAAATCCTAGTGACACCTCTGCCTCAGGGCACCAGTTCAAGATCCACAGCTTGCTTCAATTCTTGACATGCTACCAGTTGGAATAATAGACAATACCAGGTGTGTGACAAAACTGTGTGCTGACTTGGTAGATGATCGTTTCATATATTTATCATATGGTTCTACCAGCAAATAAAAGCTGATCACAAATGAAAACAGTCGAGTTATTTGATTTTCTCTGTAAACCACTTTGTGAACTTTTCATTGAAAAGTGGTATATAAATACTGTTAATTAATCAATTAATAAATCATCATCATCATCATCATCCTAGGCCCCTGGGTCCCGACTAATAATTAATGCCAGGTTCAGCAAAAGAACCGACAGCTGTGATATGCAAGAAATAATAATAATATCTGTTTGCAGGCAGAGGGTGCCAGGTTCAGTTCCTGGCAGCATTGCCAGGTGTGGCTGAGAAAGACCCCTGCCTAGAACCCCAAAGAGCTGCTGATAGCCAGTGTCAGTAATCCTGACCTAAATGGTTCAATGTTCTAACAATTGAAGGCATAAGAACATAAGAACAGCCCCACTGGATCAGGCCATAGGCCCATCTAGTTCAGCTTCCTGTATCTCACTGCGGCCCCACCAAATGCCCCAGGGAGCACACCTGATAACAAGACACCTGCATCCTGGTGCCCTCCCTTGCATCTGACATAGGCCATTTCTAAAATCAGGAGGTTGCACATACATATCATGGCTTGTAACCCGTAATGGATTTTTCCTCCAGAAACTTGTCCAATCCCCTTTTAAAGGCATCCAGGCCAGATGCTGTCACCACATCTTGTGGCAAGGAGTTCCACAGACCAACCACATGCTGAATAAAGAAATATTTTATTTTGTCTGTCCTAACTCTCCCAACACTCAATTTTAGCAGATGTCCCCTGGTTCTGGTGTTATGTGAGAGTGTAAAGAGCATCTCTCTATCCACTTTATCCTTCCCATGCATAATTTTGTATGTCTCAATCATGTCCCCCGTCAGGCGTCTTTTTTCTAGGCTGAGGCAGCTTCATTTGTGGTCATGAAATTGGGTTCTGAAGCTGTTTAAGTTGCTCTTCAACCTTGAGGGTTCTGTTTAGGATTCTCTCGCACCATTGGGGGGGGCATGGCCTCAGCTGCAAATGTTGTGAGCATGTGTGGGAAGAGGAAGTGTAAATCATGTGTGCTTCCTCTCTTCCCCCTCCCCTTAATTCCTCCAGGACTTCTAAACCCTCTCTCTCTCAGTGAGGGTTGAGTCATTATTCCATTAATCTAATATTTTTCTGCTGGTTGCTGGAATGAAAAATGTCACATTACTTTCACAGGTCTACTGGGAGACTAACATTGACATCACCTTCTGTAGCAATTCTTCACATTTTTAAAAATTTGCTACTACAACACTTTAAAATCAATTAAATCTTCCTCCAGCCACCTACACAGTCAGGTGAAAACTGCAGTGGATGTAGCAGGCTGAAGCTGAAGAAGATGGAGTGATAATGCAATCCTGTATGCACATTCCTGGAAGTAAGTCCCATTGAATACAATGCACATTGTACACATGCATAGTGTTGTGCTTTGAATCTGCCTTTCTTCTTGCACATGTTGGCCATTACTAAAAGTGACTTTAATCTCAGGGAAATCTTTCCATTTCTCTATCATCAAAGTAGAGGATATCAAATGAGATAGACCTGTAGTATGACTTTGCATAAGACATTTTCACATATTTTTACATGGCATGTTGACAGTATGCATGTATTTTTATTTTATTTTATTTAAAAGATTTCGACCCCACCTTCCCTCTGCTGAAAACAGATGCCCAAGGTGGCTTACAATTTATAGATTAAAAAAAATTGAATATGCACTAGAGTAAAAAATAGGAAATACAGTACAACAAATGAAATACAATGGGGGGGAACATCAAGTGGAGAAGGGCAAAAATAACTCAAGGAACTGCTATAGAGGCATAGGAGGCAAACAATCCAAAAGCAAAACAAAAGAAAAATGTTTTAAGCACTTGCCAAAATGCCAGGAGGGAGGGGGTAGATCTTAATTACCCCAGTAGGGAGTACCATAACTGTGGCACCACTACTGAGAAGGCTTGCCCCTGTGCTGCCATCCCCCTAACTTGGAAGAAAGGCGGCACTTGCAGGAAAGCCTCCTCAGATGACCTATGAGGGCAGGCCGGAATATACGGGAGAAGGCAGTTCCTCAGATAACTTGGCCCCAAACAGTGAAGGGCTTTAAAGGTCAAAGACCATGTATACAGATCAAACTGCTGCTAAAGGCACAGGAGCAGTAGCTAGTGAAAAGTTGGCAACCCTCTTCCCTAGTAAATGTGAATAGGACTGCAGCCCAAAGTTATAAAATGATGAATGGAAAGAAAAGAGTATTCAAAGAATTTTTCTCTTTTTCTCTATGGAGTTGATTGGAGGAGGTTCAGAATAGCAAACACAAAGACACACAACACAGAATTAACTTGCTGTGAATTCCATGACACAATGATGGTCATTAGTTTAGAAAAGGGCTTTTAAACAAGGTTCTTAGACAAGTTCATAGGGAATACGCCTATTGATGATTACACAGGCCTACAAAATTGAGGGTCAGAAAAGTATTTCCCAAAATTTATGGCGGTTTGATATGAATTTGGGGTGCTGATTCCAAAAATGGCATCCTTTGCCCTATCATGTCTAGTTTTGGAGACACAGCATAGCCTCTTTAGTGAATGGTTCAAGCAGCTTCCTCATGAGGAAGCCGCTTGAACCATTCACTAAAGAGGCTATGCTGTGTGTCCAAAACTAGACGTGATAGGACAAAAGTGATGCCATTTTTGGAATCAGCACCCCAAATATACCCAGGAATTGGTGTAATGTTTAAGGAAGCAAAATGTATGTTGGCCTATGTTATTAGCCATGACAGTTAAGTGGAACCAGGGTGAACAGATACAATGGAGGGCACTGTGCCTTTTTAAACCCTCCCTTGTTGAACTGCATCTGCCAAAATTCCCTCTTCTATACAATGGTTAAAGGTATAGGTTTCTATAATATCTGGTCACCATGAGTGGAATCTCCAGTTCAAAAGCAATGGACCTCCAAGTGCTGGGGACAGGCAATAGGGGCTGGCCCTCACCTTCATGCCCAGCTTGTTAGGTTCTGGCAAGAGTATCCAGCTACTTGCTGTGAAAAACAAAAAACTGGATTAAATGGACTTTGAAATGGTCCAGTAATACAATCCTTGGATGTCTTTACAAACAGGATCTTCTGCACAAAGCATCATTTTAGACACAGTCTGGGGAAATGTTCCTTGAAACTATTATTCTGAATCTGATAAGGTCAAGTACATCTTAAAGACATTGTGGAGGTCCTCAATCCTGCAGGATTGCTCCCCTTCCCTTTGGAACAGTAGCCCTGTGCAATCATTCTTTGTGGGTTGGCTGGCTCTTCTACCATCAGGCATCAGCAGTTCATGTTCTTCTTGCCAAAGATTCCCAGTACAAAAGGATGATGGGGTTAAGGGAGGGGAATTCTATCAAGCCACAACCTTCAGATCTGTGTTGCAAGGAGCCCAGGCCTGAAAGACCATCAGACTGTCTTGGGAATTTAAATAAGTGCTTTTGGTGGGAGTGGAGGAATGAGGGACATTTATTGTCTTCTGTGGGCATTTTCACACATGAGGCTTACATTGCTTTTGTGCCCTTCTTCAGTTTGGACATGCTGAAGAGGAAGAGATGCATCTGTAACATAAATCAGCATGTTCACTAAAGTACACCTGACCTTTCTGTTACACTGTGAAGCAAGGACTGCTTTAAGGAAGCAGTTCAATGTTCAGTGGCAGACATCAGTCTGGGGGCCCTCAAATAGTGGAGAATCAGAGGGGGAAGAGCGTAACCTGCAGCAAAGAAGTGGCTGGCAGGGAGATACTTAAGCCTTCTCTCCACCTGTACTGTTTTTCCCTGCTACATTTTCCCACAAAAGGTAATGTGACTGGGGGGGGGGGGGGAGTTTGCAGAGGAAAGCAGTGGATGGGAGAAGGGTTAAGGGCCCAATCCTATCCAATTTTCCAGTGCTGGTGCAGCTGTACCAATGGGGCATGCACTGCATCCTGTGGTGGGGAGGCAGTCCCAGAGGCCTCCTTAAGGTACGGGAACATTTGTTCCCTTACCTTGAAGTCACATTGCGGCTGCACCGGTGCTGGAAAATTGGATAGGATTTTCTACCTTCTACCCTACCCTAAGCCTTCTACCACTTGCTGTTTTCCCACTGCAAATCAAACAAGCATACATTCACCACTCTGCCGCTGTTGATAAGCTACTGCGGATCCCAGAGCCATGCCTTCCGCCAAACATCTGGTCCTGTCCTACTCCTCAAGTGACAAAATGCCCTGAATCTTAAGGAACTACTGCACTGCATTTTAAAAATCCTTTCCTTACAACCACAAAGACTAGAGCCATGCTTTTTAAAACTGAAAGCTAAGCACCCCAAAGTTCCAGAGCACACAAGACAAAAAATGGGGTTATTCATGTTGCCATACTGAAGGGTAGGGTGCAGTTATTCCTGAATGGTCCTAATTTGTGCACAAAATTGTACCTTTAATTACAATTGCCAAATATGGTCAAAATGTTAGCAGTACATCCTATCTTTTGGTGAGCAGTGTGGAAGACTATCGCAATCCATAATTAAATAATAATAATGGGAGATATGAATCAAGCAAAATACAGGCAGCTGCCGTATCTTCTCCTCAAAAGCAATGAGTTTCTCTGTGTGGGGTCTTTCATTCTAGGATCTCAAAATATTTTGCAGACTGCTTAATTAAGCTGAAAAACATTTTGGCACATTGCGCAAATACCATCTGCAGGCTACAACTGGGAAAGTAGGGAGTATGTACTTTTTCTTGTTGCTGTTTTCTCCTGGGTTTTGCCATGCCTGAGCCGCTATTAAAAATGTTCATTTATTGCCAGTGCCAAGCAGAGATGGACAGAGAAAAGAGGAATCAGAGAAATGTTTAACTGTCTTGGAAGACAATGTCCTTTAGCACAGCCTGAGCCCTGCCTGCCTGCATGAAAGAAAGTTATGGCTATGGCAGACTGTCCTGACAGCTATCAGGCCTCCAGCATGTCCTAACTAGAGTTCAACCATACATAAGAGGTCATCTTGGACAGATGCCCATTTGGCATTGACTGGGAGTATCAATAGCCCACAAGGGTATTATGGGCCAAAGGAAACCCTTTGATATGCAATGCACATAACTAATTTAATGGAATCCACTTTATAAGAGTGGATAAGAGATAAGAGTTGACTACTGCAATACTCTCTACATGGGGCTGCCTTAAAAGACAGCTTAGAAACCACAGCTGGTACAATGTGCAGTTACCAGAATGCTAGCTGGTAGGTAACAGAGCAAATGACACAAATTCTTTGTTGGCTATGCTAGTTAAGGCTGCAATCCTATCCACACATGCCGGACAATAAGCCCCATTGACTATAATAGGGTTTACCTCTTGAGTAGACATGCATAGGACTGGGCTCTAAGGGCCCAATCCTATCCACTTTTACAGCTCTGGTATAGCCACAATGCAGCCCCGAGGTAAGGGAACAAATGTTCCCAAACCTTAAGGAGGTCTCAGCGACTGCCCCTCCATCACAGATGCAGCGCACACTCCACTGGCACAAATGCACCAGCACTAGAAAATTGGATAGGATTGGGCCCTAAGTTAGCCATTTGTTTCTGGGCTAAAGCTCTTTAAAGTCCTTCTCTGCTGGAGGTCCAGCCAGGCCTTCTTGGTACCCACTCTGCAGATTCTGAATGCCCTTCAAGGAAGATCTGGCAGGCTGTCTCCTTTTCCTGTTTTCAGACAAATCTTTAAAACTGCTTTATTCAGTTACCTGTTTTGTTTGTTTCTGTAACAGATGTATACTACAGTACTGCAGTCAAGGCAGACTGCAATAAGAATAAAAATAATACAACAAATCCTGCTCTAACTACTTTTATGCCATGTCACTGCTGTCTACTATCTCAGTGTTTTCCAAATTGTTTTTATATTAATATTTTATTTTTACTGAACATGGAATGCAGTTTGGTGTAGAAAAGCAAGAAAAAGGGAAAATACTGATCAGTATTAGTGTGTAAAAGGGTTGATATGATTCATGGGAGATAGGACTGCTGACAACACTAGCCATGATAGCTAAATGGAACCTCCATGTTTAAGAGTGGTGTACCTGAGTACCAAGTGCTGGGGTCAAACAATAGGACATGGGCATCACTTTCATACCAGGCCTCTGAAGTCACCTATTGAGTTCATGGCAGTTTTGAAGGGGGGGGGGGTAATTGATTCATTGCTCTTTGTCACATCATAGCTCCTGTGATTCCTGTTGAGACTAGGCCACAACTGGCCAACTCCTTGGAAGATGAAAACCCCTTTGCTGGCTTTAGAATGCTCCATGTTCTGCTGCTCCCCAAATAATCAAACCCAGACTTTTGTTAACTGCAGAGTTAATTTGCTCTGCAGAAGAATTTAAGAGCGGTCTGTATCTTTGAGGAGATCTAAAATGATGGACAGCCTCTCAACTGACTGAAGTCTTTTAATGATTGCAGGGATCCTGGTCTTAAAAAGAACACACACCAGCCATTCCCTATAATGTTAATTTCCTGAGCAGCAACATACAGGTGCAGCCTATTTATCCACAGATTTTTTTATCTGCCGATTTGTCTCAATGCAAATGGGGTGGGGGAACCGAAAGTCTCACACACCTTTGCCTCCTTTGCCCTGCCCTCTATTTCCAGGCAACCCAAAACACTGCAAAAAGGCTATGCCTAGCCCGGGCAGGGAAACAGCCCTGGAGCCCTAGAAGAGGTTCACCTTGCAAAGGAGCAGTAACATTCCTGGAGCCCCTGAGCCAGCAAAGAGGCTGAAGAGGGGAAAGGGACCCCAAAATCTCTGTAGCCAGAACACGTGCAGCAAGGTGGAGCTCTCTCTCTCTCTCTCTCTCTCTCTCTCAAAGGGGCAGGTGTGGTAGCAACAGAGGGGATTGCTTTAAAAAACCCAGGGAGTGTTTGCCAAATTCTGCCCCCCATTGTTGCCACTTTCCCCCTGCCTGTTTTGCCCCCATTCTGCCCGCCCCCATTGCCACCCCACTCTGTTTCACCCTCTCCCTCTTTGAGAAGGGGCCCAAGAGAAACTTTGTACCCCCTGATAAAATTCCTCTCAGAGGCCCTGCTTGACTGCTACTCATTTGACTGCATCTCAGTGCATCTACTGTCATATTTTGCTTACTTGCTGGATGACTGCTCTGTAGTCATCACCAGAATAGCTCACCAGAATTTCAGACAGGGCTTTTTTCTTCTGTGCTTCCTAGAAGCACCTAGACTTGAACCTGGGATGTTCTGCATACAAAGCAGGGGCTCCACCACTGAGCTATGACCCTTCCCTCATTTTTTAAGACTGCCTTATCTTGAGTCAGACCAGGGGTCCAGTCAGTCTAGGATCATCTCCTCTGACTAGCAGCCATTTCCAAAATCTCCAGGCAGTTTTTCCCAGCCCTGTTACCTAAGATCCTTTAACTGCTGACTGAACTTGGAGCCTTCTGCATGCAAAGCTTGTGCTTCATAAACAAGTCAGTCCCTCTGGATTCCGGCCTAATTTTAGGCCGATTTGGAACCATTTCAGTACCTGCCAAAGTTTTCCTTGGAGCCATCCCTACCACCTGTGCAATTTACCAGGTGAACAGAAATCAGGGCAACGCCTTCCTCAGAACACTGTGGTCCAGGGACCACAGCTGCCCCTCTGTCTTGAACCTATCTGCTGCACATCTGATGGCAGAGGGGACATGGAGCAGAACCTCTGGTGTTGATCGTATAATAACAAGCTAAAGCACAGGCAGCCACTTTGCGGCATGTGGTGTGGCAGAAGTGACACGAGCAGCAGTGACCAGTAGAACACCTGGTCAGGAGCAGAAGTGTCCTGAATGTGGTACACTTGGGCTGGTGCTCCTGTCTGCTTCCTAGACTAGAGGCTTACCAAACTGGAGTCAAAACCTCTGAAGGGGGGGGGGGAGTTAAGTGTAAGTATGGTCACAGCAAACTAAACTCATGGTTAAAACGCACACATTGTAAACTTGTCACAACGGTGCTGCTTTAACTCAACATAGAATTGCCAATGAATCAGACAGAAACCACCTCTTGTGCTTTACTAACAAGCTTGCTCTGCCAACATCAGACATGCGCTTTTCACAGCACAGAGATAAATATTGCAACTGCTTGTGTCAAGCGACTGTTCTACAAGCATGGGTGGGGACTACAACAGAAGTTGGCGACTGTAGCTTGACATTAGAAAGCATGCAAAGATGCCCACTGTAGACCTAATTTGGGAGGGAGCTCAGCAGAGTCAGTGCCCACCACTGAGAAGCCTATGCTCTGTCTGGACTCTCACCTTTTGAACCTCCAGTGGACAAAGTTTGATGAGGCCTTCCCTCACTCTTGATCTTTGAAAGTAGGGAAATTAGAGCCCAATCCTAGGCATGTCTACTCAGAAGTAAGACCCATTGTAGTTAATGGGCTTACTCCCAGGAAGATGTGGATAGGACTGTAGCCCCAGTCACTCCTCCTGCACATGATTAGAGCTTGCACCATACCTTCAATGGCCTTTTTTAATGTGGGACCTAATCTAATGAGTAGCAGAAGCACATCAGAGTGCTAGAATGGCAAACCTTAATTAAGAACATAAGAAGAGCCCAGATGGATCAGGTGCAAGGCACATCTAGTCCAACTTCCTGTATTTCACAATGGCTCACCAGATGCACACAAGAAAACAAGATAGTTTCCTTTGTGCTCTCTTTGTGCTCACAGAGAGCACACAAGAAAACAAGATACCTGCATTCTGGTGCCACTCCCTTGCATCTGGCATTCTGAGGTAGCCTACTTCTAAAACCATGAGGTAGCACACACCCATCACGGCTTCTAACCTGTGATGTGGGAGATCCATATTTTTCCTTGCTCTTTTCTGTATTCAACATTAGCGATATAATCAAAATGTCCTGCTGAGTGATGCAACAGCTTTATTCAACACATTTTCTATAGCTTCACTGTACGTGCTGGACAGAGGAGGAGGAGGGTGATAACATCATCACAGGAGAATGAATGGAATGAATTAAAGGGAGGACTTAATCTACAGCTGGCAACTTATAAACGAAAGGCCTGATCTCTTTGTCCAAGACAAGGGCCAGTCAGATTCATTGCAAACAGCATGAGTGCAGCACAAGCTATGCACATTTACTTGGCAGTCAGCATGTGAAGGATTGAAGCTCTAATAGATAAGGAAATGGGGCTATCCACTTCATTTCACAGATAACCTGTGCATCTCTGAAGCTAAATCTGAGCATCCATTTTATTGCAATTTTCCATCATGACAGAGAACAGATTGAGCATATAAACCGTTTCCAAGAAACCAACAGAGTTCTGAGCAGGTAGTGGCAACAGTGCAAGGGAGTGATTTTATGTGCACTTTCTTGGGAGTAAGACTCAGGAAACTCAGCAGGGATTTACTTCTGAGTAAACACACATAGGCTTGGAACACCACCCACCCATTCGGTCCCATGCTTGGGGCCCATCTGGGCTGTGATCCTACACAGTTACCTTGGACTAAGTCCCATTACATGTAACACGACTTATTTTGGAGCAAACTTGCATAGGAGGGCCTGGAAAACACCCCCTCTGCCTCTCTCTCAAAACTAGAGGCTGTAAGGTAGGCTCTCCTACCCATGCAACACAGGCTGGGTTAGTGGTGCTGCTAAGAGAAGCCATCATTGTTCCCTTCTTTTGTATTGAACATATTTTAAATCAGTGGCGTAGCGGGGGGGGGGGAAGCACTAAGTTTTGCAGGGAGCCTCCACATGGTGTGTATTTGTATGTGCGCTTTGTATTTAGAGGTATTTGTGGAGCTGCTGGGTTTATAAAAAAAACTTATTTGGAATTTAAACCAATGGTGTAAGCTGGGGGGGGCAAAGCACTAAGTTTTGCAGGGAGCCTCCCCATGGCCTGCAACTGGCCCCTCCCCCAGCCATTCCAGGAAGGGGGAGCAAAAGGGAGGCTCCAAAGTCTTGCACACAGCAGTGAGACTACCTGCAAAACTTAGTGCTTTGCCCCCCTCTAGCTACTCCACTGGTTTAAACTCCAAATAAGTTTTTTTTTTTAAACCCAGCAGCCCCACAAATGCATCTAAACACACCAAAAGAAGTGGTGTGAAAGCAGATGAGGAGTCCGCAGCGCCAAGGCAGGGCTCTGCTAAGCCCATCCCGCCCCTTTGGGAAGCCAGCTGCATTTCTGCGGGCCTGCATGAGCTTAGCAGGAGAAGTCACGCGCCACGAGAGCCACCACCCTGCAAAGCAAAGACAACGAGGGAGAGCTCCCCAGGGCTCTTTAAATAGGGTCTATAAATACGATAGGCCAGGCCGGCTCCTGATTGGCTCCTGTCTCCTGGGCGATTTGCATACAGACGTCACCCAACTGGGCAGGGAGAGCTCCACCCCTCCTTCCCCACAGCCTTCAGCACCGGGCGCTTTCGAAGCGCTGTTGCGCGTCTGGCCGCAGCTGATGTCAGATGGGCTCAGGCACGCTTCTCTGCAGTACGTGGGCTCTGCAAGCAGATGATTTCTGGAGATGCTCGTCATTCTGGAACTGACGCCCACGCCTCTCCCAGCTGAAAACTCTTGTGATGCTCAGTGGTGGGGACAATGCACTCTGCACTTGCTCAGGGGAACTGTGATAAGAACATAAGAACAGTCCCACTGGATCTGGCCATCTAGTCCAGCTTCCTCTATCTCACAGCGGCCCACCAAATGCCCCAGGAAGTACACCTGATAAGAGACCTGCATCCTGGTGCCCTCCCTTGCATCTAGCATTCTGACATAGCCCATTTCTAAAATCAGGAGCTTGCACATACACATCATGGCTTGTAACCCGTAATGGATTTTTCCTACAGAAACTTGTCCAATCCCCTTTTAAAGCCATCCAGGCCAGATGCCACATCCTGTGGCAAGGAGTTCCACAGACCGACCACACACTGAGTAAAGAAATATTTTCTTTTGTCTGCCCTAACCCTCCCAACACTCAATTTTAGTGGATGTCCCCTGGTTCTGGTGTTATGTGAGAGTGTAAAGTGATCCAGGTTCTGACTGGGGATAGAACCCTGCAGTTGACAAAAAGCGCTGTGGCCCCACTCCTAGGCATGCCTACTCAGAAGTAATCCCATTATAGTTAATGGGGCTTACTCCCAGCTAAGTGTGGATAGGATTGCAGCCTGAATCCTGCCACGAATGAAGAAAGCTGATTATTTTTTTACTTTATTTTTCACATTTTTATACTGCCCTTCCTCCAAAGAGCTCAGGGTGGTGTACACAGCTGGTCCCCTCTTTTTGTCCTCACAACAACCCTGTGATGTAGGTTAGGCTGAGAGAAAGTGACTGCCCCAAGGTCACCCAGGAAGCTTCATGGCTGGGGGGGATTGAACCTGGATCTAAGGAGGTCTAAGTCCACCTCCCAAACCACTACACCAGCATCTCCAGCACCTCCATTCAGAAGACGTTCAGTGCTGTTTTGGAAACTCAAAAGCAGGGGATGCACACTCAAAATAATAAATTCAAATGACTTTGGTCATAAATATCAATTTTGTTTAAATTTAAAAACATTATATCCTGCCTTTTTCAACACTGATTAAGGGAGTTACTGGGCAATAACCACAACAAAAATATAAAATGAACACACATGCACATGTGTGCGTGCACTTTAAGAATTTAGGACATTTTTAATCCCACGGTCCTTGGGGGGGGGGAGAGAATGCACTGGTGGTCCTGGGGGGGGGCAAAACTTCTGGTGCCTGGCCACTGCTGTAAAGCAGCCCTTCCTCCTCACTTTCAGAGCCAGTCCCAACTGCTACACTTTTGCCCTCCCCCCCTCCTGGAATGCCAGTGGGGGTGTGTGTGGATACACATCCCTGTCCTGACACAATTTTGTTCTCACAGCAACCTTGTGAAATAGATTAGGCTGATGACAGATAGTGCCTGGCTCAAAGCCACTTGGTGACACAAGAAAGCCTCTGTTGAATGAGACTAAGAGCCCCTAGTCTAGCCCAAGATCCTCCTTCCAAACAGTGGTCACCCAGGTGCCTCTGGGGAAGCTTACAATCAGACTATGAGAACAACAGCCCACTATCCCCTATTATTTGGTGCTTAGAGGTATAACTGCCTTTTGATGTGGAAATTCCACATTAACTAATTAGCTGTTGAAGCTAATTAGCCAATGATACACCTACTATAGCACAGGCATGTCTACTCCAAAATAAGTCCTATTAAATTCTTACTTCTGTATAAACATACGTAGAACTGCAGCTGTATCCTCCATGAATTTCATAAGTCCTTCTAAGCTATTGACCATCACCACATCTGTGGTAGTGGATTCCACCAGTTTACATGTTGCTACAGAACAGTACTTTTTGTTCCAAGTCAATGGCTAATCAATTTCACTGAGCAACCCTAAGTTCCAGTACTGAAAGAGAGAGAGACATGTCTCACAATATCCCTCTAGTTCAGGGGTTCTCAAACCTTTAGCACCAGGACCAACTTTTTAGGATGAGAATCCATCAGGATCCACTGGAAGTGATGTCGTGACAAGAAGTGACATCATCAAGCAGGAACATTTTTAACAATCCTAGGCTGCAACACTACCCTAACTTATCCAGTTCCATTGACTATCATTGTTAAAAGCATACAGATAGGAGCTTGTTAAAAGTACATTTCTGTAACATTTCCTCAGATATAGTCACATACCATAGTAGCACCAAGTTAAATATATTAAAAATAAAATATTGAAATTAATGGGGACCCACCTGAAATTGGCTCGTGACCCATCTGGTGGGTCCTGACCCACAGTTTGAGAAACACTGCGTCTATACCATTCATAATTTTACAAATTTCTATCAAACTCTCTTCACTGTAAAAAAAATGCTTTTTCTATTTTATCTCAATAATTCTTATAACAGCCTTGTGAGTTTAACAGCTTCTGTGGTGTTACATTATTCCCAGAGAAGTGCATGCTCACATTGCTGCCTTACAGGTCAATCCTATGCATGTCTACTCAGAAGCAAATCTCATTGAATTCAGTGGAACTTACTCCCTTTAAAAGTATATAGGGTTGTGACCTGAGATACATAACCAAAGGTTCTGACATCTAATCATGACATTAGCAGTAGGTAGACTAGAATCTATTGGTAAAACTTTGGGTGATTTGCAATAGATTATCAAGGGCTGTGACAGGTTTTGCCTCTGCCCCCAGCCACCATTTGCCCCAACTCCAGTTGGTGAATCCTGTGGGTGCAAGTCAGGGCCTAGGAGAGGGGGGTAAAGGGGGTAATTTGTACCCAGGCCCAGGGTCAAAAAGGGGACCCAGGAGCCAAAGGAGGGGCCCCAGAAATTTCCTGGGATCTTACATTTTCCCATCTACTCAGACTTGTTGCCCACATGGGATGCTGGGGTCACTACTGTGAGAATGCGGTAGACCTGGGCTCCAAAGACTCCACGCTCCCCCCCCCATTCAGTCTCCATATGCCCCCTCACCCTGTTCTGCCCCCCACCCCCATTCTGCTTGCCCGTCACCACCCTCCCCCACTGTTCAACCCTTCCCCCTTTGCAAAGAGACCCAAAAGAAACTTAGTACCCCCTGATAAAATTCCTCTCAGAGGCCCTGGTGCAAGCAAAACACAAAAGAGATCCTACAAGCCTAACATCTGCTCACCCCCTTGGCAAATAAGTTTCCTTACATTTTGCCCTCCCTTTCTCAGACAGGCAAGGCTTAGGGTGGGGAAGATAAACAAAAGTTTCAATGCTGCTCACAAGTCACAAATTGTTCTGTAGGTTTCTATGCAAGCTGCAGTGTTGTAAGGCGTGGTGGGAAGTGGGCGGAGGGGGGAAGATAGGGAGATTCTTGGTCATTGGCCAGCATCTTCTTTGCTCAAAAGTATTCAGGCTTGAATGAGGAGCTTTCAGCTATGAGTTTAGTCAACTTGGAGCACAGCTCACCTTCCTCTCCCATTCGTGTGACAGCTCTTCACATTGCTCCCACTCCCACAGCTCCCACTCTTCACATTGGCCAGTGAGAGCATCTCCTTAATGTGATGACCTTAGCAGATGTTCTTGGGGATCCTTCTGTTTGTAGAAGCAGGGGAGTGTCAGGTGCAGCAGTGGCCCAAGTCTTATCCTCAGCCTGTGTCACCACTACCTGGGGATTGGTCCAGCCGAGTGGGTCCCCGATGAAGTCCCTCAGATGAAGCCCCACCTGGCCAGCCTTTAACACTACTCATACCACAAAGGAAGCAGCAGACCCACACTGGCTAGGCCAGGCATGGCTGCTGCAAGCAATCACTAAACATTGGCTTACCTTGTGCCTCTTAGCAACACAAAGGAACAAGGCACTTCCCTGTAGTGCTCTTAAAGGGTTCTTGACCTGTGCCACATAACCTCTATATGTGCATGTGAGGGGGGCCATAGCTGAATGGTACATCCCCTGCACGCAGAAAGTCCACACCTCAGTTCTTGGCAACTCTAGCTAAAGATTACTAGGTAGCAAATGAGATGAAAGACTGAAGCCTTGGACAGTCACTGCTGCTCAGAGTAGACAATATCCTGGGTTAGATACACACCAATGGCTTGACTCTGTAAGAGGCAGTCTCAGTAAGAGGCAGCCTCCCCCTATGCTATCACCTGTGCATGAGTGGTGTGTCCACAGGCTTTGGTTCAGAGGTCAAGAACCCCTTCAAGCTAGTGTCAGAGCATAGGGACTCCCAGCCCCTGGCATGGACAGGAACTTTATATGTGCCTAGCACAGGTGGCAACAAAGCTCAGGCACTGGCTGAGGCGCCCCCCCCCCCCCCAGCCAGGCTGGCTCTTGAATTCTCACTACTAATGACTGTGGTAGCACCCCATGCACTGTCGGTTGGGGTGCTATGGGAGTCCAATGCAAGGCCTTTTCCCGGGCATCCCAATGTCCTGGTGTTGGCATTGGTGCCCACTGTCATAAATTGAACACTAATTGCATGATAACCAGATCACTCAACCTAAGGGATAGTATTGGCTGTTTTCTGTTTCTAAGAGACAAATGTCTAATCCTAAAATACTCAGAATACCACAAAATATAAGCACCATTGCCTATAGTTTAAGCACAACATTATGATCAGTTGTGATTTACTTGCAGAGTCAGCTGATGCAGGGTGATGCTCCAGTCCTGTGCCTCAGCCCACCAACAGCATGGCCTCCAACACTTTGAGGATGAGGACTGTGACTTGTTTGCAGGACTCACACGCTCACACACTCAGAGTCATCTCACAAGCTTCACACACTCTGCTAAAACATATTGCTGAAGGTTTTCCTACACTGGGTGCAGTGCCCATGTACTCTGCAAGATGGATCCATTCCCCACTCAGAAATGTAACTTCTAGAGCAGTGATTTTCAACCAGTGTGCTCTGAATGATCCAAAGGTGTGGCATGGGAATTTGGAGGAGGGTCACTTCTTAGTAGGGCCATTGGAAGATGTGAACCCCCCCCTGCAGTGCAGTGTGTCTTTTCAACTGTCAAAAAAATCAGTGGTGTGCCTTGACAATTTTGAGCACCTTAACTGAGCTTCCTCAAAAGGTGAAAATGGAGACAGTGATTTACCAGAGACAAGTCCGGTAATTGGTTCTGGTAAACAGGGACAGCTGGAGCATATGTGACAGCAAATGCTGTATCATCATCACACTATTTTTTAAATCACTTAGCTTGGGAGGATTGGCAGACCTAGGATTTGCATCTTAAAAGCTATCATTTGTAAGAAGTCCCTCATGATGCTATGATCAAAAGGATGATTCAGTAAACTGAACTGGGTTAATGCCTAGAAAGCTGACCCTGGCAGTATTTCACAATTCTTCCCCACGCCTCCTCCTCTCCAAAGCACATACCCCACATGAAATCACACAGATTTTCAGCCAACTGAGTTTACAGTCCTGTAACTTAAAAAAAACTTTTGAAAGTGTTTTCTATTTTAGTACTACAGCGCCCCCTCTTGGTGAGAGGATTCTTCAATGCTCTTGCTGTACAAATGTTCACTGAATTTACAACAGCAGCTAAAACAGAAAAAAACCATGGTGAATTTCAGCACAAAATTTGTGTATTTTAATCTGCTGTATTACTGATCTTATGTAACAAGCATAATACTGTAGTTCATAATTGATTTTGCAATGAAATGCAAAATAGTTTACAGCTAGCTGCATCATTCAATACATTCCCTTCAACATTTTCTGGATGAAAAGGACATTTAAGATAGTCTAGACTTGCATTTAATTATTATAGCTCTAAATGCATAACAGACATATATGCACTGAGCCTTCATTGTTACATTTTATGAATTTAATGGGTTTTTTTAATTGTTCAGCACAATTACATAACCTACCTATTAGTCTACAATTTTGTTCTGGCTATTCTTGACTGCTTCCTTCCCCTGCCTCTGATGTACTCTTAAACGTCCATAGATACATCACACTGGAAAGGGGGCAGAAAGTCTTCTCACTCTTAGGAACTACAGGAAGATCAGGACCAGGCCATAGCCTCACACACTCCCTCTTCCTCCTCCCCTCTAGCACACAAACTCCCTTAACCCCTTACTAATTTGCATAACTGCAGTTTAACATGACATCAATGGTTACTGCTAACCAGGAATTACATCCTAGTCATATTTTCCAAACTCACTGGAATCCAATAGGTGGAATCCACTGGAAACTCACTGGAATCCGATAGGTAGAAGTGTCAATATGTAGCAGGTGGCAGTAGTGAACTGTCCTTTCTTTCCCTGGTAATATTTAAGCATTCTTGGATGCCCCAGCTGCCAACCCAGTATCAGGGGACAGAAGAACTGGGATTTGTAAAATGGTACTGGGGGAAATAGTCTACATAAGAACATAAGAAGACTCCTGCTGGATCAGGCCAAGGGCCCATCTAGTCCAGCTTGTTGTATCTCACAGTAGCCCACCAGATGCCTCAGGGAGCACACAAGACAAGAGACCTGTATCCTGTTGCCACTCCCTTGAACTCGGCATTCAGAGAAAGGCTACCTCTAAAACCCAGAGGCTGTATATATTCATCATGGCTTCTAACCTGTGATGGACATTTCCTGCATAACTATGTCCAATCTCCTTTTAAGGACATCTAGACTAGGTGCCATCACCACATCCTGTGGCAAGAAGTTCTATAGATTAATTACTTGCTGGGTGAAGATATATGTTATTTTGTTTTGTATGGTCTGTTGCTGCTCATTTGCCCATTAAGTATCCCCATCCATCACTGGCTTACTGGGCAGTGGAGGGGAACAGTGGGCCTTCACTGGCTCAGGAGTTGGTTGGATATAGGTGTGAGCCCTTGTGCGTGCATGGGCCTCCAGCGCATGTCCTACCAGACCCAGCTGTGGGGCCAGCCCTGAGGATCAGGACCATGATATGTGAATTGGGTGAATGAGAAAATGGCATCTGACCACTTCAGTTTTTCAGAAGCAATTCAGGAGTATGAACAATCAGCACTTGTGCCCCTATCTGAAAGCTGGCATCCCTTGGGGTGTGCTGAAGAGATTAGAGCACTCCCATTAGCTGGAAGTCATTGTTGAAGGGTGCTTAGCCTTATTCATTGCAAGCTCTGAACCATATCAGGTGGCTATCACCTGGAGTTCACGTGAAAGGCACTTGCTTCCCTTCACGAGCTGAATGTGGATTAAAACAAATGCCGAGCAGCTGTGCTATCACATCCTGCAAATCTGTCTATGTAGCCTGGCAGAGATCAGTTCAGGGAATCAAATATTGTTCTCAAAGCCTAATTGGACTTCCAGGGTCTAAGTAACAGGACTCCAGATGAATCCCAATTGAGCCTTGGAAGCTTCTTTTAGTCAACCTGGACCACATAAAGTGGAATATCATGCATCTTATAGGACAAGAGAGGCAAAAGTGGGTCACTGACCCTGAACATTTTCCCCTGGGTGTACCCTTTACAGTATGGCTGATGACTTGAGGAGTGGGGTGAAAGGATCAGAATCATGCCCACTGTCCTTGCTCCTGACCTGTGAATGTTCACCTGACTGCTTTTACAGAGCCTATATGATATGTAACTCTGTGTCAGCAATAGCACTTTGCAGGAAGAAGAGTCCAGTTTCCATCCCAGGCAGAACCTCTGAGTGAGGACAGACTCCTATCTGAGACCCTGGACAACTGCTGCCATTTGGTGTAGATAATACTGGCCAAGAGGACCAACTGTCTAATTCTGTGGTGTAGAAGGAAGCTTCAGGTGACTGCCTTTCCTGCATAGCCTACAGCCAGGGGAACCCTTCAGGCTGACAGTGCAATCCTATACATGTCTATTCAGAAGCAAGCCCCATACAGCTCAATGGGACTTACTTCCAGATAAGGGTGCGTAGGATTGCAGCCTCACAGCACAATCCTGAATTCATCTTGAGCTGGCACAGCCATCCCTGCACTGACTCAGAGTGTTGCAAACATGCTGTAAGACTGTGTTGACAGTACAGAAGTGTGCGTGATGCTTTTAACTCCACAGCAGCAAAATACAAGCAGGGCAAACCCCCCCTCTGAGTTTCCCCTGTGAGGCTAATAGGAACGGGGGGGGGGGGTGATTTGGACTGAGAAAACAGCATGAGGCATTAGCTATCCACTCCCTCATCACTGCTGCCACAATCATTTGGAAGATCAGCTCAGCAGCTCCTTTAAAGTTGTTGGTTTTTTAAGTCACAGATCTCCCGATTCATGTGTGGTTTGCCTTATAGGACCTTATGAGATCTGTGCTTAGTATCACTTGTCATTATGCTTATTTTGGGTAAAGCAGCTGCAGGGAGGCCCTGATACCTATGAAAACAGTGGGGCTGGATGGGTGAGGGAGGGGTTAACCCTTTCACACACACGTACACACACCACCGGCTGCTGTTTGCTCCATTAGGGAAAATTTACAGCTGCATGTAAGTCAGCAGTTCTCAATCTTTTCAGTCTCCAGAGCCCATTACACTGGAGTCTCAGGATGCTCCACTGGAGCATGTGTGGAGTCTCAGAGACCTCCATCACAGCGCATGTGCTAGAGTGGCCAGCGCATGCGCAGAGTGGCACAACATCAAGCAGATGGCAGTCACGTATGGTATGCTTGTGGAGCCCCTGAAGTGGTCTCAGGAAAGCCCCTAGGAGAACTGTTTGAGAAACACTGATGGAAGCTATCTCTAAGGAGGCAAACAGCAGAATCAAGTGAATTTTTTATTGGGAACAAGGGGGAAAGGGTCCCTCCTTCAGTGCCATGGTTCCAGTCCAAATTGCTCCTCCACTGCTGTTTTTCTTTTATATATGGACAGCCAGGAAGATCCAACTGTGAATCTCTGTTGTCTCATCTTCTTTGGCCTTAGGTGTCATATAGGAAAACTCTGTGGCTGTGCTATTCCTAACTCTGATGTCATGTATGCTATGTGAATGAAATACAGTGCCACCAGATGGTGCTCTTTGCTCTGTGATTTGTGCAAGCAACTCAACAAGCAAAACCGCAACAGGCACTCTCTGGAGTGACCTGTTTTCCCATAATTGTTCCTCTATTATATTTCTTCTGTTGGGAAATTCACACTCTTGATATCTTTCGGCTATGAAGACACCTTTTAATCTCATTTCTGGAACACCTTATGATAAGCACCAAGATGTATTTTCCCAGGGTAAACTGGGTTCATGTGCATGTGAAATCAATAGCAGTAGTTATGAAATTAATCTAAGCACAAAAGGACTTAGCATAGTTCCTCATACTGGGAGACCTTGTTATTATCCTGCCAGTTTCATTGTTACACACTTTTTGGAAGGCCAGGTGTATGACTGGATAGATGCAACAGCAGCCATCTAATTCAGAAGGTGTAAAAGAGAATTCTGTCAGGTGCACTTTCTCTTGCCTCTGGTGTGGCAAAATGAAAGGCTTGCCTATCAGTGACACCAGATGATTGGCAGAGGGGATCTGCCTCCACCCACTCACTGCTTTCTTCCTTCCACTCCCTGAATTCAAAAAGGGAACAGAGCCAAAAAAAAGTGTGGAGGGGAGGGGAGTTATCTTCTCCTGTCTACTGCTGCTTTTTTCCTCTCTTAATGTTTGAATCCTGGGAGTATGAGCAGAAAGCAGCTGACTTCTCAGGCGGTAGTATTTGGTGTGCTGCCTCAAGTACTAGGAAGGCTTGGGCCAGCCCTGACATGATGCCCCTGCTGCTAAACTCCTTGCCATTCATTGTAAATTAACATCTTGATGCAAGTATATTATAGCTTTAATCAAGTGCTATACTCTATGGCAGTGGTTTTCAACCTGGAGTATATGTACCTTTAGAGGTACTTGGAAAAGAATTGAATAATGGCAGAACAAGGTAGATGGCAGATGTTAATTAGAATGCCTTGTAGGGCTGGCAAGGCAGGAAGGAAGGCGGGTAGCTGGCTGCACAAGCCCCAGCAACTGCTAGTTTCTGGTCATCAATTCCTGTATTATTAGATATGGATCAGTAGTTGAAAACATATATATATTTGAAATAACAACAAACATTTTGCTAATGTGAGGGGTACAATTTATGGAAATGGGCTGCCAAGGGGTACTCAAGTGAAAAAATGTTAGGAACTGCTGCTCTATGGCAGGAAGCTGGCCTGTTAGCCCCTGTAGCAGAATACCGAAATTATGAAGATCTCCACCAAACCACCACACTGAAAAGAAACAGAAAATGAATTAAAATCAGAATGAAACAAAACCAGGAAACAAAGGAAAAATAAAATAGGCATTACCTTTTTCTTCCATATGCTGGCTCCAGTAAAACTCCTATAGCTCAAGGTTACTTCTATAAATATTCTATCAAAAAGGCTTTTCACAGCAAAAGTGTGAAATAGGCATTCCCAAACTGTAGGAAGCAGCTGATTTTCCAGCAAACCAACCTCTGGTTTGATGTTCTTTCTTTTAGGAGAATCGATTGTAGTTTCATCAACTTGTAAATAATTAGCGACTGACTAGTCACTCTCCACGGATGGCTCCAGGCAAGCTCCAAAAATGTAAATAACCATTAGGTTATTGTTTAACAAGATGGAGAATAAAAGCAATTAAATTAATTAGCTAAATGAAATAACATTTCATGAGGATTTGGCTAGGACTCCATGTTGCTTCCCCCCCAATGTTAATGAAAAGCACTGTGACATTCACTGTTGTTTTTAAGTGAGAATTTAAAGGCAAATATAGACACTTGGCGAAGACTTGTCTTGCTTCCAAACAGCTGCAAGGCCCGACTGGAGTGGGTGTTGGATAAGACCTTGTCATGCTTCCAGTGACATAACAAGATCAGGATCAGAATAAACTGAGCTATTTTCTGAGTACAGTAATACCACCATCAACATGAGAGATGCATTCCTTGAAAGCCAAGTGCTGTCTGAAAGAGCGCTCTACGATGTCACTGATGATAAAACAGGAGACTGGTGCTAACTTGGCCAGAATACATCCCCTTCCCCCTGGTAAAGCGAGTAGCCCTGCAATGGGACTACTTGATTCTACGTTGACCCAAAGGTCGGCGTGGAATTCAGAGCCTCTGTGTTGGGTGGCCAGCCCAATACAGAGGCTCTGGATCCAGTGGAGTGAAGTTCCACCTGTCTTGTCTCCCTCCTGCCCCGTTCCCTCCCCCCGGAACGCTTCCTCTCCGCCCTCTCCCTGCCCTCCCTCTGCCTCCCCCTGCCCTGGAACACTTCACCCCACCTCCCCCCATGCCCCCACCTACCTCTTTGCTGCTCGGCAGTCCACGCAACCTCCGAGTGGCAGAGCTCTGGCACTCAACCAGTGCTAGCCTAGCACCGGCTAGCGCTGGGCTAGCACCGGCAGAGCACTGGCACTAGGGCCCGTAAATGTGTCTTATGGCACATTTGCAACAGTGCATGCTGGCAGTGAGTCAGCGTGCAAAGTCTAGCATTGGGTCCATAGGAAGCTGCTTTCTGCTGAGTCTGGCCCTTGGCCCACCTAGCTCATACACTGGCTGGCAGTGGGTCTTCAAGATTCAGACAAGCGACTTTCCCAGCCCTCCTTGGAGATTTCTAGGGAGTGAAGCTGGGACACTGTGCATGAAAAACAGGTGCTTTGTATGCAAAGCAGGAGAAACAATGTTCAATACCACTAAGATTGGTCCCTCCCCTGACTAGGAGGTACATTCTACCACTGTAGGAAACCTGTGTTCCAGTAGTGCAGCATCGATAGTAGCTTCCCCGTATCTGCAGGGCATATATTCCTACAGCAACCACAAATACCATGGATAGTAGCAAACCCTATACTTAACTGTGGCACTGCAAAGCATTCTGGGACATTACCTGGCGAGGTTTCATACAAAGGGAGATGAATCCTGAGTGCGATGCTAACAAGAAGCGGACAGGAAAAGGAAGCAGACAATGAGAACAATAGACATGAAACTGCTAAAGGAACACCAGAGGAGGCAACAGTGAGACTGCTAACTGGAAGCGGAGTCCAGTGCTCTCACGGAGCGCTGTTTGCTTCCTCTGCTGTCTACTTCCTGTTAGCGTTCGCACGGCCGCGGCATTTTTGCTATTTGCAAAGCATTTGCAAACAAAGAGAAATGAGTAATGAGCAGGGGAATTTGAGAACAGTGGATAACTGAAACAGTGGAAACTGAGTCTGTCAATGCGGGGGCTACTGCATTTGTCAAAATGAAGCCCAGGTGCCACAGGAATCCTGCCCAATAGGTGCTGAAATTAATTTCTGTTTAAAAAAAAAATCCTCCACAGCTTCTCTTCACACTTTCAACAAGCTGAACGTGTATCCACATTGCAAAGAGAAAAATATTTGTGCTTTCAGAATTGCATAATCCAGCAGTTTTCAAACTCTCCGGGAGCTTGAAAACTGCTCTAAGTCCTTGCGGGGGCAGGGGGGAGGCAGTGGGGGCTGGGGGAAGGCAGCAGCACAATCCCCAGGAGTGGAGGGAGCCCTGTGTGACCTTCTGCAGGGCTCCCCACAGCTTCAAAGTGAAAGTGGAGCGATCACACTCCACTTCCGGTTTTGTGGATTACTGAACTAGTCAGACCAAGGGTGATTCATACCTGCATACATATGGTGCATGGAACTGTAGGCCAAATTACATGTTCTATGTGATCCTGTCACTGGACAGGATGTGGTCCTGTTTTTCTTAAGGTCTTCCTTCCCTTCATGCACAGCAGCAACGGTTGAGGAGAAGGTTTGTTTAACCCCGTTTCTTCACAGTGAGTCAAAAATCAGTTTGAGGGAAGCCATTTCAAGTAAGAAATGGCCGGTAAGGAACAGCTTTTGCACACTGCCAGACTGCTTAACATGAAACCAGCCACAGCTGCTCTGCCTGAAGTAGGGGGGAGTAATCCCCAAATTATGATTGCTCCCATTGTCATTTCCTTACAGGAGGGAATCCAGTACTGGAACTGAATTTTCCTCTCAGACGACCATCCAAATTCTGCTGTGTTTTGCAAGGACAAGAAGTACACCTCCTCTTTCCAGAAGTATTGAAATAGAATGTCGATCTTAAGCAAACAAGTAGCATGGATGGCTTATGAATTAAATGATTGTACCGCAAGTGAGTTGGCCCTGCTGAGTAGCTCGGAGAACCGTTAGCGGCCTTTTCTGGGGTTGGCTGAAGCTGGCAGCAACATCAGCTTGTGGAAACCAGTCACCACAGAGGTAAAGCGGTGCCCTAGAATGAAAAAAATAACCTTTAAAACATGTATGAATAAGCTTTAAAAGTTTTAAAAATAACCTTTAAAACATGTATGAATAAGCATGTATGAAAACCTGTATTTAGAGCGTAATCCGGAGATTGTGCTGGGCCAGCGCAAGTCCCTGGCACTGGCCCAGGAGGGTTGCAAATATGCCGTAAAGCACATTTATGTCTCCTCTGAAGTCAGCTGCGCCGGCACACAGAAGTGCACTGGCCTATGGAAGCCAGATCCAGTCTCCGCAGTGATGGAATGAGCTTGGCTGACATGGGGGTCTGGGGGGGCATGGGGAGGGTGGGGAGGAGGCTTTTGCGGCAGGGGGACGGGCTCATGGATGGGCAGCAGGAGGGGGGCGGGACCAGGATGCAGCACTTATGCCATATCCTATCCCCATTACCAGGCAGCCTTGGGCAGCTCAGGGTTGCTCAGATCTGTGCCACCTCTTTAAGTGGCATGCAACAACTCTCCCTGGGATAAGGAGTAGCAATTCCCCTTGCCCCGGGCTGAGCCGCTTTCAGCCCCAAACTCGCACCAGATATGGGGCAGACCTGCCGGCCTCCCTGTTCCAACACAAGTTAGGATTGCGCCGTTAGAGAGTTATTGGGGTGGAGGTCTTGCTTGGGTGGGTTGCCATTGGTGCTAACTCCTCATTTTGGCAGTAAACATCAAGGATATAACTTCAAGTAACTTTTTCAAACCCCACTGAGAACATTTGTCATCCTCCTGTCTGCAGAATGCCTGATAATTGATTGTTATCCTAGGAGGACTCCAAGCCTCCCTGCCTAAAGGAGACAGATGTGTGGAAGGCAGCAGTGGACACATGGGAGGCACAAGTGTAAGAAGCCAAGTTCAAAATATGAGACAGCAAATACACAGATGTGGGAGCTGGTGCAATCGTGCCTTGCATGTGGGGCTCAATGTGTCCTCAGCTTATATTCCTGTCTAGCCTCACAGCTCACATTTGCGATCACTCAGCCTTATCTTCCTTGCAAGGCTGTTGTGAGGATAAAAGGCAGAGGAAGGGTGATATAATACTAAACTGGGGTGGGAGTGGAATGGATTGCATTGGGATGGTTTTTAGAGGCCCTAGAGGCTGCTGCCTGATTTATGAATGCCAAGGGGTGTGGCTATAATGGTGATTGGGCAGCAGTGCCGCCTTCCCCTCCCCCCCCCGGAAGCAGCTGCTTGTTGAACACTTGATGCACATAGCCTAATCCGCCCTGTCTGATTTGCAGACCACCAAAAATTGGGTTACGACCTACTGGTGTGTTCCGGTTTGACCACTGTAGTCTACTGAACCCAGGGAGGAGTTGGCATTGCAGTGCTGGAGAGGCAGCAAAGAGGGTAAATGCAATGCTACATCATAACTAGGCCCCCCTCCTGCTGTAGCAACAAAACCCTGTTCCCTGTGCCACATCTCGCACCTGTTTCATAGGTGTGCCTCTGGAGACTGAGTCATAGGTAAAAGACCGAGGTTTAGCCCCCCCAACCTTCTTAGTGGCTGGCTGGCTGGCTGGCAAGTCCTCTTGTCACAGACCTCATTTCATCAAGGTCCCTCTTTTACTTTTAAATTAGCAACAAAGGGTCCAGGTTTGGTTCAGGGTTAGGAATAGAAATTCTGCTTTTAATTCAGTCTACTCTATTTACACTCCACTTCCATGGAGATCAAAGTGGATCACATGAGGTTCCCAAGTGGTTGCTCATTCAGGCTTTGAACAGACACATACCAGCTTAGCTTCAGCGAGGCAACTGACAACCCAATCCTAACTCCCCACTGATACAGCCACACCAATATGTGCTGCTTAAGATGTGCTGCATTCTATTGATGGGGGTGTCACAGAGTTCTCCTCATGGTAACAGAATGTGGGTAGGCAGTAGTGGCCACTGTTTGTTAACATACATTGACTGGCAGTGCCTCCACTAGAGAGGAATCTTCTCTGGCCCCTTCTGAGAAGCAAGGGACCTTCTGCCTGCAAAGTATGTGTGTAACCACAGAGCCCAAGGGGAACAGCCCAACATCCCCTGGGATCTGAGATGCTGTGCCAAAGGCTATACCTCTTATCTGGTGATGTGCCAGCTTCTGCTCCTCCTCCTCCCTGCACTTAATAAAGAAGAGAGGGCTGGAGCAACAAAAGTGTAGAGGAGAATGGAGGCCTTCTAGTGGGAGGAGAAGCGGCAGCAGCAGATGCAAGTGAGTGGACCAAGGTGAGCACTCCCAACAACCTGCTACCTGAGGCAACCACCTCAGTTGGCTTCACAGATGGGCCAGCCCTGGCTATGGGCCCAATGCCCTCTGACATGACATCAGGACATGAGTGACTGAACCCAGGAAATTCCTTCCTCCCGAACTGCTGGGTCCAGTTTCCTCTACATCCTACCCAGAAGGGGCTGGCGCCCTTTTTAATTTGGCACTCTGGGGGAAAAATATGCTTTGCTCAACCCCCTGAGTTGGATTCACATTTAGGGCCAGAGTTGGAAAGCTGGTTCTTCAATAACAAATCAGATTGCCAAGATTTACAACAGAACCCCCTTGCACACTTTGGAAGTGGTGTCATGTGTCATAAGAGAGCTTCATAATGTACCAGAAAGGATGGCATCTATATTGCTGCATATTCCACTGACAATCAATAACTTGCTCTATAACTGAATGGTGATTGTAATACTTCTTGGTAACACTGCCTCTCTAAATGGCAGTGTCAGGCATAGGCTATCACTAAATGTTGAGGCAGGCTAAATTCATAAAACTACAAGGACGTGTTTCACTCCAAGATGGATTGTGCACACACACACACACACACACCCGCCACCTCTTAACTCCAGGAAGGCAGGCTAGCTGATTAATATGCAAAGCAGAACTCTTAAAAAGCTAGACATTTCTAGTAAGGTTCCAACAATTCTTACAGAGGTTAAAGAATCTTATGCATGCTGTACGTTCACCAGTGTGAGAAAAATACCAGAATCTCTGCCAGCCAACCAGTCAACAAGCCCACAATCTCTTCTGCAACATGGAGTGGACTTCTCTTAGTATGGAAGTCCATGTTGAAAATCAAAACAAGATCCATATTCAAGTGGATGGGGGATGGTGGAGAGAAGCACCTGCATGTAGTGTTGGGGAGAGACCAGAGCTAGGCGGCAGAGGAAATACTTTGCAGACTAGACAGTGTTGGGCAGGACAAATGGCCTCTGACGCAATGAAGAGGCAGCTTCATATGTGTACCAGTCTTATAGAGAAGGGGCACATCTCAGTGGTAGAGCACATGCATTGCATGCATAAAATCCCATATTCAATCCCTGGCATCTTCAGGGAAAGGATCTCAGGTATGGGTCTGGAAGGATCCTGGAGGGCCATAGTAGACTAGTCCAATACTGGACTAGACAGACCAATAGTCTGCAGGCAGCAGCTTAGCTTCATTTAATCCCTTTGCATATAGTGAATTCTTGCAGCCTACATGCTCTGCAGATAGAGCTGCCACATTGCAATGTGGACAGCATACCTTCACATTCAAAGCCAGAGACCAAAGAGTCTCAGGTGCTCTTGCCTGTTCCTCCCCTCCTCCTCCACCTTCCTCCTCCACCTGTTGCTCAAATGTGGGGTCCTACTTGCTACTGCAAATGGGGAGGAAGAAACACAAAAGGACTAGAATTGCAGGCATTGAGTTCTTTTTCTCTCCATTGCAGCACTTCCAATTTCGCTGTTGCCTCCACTGCTGAAACAATCCAAGAGACAAACAGAATGCATCTTTCATCTTCTGCATTCCTTGGGTGGGTGACTGTTATATAGTGGGTCCATGTGAATAAAGGAAGGCATAGTGATAACAGCTCAATATGTTTATTCCATCTTCAGAACAGAAACTGGCAAAAAAACAAGGCAAACCCCAGGCTTTTTATAGCCTTTAACTCCGCCCAGACTTCCAGTGATTGGTGCAATTGAAACCTTAACTAGAGGGCCAATTGGATAGTAGGATTTTGATCCATCACCCGATTGGCCAGAACTTACATTAACTAGAGGGCCAATTGGATGGTAGGATTGGTAAGTCTGGGCCAATCAGTTATGCAGGATTTCGATCCTGCATAACTTACATACATAACAGTGGCATCCTTAAAATTGTACTTCTCTCCCCTCCTCCCTGCCCCTCATCCACGGATGGCCCATCCTTGAGGCCACCTGATATGAGTTGTATCTGCGGCAGATTACAAGGAGACTGAGGGGGCAAAGGACTCATGTGCCTTTCATCCCAAGTCAGCCACTGCCACCTCCCCCAACCCGCCACCAGTGGAAGCTGCAATTATCTGCTTCCTGCTCACTTGATCAAGAAGCAGTACATTCCCTCCTTATCATGCTGCTTGCCCACTGCTATGAATCCCGAAAGCATGGGACGTCCTGTTTCGTATGGTCCGGGGACCAAAGGTGGTCCAGGAGACCCAGAAAAGTGGTCCACGACGTCCCAGGGAAAAAAAAATCACCTTTGATCACTTATTGTATCTTGCTGACCAAGAAATCTCCACCAAAGACCACCAAAAAGGGTGGACACTGCCCAATGGACTGTGGGCAGTCCATTCTCTGCCCTCTCTTGGGAGACAGACCATCGGAGATGGTGGAGGCCAGACCACCCACAGCCACATGTGGTCCATGACAATTCCAATATCTGGTTCAGTGGTCTTCGGGTTCCTAAAGGTTGGGAACCACTAGTCTAAACAGTATTGTTGTATAATGGACCAGAGCTGCCTGATTTTGAGCTGTGGTCTAGGCTTGGTTGCTCACAGATAACAGAAACCAATCAAGGCCCAATCCTATACCCTCCCAGCACTGGTGCTGAGCTTTAGCACCAGCACTAGGTGTTGTAAAAGTACCATAAAGCACATTTACAGCACCGGGAGAGCAAGGAGCACTCTGGCTGGCACTGGGCCCAGCGCTGGGAAGCAGGTGCTCGTGGAGGGCCTGGTGGTGAGGGGTTTCTGGGCAGGACAGAGGCAATTAGAATACCTAAATAAGGCCCAAATCCTAACCAAATTTCCAGCTCTGACATAGCTGTGCCATTGGGGCATATACTGCATCTTGATGTTGGCGGGCAATCACGGAGGCCTCCTCAAGGTAAGGGTATATTTTTTCCCTTAGAGCTGGAAAGTTGGTTAGGATTGCACCCTTGATCAAGCATTATCAGTGCCCTATAAAAGTCCTTTCCTAAATGCTACCAATGGGAGCATTCATCTGAACATGATTTACCAATGCATTCATGATATACATCACTTGATTTCTGTATACTAGAGTACAGTTAAGAAGTGTAAACTGAATGTAGGAACTGACTCATTTGAAAAAACATGTTGAAAAAATAGGAGAGTTCTGACTGTGATGGCCCATATGCACATACAAGTGGACATCTGGATATCTAAATATTTGGGATAACATCTTGCTGATATTGGATTGGAAGGTAAAGTTTGAATCAATCCTAAATCAAACAGGGTTTGCATGAATATTACAATTACTGTACCATTCATGAGCTCTGCTTGCAGAGAATTCTGAGCTCACCCAAGATAGAGAAAGCTGGGATAGAAATCCTGCAGACAATGAAAGAAAAGTTACTGACTGCCTTTCTCCAACAGTTATCTCCCCTTATCTCTCTTCTAAGTTGTTAATTATCTCTGCTCCCCCACTTCCAACTCTATAGGAAAATTAGAAGCTAAGAGAGAAAAGAGGAGATGGGGGGAGAATTCTCAACAGGCAGAGTTCTCAGGGGAACTCTCACGCACTGTTCCAACATGGTGAGTGTAACATGTAGTTAGGCTCCAAGTTCATATATATATTGCACACAAGGAAGCCTGCTCTGCATAACTACCTTTACTAAATTGGGAAAACTCTTTTAATAACTGTGCTTCTTCCCTTCTGGATGTTTCTCCCTAATTAATTGGCTACTAACGCTTGTGGGTTGTTTTTTTTTCTTCATAACGTGAGCTTGTGGACAAAGAAGCCTTTCTCGGATTTTTTTGTTTTTAAGAGTAAAGCATCAAATGAGAAAATATATTTTTTTAAAGATTTCTAGGATCACCAAAAGGAGTTTCAGCCAGGAAGGAGGACTACACCCAAAAGCAAATATTGAGGAAAATAATTCATAGAACAAGATCTGCTTTCAGTTTGCAAACCATGAAACACCAGTGGTGAATTTTCCTCCACATTACGAAAATCCAGCGTTTTACATATTTTCCCAGATAAATGACACAGTAAATTCCTCTTTCTGGAGACTGGTTTGGTGTGAGAAAGTCCTTTTAGCGTTCTGAAGTCAAAACCTGAGTCTCATTGGAAGATCATCATTTTGAGCAGTGAGTTGGGCAACTGACCAATCTGTCTTCATGGTCATCTCTGGTGAAGATTGGTCACAGCTATCTCTCCTGCTGAAGGTTGCACTGGAAATGGGAACAAATGTCAGCACTCTTGCAAGATTCATTGGTAGACAAAAATCAGTGGCCATTTGCCATGGTGCTGGGTGGAATCTCCATGTTCACCAAATATTCATTGCTGGGCAGAGACAGCAGGGAAGCACTATTGCATTCATGCCTCTGTGGGCTCCCTGGAAGCATCAGCAAACTGAAGGAAGCAGGATGCTAGACTGGGCAGACTTTTGGTCTGATCCAGCTGGACACCTCGCACCCTCTCATTCAGACAGCTGAAAAAGGAGCTTCTCTGTCGTTCCTTAGTGAGACATTGTCCAAGTCATAATAGTTTGGCTGGGCTGGCAGCATTGGTAATGTGTAGAGTGAGGAAGTGGCAGGTTTTTAGGTGCTGAGTCCAAATGGGTGGAGACATTTGGCAGTGCTACTTCAGACCTTGTCAGGTTCCAAGTCAGAGTGTCACTAACTACCTGGATACACAGATTTAGCTGGTTCTTTTGAATCTATATGACATCCAGCCCTCCTCTTTTTACTGCTCTACATCTTTTGCACAAGGACACAAAAGCCTTCCTATCCTTAAACTCTCTGTGAGGTCCTCCTCATCTGTCACTCTCATGCTCTTGTACCACAGTTTCACCTTGTGGCACCCTGGGTTCCACTGCCTGATACTGGATGATGCTGCAATTCTATTCCAACCAATGATTACATCGGGTGCAGCAGAGCCAACTGCAGCTGGAAAGACCAGGTTGGATCAGCTGGATGGGAGGGGATAGAGTCAGGGGAGATGGGAGCCATAAGACCCAGGGGGGAGCAGGTGGGCAGGAGGATGCATGGTAAAAAAAAATATAGCGGAAGGGAAGTTGACAAGACAGGAGGTGAAGGATTGAGGGGAAAGCTCATTGGGAGGCAGAAGAGGGACATTGGGATAAAGGAAAGCTGGGGGGAAAGCTGAAGAATGAGAGAAGCAGGGAAGATATGGAGGAAAATTGTAGAAAGAACAAGAAAGGCAGAGGTGGAGCACAGAGGAGAGGAAGAAGAGGGAAGATAAGGTGGGTGAGCAATGGGTGGGAAGAGACAACGGGAAGAAGGAGCAAGGGAACAAGGAATTGGAGGTGGTGCTCAGCAGATGAGGCCAGAAAGATGCCATTGAAGGAATGGAGCAGAGACTGCCTCCCCCAGGAAGGACTGTGATATCAAAATGCCCAGTTCACAATATAGAAATATCCCAAGATGCCCAGTTCACAATATGAAATACCCACAAGGCTCTTCTCTGACCAAAAGCTAGCATCTAATATCCCTCTCAGAGAACAAGCTAGCTGTGGTATGGGCCTCCAAGGGTGAACAGAAAGTCATAAAATAAGGATGAAAGGGTTAGGGTAAAGGGATGAGTTGGAGTACCAGACCCTCTGTAAGGGGATATGTCTGTAAACAAATTGTCGATGCGTATCTAATTGCCCTCCTCAGATCAACATCCTGAGCTGATAACACATGCCAAATGTTTTTGCCTGTTGGTCTCTGTTACTTTTCCCATGGATGTTTTCCTCTCTTTGTGTCCTCTTGTCCCCCCTCCCTTATCTAAAATACCCTATAAAACCTGCATCATTGTAATCCTTCAGGGTCCTCCACGTGTCTGTGTGTGTGTGTGTGTGTGTGTGTGTGTGTGTGTGGGTGTGGGTCCTGTTTGCAAACGAGTAAACGTTAGAAGTCCTTTGAATTCTCCTGTCATCTGTTGTTTGCCGCTCCAAAATCCAAAGAACCGTATGCGCATTTGGGGTCAACTGGAATCATGCCTAAGGCAGCCATCCCCAGGGTACTTGGAGGGGGAACCAGCCAGGCCTGTTTGCCCAGGCAGCCTGGTGCTGGGGTTGACCCAGGACACTTCAGGGTCCCTGTGTGGGTCAGGCCCTTCCTCCCTGGGGCCCCTAAATCATAGGAGGTCCATTATAAAAAGGAGGTGAAGACCCCAGTGAGAAAATTAGGGGCCAATCTATTGCTGCTTTATGTGTAGCCAGAGGCTTGGCTGAAAATGTTGGAAATAAATCCTTTTTCCTGAAGTATTACCTGCCTTTGCATAACCTCTTGAACTGTAGGAAACTTAGCATGAGCTCATATGAGGAAACCCTTCTCACCCTTGGATAAGGAAGGGGGGGGCAATGACACACGCCTGTTACTTAAGCACTGGGTGAAGCTTGCCCCAGTGTTCTCCTCCCTTCTTGATACCCAACATCTGCTGTCAGCTCCCCAGCCTGCAGTCTTAGTGCCTCACAGTTGCCAGCATCTGTGCAATAAACACTATTTTGCCATCAGGCCCTGTAATTTCTTTTCACGTGCTCTCTTACCTTGTTGAGCCCCATGATCCTTTGACTTCACAACCACTAGGTGCTTTAGAGCACAGCCTTTCAAGTCCCTAAACTGCTATGTGAGGCTGTTCCTCCAGATAATCTTTCTTCATAGCAGAAGCACATTTTCAACTTTCCAGTACTGACCCTTCCCTTACAAGACTAGGGCCCAATCCTATCCAACTTTCCAGTGCTGATGCAGCTGCAATGCAGCCCCGAGATAAAGGCAAGTCCTCTTACTTAAGGGGGCCTCTGTGACTCCCTCCCCATTGCAGGATGCAGCATACATCCTGGCTGTATCAGAGATAGAAAGTTGGATCAGATTGGGCCTTAGAATGTTTGTGATCATTCCATGACATCACAGCTAGTGCATCTATTGGGAGAGGGGGACAGGCACCAGGCCATTACTAGGCTTTGATAGTATACCAGAAGTCCTGTGCAATCTGCAAGGTCAGGTCACAATAGAAATCCCTCCTTCCCCTAACCAAGAATACTTAGGGCAAGGGGGAGGAAGTCCCATATACAGCTTCTTGTTCCACATTCAGACTTGTCTTCCTGGCTACCACTTCTGGTTTGTGCCACTGAGCAAATCTCTAAGGAAGCGTAGCACGCCAGTCTCAGCAGCTGTCCTGTTTTTGAGTTCCTGCTATCCAGGAATAGCAATAGCATGAAGAGGAAAGTCCCATGCCTAAATGGCTTGACCTGGTTTCAGACTTACACCCCTGGTTGTCACTGCAAATTCCTCTTGCCTCCATCTGTGGCAAGGAAATGGAGGAAGAATTTGCACAGCTTCGCATTCCACAGGCACAAGCAGCCATGATGAGTCTGATTTCCATTTTCAAGGGAAGATTCCATTTTCAGACTTTCTTAGCAATTAGGATGCCTTGGACTTTATGTTAACCAAGCATCTGCTGTTTGTTCGTGACAGAAGTACCTTAATGTGGATTCACCCATCAGGGAGTCAGCGAGTGACATTCAAGGATTTTTATAATCAGGTACTAGCGATGTGAATGTTCCCAGCGCAGAGTGTGTGTCTGTGTTAATTCACAGCAAGCAGCCAGCATATCTGACTAATAATTACAGGTGTCCTCTGAAATTTGTGTAGGTCTTCTGGATCAATACAGTAAGGCTAATAGACATCACAAGCCTGTTATCATGATGGATGAGGGCAGGGGCAGTGTGACCCGGAATGCTGTCTGAAGCTGTCTAGAGTCTACCACCACTGAGCTACTACCAAAAAAAAGAAAAGAAAAAGAAATCCTAACTGTGCTCCTTGAACACTGCCATGAAACCCAGAAGTGTGAGGCTTCCAGTTTCATTTACAGGAATACTGCTATCCCAGATACTTTGATCAGATTCACCACACAAGGTAGCCATACAAGCAGACAAAGTTTTGTCTAGTTCTGGTGGTTCATAACATTCAGGAGTTGGGAATCCTACAGGCAGGCAGGCATTTCCCATAGCTAGCATATGCTGCAGTGTTTAGCTCTTTCTCCAAACACTGTAGACATTTTAATAAGTGGGTCCTGGTGCTAGAAAAAGGAAGGCAGACCTCGCATTGACACCAGCAAGACCCAGGATCAGGGAAAAGTGGAGGAATTTGCACAAGCGCTTGAGGAATCTCTTCCAGGCCTGGCCGATGCAGATGCATCCAACAGATGGGAACACTTCAAAAATGCTGTTTACAACACCACCTTGTCCTTATTGGGCAAGAAGACCAACAAGACGGCAGACTGGTTTGAAGCCCACTCTGAGGAGTTGACACCAGTCATTGAGGAAAAGAGGAGAGCTCTAGCAGTATACAAAGCCTGTCCCAGTGAGCGCAACCTGCAGGTCCTCCGAACTGCTCACAGCAAAGTCCAGCTGACTGCCGGGAGATGTGCTAATGACTACTGGCTCCAACTCTGTTCCCAGATACAGATAGCAGCTGACACGGGCAACATCAAGGGGATCTATGACGGTATCAAGATGGCCCTAGGTCCAACACAGAAGAAAACTGCCCCTCTGAAGTCTGCCACAGGTGAGGTCATCCAGGACTGGGTGCAGCAGATGTGCACTGAGAGCTTTGTGCAGCACTAATCTGAGCTATATTCCCGAGAAAATGCAGTAACCAAGGAAGCACTGAACAACATCAAGTGCCTGCCTGTGTTGGAGGAGCTTGACAGTGAACCAACCCTAGCAGAACTTCATGTGGCCCTGGACTCCCTCGCCTCTGGCAAGGCACCTGGGAAAGACAGCATCCCTGCTGAAGTCCTAAAGTGCTGCAAAGAGATCATCGCCACTGAGTTGCATGAAATCCTCTGCCTCTGCTGGAGAGAAGGTGGAGTACCACAGGACATGAGGGACACAAACATCATCATGCTGTACAAGAACAAAGGCGACAGGGGTGACTGCAATAACTACTGCGGCATCTCTCTCCTTAGCGTTGTAAGAAAGCTGTTTGCCCAAGTTGCACTGAAGAGGCTCCAGGTACTTGCAGAGAGCGTCTACCCAGAATCGCAGTGTGGATTCCGAGCCAACAGGTCCACCACTGATATGGTATTCTCCCTTAGACAACTGCAGGAGAAATGCAGAGAACAACGACAGCCACTATTTATAGCCTTCATAGATCTCAAGAAATCTTTCAACCTGGTCAGCAGGGATGGCCTCTTCAAGATTCTCCCCAAGATCGGATGACCACCCAGGCTCCTCAGCATCATCAGGTCTTTCCATGAGGACATGAAGGGCACTGTAGTCTTTGATGGCTCCACATCAAACCCCTTTGACATCTGAAGTGGAGTGAAGCAGGGCTGTGTTCTTGCACCAACCTTGTTTGGGATTTTCTTTGCTGTCCTGCTGAAGCAGGCCTTTGGAACTGCAACAGAAAGCATCTATCTCCAGACGAGATCAGACAGAAAGCTCTTCAACCTCTCCAGACTGAGAGCAAAGTCCAAAGTCCAGCTGACATGTCTGCATGACTTCCTCTTTGCCAATGATGCAGCTGTCACTGCCCCCTCTGCCAAAGATCTCCAGCAGTTCATGAACTGTTTTAGCAAGGCCTGCCAAGACTTTGGACTGACAATCAGCCTGAAGAAAACACAGGTCATGGTTCAGGATGTGGACTCACCTCCCTGCATTGCAATCTCTGCGCATGAGCTGGAGGTTGTCCATGACTTTGTGTACCTTGGCTCAACGATCTCCGACACTCTTTCTCTCGATACCGAGCTAAACAAATGCATCGATAAAGCAGCTACCACATTTTCCAGACTCACAAAGAGAGTCTGGTCCAACAAGAAGCTGACGGAACATACCAAGATCCAGGTCTACAGAGCTTGCGTCTTGAGTACACTTCTGTACTGCAGCGAGTCATGGACTCTTCACTCACAACAGGAGAAGAAACTGAACGCTTTCCACATGCGCTGCCTCCGACGCATCCTCGGTATCACCTGGCAGGACAAAGTTCCAAACAACACAGTCCTGGAACGAGCTAGAATCCTCAGTGTGTATACACTGCTGAAACTGAGATGTCTGTGTTGGCTTGGTCATGTCATGAGAATGGGTGATGGTCCCAAAGGATCTCCTCTATGGAGAACTTGTGCAGGGAAAGCGCCCTATGGGTAGACCACAGCTGCACTACAAGGACATCTGCAAGAGGGATCTGAAGGCCTTAGGAATGAACCTCAACAGATGGGAAACCTTGGCCTCTGAGTGTTCAGCTTGGAGGCAGGCTGTGCAGCATGGCCTTCCCAGTTTGAAGAGACACTTTGCCAATAGACTGAGGCAAAGATGGAAGACCCATAGCCAGGGAGACAGACCAGGGACACACTATACTTGCTCCCAGTGTGGAAGGGATTGTCACTCCTGAATCGGCCTTTTCAGCCACACTAGACGCTGTGCCAGAACCACCATTCAGAGCATGATACCATAGTCGTTTGAGACTGAGGGTTGCCAACAAGTTAATAATAAACAGGATCCTGTGCTCCCAAGGCTGCTAGAGACGTTACATATAGTATGTGTATATAGGCATTTGCTGGATTCTCCCTGGAAATGGAGTTCAAGGACTGTTCCCCCAAACCTTTACAGTCATTCTAGGGTACCCAGAAGGCAGAACTGGAGAGCAAGGTATGCAGTTAGGGACTTCCAAGTCAGGCAAAGACTGAAACTGGGTTCACGTGTGATCTATCCTACAGCATGCCAATGACTAGAGAAAAATCAGAGAGTGTGACATTTTAATCTGGAGGTATGAAGATTACCTCATACCACAGGTTAGCATTCCATCTAACAATTTTCTTCTGCAAACTGAGCAAGGGTTCTTGCAAAGTGTTTTTTTTTAATGTTACAAGAACTTTTTGCGACCCACCAAAAATCAGCTTGCGGCTCACTGGTGGGTCCCGACCCACAGTTTGGGAAACACTGCTGCAGATCACTGCCTCTGCTGTTTCCTCATCACTTTCTGAAAGCGGAGTCTTGACCCTGGTAGCAACATGCCTGGGGCTGAGAGCCAGTAAGGCAGGCATTTCCTGCTGCTAACCCACTCGTGGCGACTCAATCAGTAATAATATTGCTAGACTTCATTTTGAAAGGGAAATGAAATCCAACTTACTGTATTTGTTCTGATTTTTTTCCAAAGGGTGTTCTCAGTTGATAAACAGATAAGAACACAATGGAGCGGTAACATTTGGAATGGGAACCAAATCGGCCAAAGGTCTGGACTTTCTGCTGACCTTTCTTTGCTGCCTCAAATGAAGAGAGAGAATGCTCTAATCTTATACACAAAGAGAACATGTCACTTGAATAAAGGCCAGGTTTCTTACCTGCTATAACCTGTTTGCAAACTTTATTCTTATACATTCCTGGCATCCTGATTTCCCCACTATAACGTGCATTATTGGATTTATTTATGAAAAAATATCTGTACCCCACTTTTCCCCTGTTCATCAGGAGGTGCCCAGTACAGAATTCACTGCTTCCTTACTAGCACTTTTCCTGAAATTGCCATCTTTTGTTCTCTCATTTTTTCCAGATAATCCAGGCAAAGGTTACATTCTAGTGTTTTCTCCATATCCTCTAGTGTTTTTAAGACCTGATTTTATTAAAAATGCTTGTATTTTTTGCAATAAAACTCAATTTCAGTTTCAATCTGTCCATTGTAGAACAGTAACAGTTCTTTTGAGGGATATAGAGACCATTGCACTTTGAATTAAAAATTTCCTCTTTGCAGGTTATGTTATTGCTTCTTGTTCAGTGCAGCTGTGGGATTAGTGATTAATCCTAATCTAGTTTCCATAATTGTCCACTAAATGTCAATTTCCATTCTTTTGGCAAAAGACTGTAATTATGGGTTTCTTGTATTATCTTTTTTTCTACAGTCAGTGGTTCCCAAATTTATTGTGGTCATGGTGCCCTTCTTTCATGGCAGCCTTTTTCCCCCAGTTCTCCTGGGCTCTGCCATCTTGAATCACGCAAGATCTTGCATGATTCTCATGCAATCCATGATGGAGGCACTTGGGAGAGCCAGGAAGAAGAGGCCACCAGGGACATCCTGTAAGTTTGCCACAGCTCCCTGAGGCGTCATGGTGCATAGTTTGGGAACCACTTCTTTATAGCAAACGTTTCCAAGGACCTTTGCTAAATGGAAGTTCCTTTGCTGAATGGAATGTTGCAGTTGCATTTGGGAAACAATGAAGAAATACTCCCCTCCCCAATCAATCAAAACACCATCCCTGGTTTTTTATGCGTTTTAAAATTATTTAAAAACAATTGTGCAGTTGAAATATTTTAGGCTTCTGCATACATAAAAATCTGCCTACGCCGCTGCTCTGGTTGACAAATTGAGGCCTTGTCTTCTATCTATGGACTCTTGCCTCTCCCTCCAGCACATGACTGTCATCTCTCTACCAAGCTGTGCATTCATTACAAGTATGATGAATCATACTATTTCTGATGTTGATACTATTTCTCACATCAACAGCAACTCTAGACTGGCAAAGATTAATAAAACTCCTAAACCTGTAATGCAGGCATCTCAGTCTCTGCTCCGGTAAGTGGAGACACATCCGTTTCATTGACTGCTTGATTAACTTGGGTTTTGCATTCTCCTAATCTCATGGAGAGCATCGTACTGAACTTTCTAGCAGATGTGGGACATGTGTCCTGAATGCGATTATGGGAGATTACAGAACCAGACAGAGCAGGCAATTCAGAGTAATCTCTTTAACAGCTTACTCCACTTTTCCCCTCAATTTATTCCATCTGTTCCACCGTGATGCACCAAGCCCAGACTGGCCCAGGTGGGCTGTCAGAAACACTTTCTATTAATCATGTTCAAGGACCATTGCTTTTGTCATCTGTGTTGGGGACCCTGCCACTCTGATGCTCATGAAGACACTAACTTTCTCATTGGGCAGCGTTTTGCTGTGATCACAAAGGGTTTAAGTTCTCTTATCCCATTTGTGAAAATATGACGTATGAGCAATATAAGCAAGCAAGCTATAAACAAATGGCTCTTCAGTTCAGAGGGGCAGCATACTACATGTATGCCTCTGTCAAGAACTCCAGGGCTTGAACCCAGAGTTTCAGGGCAAGGTCAGTTTCTGATTCTTCTCTAACCCTATTTGGACAATCATCACACATGTAATGAATGCATGGTTGGGAAGCGGGGAGAGCGTGCTCCCTCCCCCAGGGCTTCTGAAAGGGGGTGCAAAGTCAGAGTATCTTGGCCCAAAGTCAAAAAGTGGCCCCTGGAACCAAAGGAGGTAGACTAGGGGTGTCAAACTTGTTTCATACCGAGGGCTGAATAGCATTCATGATGACTACTGAGGGCCGGAAGTGATGTCATTAGGCAGGAAATGATGTCATTAAACAGGTCATAATAAAAAAATAAGCACTTTTTTTCTTACTTAGGAACTCATTAGCTGCAAACAACAGAAGAGAAAATACACAAATCTTGATCATATTTCAAGATATGAGAGAGCCCAGTTTTCACGTGGGCTGCCCTTTCAGCAGTAACACCACAGATCTGCTCAGCAAATGAGAGCCTGAGGGCAGGATAAAGAGTTTCCATGGGCCGCATCCGGCCCCCGGCCTTATGTTTGACACCCCTGAGGTAGATGGATCAGGCCCAGGTGGAATGACTAATAGAGAAGCAAAGGAGCCCAAAAGAAACTTTGTACCTTCAGAGAAAATTCCTCCCAGGGCCTTTGCCCTCCCCCCACGTTCAGCATCTGTCTGCAACAACAAACAGGGAATGCAGGGGGAGTGTCTCCCCTGGAATATTCCAAGGTGATCAAAGCACGGATAAACTCTTTCCATGTTCAGTGTTTGTGGTTGCAGACAAATGCTGAATGCGTGGAGCGTAGGGATTCATGATTGCTTGGCGCAGTCCAACTACATGACCATTACATGCATGAAGACTGTCTCAGCAGGGTTTCTGTCTCAACCATGCTCTTTTAAGATGGGGTGGCTGGAACTGTATACAGTATTCTAAGGAGGACATGCCATAGATACAGAAGGTACAATCCTTCAGCCTATGGTCAGAGACAAGGGTGCTACAACCTGGGACACTGCCTGATATTGTCTCGGGTACTCCACCTCTGTGCTAACCTCCCCCCCAAAACCAAATCCTGTACCTTGCTCTGTACACACCACTGTCACACACTTGTGCAGTGTCAAACTTTCACACTGTCCCTGTACAAGAAACTGGAAGTTCAAAACTTCTGGGTTTGATGGCCATGCGCAAGGAGCACAGTGAGGAAGGGGATGATCTGCTTCTCACTCAAGGAAGCGGGACGCTGATTACTGAAGCTTGAATTGGTAACGGGTTGGAGGCAGTTGTGGACCTACCGTAAGGTCTGATGGGACAAAAGCCCAAGGCACGAGGCACCAGGACCCTGCAGAAGTCTCTCTGAGGCTCCCGACGGGGCGGAAGATGTGCTTCTAGTTTTCCAGAAGCACAGTTTATAGCATTGGGGAACCTCACAGAGGTTTCCCTGACATGTTCCTGGGTCACGTGAGGCTCCTTGAGCCTCAGGTGAGTGGGGGAGGGGCACATTTCTATGCAGGGGGGCAGTGATAACCTTGGGGGGGGTGCCATCGCGGACCTTTGCCCTGGGCGTGGGGCTGGGGAGGTCTACTGCTGGTTGGAGGGAGGCACCTGTCATGGGAAAAGCAAAATTTGGTTAACAGCTAAAGTATAGGCCTCTGCCTGAAGCCATGTTAAATGTGTGAAATCATGCTAGTTAGATGCAGCTGTGAGAAAGTTGTTAATTAAGAGCATTCCACAGGAGCTAGCTTCTCAGGAGTATGTGGGAGCGGCTGGCTCTCATCTCTAAGAGACAGCTGTTCCCAGAGCAGCTTGATTGGCCAAAGACAGCTAGACTGGGGATTTGTCCCAGCTGCAGGTTTCAGGTGATCCACCATGAGTGAGTACCTTGAGTGCATGTCTGCCTCTAGAACAGCAGTTCTCACACTTTTAACACCGGGACCAACGTTTTAGAATGAGAATCTGTCAGGACCCACCGGAAGTGATGTCATGACCAGAAGTGATATAATGAAGCAGGAAAATTTTTTAACAATCCTAGCCGGTAATCCTACCCACACTGACCCAGGAGTAAAAAGCATCTTCATAGTAGCCTGTTCAAATTACAGATCTGTCACATTTCCTCAAATGCCGTCACATACCGTGGTAGCATCAAGTGTAATATACTAAAAATAAAATATTGAAATGAATGGAGACCCAACTGAAATTGGCTCGCGACCCACCTAGTGGGTCCCAACCCACAGTTTGAGAAACACTGCTCTAGAAAGTTTGGCTGGTTCTGATTTCTTATTGGCCGCTAAGCTCAAGCCAGTATAAGAGTCACCTGTTAGGAACATCTCTTGTCTTAGTTCTTCTCTGGCCTGTAAGGTCTGAGCTCTGACCCAAGATGGAAGGATCCTGACCACGGCAGGGCCGACTGATGGACTGAGATTTCTTAACGTAAGACTTCGGTGAGTGATAGTTTTAGTGTTAGGAGTTAGCTTTTATTATTTTAATTATTGGTGTGCATTGTATGCTCTCTTTCTAGATTCCTAAACTTGTATCTAAGAAAAGTGCCTGTTGTTATTTCTATCCTTTAATAAATCCTCTCTATTTACAGCTGTGTGGATTATTGGAACCACAGAAGGGGGAAAACTGGTGGTAAATGGGACTGGCTTCTATTGATTTGGACTTATGCTACCCTCCTGCCCAGTAACTGTGCCTGACACTCTGTTGAAAACTGAGTGGCGACTCTGACTGGGAAGCCAAGGCTTGGAAGGGTAAAGTGACCTGTTGCATGGTCTGTGGGCTCCTCAGGTTGAGAGAGCAAAGTACCAAGGGGCAGAAGCTGGTGGGTCAATTATAGGGTGATTGAGTTATTGCCCTGCTAATTGCCTGACCTCTGCTTTCACAGCACCCATTTCTGCCACCCTCTCAAACTTCTTGCAATCTGCTGCTGATGCAACCTGTGTCAGGTGGCCTCATGGACAGGCTGGTCAAGGTCAGAGGATTCAGTAATGCCCTGGTTTTCTCTCATGTTTGAGCAGGTCATCAGGATGAGTGTTCTGGACGTTCTTTCAATCAGTGTTCTGGAGAACTTGCAAGTGTGCTCATGACTTTCTGGTATTTTAGTGGAGCCTAATAAATTCATGTTTAAAACAGTGTTTGTGTTTTTAAGGTGTATTCTTATAGGTGGGTTGCTATGTTGTAAGCTACTCTTGAGTATTTTTAAATAGAAAGGCAGGATATCAATGCTTTAAACTAAATAATATAAAGATGGTATCATACTGTGGCTTTTCGATATTTTTAATGGACACTTGACGACCTACAACTTGAAGAAAAGGTGAGTCTTGATGAGAAAATTGAGTTTCTCAAAGCTGGAAGATGAGCAAATAGTGATGGCCTCTTGCTTTCCTAGATTGTACTTGGCTACGAAGAGTTTTGTTATTTACAACAGTGAGTTAGAACTAAGTGGTCTTAATATTTACTAAAAACAAGGGGATATTTGCAAGGCTGCAGTTATACGACCCATATTGTTGTTTTTTCCAGCTCCAGAACTTCCTGGTGTGCTGCATACTAATGAAACTCCTCTGTTAGATAGGTGGCCCTGCCTCCCAGCCTGACTTCTTTCTAAATAAATATTTGACTGAGAAGTCCATTGCATTTTCATCAGTCCGCAAACATTAAGAAAGGCTGAAACTATGTATCCCTTGTGCATTCAGGCTTGTTTACAGTGGCATCAACGGGTCCGTATAAAAGCACTTTGTAGATCTGGCTCAGCTCCCATTCCATGAAAGTGGTTGGATTGTAAAAGGGCTTGCGAAGTTCTCAGAGGGACATTTGTGCAGCTAGACCAGGGGTCAGGGAACTTTTTTACCTCTTACCCCCCAAAAAATTTATAAACGCAGACGTTACCCCCTTGATTTGAAAGTAAGGAAATCATACATCCAATAACATTTTGAATTCAAATACTGTATTTAAAATTACTTTGAAAGCTTCAACTTACTTGAAAACTTCAGGTTTTGGAGAAATGATGTTGCTTCATCTTGGATACGAGATCATCAATATTGGGACATTTTGATGTCAGAGCAATATGGATACAGTCTTCTGGGTCCAATCGATTTCTTGTCTTTGTTTTTATGTTTGTAAGAGTGGAAAATCCTTGTTCGCAAAGGTAGGTTGTTGCAAAAGGCAGCAACTTTTTGAATGCTTCCTCATGTGCAATTTTGAAGGCCTTTGCAGGTGTTGACATCCAAAAATGTGAAAGATCTGCTTTGTTTTCAAATGCAATCTGTGCTTCATTACTGCATCGAAGCTCAAGAAGTGACTCTGCCAACCCTTAAGGCTCTTCTGGTACAGCACAAATTTCACATTTAAAGGGGTCTACAATCCAACTGACAGCATGTGAATCAAGATCTGGAAAGTAATCAGAGAACCGCTCTTTGAGTTTAGTAAGATGCCTTATAACTGTATCCTTGATGTCTTCAAAAGTAATATTTTCACAATCTTCCAAGAACAAAGCTAACGTTGAAAAGGTAGCTATCTTTTTCTGTTCAACTTTTTGCCTCCAATATGAAAGCTTTGATCCAAATGCAGAAATCTTTTCTCTGGCTGAAATTATATTTATGTTTTTTCCTTGCAATTCTTTGTTCAATACATTAACATGCTCAAACATATCTGCTAAATATGCAAGATGTGCAACCCACAAGGGGTTTGTAAACTTCTCTGCAAGAACATGCTTTTGCTCAACCATAAAACTTTCAAGTTCAGTTTTGAGAGCCCACACTCGGTTCAGAACATTTCCACGTGAGAGCCACCTCACTTCAGTATGATAAAGTAGGTCTGTATATTCAGCATCACCAGCTTTACATAATTCACGAAATAATCGCGTGTTTAGTGCATGTCCTTTGACAACATTGACAATCTTCATAACATCATGCATGACGGCCTCTAATGTAGGTTCCAAATGTTTCACAAGCAGAGCCTGGCGATGGATAATACAGTGGTTTACTTCAACTTTTGGGTTTCTCTCTCTCACAAAAGCCACAAAACCATTAACATGACCCAACATAGCTGGAGCTCCATCAACAGACACAGCAAGGCAGTCTTCCCACTTTAAATTGACGTCATTAAAGTATTCATTAACTTTATTGAAGATATCAATTCCACGAGATCGCAAGTCAAGAGGAGAACAAAACAACAATTCCTCTTCAATTAAATGTAAACCTTTGTAGCGGACATATACCATCAGCTGAGAATTACTACTAACATCCGTAGTCTCATCTAGCTGAATAGCAAAGTATTTACTCTCTTTTACTGAGGAAATAACTTGTTGCCTCACATTTTTTGCTAAAATAGAAACTCTTTCTTTAACAACTCTTGCAGACAAGGGCACACAATTTAGTTTCTTGGCTTCATTCTGACCACACATAATCTCTGCCATTTTCAAAGCTGCTGGTTTAACCAAATCCTCACCAATAGTATAAGGTTTTTTGTTTCGGGCAATCAACCAGGCCACTTCAAAGCTAGCCTTGGATGCTGAACATTGACTGAATGTACCTCTAAAGCTGCTGTCCAATCTTTGTCTTTTGACAGACATTTCCAAATTGACAAAATATTCCCGTGGTTTTGAAGCCAGATGTGGGTGCAAATTATCCAAGTGTTTCTTCAATTGACTCTTTTTCAAAGATTCTGCAGTCAGTACTTTCAAACAAACAACACACTGTGGTTTCATTATTCCTTTGTCGTCAATTTGGGTAAACCCATAATCAAGGAATTCTTCCTGGTATATTCTTTTTCTAATTGATGTCATCTGAAGGGTGAAAAAGACAATGATTGGAAAAGTTGTAACCCTGACTGACAGGCTGTGTACCGAATTAGCAGGATGCACCAAATTTAATAAAGATGTGCATTATTTTTACTGGAACACATTGCACACCAGCCATGGGGTGGTATATAGTGAGTAGTTAGGTGTCCAACGTGCCTAGCAAGTTGCATTATATTTTTGCTATCTCACAGAGGATTTTATCATCATCATTATCAATGGCTGGCAGAGTGGTGTTGGCAATGATGTGCTTGCTAGAGACAGCCAAGGCAGAGTTGGGGGGCTTTTTTGTAGGTGGTGCGCAAACCAGGCTTAAGGTCATGTAGTTAGAGCTAGAGTGGGTAGCCATTGCTCATACCTTGACAGGTATGACTTGGCAGAGACTTGGCAGACAGAAGATGGACCCACAATAGCAGTGCAGCGGCAGTACAGGAGATGGACTCTCAGTAGCAGTGCAGCGGCAGTACAGGAGATGGACCCTGATGGGGGGTGCAAGACACAGAAATTTGGCATTTGTTAAAGCTGTGTTAAGCACCAGGTCATACACTTCACCCTCAGGTCCAGCACCCCACTTTGGACTGCACATGATGACAATGACCACCAGGCCCCCCGACCCCTCTCCTCCAAACAGCACACCCCCTAGCAAACTTTTCAACTTGCCCCCCCCAGGACAGTATCTTCGCAAGTCTTTTGCATACAACAGAATCCCCCATACAGAGGTGTAGCTGCCCCAGTATAGGTAGCCAGTAGCCAAGTGATGCCTCAGTATAGGTAGTCAGTAGCCAGATGACCCCCCAGTATAGGTAGTCAGTAGCCAGATGACCCCCCAGTATAGGTAGTTAGTAGCCCGGTGATCCCCCCAGTATAGGTAGTCAGTAGCCAGATGACCCCCCAGTATAGGTAGTTAGTAGCCCGGTGATCCCCCCAGTATAGGTAGCCCAACGATGCCCCCAATAAAAATAAATAAACAATACTCACCTTACCTCGATCCCACGTCGGTTGGCGCTACAGCGCCGGGCAGCTCCAGTCTCCCGCACAGAGCGGAGAGAGCGGGCGGCTGCGATACACGCAGGCTGTGGATACAGCCTGAGTGTATCGCCTGCTCCCTTCCGCTCACCGCATCTGAAGGTGAGCGGAAGGGAGCAGGGCAGCGGGCGGTGTGCACACAGCGCACCAGCCCGCTGCCGGCCCCCTGGAGCGGGTGGAGAGCGGGTGCGCTGACTCCCTCCGCTACCTCCCCGCCCGGCGCCCGCACACAGTTAGGTAAGGCAACCTTACCTATCGCTTCTTCGTCTGACACTCCTCGCAGGCAGACTGAAGATGGCGGCTCTGGATCAGGTGGTACCCGCTCTCTCTACAGCGCTTGCGCCATACACGTAAATGCTGGAGCAGTCCACTGAGAGAGCGGGGGGGGAGCAGAGCAGAGAAGGAGGATGCGGTGACACTGACACACACTGACACTGGCCGTCCGTGCTATAATGGACCGTAATAACTGCTGCTATGCCGATAGTTCCGCCATTGGCCAGCGCAACCTCCTCATTACCCCCAGATTTTCACTTTTACCCCATTTGGGGTAATTTACCCCTGTTCCCAGACCACTGAGCTAGACTCATCCATATTTCTCAGGGTATGGCAAAAGAGAACATGCAAGGTAGTCTCTCTGTGCACACCGTCTTGGCTTCTCTTCCAGGCTAGTGAAAGATCCACGTAATTTCATGGTCAGGTGTGGTGAACGTTTGGAGAAGGAGGTCCCTACCTGTATGCTCCCCAGGGGGATCTGTTTTCTTACACTTTATAAAGCAACACTGATGACGCTGTGCAAATAACAAATAATAATAACCTTTTTCTTGCTGCTCTCCATTCCCATCTCCCTGACTTCAGCTCCTCCCCCCTCCCCACATTCCACTCAGCATCCAATGTCTCTCCCCATCTGCTAAGCACTTCTACCCTACCTCTGCTTATATTCCATTCCAGAAGGCAGGCCAGTTCCTGCCAGCTGGCAAAGAACTGCTTCTGCAAGAGGTATATGTACATAGTGTGAGCAGTCATTTGTGAAAGCTAGCTGTGCGGCTTATAAAACGGTTGGCAACCTTCAGTCTCGAAAGACTATGGTATAAGCCTACAGCACCCAGTAGTCCCAGGCAGTCTCCCATCCAAGTACTAACCAGGCCTGAACCTGCTTAGCTTCCGAGATCAGACAAGATCGGACGTGTGCAGGGCTTATAACCAGGTTGGTATTAGGGACTAATTATTAGATTCTCTCTAGGTATTCTCTCTTAGGTATTAGACTCTCTCTGGATGTGACAGTTCAGAAGAATGGAGACTCAGGCTCAATATTGGCTTAAATATGAACCTGCAACTAAAATCTAGAACAGCGGTTCCCAAACATTTTAGCACTGGGACACACTTTTAAAATGACATTCTATTGGGACCCTCCTAGCTTTAGGAGACTAAAAAGAGTTTCACTTTATCAGCTGTTCAAGCCTCTGTTTTTATCCCTTTTACTATGGGGTGCCACCTTCTGGAGCATTTGTTGAGCTTCATGCACAGATCAGGACCATTCTGGTGCCTTGCATTCCCTTTCACATGGCCTTTGATAAGAGCTTTGCCTACTGCAGTTCAGTTTCACTTTCCATAGGGCTCAATACATTTTTCCTTGTCAGTTTAGAGGGGGGGGGGCACTTCATTCTCAAATATTTGGCAGGAGGGACCTTCGCTCATCGGTTTGGGACCATTCTTGTGGGATTGCATTCCTCTTGGTCTGCCCTTCAAAGTGGATTGTCAGCTTAATCATGAACTTACTGGAGCACAGGGCTGCCACGGTGGTGAAATTGGCTGCCGGGGCATCCAACGTGCCCCAGGCAGTCACAGCAGCCTTCTTGGGAGAAGGGGTCATTGCCTCCTTCCCCCGAGTAAAGAAAGTAGCCCTGCAATGAGGTTACTTGATTCTATGGCAGCTTTGTTGCTGCCACAGAAGCGGAGAGCTCTGTGTTGGGCTGCGGGGCCCAAAACAGGATCCAGTGCAGCTGAACTCCACTGGGCCCACCCTCCTGCTGCCCCACTCCCTCCTCCTGCCATGCCTCCTCCCCACCCTCCCCCCACCTTCTGTGCCCTGGAACGCCTCCCCCCACACTCCCACTTACCTCTTTGCCACCGGCAATTCAGATGACTGCCGAGCAGCGGAGCACTGGCTTTCCACCACCTCTAGCTCAGTGCTGGCTGGCACTGGACTAGCTCTGGTGCTGGGCCAGCACTAAGGGCTCACAAATGTGTTTAAGGCAGGTTTGTGACAGTGCACACCGGTGGTGAGCCGGCACGCACTGTTTAAGATCGGGTTCTGAGGCATGTTCACTTACTCATAAGTAAGCACACATGTGAGACTCAATTCCTCTTTCCATAGAGCTCAATACATTTTCCTTGTCAGTTTCAGCTTCATGAACCATCAACAATCAGATCGCTATATGCTAGTAGGTGTGACCCACAGTTTGGGAAACACAAGCTAGAGTCACTAAGAGCGCAATCCTAACTTGCGCTGGAAACACTCAGGCCAGCATGACTGCACTGTATCCAGCACAAAGTTTCAGGCACCCAGAGGCTCAGCCAGGGGCAAGGGGAAACTTTTCCCCTTACCCCAGGGAGAACCACTGCAGTCCCATTGGGGTTACTCAGATCCACACCACTTCTGGAGGTAGCGCAAATCTGAGCAGCCCAGGGCTGCCCTGGGCTGCCCGGGAACGGGGTCAGCATCTGGCATAACAGCCAGGTCCTGGCCCTACCTCTCGCTCCCCTCTTGCCCACCCACCTATGGTCCCGCCCACCGGTCACTCTCCCCCCATCCCAAAAGGCCTCCCTTCCGCCTCCTCCCTGCCCTCCTCATGCCCCTTCTGAGCCCTGCGTAGGCCAAGCTCGGCCGATGCAACTTACCTCTTCCTGGGGCCCGCAGCATGGATGTGCATGGACGTGCACCAGCCCCTCTCTCAGAAGAGTGGCGCAAAAGTGCTTTATGGCACTTTTGCAGCGCTCCCAGGCTTCAGCAAGGGACTTGCGTCAGCCCAAGTCCACTGTAGAATTTCACCCTAAGGTTTTCATTAAGTTACCACCTTTACCAAAGTGAGCATTAGAATAGCTGCTAATTTTTTTAATGTTTATACTACTAGACCAGAGGTGCCCAAACCCCAGCCCTGGGGGCACATGCGGCCCTCAAGGCCTCTCAATGCGGCCCTTAGGAAGCCCCCAGTTTCCAATGAGCCTCTGGCCCTCCGGAGATTTGTTGGGGCCCGCACTGGCCCGACACAGCTGCTCTCAGTGTGAGGGCGACTGTTTGACCTCTTGCATGAGCTGTGGGATGAGGGCTCCCTCCACTGCTTGCTGTTTCATGTCTGTGATGCAGCAGCAGCTGCAAAGAAATGGCCAGCCTTGCTTTGTGCAAGGTCTTTTTAGACCTTGAACTATTGCAAGACCTTCATTCATTCATATAAGTTCATCTTTAATATATTCATTTATATAATTCTTTTTTCCCTTCCCCCCCAACACAGTGTCAGAGAAATGATGTGGCCCTCCTGCCAAAAACTTTGGACACCCCTGTACTAGACTATAAGAAGAATATAAGATGTCTAAGAAGACCTAAACCATATCTCGGTCTATGACATGACAGAGAACTCTTTAATGAACTTTGTAATTCCAGGACTGCCAACTTTTCAGCCAGACATTGTTTCTCTGCTTTAAACATCAGCATGATGTACAGGCATAAACCAGTAATAAGGTTTGGCTTTCTGCTGTGAAAAGCTTCACCAGCTGATTTTATGCACAACAAAATGCTTTTAAAGGCACATGAGCAGGTGGGCAATCATTGCTGTACAATTAATACACAGGCAATAGGAAGCCCTGTTATTCTGATATTAGTGACATCTCTTTGCAGCTCTACTTGTACTGGTTTCGGTTGAATGCGTGCTTTTCTCATTATTGTGGATTGTTTCTTTTCCTACAGTAATCTCAACAGGAAGAAAAATAATACATATTAAGAGCTCATAACAATTACAGCATTAATCAGAGAGGCACAATTCACAATGATTGCTCATGTTTTCAAGCATGGGTCAGAAAACATGTTACAAAGCATCATGTAACACTAGACACTGGTGTATAGATGCATACACTTTTATGACTGTCTAGACAGTGGGTTGAATGTGGACCAGCCAAAATTGAAACTAATCATTGTGTTGTGCCTGCTGATGACAGGGCCAAAGTAGATACAGCTTCCATTTCCTTTCTTTTGGATGCAATGATGCCTGGACCAGTATCAGAAGCCCCACTGGGGGTAGGAACAAAACTCAATCTATTGTGCTCAGTTGTAAAAATGGTTACAGTTGGGAGCCTGCCTCTTTAGGTCAGCAGCACAGTCTAGCTGAGAAGTGATCTCTCCAAGCCTTCACTGCTCTTGGTAAGAAAGCATCTGTATTGCAGTGGGTTGGCCAACTCTGACTGAAGCTATTCCTGGCTATCTTTCCCCCCAACATGATGCAATGTTGGAAATTTCTGGTAGCCTGAGTAAAAGCTCCAGGATTGCTTTCAGTAGTCACCTAGAGATTGCTGATGAGTTCTGGAGACTCCAAGACAATCTGGGGGGTGGGGGTGGCCACCTCATGCACTAGAAGTTTCTATGGCAGTGTATCCCAAGCTCTTGATTCCTGGGATTCACTTTTGGGGGGCTTTTCTGCATTAAAGCTAGACGCACACCTCCTGCTGCACTCAACACAATTCAAGGTGTTATCTGACTGTAATCTCCTTTTTGTTAGGTAGCTGCTGGTCAATAGTCTGGTTAATAGTTAATAGAAGGGCTGGCTGAAGTCACCTTATGGCAGCTAATTGTTAGGAAGATATTTGGAGATTCTCTTGACTGACCAGGACAGTCACCAGAGCCTGAGAACACACACACACACACACACAGTGAGAGATTGAGAGCTTGCAATTTCTGCTTCTGAGAGAGCTGCTTCTGAGACAGAAGCAGACAGTCATATGTGCATTAGCTTAAGACAGTTTGGCGTGCAGGGTCACTGGAGATCTGATGTAGGGTAGTGGATCTGCTGGCTTGCAGGAATGGCTCCTGTTAATCTCAGTTTATGCTCCGCTTGTTCATCTGTACATAAGCAAATACTATAAAGACATATTCAGTCTCCAGTGCTTTCCCATACAAAAGTTACCAAACCAGGCAGTGCTGCTGCTAGAATTTCTTATTACTCAGGAAAACTGGTCTTTTCTCAGTCACCTTCCATAAAAATGGGCTAGTATCCTCTTTGCAACTGCAGAATAATAAATATTACCTCTCCTTAGACTTAGGCATACAGGGTGTACTTTCTTTTTCAGCAAAGGTTATGCTTTGGGGGATTCTCCCATGCCTGTGAGTTGTAGGAATGGGAGAATCAGGTCATTTTCTTCCTTAGTCAGTTGCTAACCCTGCCAAAATGATGTCTTAATTTTTCAAAGCACAAGTTCTGCCCATTGCAATTGGCACCTGAACATACAGGCACCCCCCCCCCCCCGCTCATTTAATAGGTTAGGGACCTGAAAAGTGATCAGTGTTGAAAAGTGGAAACAGCTGAAAAATGGAATCTAGTCTTTTTAGTTTACAAGTGTTGCTTCCAATACTTTTTTAGCTAGCAAACTGCAAATGCAAATTCCTGCTGTCACACAAAGATTTCTGCAGATGGACTCTCATTAACGACTTCAGGAATGGGAACAGACCGGGAGCAAAAGTTGGCGCACACACACTCTCTCTCTCTCACATATACACACAAACAGCTTGAATCACCATGTCATATGCAAGTCAACATGGGGAAGGGCAATTTTAGCTTTTAGAACAACTGAAAGAGTGGAACATGTGTTGAATGAGTTCTGTGTATAGTTGAAATGTGTTGCAAGAGGGGATCATCACAAAGCTTCCTGGGTGACCTTGGGCCAGTCAGTTCTCTCAGCCTCACCTACCTCACAGGGTTGTTGTGAGGACAAGAAGGAGGGGAGGAGCAGCTGTGTAAACCGCTCTGAGCTCTTTGGAGGAAGGGTGGTATAAAAATGTGAATAAAATAAATAAATAAATAAATCATTGGAAAACAAATCGTCAGAAAGCAGGGAATAACTGTATTGAGCCTTAGCAAATCAATAATGGGACTTACTCCTGGGTAAGTGTGGGTAGGATTGCAGCCTAGAATTGCTAAAAATTTTCCTGCTTGATGATGTCACTTCCAGTCATGACATCACTTCCAGTGGGTCCCGACAGTTTCTCATTCTAAAAAGTGGGTCCCAGTGCTAAACATTTGAGAACCATTGCCTTAGAGGAAGGGTGGTATAAAAATGTGATAAATACATTTTAAAATATTGCCCCAAAGTACAAGGACAGGCAGGTGTTGTGAAGCTTCATTTCAGTCATTCCAGCCTTTGTTCTACTTCAGTGGTACTCAAACTTTTCCGGCCAGTGGCTCCCTTGACTCGCGTGGCTGTTGGCCATGACTCCCATTCATGTTCCTGAGGGCTGGAAGTGACATCATTAAACAAGAAGCAGCCAGAAATATTAACTATATTAAATACATTTGATATAATATTATAATATTGTATTTATTATAATAGTAAATATCATATTAATTATATTAATATTAATTATATTAATCATATCATTAAATGCCGATCTTAAAAATATATTATTAATACACAACAATATACATGCTTTATAAATGATCAGCTGCTGATCACTGTTGGAGACAGGATGCTGGAGTAGGTAGATTTTGTCTGGTCCAGGAGGACTCATTTTTTTAAACTTTGTAAGCATACCAATAGAATTGTTTTATCAAATGAACTTTGTGAACAACCAGTCTGACCAACATCACACACACACACCCCTGTGGACCCCAATCCAACTAGTCATTTCTCCCATTCTCCTTGGATAGGACTGAACCCTTTATTAATTTAATGAAATTAAATTTTTCCAGCAGCTGGTGGGGAAAAAAAAATAGACCATGAAAATATGTATATCAGAGCTGATAAGGGTTTGGTGAGGAAGCTGATTAGTCTCCTATACTAGGAGATGCACAGCTCAAGTCTATGCATGTCTACTCAGAAGTAAGTCCCATTAGAGTCAATGGACCTTACTGCCAGGAAAGTGTGGATAGGACTGGGCTGGCAATCACTTCATCAATGGCTGATAAGTATTCCCTTCAAATAGCAAGATTCATCACTTTAAAAATACAGCCTCTCCTCTTCAGTCAAACAACAAGATTAATAAATCACTTTCAAAACAGTACCCTTTTTCTGATCCTGGCCAAGTAAAGTGTGTGTTTATTTCCCCCCCCCCCCCCCTTTGCCAACTGCATGGAAGCAACTTTAAGACCCCTGGTGTCTGGTAAAATAGGAAGCATTTTATTTGGGGAGGGGGAGGAAAGCAGGGAAGGTTTGGAGATCAAAGGGGGGGGATTGGAAGAGGGAGGGGGTTGAAAAGAGAGATTTCACTTTGATGAGAAGCGATCCCAGGCTGGGAACTAGGAACCAACCAGCCAAGGATCAGCAAGGGTTAAGGACTGCAAGCTGAGCATGCTCGGTACTTGCCAGATGGGGGTTGGAGTCCAAGAGCTTTGGAAACAACATGCAGCGAACACAGAAGGCGGCAGCCTCAGAGTGGAGGGAGAAGAGGGCGGGGCAGCAGCAGCCACTCTCAAAGTCACTCCCATTTCTTCTGCTGAGCAACTCCCATTTCTTCTGCTTTAAGAAAAAGTGCAGAGACGGGCAGAAGACGGGTTCGTATTCTGCCCAGGGGTGTGACTGTATCGCTGCCAGAGGACATCCCACGCCTCCCCTTTGAGTTCCTAGCGGCTCCCTAAACAGCCGTGCCGCACAGTTTGATTAACACTGTTCTACTTTATCGTTTAAGTCTGAAGGATGCATATTTCTGTGCTGTGTAATTCAGGCTGTGGCTCTTTGATAAATTAAATGAAGATTGAGTTCTTGAATGTGGTGTACAAACAGGCAAATGTTCCCTTCATTGCCCAGAGTTAAGGGGAAAAAAACAATCACTGACAGAATGCAATGATGGCTCTTGATCTCAATGATGTTGTGTTAGCAGAAAATACTTTATGATGTCACGTGGCCAACCCAGCCTGAAGCAAGGATCATTGAGGAGGTCTCACAGCTTGAACCTTTCCTTGGTTCAAGTCCAATACTTGAGCCACACCAGGCCAGTCCTCTTCAGATTAGCATCCATGGCTCTTAGCCAAGGCATTTTATTAATAACAAACTTGAAGACCAGAAATAAATAGCAGCTCATGTTCATCTCTTTTGTTGAAACAGATTTCTGGCGCCTGACCTAATGCAAAAAGCAATGTTTTTGTTTGGTTTTGGTTGAAACCCAAGTCCAGTTTCACAAGAGCCCCAGTTTTTGCCAAATCAACCTCATAGTTCTGAGTCTCTTGGAATGAAGCCGTTACTGACCAGCACTTTTGTTTCTTCTCATTTAAAGCATGCATGTGTACATGGCACCGGGTGCCTGCCAGAAGACTATAGCAGGCCAGGAATGTGACTTTAAAGCAGGGCTGATGGCAAGAGGCCTCGAATCCACAGGAAAAGAGTGAGGTCACGCTTTTAATTGCCAGAGCAATTGCCCATCAGCCCACTTTATCAAGATGGCTTGCAGGAAGCTTCACCTACTTCTTGGAAAATACTATGGGTGACCACAGTACATTTGACCCTGTGAACCAAATCCATATCCCAGGAGTTTCCTGATGTGGAGCAAGTAAGCTGTTAACAACACAAAGGAAGGGTCCCCAACCTTAGCTGTCTTCTTTAACTCCATGGCCAAATTCAATCAAGGAGTCCTGCTAATGAGGCAACTGACCTCCTAAGTTAACTACCACACCCTGAGCAAGATGCATGAAAAATCCATTTGGGACTGGGAGTAAGTCATCAAGGGCCATCAAGTAACAAAATGTCCCTTGTTGAGCTCACTCCATAAAAGATCCCTAGATTCCATAGATGTGTAACACACACATCCTCTTAGGAAAGCAGTGCATGCTCTCTTGCCCTGCTTGCCTCCTTTGAGCCAGCTAAGGCTACCATCTAGCTATGGAATCTTTTATAGGGTGAGCTCATCAAGGGACCTTTTGTCACAAAAACCCTTGACTTCCGATGAGGGGACTTCCCTCAAATGAGGAGGCTGGTTAGAAGGAGGTTGAAAGGGAAGGTAAAAAGAGTCCAATCTCTACATAGTGCATGGAGGTTGCTCAACAGTAATTGAGGCCCAGCGGAAGTGTATACTGCAAAGGAAGAAGGGCTCAACTAAGTCCAGGAGGCTGCCCACATGCCTAACCAGCCAAGTTAGAGAGGCCGTAAAGGGCAAGGAAGCTTCCTTCTGTAAATGGAAGTCTTGCCCTAATGAGGAGAATAAAAAGGAACATAAACTGTGGCAAAAGAAATGTAAGAAGGTGATACGGGAGGCCAAGAGGGACTATGAGGAATGCATGGTTAGCAACATTAAGGGGAATAATAAAAGCTTCTTCAAATATGTTAGAAGCAGGAAACCCGCCAGAGAAGTGGTTGGTCCTCTGGATGGTGAGGGAGGGAAAGGGGAGATAGAAGGAAACTTAGAGATGGTAGAGAAATCAAATGAGTTATTCGCATCTGTCTTCACGGCAGAAGACCTTGGGCAAATACTGCTGCCCGAACGGCCCCTCCTGACCAAGGAATTAAGTCAGATAGAGGTTAAAAGAGAAGATATTTTAGACCTCATTGATAAATTAGAGATCAGTAATTCACCAGGCCCTGATGGCATCCACCCAAGAGTTATTAAGGAACTGAAGAATGAAGTTGCTGATCTCTTGACTAAGGTATGCAACTTGTCCCTCAGAACGGCCACGGTGCCAGAAGATTAGAGGATAGCAAATGTCACGCCAATCTTTAAAAAGGGAAAGAGGGGAGACCTGGGAAACTATAGGCCGGTCAGCCTAACATCTATACCGGGTAAGATGGTGGAATGCCTCATCAAAGATAGAATCTCAAAACACATAGACGAACAAGCCTTGCTGAGGGAGAATCAGCATGGCTTCTGTAAGGGTAAGTCTTGCCTCAAAACTTTTTAGAATTCTTTGAAAAGGTCAACAGGCATGTGGATGTGGGAGAACCCGTAGACATTATATATCTGGACTTGCAGAAAGCGTTCGACAACGGTCCTTCACCAAAGGCTACTGAAAAAACTGCACAGTCAGGGAATTAGAGGACAGGTCCTCTCCTGGACTGAGACCTGGTTGAAGACCAGGAAACAGAGAGTGGGTGTCAATGGGCAATTTTCACAATGGAGAGAGGTGAAAAGTGGTGTGCCCCAACGATCTGTCCCGGGACCGGTGCTCTTCAACCTCTTCATAAATGACCTGGAGACAGGGTTGAGCAGTGAGGTGGCAAAGTTTGCAGATGACACCAAACTTTTCCGAGTGGCGGAGACCAGAAGTGATTGTGAGGAGCTCCAGAAGGATCTCTCTGACTGGCAGAATTGGCAGCAAAATGGCAGATGCACTTCAATGTCAGTAAGTGTAAAGTCATGCACATTGGGGCAAAAAATCAAAACTTTAGATATAGGCTGATGAGTTCTGAGCTGTCTGTGACAGATCAGATCTTGGGGTGGTGGTGGACAGGTCGATGAAAGTGTCTACCCAATGTGCGGCGGCAGTAAAGAAGGCCAATTCTATGCTTGGGATAATTAGAAAAGGTACTGAGAACAAAACAGCTAATATTATAAATCGATGGTAAGGTTGTACAAATCGATGGTAAGGCCACACCTGGAGTATTGTGCCCAGTTCTGGTCGCTGCATCTCAAAAAGGATATAGTGGAAATGGAAAAGATGCAAAAGAGGGCAACTAAGATGATGGCTGAGTTGGGGCACCTTCCTTATGAGGAAAGGCTATGGCGTTTGGGCCTCTTCAGCCTAGAAAAGAGACGCCTGAGGGGGGACATGATTGAGATAAACAAAATTATGCATGGGAAGGATAAAGTGGATAGAGAGATGCTCTTTACACTCTCACATAACACCAGAACCAGGGGACATCCACTAAAATTGAGTGTCGGGAGAGTTAGTACAGACAAAAGAAAATATTTCTTTCTCAGCATGTGGTTGGTCTGTGGAACCCCTTGCCACAGGATGTGGTGATGGCATCTGGCCTGGATGCCTTTAAAAGGGGATTGGACAAGTTTCTGAAGGAAAAATCCATTACGGGTTACAAGCCATGATGTGTATGTGCAACCTCCTGATTTTAGAAATGGCCTATGTCAGATGCAAGGGAGGGCACCAGGATGCAGGTCTCTTGTTATCTGGTGTGCTCCCTGGGGCATTTGGTGGGCCGCTGTGAGATACAGGAAGCTGGACTAGATGGGCCTATGGGCCTGATCCAGTGGGGCTGTTCTTATGTTCTTACTTGATAGCCCTTGATGGCTTACTCCCAGCCCCAAATGGATTACTTTAAACACAATGGGACTTACTTCTGAGTAGACTTACATAAACTTGGGTCCTAAGAAACATTGGATTGCCTTATTTAATTCCCCTTTCCTATAGTTGCATTGTTAAAATTATCTCAATAACTTGGCAGCTTCCTCTCTCCCTGCCAAACTACTGAGCTGTGCCACTCGTACCGGTTTACAAGTTAGTTTTTCCCCCTGTGTGTGCATGTTAACACATGTTTAAAAGCACACCCAGTAACAAAGGAAATCCCAGAAAGATGATAGTGACAATGACACTGGTGATGATGACTGCAGCAGGGATGATATAATGACAGTAATGCTGCCCACCTCAAAGAATGCAAACATTGAAGAATAGATAGTAATAAAAGATAGATAGTAATGTGCAAACAGCAGTTACGGATGAGCCGATATGTAATTGAGTTACACCAGTTAATATAGTTCATCTGTAAATCATCCTGGATTTTAGGTCCCATATCAAGGCAAATTTAATGCACACAGGGTCTGGGTTTTGGAAATGCAGAGAGCCTGAAGTGTACCATGTGACTATCAAAGCTGGGTGCCAAGTAGGAGGCAGTACAGGGACTGCTGTTATAGCCCAGGCAATGAGACTTACAAACCAATCCTATCCTTCCACCACCCCGCCACTGCTGCAGCAGTGCCAAAATGCTTACACTGCATTCTGTGGTGGGAAGGCAGTTGTGGGGGGGGTCTCCTCTGGTTAAGAGGACAATCATTCCCTTATCCAGGGGTAAACCTCTGCAGTGCGGGGGGTGAGGGGGATCTACTTGTATTTCTGCTAGCTAAATAGCTGGTGCAAGTCCCACATGCCGTGGAATCAGATCTGAGAAGTGGACATGATTCAGCAGCAGCCACTGCAGCCGAACACATCCCCTTCCTGGCCCCAATCCACTCAACCCCTGCCCACCCCATCCAGTTTAGCCTCCCATCTCTCCTGCTGACTTCCCTGCTCTGGCAGACGCGCCAACTACATGGATGGGAAGACACAGGTTTTCCCAGAGGTGCTCCCAATGATGTGCTGAGTAGCATGCTGTCAGACCACCTTTTATGACTGGTACTGAATGCTTTGCATCAATCAGTGCCAGCAGAAGAGGAGCATCAATATTGCGCGGAACATATAGGATTGTTAGTAAGTTAGCAATTCTAGAAAGTGGCCAATAAACAAAGAATATGCTTTACTAATACTACTGAGCATGGAATAATTAATTAGTCAGCTTAGCAAAAAATGGGACAAAAGTAAGAATTGTTCTGTGGCTGAGGCCAAATGGCACTGGGTGTTTGCAGAGGTTCCATCCAGTTTAATTTCAGATAATCTAAGTGAGAGTTTTGTAAAAGCCATCTATCCATGGTATTTGACTCCTTATGGGTTGCAAAGGTTACATGTTTATGATCAGCGTTAGACACGTATAATGCTCCTAAGCTCAATTTTATAAATATCTTTTGGTTGCATCAGACTATCAATAACGTCTGGTTAAATATATTCAGCATTATTAATGCTATCACCAGTTATAATCTTCCTGATGACATCCTAAGGATCCTGATATTCAATTGGAGAGATGATGTCATAGAAATTGATCTGGAACTTGTATGCAATCTCTTGGCAGCAGTCAAGTGGCACGCCTATATGGGTGTAATATAGCATATTTGCTCTGAATGGGAAGTTTCCATTGGCATCAATGGGAGTTTCCTTCCTAAGGCAAATAGAAGTTGGCATGCTGATCTGGACTGGGACCATGACAGGAACAAGAGTTAAAGCCCCCTTCCACCCACACAGCAGTCCCGATTCAGATCACCTCCTTCTTCTGTTCACATTGGCATAGCAAGTCAGTCTGCCTCCTAATTAACTCCCTCCTCATGCTAGAAATTGAGCACTGCTGCCTCCAAGGTAGCAAAATCACAATTCACCTTTTCCCAATTGGTGAAAATCCAGCTCTGTATGAATGGGCAGTCTGTTTCAGCAGTAAAGGTTATACTTTAATATCCCAAAGTGCTGTTATCTGACATACCTGTGAGCTCTCCTCCATTATCCTCCCAGCCTTTGGAAACTGATGGTCATTGATTGATCCGAGTCCTAGAAAAGCATTTCTTCCTATCCATTTGGGTCACCTCACAAAGTGTCCTTGTTCCTTTTTTCAAGCAGCAAAAATGTAGCCATGCAAGTTACTAAATAATTTCCCTGACACTGAATGTGCCATTTGGTTAACAGACACAGAGAATGAATAGCTTAGGCCCAAATCCTAACCCACTCTCCAGCAGTGGCATAACTGTGCCAGTGGGACATGTATTGCATCCTGCAGTTGGGGGGCACTCAACGGAGGCCTACTCTAAGTTTGTTTCCTTACCTAGGAGCTGCATTGCCCTTATGTCAGTGCTGGAAAGTGGGTTAGGATTGCACCCTTAATTGGTTAAGCGCAACTGCAGAGCTTCCCCTCTATATACCTGTCTAATCTTGTGTTCACCTGCGTTCTCTCTCTCTCTCTCTCTCTCTCTCTCTCTCTTTGTTGGGTAGCTGCAGGTAAGGACAATGGGAAGGAAAGAAACATCACAGCTGTTAACCCACTCACTGATCTGTCAATTTTCAGTTAGAACTGAGCTCACCACAGGTATGGGTACACTGGGAGCATTCCTTATCTTTTATGGGGAGGCCACTGAAGGCCCCCCTCAACTTGGAAAGACTGCTGATCTTAACACTGCACTATTTCTATAAAAAAAAGATACGCTGTCAACTATTCGTGCATTACATCAGGTTACATCAGTTCTGGAATGAGATTAAAGGATTGTGGAAACCAGATGCCAGAGCAATTCCTCTAATCAATGAGGCCGCTGCAGCTACTGCTAAACTCATTACAAGAAATACTGAGAAGCCATTTTTCAATATTAGCATCTCTGTGCTAGAGGCAATGATTTGTGCAACATCCTCTAGTAAAGTCCCCAGGATAAACAAGGGTGGGCTCACACAGCAATTTTTAGCAACAGACACAACACTGGGAAGGATATGGACAAGATTTCCTTAAAGGTGGTTTCTTTTCCCATCCTTTATCAGCAGCTAGATTGGGTTTTGAGAAACCTGTGACCTGTGCTTTGACTGGGCTGATCCCCAGGTGAAATAACAAATATTGTGATTCAAACCTATCACCCTGGCTTCTGCCTCTAAGAGCAGCCTGATGTGCAGCAGACATCTCTTGAAGCTTTCTGTTGTATGAAGGTCAAGTGACTGCTTGCTATTGCCTGCACACCAAATTGTTTTAAAAGCATAGTTACTGTGGCTGGTTGAAAAGCTGGCAAACCTAACTGCAGAGGTCAGTTCTTTCCCTAACTGATTCTCGCCACAAACATAAGTGGAAAATTAAACATCATCAAACCAAATGAAACCTGCTTAGAAGACAGGAAATGTTCTGTAAATTAATAATGAACAGTCTGGCATTTGGGTCATATCAACGGACCAATTTCCCGGTGGTATCCTGTGCAGAAATCAAAACACATCAATATCAACTGTTTTCTAACAAAGATGTAAATATGACTTTATAATATCCCGTTTGCAAAGACAGTGCCTGTCTTTCCCCTGTGTGATTCCATTTTATAGGTAAATATAGCACGGGTGACTTAATTATCCCCCCTAATGATTACTTATCTCCCCTGGAAACATTCGACTGCCCGTGCGTACCCAAGATTTTCAGCTGCCATTTCCTTCTAGGTTGATACTTTAAATAGGTCAGCTTTGTTAAGGGTATCTTGAATACAAAGTGGATGTGCAATTGTGGAACTGGACCTGCCACAAATTTTAGAGGTGGCTGGGAATTTGGATTAAAGAAGGAGCAAGGAGGAAGAGGCTTAACCCATTCCCCTCCTCCTGCTTCTCATCTCCAAATGACCTGTGGTATATTTAAGTGTAAACAAAGCTTTACACTTTGCTTTACACTTTGTAAAGCTTTACACTTTACAAATATACAAAGGTATATTTAAGCTTTAGAACAAAGCCTTAGAACAAAGCCTGAATATTCAGAAAGTATGCTACTCATACAATGTTTATTTGCATCAGTTAATCATCCCATTCAGTGGCATAGCTAATGATCATGTAGCCTGGTGCCAAGCTCAAAATGTTGCCCCAGAAGTGATGTCACAACTGGAAGTGACATCATGCCCGGGCTTTTTAAAAAAGGAAAACTGGGAGGAAAACACCTCCTCCCCACAGCAGCTCAGCACCCACTTGCTCTGCTAACTCCCCCCAGTCAGTGGCATAGCTAAGGCATCTATCTGCCTTAAAGAAGATTTTGTAGAGCTCCTTTATGATAAAATCAAATTAAGTAAATAAAAAGTTATTAATTCCATGCTGTATCATAATAACATCTCATTAGCACTCAGAACAGTCTCATAGGTCAGTTTTGAGTTAAGCATATCCACTTTTTCTTCCACCAGATAGTGGTGTTTTCATTTTCTGGTTAATTGGTCATAACTTTTAATAGAATAAAGATATTCCAATGTGGTTTATTTCATTGCATTCTGCATTAAATTACCTTTCCAATGATATATAACATGATGGTATTATTCATACATACCAAGATTTTCACAATTTTGGTCACTAGTGTTAAGCTCAGCTTGTTGCCCCCCTAAAGCTTGATGTCTGGTGCAACTGCTACCCCCTGCACCCCCTTAGCTACGCCACTGATCCCATTCAATGGCCAACTGGATAAGACAGGGGCAGGGGAGCAGCCTCATTGGTTTATTCTCACCAACAAAATAGAGGGTTTACAGGGTGGGGGGACTGATTTCCTTGGAGTTTGAATATTCTTGGTGGTGCCTTCTCTCTTAATTCAGATTATTGAAGTGGCCTATGCCTAGAATTGGATATCCTTGCGGTAAATGGTACTTGCCGGTCCCTTCAATAAACACATGTTCAGGACACAAGCGGTTAGCATCCTGCCCTCCCACTCATCATTATTAATCCTGGATTTTGCCTCCAATAGCTCTGACAATAGTAGTAAGTGGGAAGGAAGGCTGCTTATAATGCATGTCCTGAAACCACCAACCTATAGAGCTTAACCCTTCCTACATATGCAGAACAGCTTTCTCCAAATATTTATTGCATGGGTGGAAATCATGGTTCAGCTATCACCAGTGACTCCTAACCACTGTACACCACTGCCCAACTCACCTTCACTTCCAATGTGTCCACTATTTTAGTATACATTATACTAAACATTAATGGCATTAATGGATGCACAACTGGGAATTTTTTTTTAACCACTTTTTTCATTTTTTGAAAGTTATGTTTCCAGCCCTATCAGAAGCTACTTGAAGAGACAGGAATCCTTACAATAACAACAATTATAATAATAATGAACACCAATTGCTCAAAATGCTTTTTGTTTGTAACATTTGACATCTGCTTGATGAGAGCACATACACATTACTTAAGCATGGTCAAATGCCTATTTTCAAATGCCCACAGGTAACTTGCCTTACATTTTGCAAATATTTTTACAGCACCAGCCATTCATATCCTGATCCTAGTAAGTTGCCCTGTCCTAAGTCACAACTATATATTGTCTCCCATGGCTGGCAGCAGCTTCCCAGGGCTTCAAACAGTGTTTTTTCCCATCTGGGCCTGACAATGCCAGGGATTGAACCAGAAACCCTTCTACATATATATTTTGATGACTGCTGTCTCAGTTTTATAGGTTTTTTTTTTTTTAGGATTTTTTGATTTAAATGTTGTTAGCTGTCCTAGGGGCCTTTACTGGAGACAAAAGATGGGAGATAAGAACTTATGATAATAAATACATAAGATGATCTCTTTTTCTTTCTGCAGCAACCTGGTGAAATAAACAGGGCTACAAAGCAGCAACTTGCCCAAGACCACCTAAGAACCACATAGATTTGAAGACCACCTAAGACCACCACATAGATTTGAACCCAGATCTTCTCTGTCAAATGTCAGTACATTATCCACCCTGATGCACTGGTCTAGATATGCACCCCCCCCCTCCTCTGGAATATGAATTTGCTGGAGGATTGCATCATAGCAGGGATCAAGCTCGCATTTTTGTGTGTGCTTGCATGTGAAAAACACTTTTCACCAGAATGCACAATTCACTTATTTTCCATTTTCACTATCATTACGTGTCCATTTTAGGGCAGGACGATAATAGTCTTTTAAATAAACAGATGCTAGCTTTTGCCATTTTCCAAACATGATGCCTTCTCTGGGCTCCTAAGCCCATTCCTGTCCTTTTCCCAAACGTGATGCTGAAAGCAAGCCGGTCATTCTGACCACCAAGTGACAGGGCTGTTTAAAATAAAATTTATGACTCACATGTGAAAGCTGCACGTCTAAGGTGATGTCACAGGAGGCTGGGGGTGGAGTAGGTTGCTCAATGTGGGTTGCAAAGCAAAACAACCTCTGCTCCATGTCTTTTATGGCCTCCTGCTGCCACACCCACTTTTTTATGCTGTAGAGAGAGCATCAAGGGGAGGTGGTTTGGACCTGGTGGAAACTCTGAGTGCCTGTGTGTAACCATTGGCCCTGACACCAAGAACACCCTCCCCTTCCAGGTCCCCAGAGGCAAGGGGAAGCAGAGCAGACAATTCACACAGTGTTAGACCCAGCCACACCAGCTGCTGGTGGAAGGCAGGAACTTCCTAATTTGGGAGGGGTTGCCCTGAGTTGGAAGAAGGAGAGTCCAGTTCTAAGAAATTCCAGGGAGGAATTCCAGGGAGGGAGCAGCTAAAATGGAGAGCAAACATGCTGCTTCTTTGTCCCCATTTTCCCAAGCAGTGAGGCATTTCAGAAGTACCTTCCTGGTCCCCTTGTAATCAACTAGTACTATACTTCCAAAGGTCCAGGAGGGAGCAAGCAGGCATAGGCAGACAGTGCTAGTATTTTGGTTTTACTTTTACAGAACAGACCAAGTCCAGCCATCTAACCCAGGAGTGTCCAAACATTTTGGCAGGAGGGCCACATCATCTCTCTGACACTGTGTCAGAGGCCGGGGGGGGGGGGAGAAGAATTAATTTACATTTAAAATTTGAATAAATTTACATAAATGAATTTATTAGAGATGGAACTTATATGAATGAATGAATGGTCTTGCAGTAGCTCAAGGACTATAAAAGGCCTTGCACAAAGCAAGACCAGCCTTTTCTTCACTGCCACTGCTGTATCACAGATGTGAAACAGCAAGTAGTGGAGGAAACCCTCGTCCCACAGCTCAGGTGAGAGGTCAAATAGTTAGTGGTGAGGCAGGCATAGAAAAGCACATGGGAACCCCCCCACCCCCACATGTACCTGCTGTGGTCCCTAATCAGCCTCTTATATGCAGTGCCTGTGTGCAGAAGATTTTGGGCAAAGACCACTGGGCTTGCCTACGGCACCCCTCATTCCCTATTAGGTATTGAACACTGTTACTGGTAGTGAGTGGTTAGCCTGACCTGGCAGAGTGCAAGATCCTTGACCAGTGCCCATTCCCAACAGCACCAAAACACCCCCTCTGGTCACGTGTTTCCATCCTCATGTGCCAGATTGAACTTTCAACACACTAATATACTGTTCACACATATATTCTTGAGATGGTGCGTACATGCACTTAATGATCACATGCCCTATATTATCTCTCTTTGTTTGGATGCCTAGATTTGAAGATTTCTGTATCACTTGAAAGCTTTTATGTTTAGTATTTTGAAGACTGATCCAGCAAGATCTGGTGTTGCTTGCTATGTGTTTTCAGGAGGGAAGGGTGATTCTTACAGTCCCTACTCCCATTTACTAGCAGACAGTACTACAAAAAGTAGGCCACAGCTATAAACACATCAGTGGCAAAAATCACTTATGATGCTGATAGTATTTCTCCATTTTCCAAAATTCCTCTTAGACTTGGGGACAAAGGAGTAATTTTGTTCCTCAGATTTTGCTAAGAGACCGATACAAATGTGCTCTGTATACTCCCCACCCCTTAAAGAAAAACAAACAGAAGTTTGGTGCCAATGTAACCCAAGATCTGTGCCAAGAAAGCTGAATTCGGTAAAGTGGCTGAGTGAAAGGAAGAAGAGAAAAAAATATTTCTGATCATAATTTGTTCTCAGTTAACCAACATGAGGCATTGAAACTCCAACAACTGATCACTGAAAATTCCCTGTTTCTCTTACATACTCCAGATTCCTCAATTCTTTCACCAAAAAAACAAAAAAAAGACAGAAAACTCCAGTTTTGCATATGCTAAATCCTGCAAATACCATGTTTGTGCTTAGGTTAAATTTGTTTAATTAACCACCACAGGATCCCAGGAAACGGTCTGAGAGTAGTGGTGCAGCCACCTTGACGAAGCTCCGTGCCTGGATGGCAGACTGTGTGGTATATCACCTTGAGCTCTGTGATGAAAAAAAAAAAAAAAGCAGGATATAAATGTAAACCATTCACACCTCTTAGAGCCTGTCTACACTACTGATACCTACTGGATTCATACCAGTTTAACCATAATTGCATCCTGTTACTGGAAACCCTATTGCATAATTGCAATGTTGAGTATAATAACTACACGTTCCTGAATGATTTGCCAATTTAAATCAATGGATGGGTGGAATGCTTGAACCTTTCCACCAATGTTGATTCTTCCCTGAAACTGTCAGTCCCCCCATCAAGGCTGATTTCCCAGAAATCAGAACCAGGCTTTTGAAAAATAAACAGTGAACAGAGCCTGGGAGGGGCATCTGAACAGCAAAGTAGTCTATCTTGCATGCCAGCCCACCCCCACTCACTCTTCTGAAGCTGCTGTTCTTTTGTGTGATCTGGGGGAGCACAGGGCTTCTTTGATGCTTTTCCTGCCAAGAAGGATGATGAATTCAAAGGGAAAGGCCAAGGAATGTGTTTTGCAGTTTTCACCTGGGTGACTTCAGTTAGGAAGCATTTCAAGTTCATCTGGGAGCACTGGAGAGGGTGTCTGCTTCCAGACCAAGTTGCCTGGGCGGAAAAGAGTCCCTCCCACCCCCCACCCCCCAACAGGCCTGATCTGTACATTGCTCATCTTACTAGAGTCCCTGCAGTGTACACATCGCTCCCACACATGCACTCGGAAAGTAAGGATTAATGACACAGAAATGCTGCCTTATTGCCAGATCAGGTCTCCCCAGCACAGAGTTCCATTTCCAACAGTAGCCAATGAGATATTTCCAAGACACTTCCAAGCAGACAAATGGGGCAATGACCCTCCTTTGCTTACACACAGCATCTGTTAAGAAATATACTGCTTTCTGGATACACAGGTTCCAGCCTCTGACTAGGCTGAGAGGCACCTGTTAAAGTTTCAGCAATCTTACAGCTGGCAGGGGGAGAGCTTGTGCCCTCCTTCATCCCAGCCTAGCATTCCTCCCAGCAGCTGTTGCTGGTGTCTCTTTTCAGACATGCTCTCTTGAGCAAAAAGCAGACCATTCCCCTCCATACTGTGTTCTTCTTGCGCTGCTATCAAACCCGGAAGCATGGAACTTGCAGACTTAATGTCAATGCATAATTAGCACAGTAAAGCTTTTGAGAAGTTGTGGGGGTTTTTTTGTTTGTTTTTAAATAGTACAGAGGCAACAGACCCAAGACTACATCAGGTGGTGCTCTGGGTCATGCCACCCATCTGCCCCCTTTTCCAGTTCTACAAGATCTTTTTTTAAATAGTGCAACCAGAACTCTAGCCAGTATTCCAGATATAGCTGCATTATAATTAAAAGTATTATGCATCTTGCTGTTTTCTGTTCAATTACTTTCCCAGTGAATTCTTAAAACCGAATTGGGGCAGGGGAAGGTTACAGATGTGGAGAAGGGCTGACTCTAGGATCTCATAGCACATCTTTCAGTGAAGGAATATCTGCATAGATAGTCATTACAGGTCTTGGCTGGCACCAACTCACATTACACTCAGTAGACATGTAGAACACATTTTCTAACCCCCCCCCCAACTGGCAAACCATTGAATTCTAGAGGAGTCCACAACTCTTAGCCCAGACAGGCCTCAAGGTCTTCTCACCTATCCTCATCATAGCACCATAGTGCCTTTCTCTCATTAGTGAGCTGTCACAGGCTCCCTGGCTTATCCAGGCTCACAGCCACACCAGCAGAACCAGGCAGTGGGACAGGGTTGGGGATGGGACTGTAGTTCAGTGGTAAAGCTCCTACTTTGCATGCAAAAGGTGCCAGGTTTAATCCCTGGGAGCATCTCCAGAAAGGGCTGGGAAAGACCCCTGCCTGAAATCTCACTTGGCAAGATGCTGGAACTGATCGAAAGCAATCTTTTCTCTGAGACCTCATGGACCACAAGTTGAGAACCACTGCACTAAATACTCGTATATCTTGTTGGATGTAAGACTGGAGTGAGATAAAGTCATCCAGTTTTTAACATTTCATTGGGCTTTATCCATAAATTTTCCAAGCACATCTTCACAACCCGCAAGGTTTAGAAACAGGCCTTAAAGTGAAAAATGGGAATTTCTCAGTAAGCTGCTTCTGGGTTTCTCTACATTTGTGTGGAATCACAGCGCGCGTGCGCACACACACACACACCCTCTGCTTAAAGGCTTGATCAGACTCAAGACAGACACGACACATTTATTTCAACCGCAGAATGTAACAGCATACCAGGTCATACATGGGGAAGTGTGATAAACATAAGGATAATTTTTAACAACCATACAGAATCTTATTCATGTAAATAAGACCACATATACCTATATTTTAAAGATAAACACAGATTAAATATTTAACATATTAAAATTTGTAAGACAAAACGTTAACAAACCATGAGATAAGTTCCTTTACAACAGCTTCATTTACAAGGTCTAGCTGTAGAGGATTAAGCAATGCAACTAAGAAGAAATAGATGAGAATTCACAGTGGCAATCAAAGCTTTCAAAAATACAAGAGTAGTACCTTTGATAAAAAAAATTCCCTTCCCTTATCTTCAGATGGTTTTGAATCTAAACCTATGGATTTCTATTGCACTTAGTTCTGTATATATGTGC